>NC_134687.1:225356964-226004107 GCF_050947455.1 Rhinoderma darwinii
ATGAGATAGATAGATAGATAGATAGATAGATAGATAGATAGATAGATAGATAGATAGATAGATAGATAGATAGATAGATAGATAGATAGATAGATAGATAGATAGATAGATATGTAGATAGATGATAGATAGATAGATAGATAGATAGATAGATAGATAGATAGATAGATAGATAGATAGATAGATAGATAGATAGATAGATAGATAGATAGATAGATAGATAGATAGATAGATAGATAGATATGAGATAGATATCCATAGCGCACTTAGCATCATAAATAGTCGTCCTTAGCATTTGCATGGGTTGTTGTTACATTACATAAATTACATAAATCTGTACTCTATTTGTGAAGGCTTTAGGCCTAGACAAGATATTCATTTGCAATCTTTAGCAGATCTTAATTCCAAAAGTATAAAACACAGATCTACTCCACACGATGTAAAATACAACGCAATATCTGATTTACAATCTATAGATTCAAGGTGAGGAATTCCTTCTTCTGGGACACAGGCTGCTTCCCATTTCTACACTGAAATGAACCGTGTTCAGGTGCTGGAAGTTTTCATTCATGTCCGGTCTTGAATGTTTTTTAGAACAGGAAGACGACTGACAAGTAACAATAGCAGAATGGGATAAGTTTACCTCTGTATCAGACCACATAACAATAGGAACTCTTACACTGGGTGAAAAGCCATTATTATCCTTTTGTAAGATTAGAAGTGACCTACAAATTCTTAGCATGTGAAGGTGGCTTGTTAAAACTCTTCAGGAAATACTTGTTTGTTCATTACGAAAAAAAAATATTATTTTTTAGTATATATAGAGTATATGTGTACAATAATAATAATAATAATAATAATAATAATAATAATAATGCTAATAACAATAATATCATATATTTTCTGTATAGATGCTTGAAATTGACAATTAAATCATAACTATTTGCCAATATTACTTGTAGAACCATATATCAAATGACTGCATATAGTATATGATTTTATTGATGATAGTTGACTATGGATGTTTTTGCAGAGGTTTGTGTACATGCATAATAAACACCATTCAATTAATACTGGCTTTTAGAACGTACTATAAACAAATAATAATATGGCTAGAGAGAAAACCCTTAGATAGATAGATAGATAGATAGATAGATAGATAGATAGATAGATAGATAGATAGATAGATAGATAGATAGATAGATAGATAGATAGATAGATAGATAGATATGTGAGATAGATAGATAGATAGATAGATAGATAGATAGATAGATAGATAGATAGATAGATAGATAGATAGATAGATAGATAGATAGATAGATAGATAGATAGATAGATAGATAGATAGATAGATAGATAGATAGATAGATGGGCATCCAGTAGAGTTTCCAATCGGGAGACCAGTTTATCAGAGAGGTATACATAACAGTAAATACATCAAGTTACTCTAAAGTAGATACAAGGAGGATAATAAAAGAACACCGATGAGACATCGTAGAGGTGACGAAAGTACAGATGTGGTTCATCTGAAAATAAAGAAACAAGTGTTAATAAATGTCAACATTGTAACATATTATAACAAGGGGAGAAAATGGGAAAAAAGGAAGTCATAAAATCATAAAACTGAAGGCAAATGTCAAAAGCAGGGTCCAGAAGGCATCACAGGGGAAGTGGACTCAGACCAAACCACCTAGAGCAAAGTCTAGATTGAGCCCATGAGGTTTGAGAGAATTAAGTCTACTGATCCATTGGAGTTCACGGATCTTAAGTGCTTTTGACCTATTACCCCCTCTTCTTAGAGGAGGGATATGGTCCAGGATCCAAAACCTCAAATGGTTTTCTTGGTGTCCCATGTCAGTGAAATGTTTAGATACGGGTAGGTCCAACCTCTTTTTTTCTAATGGTGTATCTGTGTTGGTTAAGTCTAGTCTTGAGATCAAGTGTTGTCTCACCCACATAGAGCAATTTACAAGGGCATTGGAGAGCGTAAATGACGTGGTCACTGTCACAGGTAAGGAAATGTCGTATGTCGTATGTAGTATGTTTTGTTAGTAGTAGGGTGTGTCAAGTGAGATCCCTTGTGAATGAATTTACAGTACATGCGCCGTCTATATCCTGTTACTCCCAACTAGACTTACTTCCGGACATGCAGTTGCGCTGCCCGGACGCCGTTTTCGGCGATCAACACTTGTGAGATAATGAGAGGTGATGTAATCATTTTAACCCACGCCACACCTGTTTGCACATACACTATTTATGTATTTCTGTACATACACTTGTCAGTATTTATTAATACAGTTATTTTATATACTGTTGTGTTTCTCTACCACACACCAATGTTATATGCGATGTCATATATCGATTTCTCTGTATGACTGATTCACTGTTTCACTGATTATGTTGTAACACTGCTTGATTAGCCTCCTGTTATATTGTGTGATCCTACACTGTGTCATTTGCTTGAGAAAGGCTCCAGTGAACGGAGCTTAAACGTTGCACGGGCAATAAAAGTACCCACTTTTTTCACCCTTACTATTGGAGTTGCTGCTCATTTTTTGACTTCTGTGTATCTGGGACTTGGTCTGTCCCTCAGAGCCTGCACCCACACGCTGCCGGTGCTGCTGGACTTGGTATATTTCTAGATAGATAGATAGATAGATAGATAGATAGATAGATAGATAGATAGATAGATAGATAGATAGATAGATAGATAGATAGATAGATAGATAGATAGACAGATAGATAGATAGATAGATAGATATGAGAGATATAGATAGATATTTATTTAGACTTTTTCTGTTTTGCTAAACAGACATCTCTGGGGTGACTTCTCAGCATGACAGACATACACAATGAAGGGGTTAATAGCTGCATTACTGGTAGCTACTTACATACAGCTGGTGTAGGGGTCAGGGAGCAGAAGGAGTAGAATTCCTGAACTCAGCAACCGCGGGACACTGCTGCTCGTACTGCCGGGGAGGAGCAGACATGCACATGGTGACTTCTCGCTGTAGCCATTCCTTTCCCTCTAGGTTACGAGGAAGAGGGAAACAGCTAGACGCGGGCTGATTGGCTGGACGGCACAGTGGGCGGGCCTGCCCAGCAATGTATTGGATTCATTTATTGTAGTGCTACTGCGCCGGTTTCAGCTATGCCACTGGGGACAGTCGGCAACGCTCTGGCCAGGGATTCCACTCCTGGAGGAGCCATGACTGCAGCGTCAGCACCCGGCAGCCAAGTGGCCCCTCCAAGGGTAATGGGTTCGCCGGGTGCTGACGCCGGCCCTGCCCTGGGCCGTACCGCCTTGAACGGGGAACATTGGGAACTGGAAAACACTTAGGAGACCATTTGCATATACATACTAGGATAACGACAGCAAGGCTCAGGCAAGGCAGGAAGGGGTTGGGCCCCTCTTATAGTCCAGGGTGCTCATGGGCTAATTTAGTACTTGAATTCAGGTGCGCGCTGGCCCTTTAAGGGCTGGGAGAAGCGGAAGTGAGCGCTGGCGTCTCCTGAGGAGGAGACGGGAACCAGCGCTCACAGATCCATGGCTGCGGGCGTCAGGAGGTGAGTGAGCCTGGCGGCCCGCGGACATTGGCATGACAATATCCCCCTCTTACTCCCCCTCCTCTTGGGGCCAGAACGAGAGAGAAATTTCTTCAGGAGGGTAGGGGTATTGAGGTTCTCTTCTGGACCTCTCTTCAGGACCAAACCCCCTTCAATCCACAAAATAAAAGGTTCTTCCACCCACTCTCTTGGTGTCCAGGTTCTCCTTAGCCTCAAAAGTCTCTGATGAACCGCTGGGAGCCACTGCAGGAGTGGAAGTCTTGAAATAGCAGTTCAAGATCACCGGCTTCAGCAGGGAGACATGGAAGGAGTTGGGGATCTTGAGGGTAGGAGGCAGCTGAAGCTAGGAGACAGGGTTAATTCATTGCAAAATCTCAAAGGGTCGAAGAAACCTAGGAGCAAACTTGTACGATGGCACCCTCAGCCGGATATTCCTAAAGGACAGCCAGACCTTAGTATCTGGAAGATACTCATCTTCTTGTGTCTGCCTTTCTTTTCATGCCTTTGACCGCCAGCAGAATAGAAGATCGGGTATGCTGCCGGATTTGTAGAATGTTCCTGAATGCAGAGTCAACTGCAGGCATCTGGGACGTAGTGGAAGCAGGGAGAGGTATTCGAAGCTGCTGGCCATAGACAATGAAGAATTGACTCTTAGCGGTGGACTCACTAGTGTGGTTGTTGTTGGAAAACTCAGCCCAAGGAAGCAGTTACACCCAGTCATAATGCTGCCTGGAGATAAAGTGTCATAGATAGTTCTCCATAATCTGATTTATTCTCTCGACTTGACCATTTGACTGGGGATGGTAGGCAGAGGAAAAGTCCAACTTCACACCGAGGAGTACGCAGAGGGCTCTCCAGAACTTTGAGGTGAACTGAACCCCCCGATCTAACACAATATGCAGAGGCAAGCCGTGCAGACGGAAGATGTGTTGGACGAAGAGATTGGCCAGTCGGGAAGCGGGCGGTAGACTGGTCAGTGGAACGAAATTCGCCATCTCGGAAAATCGGTCCACCACCACTCAGACCGTACTGCAGTCAGCCTAGAGAGGCAGGTACGTGACAAAGTCCATAGCAATATGTTGCCAGGGGGCATCAGGCAAAGGCAGCGGCTGGAGCAGGCCCGCCGGCTTGGAGTGGGCAACTTTATTTGCTGCGCACACCGTGCAGGAGTAGACGAAGTCCGTGATGTCTTTGGGCAGCATGGGGCTCCAGAACTGACGAGCAATCAAGTCTCGGGTCTTATGGACACCAGCGTGACCTGCCAGTTTTGAACTGTGTCCCCAGAGGAGGATTCTTCTTCTGTCTGCCAGACGCACAAAAGTCCTCTCAGGGGGAATGTCTCTAACTTGCAGAGGATTGACAGGGATGATGCAGGACTGATTAATGATACTCTGTGGAGACTCCATAGTGTCCTCTGTCTCGAACGACATGGACAAGGCATCGGCCCTCATATTCTTGTCGGCCGGACGGTAGTGGAGCTCAAACTGGAACCGGGTAAAGAACAGCGACCACCTGGCGTGAAGGGGATTCAGTCGTTGGGCCGTCTGGAGATAAGTGAGGTTCTTGTGGTCCGTGAATATCAAGATAGAATGAACTGCGCCCTCTAATAGATATCTCCCCTTCTCCAGAGCCAATTTGATGGCCAGTAACTCCCGATCCCCAATCAAGTAGTTGCGTTCTGCGGAAGAGAAGAGCTTGGAGTAATAGCCACATACCATTGACTTGCCCTTGGAACCTCTCTGGAACAGGAGTGCACCAGCACCGACAGAGGAGGCGTCCACCTCCAACGAGAACTGTCGAGAAACATCTATATGATGGAGGATAGAGGCTAACGTGAATGCAGTCTTCAGGCTATTAAATGCGGCTTCCGCTTCTGGAGTCCACACCTTGGCGTTCATGCCTTTCTTTGTGAGGTTAGAGATAGGAGATGTCAGTGAGGAAAAGTTTGGAATGAACTGTCTGTAGAAATTGCCGAACCCCATGAAGCGCTGTACGGCCCTCAAGCCTTGAGGGCGTGGCCATTCCAGGACGGCCTTTACCATTTCAGGATCCATCTTGAGACCTTGATTCGAGATGATGTAGCAAAGGAAAGGTAGAGCATCTTTCTCAAACACGCACTTCTCCAACTTGGCGTACAGACGATTCTCCCTTAACCGTAGAACAACTTGATGGACATGTCTCCGATGAGTCATTGGATCTGGAGAAAAAATCAAGATGTCATCAAGATAGACCACAACACAAACAGAGGAGGTCATGGAAGATGTCATTAACAAACTCTTGAAAGACCGCGGGAGCATTACACAGACCGAAGGGCATTACTAGATATTCATAGTGTCCGTCACGGGTGTTAAATGCCGTCTTTCATTCGGTACTCCGGCGAATTCGGATTAGGTTGTAAGCCCCACGCAGGTCTAGCGTGGAGCGTTTTTCGCCGCGTCTTTTACGGACGGAATTTGGAGCTGTTCTTCATTGAAGTCAATGAAAAACGGCTCCAATTACGTCCCAAGAAGTGTCCTGCACTTCTTTGACGACGCTGTTATTTTACGTGCCGTCTTTTGACAGTGACGCGTAAAATGACAGGTCGTCGGCACAGTACATCGTAAGACCCATTGAAAGTAATGGGAAGATGTTTGCCGAGGCGTTTTTTGAGGCGTTTTTCATAGTGTTCAATGGAAAATCAGCTCCAAAAAACGCCTCAAGAAGTGACATGCTACTTCTTTTTACGGAGCGTCTTTTGACAGCGAAGCGTAAAATAAAGGAATGTGAGAACAGAACATCGTAATTTCCATTGAAAGCAATGGGCAGATGTTTGTAGGCGTATTAGGGGCGTTTTTTCAGGCGTCATTCGAGGCGTAAAACGCCTCCATTACGTCTGAAAAGAGGTCGTGTGCACATACCCTAAGCGGGATATTTATTAAAACTGGTGTTCATACGCCGGTCTCAATATTAATCTGAAGTGAGTATGGCGCACACCTCTTAATAAATTTGGCACATCTTCGGATCTGCTAAAGCTAGAAAATAAAACCTATACCTACTATGTGCAGACGTAGATCAAGGGTATGTTCACACGCTTAACAAAAAATGTCTGAAAATACAGAGCTATTTTCAAGGGAAAACAGCCTCTGATTTTCAGACGTTTTTTGAGTAACTCGCGTTTTTTACGGTGTTTTTCGTGGCGTTTTCGCAGCGTTTTTTATGGTCGTTTTTGGAGCTGTTTTCATTGGAGTCTATGAGAAAACGGCTCCAAAAACGTCCCAAAAAGTCTCCTGCACTTCTTTTGACGAGGCTGTAATTTTACGAGCCGTCTTTTGACAGCAACGCGTAAAATGACAGTTCGTCGGCACAGTACATCGTAAAGCCCATTGAAAGTAATGGGCAGATGTTTGCCAACGTATTGGAGGCGTTTTTTCAGACGTAATTCGAGGCGTAAAATGCCTCCATTACGTCTGAAAATAGGTCGTGTGAACCCAGCCTTACACTACTTTTTGAGCAATTTTCAAATGTGGGAGAGAAAAGTTGCAATTTATAGTGCAAATATTCCATATTATGCACCATAATTTGCGACTTTTCTTTGCCAAAGTGCTGGTGCAAATCTATTGATAAATTCCCCCCTAAGTATGTGGGCATATTCTGGCTGGCACTGTTAAAGGGGATACTCTATGGCAGGAACTGTAAAGGGGACCAGTCTCTGACAGACAGTGTATATGATGGACACTCATTGGAATGCACTATATATAGGGCACTCTATGAAAGGCACTACAGTATATAGGGTGCACTCTCTGGAAGGTACTGTCTATACGGCACTCTATGGCTGGCACTCTGTTGGGAGAAATCTCTAGCAGACACTGTTTAGGGGGCACTTCCTAGTTGGCACTGTTTATGGGGCACTCTCTGTTTGGTACTGTTAAAAGGGGTACTCTATGGCAGGTACAATTATATGGGGCGCATACAATTATATGGGGCACTCTCTGTTTTGTACTTTTAAAGGGGGTATTCCATGGCAGGTACAATTAATGGAAACAATCTCTGGTAGGTCAATTCTCCCACAGGCATTGTATAAAGGGGCACTCTCTAGTAGGCACTCTATATGCGTGCAGTCTAGAAGGCACTATTAATACAGACGTAGCACAGTTTATCTTGACTCTGATAACTTGCTGCAGTGTGATATCATACAACAAAAGGCATTGAAAGTGCCTAGTAGTATGGGACGCACTGTAGAGCTTAGTGATTTTAAACATGGTACTGTTATATGATTCCACCTTTGCCACAAATCAGTTTATGAAATTTCTGATTTTCTAAATCTGCTGTAAGTGCTGATATAGTGAAGTGGAAGTGTCTAGGAGTAATTACAGCTGAGCCACGAAGCAGTAGACCATGCAAACTCAGAGTGCAGGAGCACGCTGCACATAACATTTGCCATTCTTCTATTCCATCACTCAGTGCAGAGTTCCAAACTGCCTCTGGAAGGCATTTCAGGACAAGAACAGTGGCATAATGATCGTGGTCGCAAGGGGTGCCACCACTGGAGAGGAAGGAGGGCCCTCAGGTTGCCACACCAGGCCCTGACAAAGGTCTACACTGCGGCGCATACAAGGTCCTGTAGCTGAAAAGATTCAGGACGTTGTACGCTACGCAGCACACAATGTCCAGCACCAGGACGTTGCGGGCTGTGTGGCATATAAAGACCTTCTATGCGCCACTACTCAGACCTTTGCCGGGGCCTGATGTAGGTGGGCCCCCTGAGGAGCAAAGGATTGCTGATTATATTTTTTTTATGTTCGATCTGGAAGGGAGTCTGATTAGGTGGGAATTGGGCCCAGCATGGGGGCCAAAACGGTGCCCAACTCTAAATTGTTATGCCCCTGGACTAGAACTGTACATTGGGAGCTTCATGAAATGGATTTTCATGGTAGAGCAACTGCATACAAGTCTAAGATCACCATGCACAATGCCAAACGTCAGCTGGAGTGATGTAAAGCATGACTCTAGAACAGTGGAAACGTGTTCCCTGGAGTGATGAATCACATTTTACTATCTGGCAATCTGATAGAGGAATCTGAGTTTGGCAGATACCAGGAGAACGCTACCTACTAGAATGCAAAGTGCTTATTGTAAAATTTGGTGGAGGAGGCATAAGGGTATGTGCACACGGTAGCAGGCTTTTACGTCTGAAAAGACAGACTGTTTTCAGGAGAAAACAGCTGCCTCGTTTCAGACGTAAATGCTCCTCCTCGCATTTTGCGAGGCTTCTCTGACAGCCGTAAATTTTGAGCTGTGCTTCATTGAGTTCAATGAAGAACGGCTCAAATTACGTTTTGACGAGGCTGTATTTTTACGCGTCGTCGTTTGACAGCTGTCAAACGACGATGCGTAAATGACAGGTTGTCTGCACAGTACGTCGGCAAACCCATTCAAATGAATGGGCAGATGTTTTTGCCGACGTATTGTAGCCTTATTTTCAGACGTAAAACGAGGCATAATACGCCTCGTTTACGTCTGAAAATAGGTCGTGTGAACCCAGCCTTATAGTCTATGGCTGTTTTCAGGGTTTGAACAGGGTTATTTTCAGTAAAGGGAAATGTAAATGTTACAGCATACAGAAATTGTAAACAATTGTATGCTTTCAACCCTGTGGCAAGAGTTTGGGGAAGGTACTTTTCTGTTCCAACATGACTGTGCCCCTGTGCACAAAGCTGGGTCCATAAAAACATGGTGTGACGAGTTGCGAGGTTGTGAGGTAAACAACAGGCTCTCAAACCACATTACAGGTCTATCAATGGGACCTTGTTCCAGCAAACTTTTCCAATTGGAGTATATTTGTCTGTAATGTAAATGATTTATAGGAACAAAAAGTATTAGGCTGTAACAGAGTTTGTGTTAAAGATAACTCACACATATCCACTTCAATAGGTAAATATAATTTAGATTGCGAATGTTTATGCCAGTCTATGATTCTTCCCAAGTGAATGGCCTGGTAATAGGCTCTAGTATCTGTGAAGTTGATCCCCCCGCCCCCCCCCCCAAATGCTTAGGGCGGATTAAAGTGTTGAAAGCAAGACAGTGCAAATAATTTTTCCAAACATTATTTAGCAACTTGCTACGTAACTTTGGAAAAAAAATTGAGGAAGGTAAATGGCCATGGTTTGCAACAGATATGTCAATTTAGGTATTAGTAACATCTTAAGTAAATGATTTCTCCCTATCCAAGAAATATAAGGAATTTTCCAAGATTTCATGGTTGTTTCAATAATAGAGACCAAAGGGGTATAATTGAGGGAGAACCAAGAGTCTGGCGAGTGGGATATCCACAATCACAGATTATATAACCAGAAGAGCAAGGAAACTGAGATGCAGCTTGAGCTGCTAAAATAATTTTCCTAGGGCATGTTATGTTAAGTGCTTTAGCTTTAGATGGGTTGATTTTAAAGTTTAAATCACCTCGGAATTGGTCAGAGATATTTGAAAGGATTGGGAAAGATTTATCAGGATTCAGAGTTATTATAAGTAGATCATCTGCAAAAGCAGCTCTTTGATGTATGTGATCGTTTATCTGAATACCGTCTATTTTGGGATGTTGTCGAATGCATTGCATCAATGTCTCAATGATGAGAACAAAGAGGGGGGGGGATAAGGAACAACTCTGCCTAGTCCCATTTGAGATATGAAAGTGGGGAGATAAAGTTCCATTAACTCGGACCCGAGCCGGTGGAAGGTATACAAAGCCATAATCTGTGCTATGGTGGTCTCTACAATTCCAAACTTCTACAGAACCCCCTTCATGTACATCCAATCAAATGTTTTTTTTCAGCGTCAGTGTAAAGGATCTGCCAGACACAGCTTCTGTGTCAACGCCCATAGGTAATCAGTCTGCACCTGCTTCTATGTCTGTGAGACTGACTCCATCTGCCACCACTCAGGATGGCAGGCTTAGGAGTGGGAGAGCCTATCACAGCCTTGCCAGACGGAGCTAGCTCCCGCCCTCTGTCTATTTATACCTGCCTTTCCTGTTCCTCCTTTGCTTGTGATTCTTCTCTGCTGGTTTCCTGGCCCTGCTGCAGCTTCTTGAACTACTGACCCTCTGCTTGTTATTGACCTTGGCTTTACTGACCACTCTTCTGCTCTGCGTTTTGTACCTCGCTCATCTCCTGGTTTGACTCGGCTCGTTCACCTCGCTTGTTGCTCACGGTGTTCCCGTGGGCAACTTCCCCATTTCCCCGGCTTCTTTGTACCCTTGTCTGTCCTGCACCTATTGAGTGTAGGGACCGTAGCCCAGTTGTACCCCGTCGCCTAGGGCGGGTCGTTGCAAGAAGGCAGGGACTGAGTGGCGGATAGATTAGGGCTCACCTGTCTGTCTCCCTACCACATCATTACATAATCACAAGCCCATATACCTAGTCTACCCTGGTCCCTGACACTCTATGGACCCCCTTGAGTCCCTGGCTCAGCAAATGCAGGGCCTCTCCCTACAGGTCCAGGACCCTGGCTCAGAGGGACAACCAGCCTGATGTTACCCTGATAGTGCCCCTCACCTCCCCTCTTGAAACCCACCTCAAGTTGCCTGACCGGTTCTCAGGGGACCGGAAGACTTTTTTCTCCTTTCGGGAGAGTTGTAGGCTCTATTTTCGCTTAAAGCCCCACTACTTTGGTTCTGAGAGCCAGCGGGTGGGTATAATTATGTCCCGGCTCCAGGACGGGCCCCAAGAATGGGCCTTCTCCTTGGCTTCTGACGCCCCTGAACTTTCCTCCGTTGATCTTTTCTTTTCTGCTCTCGGGCTCATTTATGACGAGACTGACAAGACTGCCTTTGACTGCCTTCAGCTGGTGACCTTACGTCAGGGTGAGAGACCTGTTGAGGAGTATTGTTCTGACTTTAGGAAGTGGTGTGTAGCTTCTCGTGGAATGTCCCTGCCTTAAGGTGCCAGTTTAGATTGGGTCTGTCGAACTCCCTGAAAGACCTGCTAGATAGCTATCCCTCTTCTGACTCCCTAGATCAGGTTATGGCTTTAGCGGTACGACTTGACCGACGTCTCAGGGAACGACGACTTGAACATTTTTGTGTTTTCTCCTCTGACTCCCCCATGATGCCTCCCGAGGTTCCGTTGCTTCGTTCTTCCACGGAAGACTCGGAGGTACCTATGCAACTTGGGGCCTCCGTGTCCCCCCAACAACGTAGAGAGTTCCGCAGGAAGAATGGTCTCTGCTTCTACTGTGGGGATGACAAGCATCAAGTGAACAAATGTCCTAGGAGTAAGAATAACCAGTCGGAGGAACTTCCGTGCCTAAGTGACCATCGGGGAGGTCACTTGGGCGCACAGGTATTTCCCGTAAATATGAAATGTAATAAAATCTTGCTTCCCTTTCAGGTCTCTTTTGGTGGTAGTTCTGCTACCGGCAGTGCCTTCGTGGATTCAGGGTCTTCTGCTATATTATGTCTGTGGAATTTGCTATGTCTCTAGCTATGCCATTGATTAATTTGCCTAAACCTGTCCCGGTAGTGGGTATCGACTCCACTCCTCTTGCTAATGGTTATTTTACTCAGCATACCCCTGCTTTTGAACTCCTTGTTGGCTCCATGCATTTGGAGCAGTGCTCTGTACTGGTGAGGCAGGGATTATCGTCCGATTTGGTTTTAGGCCTTCTCTGGTTGCAGTTGCATAATCCAACGTTTGACTGGAATACTGGGGATCTTACCAAATGGGGTAATGAATGCATGATGTCATGTTTTTCTGTTAATTCTATTTCTCCCCCTGAGGAGGTGAACACTCTACCTGAGTTTGTTCAGGACTTCGCTAATGTTTTCTCTAAAGAGGCCTCCGAAGTGTTACCTCCTCAGAGAGAATACGATTGCGCAATTGATTTGGTACCAGGAGCTAAGCTCCCTAAGGGTAGGGCTGGGTCTAAAAATATTAAGGCTGATGCACTGTCGCGTAGCTTCATGGCCAGCCCTCCTTTGGAGGTAGATCCTGCTTGTGTTTTGCCTCCAGGTATAATCATTTCCTCTATTGATTCTGATTTAGTCTCTGAAATTGCGGCTGATCAAGGTTCAGCTCCCGGGAACCTTCCTGAGAACAAGTTGTTTGTTCCCCTGCAATTCCGGCTAAGGGTACTTAGGGAAAATCATGACTCCGCATTATCTGGTCATCCAGGCACCCTTGGTACGAAGCACCTCATTGCCAGAAACTATTGGTGGCCTGGGTTGCCTAAAGACGTTAAGGCCTACGTCGCCGCTTGTGAAGTTTGTGCTAGGTCCAAGACTCCCAGGTCCCGACCAGCGGGCTTACTATGTTCTTTGCCCATTCCCCAGAGACCTTGGACCCATATCTCCATGGATTTTATCACCGATTTGCCTCCATCTCAAGGCAAGTCGGTGGTGTGGGTTGTAGTAGACCGCTTCAGTAACATGTGCCACTTTGTGCCCCTCAAGAAACTACCCAATGCTAAGACGTTAGCTACCTTGTTTGTCAAACACATCCTGCGTCTCCATGGGGTCCCTGTCAATATTGTTTCTGACAGAGGGGTACAATTTGTTTCATTGTTTTGGAGAGCCTTCTGTAAAAAGTTGGAGATTGATCTGTCCTTCTCCTCTGCCTTCCATCCTGAAACTAATGGCCAAACTGAGAGGACTAATCAGTCTCTAGAACGATATTTAAGGTGTTTTATCTCTGACTGTCAATATGATTGGGTCTCATTCATTCCCCTCGCCAAATTTTCCCTTAATAACCGGGTCAGTAAATCGTCAGGGGTCTCCCCCTTTTTCTGTCATTTTGGGTTTAATCCACGGTTCTCCTCCGTTTCACCTGGTAGTTCCAACAATCCCGAGGTAGAGGTCGTTCATCGGGAACTGTGCACAGTCTGGGCCCAGGTTCAGAAGAACCTAGAGGCATCCCAGAGCATACAAAAGACTCAGGCAGATAGAAGACGTTCTGCTAACCCCTTGTTTGTGGTCGGGGATCTAGTGTGGCTATCGTCCAAAAATTTGCGCCTTAAAGTCCCGTCCAAGAAGTTTGCGCCCCGGTTTATAGGGCCGTACAAGGTCATTGAAGTCCTCAACCCTGTCTCCTTCCGACTGGAGTTGCCCCCGTCTTTTCGAGTACACGACGTGTTTCATGCCTCCCTCCTTAAACGCTGCTCCCCGTCCTTGGCTCCCTCGACGAAACCTCCGGTCCCTATTCTCACCCCTGAGGGGGTAGAATTCGAGGTGGCCAAGATTGTGGACAGCAGGATGGTCCAAGGCTCCCTCCAGTACCTGGTCCATTGGAGAGGATACGGGCCTGAGGAGAGGACTTGGGTACCCGCCCGGTATGTTCACGCTGGGGTATTGGTCAGGAGGTTCCACCTTCGTTTCCCCAATAAGCCAGGTCCACCTAGAAAGGGTCCAGTGGCCCCTCATAAAAGGGGGGGTACTGTAAAGGATCTGCCAGACACAGCTTCTGATTCAACGCCCATTGGTAATCAGTCTGCACTTGCTTCTATGTCTGTGAGACTGACTCCATCTTCCACCACTCAGGATGGCAGGATTAGGAGTGGGAGAGCCTATCACAGCCTGGCCAGACGGAGCTAGCTCCCGCCCTCTGTCTATTTATACCTGCCTTTCCTGTTCCTCCTTTGCTTGTGATTCTTCTCTGCTGGTTTCCTGGACCTGCTGCAGCTTCTTGAACTACTGACCCTCTGCTTGTTATTGACCTTGGCTTTACTGACCACTCTTCTGCTCTGGGTTTTGTACCTCGCTCATCTCCTGGTTTGACTCGGCTCGTTCACCTCACTTGTTGCTCATGGTGTTCCCGTGGGCAACTTCCCCATTTCCCCGGCTTCTTTGTACCCTTGTCTGTCGTGCACCTATTGAGTGTAGGGACCGTCGCCCAGTTGTACCCCGTCGCCTAGGGCGGGTCGTTGCAAGTAGGCAGGGACTGAGTGGCGGGTAGATTAGGGCTCACCTGTCTGTCTCCCTACCACATCATTACAGTCAGTGAATAAAAATGCTAACGGTACTTTTCTCAATCGGACAAATGGGATCAAATGAAGAACTCTTAAGGAATTATCTCTACCCTCCTGCCGGGCGACACATGCCACTTGTTCTGGATTAGGTCAAGAAGAAGGAGCTTCCGTCTATTGGCTAGCAATTTAGCATTAAAGATTCACATCCACATTCAATAGTGGTATTGGATGGTAACTACTACAGAGTGTAGTATCTTTTTTTTGTGTGTAAATTCTTTATTTACTATATTCAAACAAGGAACATATTAACCCCTTCCCTCTTTAGCCACTTTTGACCTTCCTGACAGAGTCTCATTTTTAAAATCTGACATGTTTCACTTTATGTGGTAATAACGTCGGAATGCTTTCACCTATCCAAGCGATTCTGAGATTGTTTTCTCGTGACACATTGGACTTTATGTTACTGGCAAAATATGCTCGATATGTTCAGTATTTAATTGTGAAAAACACCACATTTTATAGAAATAATGCAAAAATGTGTATTTTTCTCAATTTAAATGTATCTGCTTGTAAGACAGGCAGTTATACCACACAAAATTGTTGCTAATTAACATCCCCCATATGTTTACTTTAGTTTGGCATCGTTTTTTGAACATCCTCTTATTTTTCTAGGCCGTTACAAGGCTTAGAACTTTAGCAGCACTTTCTCACATTTTGAAGAAAATTTCAAAAGGCTATTTTGCAGGGGCCAGTTCATTTGTGAAGTGGCTTTGAGGGCCTTATATATTAGAAACCCAGAATAAGTCACCCCATTTTAAAAACTTCACCACTCAAAGTATTGAAAACAGCATTCAGAAAGTTTCTTAACCCTTTAGACGTTTCACAGGAATTAAAGCAATGTAGAGGTGAAATTTACAAATTTCGTTTTTTTTGCAGAAATTCATTTTTAATCAATTTTTTTTGTAACACAGAAAGTTTTACCAGAAAAATACAACTCAATATTTATTGCCCAGGTTCTGCAGGTTTTAGAAATATCCCACATGTGACCCTAGTGTGCTACTGGACTGAAGCACATGCCTCACAACCAAAAGAGCACCTAGTGGATTTTGGGGCCTTATTTTTATTAGAATATATTTTAGGCACCATGTCAGGTTTGAAGGGCTCTTGCGGTACCAAATCAGTGGAAATCCCCCAAAAGTGTCCCCATTTGGGAAACTACACACCTCAAAGAAATGATCTAAGGGTGTAGTGAGCATTTTGACCGCACAGGTTTTTTACAAAAATTATTGGATGTAGGCCGTGAAAATTAATATATACATTTTTTCAAAGAAAATGTAGGTTTAGTGATTTTTTTTCTCATTTCCACAAAGACTAAAGGAGAAAAGCACTGCAAAATATGTAAAGCAATTTCTC
The DNA here is from genome assembly GCF_050947455.1 of Rhinoderma darwinii. Taxonomy (NCBI): domain Eukaryota; kingdom Metazoa; phylum Chordata; class Amphibia; order Anura; family Rhinodermatidae; genus Rhinoderma; species Rhinoderma darwinii. The sequence goes on from NC_134687.1 coordinate 225,372,880, forward strand.
CCGAGTAAAACACTACCCCACATGTGATCATAAACGACTGTTTAGACACACGGCAGGGCTTAGAAGTGAAAGAGCGCTATTTGGCTTTTGGAGCTCAAATTTAGCAGGAATGGTTTGCTTAGGCAATGTCACATTTACAAAGCCCATGAGGGGACAAAACAGTGGAAACCCCCCACAAGTGACCCCATTTTGGAAACTACACCCATTGAGGAAATTTTCTAGGGGAATAGTGAGCGTTTTGACCCCACAGGTTTTTTGCAGAAATTATTGGAAGTAGGCCCTGAAAAGGACAATCTAAATTTTTTCAAAGAAAATGTAGGTTTAGCTAATTTTTTCTAATTTCTACAAGGACTGAAGGAGAAAAAGCACCGTCAAATTTGTAAAGCTCTTTCTCCTGAGTAAAACAATACCCCACATGTGGTCATAAATAGCTGTTTGAACATACGGCAGGGCTTAGAAGTGATGGAGCGCCATTTGGCTTTTGGAGTTCACATTTAGCAGGAATGGTTTGCGGAGGCCATGTCACATTTACAAAGCCCATGAGGGGACAAAACAGTGGAAACCCCCCACAAGTGACCCTATTTTGGAAACTACACCCATTCTCACATTTTGAAGAAAATTTCAAAAGGCTATTTTGCAGGGGCCAGTTCATTTGTGAAGTGGCTTTGAGGGCCTTATATATTAGAAACCCCGAATAAGTCACCCCATTTTAAAAACTTCACCACTCAAAGTATTGAAAACAGCATTCAGAAAGTTTCTTAACCATTTAGACGTTTCACAGGAATTAAAGCAATGTAGAGGTGAAATTTACAAATTTCGTTTTTTTTGCAGAAATTCATTTTTAATCTATTTTTTTTGTAACACAGAAAGTTTTACCAGAAAAATACAACTCAATATTTATTGCCCAGGTTCTGCAGGTTTTAGAAATATCCCACATGTGACCCTAGTGTGCTACTGGACTGAAGCACATGCCTCACAACCAAAAGAGCACCTAGTGGATTTTGGGGCCTTATTTTTATTAGAATATATTTTAGGCACCATGTCAGGTTTGAAGGGCTCTTGCGGTACCAAATCAGTGGAAATCCCCCAAAAGTGTCCCCATTTGGGAAACTACACACCTCAAAGAAATGATCTAAGGGTGTAGTGAGCATTTTGACCGCACAGGTTTTTTACAAAAATTATTGGATGTAGGCCGTGAAAATTAATATATACATTTTTTCAAAGAAAATGTAGGTTTAGTGATTTTTTTTCTCATTTCCACAAAGACTAAAGGAGAAAAGCACTGCAAAATATGTAAAGCAATTTCTCCCGAGTAAAACACTACCCCACATGTGATCATAAACGACTGTTTAGACACACGGCAGGGCTTAGAAGTGAAAGAGCGCTATTTGGCTTTTGGAGCTCAAATTTAGCAGGAATGGTTTGCTTAGGCCATGTCACATTTACAAAGCCCATGAGGGGACAAAACAGTGGAAACCCCCCACAAGTGACCCCATTTTGGAAACTACACCCATTGAGGAAATTTTCTAGGGAAATAGTGAGCGTTTTGACCCCACAGGTTATTTGCAGAAATTATTGGAAGTAGTCCCTGAAAAAGACAATCTAAAGTTTTCCAAAGAAAATGTAGGTTTAGCTAATTTTTTCTAATTTCTACAAGGACTGAAGGAGAAAAAGCACCGTCAAATTTGTAAAGCTCTTTCTCCTGAGTAAAACAATACCCCACATGTGGTCATAAATGGCTGTTTGAACACACGGCAGGGCTTAGAAGGGATTGAGCGCCATTTGGCTTTTGGAGTTCACATTTAGCAGGAATGGTTTGCGGAGGCCATGTCACATTTGCAAAGCCCATGAGGGGACAAAACAGTGGAAACCCCCCATAAGTGACACTATTTTGGAAACTACACCCATTGAGGAAATTATCTAGGGGTATAATGAGCGTTTTGACCCCACAGGTTTTTTGCAGAAATTATTGGAAGTAGGCCCTGAAAAGGACAATCTAAATTTTTTCAAAGAAAATGTAGGTTTAGCTAATTTTTTCTAATTTCTATAAGGACTGAAGGAGAAAAAGCACCGTCAAATTTGTAAAGCTCTTTCTCCTGAGTAAAACAATACCCCACATGTGGTCATAAATAGCTGTTTGAACATACGGCAGGGCTTAGAAGTGATGGAGCGCCATTTGGCTTTTGGAGTTCACATTTAGCAGGAATGGTTTGCGGAGGCCATGTCACATTTACAAAGCCCATGAGGGGACAAAACAGTGGAAACCCCCCACAAGTGACCCTATTTTGGAAACTACACCCATTGAGGAAATTATCTAGGGGTATAGTGAGCGTTTTGACCCCACAGGGTTTCTGCAGAAATTATTGGAAGTAGGCCCTGAAAAGGACAATCTAAATTTTTTCAAAGAAAATGTAGGTTTAGCTAATTTTTTCTAATTTCTACAAGGACTGAAGGAGAAAAAGCACCGTCAAATTTGTAAAGCTCTTTCTCCTGAGTAAAACAATACCCCACATGTGGTCATAAATAGCTGTTTGAACATACGGCAGGGCTTAGAAGTGATGGAGCGCCATTTGGCTTTTGGAGTTCACATTTAGCAGGAATGGTTTGCGGAGGCCATGTCACATTTACAAAGCCCATGAGGGGACAAAACAGTGGAAACCCCCCACAAGTGACCCTATTTTGGAAACTACACCCATTGAGGAAATTATGTAGGGGTATAGTGAGCGTTTTGACCCCACAGGGTTTCTGCAGAAATTATTGGAAGTAGGCCCTGAAAAGGACAATCTAAATTTTTTCAAAGAAAATGTAGGTTTAGCTAATTTTTTCTAATTTCTACAAGGACTGAAGGAGAAAAAGCACCGTCAAATTTGTAAAGCTCTTTCTCCTGAGTAAAACAATACCCCACATGTGGTCATAAATGGCTGTTTGGACATACGGCAGGGCTTAGAAGTGATGGAGCGCCATTTGGCTTTTGGAGTTCACATTTAGCAGGAATGGATGGCGGAGGCCATGTCACATTTACAAAGCCCCTGAGGGGACAAAACAGCGGAAACCCCCCACAAGTGACTCTATTTTGGAAACTACACCCATTGAGGAAATTATCTAGGGGTATAGTGAGCGTTTTGACCCCACACATGTTTCATAGAGTTTATTACAATTGGGCAGTGAAGATAAAAACAATCCCTTTTCTTCAATAAGATGTAGCTTTAGCTCAAAAATTTTAATTTTCTCAACAAATAAAAGAAAAAAAGAACCCAACATTTGTAAAGCTATTTCTCCCGAGTACGGCAATACCCCATTTGTGGTCATAAACGGCTGTTTGGGCACACGGCAGGGCTCAGAAGGGAAGGAGCGCCATTTGGAGTGCAGATTTTGCTGGATTGGTTTCTGGGCGCTTGTGGGACCAAAACAGTGGAAACCACCCAGAAGTGACCACATTTTGGAAACTACACCACTCAATTCACTCACCTAGGGGTGTAGTGAGCCTGTTAACTCTGCAGGTGTTTTGTAGAAATTAGTGTGCACTCCATGTTGCAGAGTAAAAATGGGACTTTTTCCATAGATATGCCAATATGTGGTACCCAGCTTGTGCCACCATAACAAGACAAGCTCTCTAATTATTTTGCGGGGTTTCCCGGTTTTAGAAACACCCTACATGTGGCCCTAATCTTTTGCCTGGACATTCGACCAGGCTCAGGAGTGAAAGAGTAACATGTAAATTGAGGCCTAATTTGGCGATTTACAAAGTATTGGTTCACAATTGCAGAGGCCCAGATGTGAAATAGTAAAAAGAAAGTGACCCCATTTTGGAAACTACACCCCTCAAGGCATTTATTAAGGGGTCTAGTGAGCATTTTCACCCCACAGGTCTTTTCCATAAATGAATGCGCTGCGGATGGTGCAAATTAAAAATTAATATATTTCCCTAGATATGCCATTTCAGTGGCAAATATGTTGTTCCCAGCTAATGCCACTGGGGACACACACCCCAAAAATTGTTAAAAGGGTTCTCCCGGGTATGGTGATGCCATATATGTGGAAGTAAACTGCTGTTTGGGCAAACTATAGGGTTCAGAGCGGAGGGAGCGCCATTTGGCTTTTGGAGAGCGGATTTTGCTTGGTAGTAGATTTGTTTGAGTATTGCTGGTGTTTCCATTTATAATGTGGGGGTACAAGTAAGCCGGGCGGAGTATATCAGGGGCATAGTCAGGTGGTATAATAATGGGGTAAAAAAAAAAAAAATTATCCATAGATGTGTGTTACGCTGTGAAGCAATCTTTTCTGCACAGGCCAGTGTCGCACTGATATATGGAGTCCTTTCTTATGCCCCTTTTGGTCCACACTCCGTACCTTTGCAGTTTGGGGAATTTTGCTTGGAAGTGTTGTCCTGGTATAATATGGGCGCCCTCGCTTCCAGCAGATATGTTTGGGCCCTCCCCTTCCTGGTTCCCTAATTTTAGGGCCTTGATAAATCGCCTCGTGAAACAGAAGAAATGTTCCCCTCGGGCTGCACAACTGCAAATTTTTTATTTCCTGACTTATTGGAGCCTTAACTAATTTTATTTTTTCATAGACGTAGTGGTATGAGGGCTGTTTTTTTTTTGCAGGATGAGCTGTAGTTATTATTGGTACCGTTTTGGGGTACATGCGACTTTTTGATCACTTTTTATTCTATTTTTTGGGAGGCCAGGTAACCAAAAAAAACGCAATTCTGGCACAGTTTTTTAAGGTTTTTTTATACAGCGTTCACCACGCGTTATAGATTACTTGTTAACTTTATTCTGCGGGTCAGTACGATTCCGGCGATACCTAATTTATGTAACTTTTTTATGTTTTACAACGTTTTGCACAATAAAATTACATTTTCAAAAAAGAATGTATTTTTTCTGTCGCCAAGTTGTGAGAACCATAACTGTTTAACTTTTTTGTCGACGGAGCTGTATGAGGGCTTGTTTTTTGCGAGACGCGCTATAGTTTTTATAGGTACCATTTTTGGATATGTGCGACTTTTTGATCACTTTTTATTTCAATATTTGTAGGGCAAAGTGACCAAAAAACAGAAACTCTGGTATAGTTTTTTACAGGGTTTTTTTTACGCTGTTCACCGCGTGCAATAAATAATATAATATTTTTATACCTCAGGTTGTTACGGTCGCGGTGATACCAAATACGTATGGTTTATTATTATTTTTTCAATAATAAAGGACTTGATAAGGGAAAAAGGGCGATTGTGTTTTATTTTATTACTTGAAACTTTTATTATGTTTTCCAACTTTTATTTTTTTCACTTTTTTTATACTTTTTTTACAATTTTTTTCAAGTCCCACTAGGGGACTTGAAGGTCCAACTGTCTGATGTTTTTTTTCTAATACATTGCACTACCTACGTAGTGCAATGTATTAGATCTGTCAGTTATTCACTGACAGTAAGCCGATTAGGCTTCGCCTCCTGGCGGAGCCTAATCGGCTTCCGTAATGGCAGAGCAGGAGGCCATTATGTCTCCTATTGCCATAGCAGCTGTCGCCAGTCCTGATTGCCTGTCAGGGCTGGCGATCTGCTAGCAACCGCTAAGATGCAGCAATCGCTTTCGAATGCTGCATCGAAGGGGTTAATGGCAGGGATCGGAGCTAGCTCTGGTTCCTGCCGTTACAGGTGGGTGTCAGCTGTAACATACAGCTGACTTCCACCGCTGATGACGCCGGATCAGCTCCTGAGCCGGTGCCATCTTGCCGGCGGCTACGGAAGCCGATCAGGCTCCGCCGCCGGGCGGGTCCTGAACGCCTTCCATGCTAGGCAGACCAGGAGGCCAGTATTAGGCCTCCGGTTGCCATTGCAGCCATCAGAACCTCGGCAAATTAATTGCTGGGGTTCCGATGAGCTGCAAACACCGTAGGTGCAGCGATTGTGTTTGGTCGCTGCACTTAAGGGGTTAATGGCGGGGATCAAAGCTAATTTTGGTCCCCGCCATTACAGCCGGATGTCAGCTGTAAGATACCGCTGAAATCCGGCGATGATGGCACTGGCTCAGCTTCTGAGCCGGTGCCAAACATTTGGCGTATGGATACGCCAATTTGCTGGAAGTCATGGCTTTCCATGGCATACCCATACAGCAAATGTTGGAAAGGGGTTAATCAGGGGTACAAAAAGAAAAACGGGGGGGGGGGGGTGGGGATAAAAATAATAATAACATATGCCAAGTAAAGGACACGCAGGTCCAAGATATTACATCAAACAACGGACATAATCGCAATCAGCATCAAAGAAACAGAAAGGAGGGGAAAGAAAAGAAGAGAAAATAGAAAAACAAAACGAAAAAATAAATAAATAAATAAATTATGGAGGGGAAGGAGGGTGGGGTTATTGTAGGCAGATGATCTACATCACAACTCAGAATGTCTTAAATCTCTGTTCACATGATGGTCCTATAGTCTGGTGTGTCTTGATAGACAATCCAGTGGTGCCATGTTTTGGAGAAAATATCATGTCGATCAGTCAACTGAGAAGTGAGGTCCTCCATGCGTTTAATTTCCTCTATCTTAAGAAACCAGAGTCGGAGAGAGGGGGTTCCGTGCTTTTCCATAAAATAGGTATACAAGCTCGTGCACTGTGTCGAAGAAGCGACCTTTTGTACGATGGCAAAGGAATGTCAGTGAGATGGAGCAGGAAAAGGGCTGGAGTAAAAGATATGATGTGGTCAGAAAAAGAGGAGGTTATTCTCCACACTTCTTTCCAGAAATGGGACAACACTGAGAGTGTAGTATCTTTACCCTCTTTAGGGAAGATAGAAACTTGTGCCTCTAGGGTTTGCCGAGGGAATCCTGCAGAGTGAGGAAGTGAATTAAACGTATGAAGCATATGAGGCAGGAGACCATCTTTAAAAGTTCTATAATAGATAGCGGTAGGCCACTTGGACCAGGGCTTTTCCTCAGGTGTGTCTCTTTCAGAGCTGTATCTAATTCTGTCAATGTAAATGGTTGGGAGAGAGACTCCTGTTGGGGGAACGTAAGAGAAGGAAAATAGAGATCTCGTCAAAAATGATCAATTCGTAATTTCCTGTGAGCAGAGGCCTCATCAGACTCTTGGTTCCTAAGATTATAAAGGGTTTCATAGTAATTTTTAAATTGGTTTGCAATATCGGCTGTGTCCAGTGGCGTAACTACCGCCGTAGCAGCAGTAGCGGCTGCTACGGGGCCCGCGGCATGAGGGGGCCCGTGTCGCCCGCCAGCACGGGCCCCCACCATGGCCGGAGGCTCCGCTAGCAGCCGCTATGGCTGCTACAGCGGGACGCCACTGATCACTACGGCAGAGCGGGGAGGTATCTCCCCGCTCTGCCACTAACTGGTTCCCGACCGCTGGCTGTATTTTTACGGCCAGCGGTCAGGGACGGGTCCTTAAAACCCGAGCCATAGACTTTCTACGGCTCGGGTTTTAACTTGCTGCCCGCGCGATCGGGCAGCTGAATGTCGGGTCTCCGGCTGTCAGTGACTGCCGGGGACCCTGAGGAGAGGATAGAAGCAGCTTTCGCTGCTTCTGTCTTCTCTGATGACTTGTACACAGCGCTGAATGCGCGCTGTGTACAGGAATAGAGACAGCAGCAGCGGCGCTGTCTCTATTCCTCCCGGTGATCATGTGACTGGTCACATGAACCGGGTACCGTTAGTGGCAGACTGCTGCTGGGTCTTACTAGACCCAGCACAGCCCTATTAGTGACAATCGTCACTATGAGAGGGCTGATTTCACCTGTAACTGGGGCTGCTGTGCAGCTCCAGTTACAGTGGAAAAACATGGTGTAAAAGAAAGAAAAAAAAATATATAAAGTTCCCCAAAGGTCTTTTTTGACCTTTGAGGAACAGACCATAGTAATAAAAAAATAATAAAGTGCAAAAAAAATGTAAATAATAAATACACATAAAATACCCACCCCAAAAAAAACTTTCCCCCCGCCAATCATTGTTGTAACGCTAGCACTGACCCAATTACGCTAATATAGACATGTAATATATAAAAATTTACGGTAGACAATGACGATCACAAATAAAAGGTCTATTTTAGGGTAAAACTATGTTATTACCAAAAACAAATAGCTCAAACGTAAAAAAGCTTATTTTTTTACTATTATTTTGAAACTTTATGAATAAAAATTCTAAAATAGCAAAAAAGGTGTGTATAAAAACGATAAAAAAAGAAACCTGCATTGTCTACGGAAAAAAACGTCGTAAAAATCACGTCGTTAGCCCAACAAATAAAAACGTTATAGCCATTTAACTAACGTGCTAAAAATGGCTAAACGGTGTTTGGTCCTGAAGGCGCAAAATAGAGCAAAAGACATGTATCCCCCCCCCTCTCCACAGGACATGTATCCCCCCCCCCCTCTCCACAGGACATGTATCCCCTCTCCACAGGATCTCCACAGGACATGTATCCCCTCTCCACAGGACATGTATCCCCTCTCCACAGGATCTCCACAGGACATGTATCCCCTCTCCACAGGACATCCACAGGACAGGGGATACATGTGGGATCGCTGGCAGGGATAGGGAGAACGGGGGACTGAAAGTCCCCTGAAGTTCTCCATCACAAACCTCGGACTTCCGGGGTCTGTGTCGGCAGCTCCGTAGAAATGAATGGAGCGCCGGTCGTGCTTGTGCGCATGCGTGACCAGCGCTCCTTTCATTTTTATTGAGCTGCGCAGACGCCGGAAGTCAGAGGTTAGTCATGGAGAAGTTCAGGGGACTTTCAGTCCCCCGTTCTCCCTATCGCTGACAGCGATCACTCATGTATCCCCTGTCCTGTGGAGATCCTGTGGAGAGGGGATACATGTATTTTGTAGGACACACTGTAGGTCACATTTTTGTTGGGAGGGGGGACGCTGTATGGCGTTCCCTACGGGGGGGGGGGGGGGGTGGCTGTATGGCGTTCCCTACAGGGGGGGTGGCTGTATGGCGTTCCCTACAGGGGGGGTGGCTGTATGGCGTTCCCTACAGGGGGGGGTGGCTGTATGGCGTTCCCTGCAGGGGGGGCTGTATGGTGTTCCCTACAGGGGGGCTGTATGGCGTCATCTACAGCGGGGGCTGTAAAAATGGCACTATCTACAAGGGGGGGGGGGTTGTGTGACACCCAGGGGAGGGGGGGCCCCAGTCAAAAGTTTGCTATGGGGCCCAGTCTTTCCTAGTTACGCCCCTGGCTGTGTCTTTAAAGACTGAGCCCGTATCTGACAGGATAGATTTAATATACGACTGTTCTTGTTTCTTTTTAGCCATCAGAGCGATTAAGATCTCATCTTGCCATGAACATACATGTTGTGTTGGTTGTATGAGTATGCTTTAGAAGCTCCACAATTTAACAATTGTTTCAATTGTAACAATTGTTCCCTTGCGCAACTAATTCATGTTGCACTCTAATTGCCAATGATTGCTGCTGTTCCCTTCAAGCTGTAAATCTTGGCTAAGATGTCACCAATTTCCTTTCTCTGTAATTTCTTAACGTGGGAGCCTAAAGAGGCGAATTCACCCCCTCACCACTCTCTTATGTGTTTACCAAATAACCGACATTGGAATATAACCATTAAAATTCGGTAGTTGAGATTCAGTGTTTATATCCAGGTATATGGCCCTTTAGAGAGGGATGAAATGTTTATTTTCATGGAGACTGGTGCGTGATCAGAGATCGCAATCTGACCTATGTTTACATTAGTAACCAAAGGCAGGTATGAAGACATGAAAATAGTGAAGCCCCTGGCAAGAACCTTGGGGAATAGAATAGTATGTGTAATCTCTACTAGTTGGAGAGAAAGTTCTCCACACATCTCGAAAATACATATCTGAGAGAGTTCTACGCAAGACCTTAAAAAAGCCATTAGAAGAATCTAAGGTGGGCTCTAAAGTGACGTTAAAATCTCCCCCCTATAACAGAAATGCCTGATTGGAATATTTTCAGTTGTTTCAGAGTATCAACCAACCAAGGAGTCTATTGAGTATTGGGGGCACATATACTTGTCATATTAACTGGCGTGTTTGTGATTAATCCTTTTACAAAGAAAAGCATGTCCCCTGAATCTCCTAATTGGGATATAAAAGTGAAAGGAACAGATTTTTTAATAGCAATGGTAACTCCCTGAATGATATTGTTGTGAATGGTACCACTTAAAAAATATGAGGTGGGTAGTGTAGAAGATTTCCTAGAAACAAATTGTGTCTCCTGTAGGATGGTTATTTCAGCATGTTGAAACCTCAGGATTTGGAAGAGTCTAGACAGTTTTTCTAGGTGAATTAATCCCTTTTACATTCCACGTGGTGATGTGCACAGTAGACATAGATAACAAGTGTAACCCGTATCAAGTGCACAAAATAAGATACAATAGATCAAATAGATTCAAAGTTTTGTAAGTCAATATCAAAACTATTCCTGATAAAAGAAAGGAACAAGGGGAAAGGTTATAAAACTTTTCAAAATGTGCAACAAAGGTTGGCATCGACCTTTATGGGGGCTTTGCCTTCCGCTGGATTAACACGGTAGGATTGTAGTTTGGACTTGATGGACCTTTGCTTTTTTCAACCTATGAATACGTCCGTGTTACGCGCATTAAAACAACGGACGTCACACATTCAGTATTTGGCTGGATTCACACGAGCACATTACGTCCGTAATGGACGGAACGTATTTCGGCCACAAGTCCCGGACCGAACACACTGCAGGGAGCTGGGCTCCTAGCATCATACTTATGTACGATGCTAGGAGTCCCTGCATCTCCGTGGAACTACTGTCCCGTACTGAAAACATGATTATAGTACGGGACAGTTGTCCGGCAGCGAGGCAGGGACTCCTAGCACAATGTGGTGATAAACGTTGGGCATCCAGTCCCCTTTTCCTCTCCTTGACAACTACGCTATAGACATACAAACGATTTGATACAACATTTTCGATTCATTTAATTTATGCTCGTGCATTAGCAACGCATGTTGAGAGGATTTGGGGGTTTTGTGGGGGCTATTTTGTGACCACTTATCAGGGTGGCAACCCTCAAGAGACTGTGTCTAGCATGTTTGTGCTATTTTAAATGTTTGTATATGTAGTGAATTTAATTCTAATAAAATATATTTTTGTGTAGAACACAGCGACTTTATAGTTTTTTGCCCTGTACATACCCATTTGTCTTTGTTTTGCTTTGTGAATATTTTAACGGTATATGGCAACATTGGCGCGGTGGCCACCAGGGGGTAGTAAACAGAAATAACCAGCGGTATGTAATAGCCCTTGGCACATCAGGTAAAGGTTTAAGTTTCCTGCATTTGTTCAGGGTAAAGGGCGATATGTCCTAATAGATAGAGACACGATAGTCATCAAAGGTTTGATCTCGAATATCTTTTTTTTTTTTTTATGCGCCGTATCACGGTGTGTGGAATTCAGAAGTCGACAGATGATGTCATGGGGTGGATCCCTCTCTTTTGGCCTCGGTGCCTGATGGGCTCTTTCCGCTGTCAAAGAGGTTGCATGGTCAGAGTTCTGAAGCGGCTTTAGGATAGCATACGTTGTCTCCAGAACTTTTGGAGTAGTCACTGTCTCTGGGACACTGTCGCAGACGGTGATTGTTTCTCCTCCCTCGGTTGTCCTGATCTTCAATATACGTCAACAGGATATTCAGATGAAGTTGACAAGTATCAAAAGCTGTTGTTGCAGATTCTCCAAAGTTCAGCAGTAAGGCTTGATTTTCTTCAAGTTGTTCGACCCTGCCACTGACCTGCCGCAGTTATTGTGTGATATTAATTAACTCCTTCATGACAGGCTTAAGAGCATTTTCAATGATCTTTTGCATTTATTTTTGTGACAGGTGAATAGAAGAGGTGGCACCTTTCGTGTCGTCTTCAGCAGAATTCTTGCCAGAAGATTTCATAGCTTCAGGCAACTGAGTAGGAGTGGTCGCACTTTTATTACAGTCCCGTTTAGAGGGGGGGGGGTCTATGTCTGAGATATTTATCTATGACAGATTGTGATTATTTTCTGTTGTTTGGGGGTTCCCCATGATAGATATTACAGCATATCTGACCAATAATATTAGAAGAGTTCCAATAGAGCACAGTAGTAATGCACTTGTCAGGTGTTAAGTAGGCTAAGTAGAATCTTCTTCCAGGTGTTCAGGGTAGGAACATTGAGCAATTAGTCCAACAAAAATTTACCCCGAATATATGCACACACTGTACAGTGGACACAGGTTGTTATTTCTGTGGTCAGAGTATGGCCAAAAATCTAATTATTTGAGAGTTGTAGAAAGCAGCAATGTTTGTGATCCAAGAAAAATTGGAGCAATGCTCCCCATCAGTAGTAAGGTAAAAAAAAGCCAAAAGAGCAATGCCCAATTCAAAATAGTTTTCCACAGGTATCTATGGTATGGAAACCAATGTTAAGTGTTCCCTAGCTGTACCTGAGAAGAGTGACATGTCACGAGGACACCCGGCCTGGAATCCAGGTCACAGCTTCAGAGGCAGAGTAGGCCGCAAACATCACAGCTGCTTCAGCCAGACACTAACCACGCTCAAGGTATCGGAGGATATGGAAGGGATAAACGCTGGTGGATATGCGAGACCGCTGATTGCTTTACATAGGGCTCACTCTCAGGTAGAGGGAGGAACAATGTAGTGTGTATTAAAATAAACAAGTTATGGCGGAGAGGATGCAGGAAAGGAAAAAAGAAAACAATTCTGCTTTCCTTAACGAGAAAATTGGCTTGGTCTTTAAGGTTTTTAGCGCAGCTGCTATTGGTGGCAGCAGAAAGGCTTTTATATGAAGGCAGCATGGATTTTATGTATTTAATTAATTATTTACAGTAGAGTTTTGAGTTGCCAGAGAGATGAAGAAATGTGCTGCAGAAGAGAGAATGCAATGATATCCATGCAGAATTCACTATAGCTAGAAGATGCCTTCACAATAGTTATCTTACCATTGATAACTTATCACCGTATGGTGCTGTTTTTATCACTGTATAGCAGTATTATTTGTTCAACATATTGCATTTGGTTACTATATGGTGAAATATTTTTTTTTGTCAACACAGTTTGTTGGTATTATTCAGTCATAGTATAGTGGCATTATTTTTCACTGTATGGTGGTATTATTTTACTAGGTAAAATAAATAAATTCAACTTCTAATCAGTAGATCCAAGTGCCTATGATGGGGACCAATTATTTAGAGGTGCCAATAAGGATATCTAAAATAAATGTTTCACTATCTATTGCTGCATGGTTCCCTGCAGCTAATATTTAGCCCCTGATGTTTTTTTACATTAAAAAAAGCTCACAAACGCCCACTTTAATCCTTGTCTTTAAGGCTATGTTCATACAGAGTTTTTTGCAGGCGGAAAATTCCTCCTGCAAAAACTGCTCCAGACGGTTTTTGCACAGTGGTTTGACAAAAAATCGTCAAAACACTAGTCGAGGCGGTTTTTTCCTCTTTCTGACTGATTGAAATGGGGTTTTGGAGGCGGAAACCACCTCAAGATTTTTCATGACGCTTCTTTTTACTGCGACGCGTTTTTTTTACTCGCGGTAAAAATCACTGGGCGGAATTAATGGGAGGCATTTTCGGGCGGTTTTTGAGGAGTTTTGCGGCGCGGTTTCCGCATCCAAAAATTTGTCAAAAAAAAACTCTGTGTGAACAGGGCCTTAGGGTTTTTTGTTTTCTACTTCAATTTAGCTATATATCAGCTATTTCAGTATAGCTTTATATATAAAGTCTAAACCCATCTGAAGCTTAGGTACTGATGGGGCTTACTCTCATGAATGTTGGGGGCTAATCAAAATGGTAATGCAAAAAAATGTGAGTTTTGTGCTAAGTGATGACTGCTAGAATCAAATCATTCTCTATAGAATCATTACCATTATGTATGAACTGAGGAATTTAGGGTACATATGTATAAATCATGAATGAAAAATAGTGGCATTGTTGTTGTGTACCTGCACAAGGAAGATGGTAGTATGTGATTTGTTGCTATAGCCACATCATGCTTTTCTTTTAAAATTTAGCTTTTTCTCCCTGAAATTCGACTGTAGTTATTCTCTAATAAGGTTTGAGAGCCCAAATTCTTTGCAAATTCGCTTTGAATTTGGTAACACCAATGGACCAAGGCAAAAATACGTGAAGAATTAGCCCAAAAATCGAATCACAGCCGCTCTGGTCCCAGAAGCTCCAGCTGCGGTCACGTGCCATTTAACGGTTATATGCTGGTAGAGCCTACCGCGGGCCTCAATGGTCATGTGCTGTTCATGGCAGCATCACCGCTAAAAACCAGCCTGTACCTACAGGCACATTAGGTACAGGCATGGAATTAAAGGGACTCTGTCAACTCCGAAAACCAACGTAAACTGTAATAATTAGTTAATAGCTTAAAGAGGCTATGTCACCAGATTTTGCAACCCCTATCTGCTATTGCAGCAGATAGGCGCTGCAATGTAGATTACAGTAATGTTTTTATTTTTAAAAAACGAGCATTTTTGGCCAAGTTATGACCATTTTCGTATTTATGCAAATGAGGCTTGCAAAAGTACAACTGGGCGTGTTGAAAAGTAAAAGTACAACTGGGCGTGTATTATGTGCGTACATCGCGGCGTGTTTACTACTTTTACTAGCTGGGCGTTGTGTATAGAAGTATCATCCACTTCTCTTCAGAACGCCCAGCTTCTGGCAGTGCAGACACAGCCGTGTTCTCCAGAGATCACGCTGTGTCGTCACTCACAGGTCCTGCATCGTGTCAGACGAGCGAGGACACCAGCACCAGAGGCTACAGATGATTCTGCAGCAGCATCAGCGTTTGCAGGTAAGTCGATGTAGCTACTTACCTGCAAATGCTGATGCTGCTGCAGAATCAACTGTAGCCTCTGGTGCCGACACGATGCAGGACCTGTGAGTGACGTCACAGATCTGCACTGCCAGAAGCTGGGCGTTCTGAAGAGAAGTCGATTATACTTCTCATCAGAGCGCCCAGCTAGTAAAAGTAGTAAACACGCCCCGGTGTACACACATAATACACGCCCAGTTGTACTTTTACTATTCAACACGCCCAGTTGTACTTTTGCAAGCCTCATTTGCATAAATACGAAAATGGTGATAACTTGGCCAAAAATGCTCGTTTTTTAAAAATAAAAACGTTACTGTAATCTACATTGCAGCGCCTATCTGTTGCAATAGGAGATAGGGGTTGCAAAATCTGGTGACAGAGCCTCTTTAAAAGACTCTGATTCCAAATCTATAAGTTTTGTCATTATACTCACTTGCATTCCCCTGCTATAAAGCCTGCAAATGGGCCATGTGCTGAATTCTGATGACGATTTTTAGGAGTCCTCTCCATTATATCTCCGAGCTTAGAAGTTCTCTCTATGCATCAGCATGTAGTACATAGCCCGTTTATGGGCTTATAGTGGGGGAATGCAAGTGAGTAGTAACATTAAAAATTACAGATTCGGAATCAACGTCTTTTAGGCAATACACTGATTATTGTAGTTTAGGGGGGTTTTCAGAGTCTTTTCAAGTCTTTATTAAAAATTTAAAAGATTTAATTTGAAAAATTAAGAAATCAATGACACTTAGGGCTCACCTATAGGTGATGAGAGATCCAATGCACGCTATCACACCAATGGGTAGTTTTGTTTATTTTTTTGGAAAAAATGGAAAATATGTAATTAGAAAAATCAATTACACTTAGGGCTCCTGTACATGACAATATAATATATCCTTATTGCATGGATATGTAATACAGTACCCATAGGTTGCAATGGTCCCATACTGTATAGAGGCACATGGAGATCTTTTCTAATGGAAATAGTGAATAAGTGTTACATAGTTACATAGTTACATAGTTCATAAGGTTCAAATAAGAGCCAGGTTCATCAAGTCCAACCTATAATTCTACTGTGTTGATCCTGAGGAAGGCAAAAATCCCCATGAGCTGGATGCCAGTTGCCTCATTAGGGGAAAATTCTTCCCCGACTCCAAATATGGAAAGCAGAATAAATTCCTAGATTAACATTCTATCTCCAGAATCTAGTATTTATAACCTGTAATATTATATTTTTCAAGAACAGCACCAAGGCTCTTCTTTGACTTGCTCAAAGAATCGACTATCACAGTGTTATTAAAAAATGTGGCATGCTCCATAGTTTGCCATATTATTGATGTAGTCTGTATTAGAAGCCTTGCTTTCTGGGGAGAATATAGTGCCTCACAGAGGCACCATACAGTGGCATACTAAGTGCATTCAGGTCCGTAGTTCAGACCCTCAGGGACTTCATGTGCCACCCTACAGGGCCTGTATGCGCTTATAACAGAATGGTATTGTCCAGTTGTCAATTCATTCATACAGTACATTTCTAGGAGGAATAACAGAGGAGCAGCACAACACAGAATTCTAAGGAAAGATGATCCAGAATTGTGATTTTATGCGGAATACAAGTATTCACTAAAACAGACTTGTCAGGAGAGATAACAGGTCCTCTTTAAATATTCAAGGACGCAAAACATATTACAGTACCTGCTAATTGTGGTCCACTTAGATAATAAGGTCACTGAATCAGAGTTATTCCCACATCATCAGACCATGGCAGACCATCCTTTATATGTACCTTTATATCAGAAAGAAAAAGGCTCCCACATTTCATCTGAATAAAGGCCCTAGGAAACTGTTGTTGAGAGTACTAGTATAGTCTCTTGTAATTAATGTAAAGCAAGCCTTTAAACCAAGCTTAGTAACATACCATACCTTATTCTCCAAACTTCTACATGGTGGAATATAATGTTGTTGTAAAGGATCTGCCAGGCACAACTTCTGTGTATACGCCCATAGGTAATCAGTCTGCACCTGAGTCTATGTCTCTGAGACTGACTCCATCTTCCTCCACTCAGGATGGCAGGCTTAGGAGTGGGAGAGCCTATCACAGCCTGGCCAGACGGAGCTAGCTCCCGCCCTCTGTCTATTTATACCTGCCTTTCCTGTTCCTCCTTTGCTTGTGATTCTTCTCGTGTGGTTTCCTGGCCCAGCTACAGCGTCTAACTATTTGATCCTGCTCCGTACTGACCCTGGCTTACTGACTACTCTCCTGCTCTGCGTTTGGTACCTCGTTCTCTCCTGGTTTGACTCGGCTCGTTCACCACTCTTGTTGCTCACGGTGTTGCCGTGGGCAACTGCCCCTTTTCCCTTAGCTTTGTGTACTCTTGTCTGTTTGTCTCGTGCACTTACTGAGCATAGGGACCGCCGCCCAGTTGTACCCCGTCGCCTAGGGCGGGTCGTTGCAAGTAGGCAGGGACAGAGTGGCGGGTAGATTAGGGCTCACTTGTCCGTTTCCCTACCCCCATCTTTACATAATCACAAGCCCATATACCTAGTCTACCCTTGTCCCTGACACTACTATGGACCCCCTTGAGACCCTGGCCCAGCAAATGCAGGGTCTCTCCCTACAGGTCCAGGCCCTGGCTCAGAGGGTCAACCAGCCTGACGCTGCCATGGTAGTACCCCTCACCTCACCTCTTGAACCCCACCTCAAGTTGCCTGACCAGTTCTCAGGGGACCGGAGGACTTTTCTCTCCTTTCGGGAGAGTTGTAAGCTCTACTTTCGCTTAAAGCCCCACTCTTCAGGTTCTGAGAGCCAAGAATGGGCCTTCTCCCTGGCTCCTGACGCCCCTGAACTTTCCTCCGTTGACCGTTTCTTTTCTGCTCTCGGACTCATTTATGACGAGACTGACAGGACTGCCTTTGCCGAGAGTCAGCTGATGACCTTACGTCAGGGTAAGAGACCTGTGGAGGAGTATTGCTCTGACTTTAGGAAGTGGTGTGTAGCTTCTCGGTGGAATGACCCTGCCTTAAGGTGCCAGTTTAGGTTGGGTCTGTCGAACACCCTGAAAGACCTGCTAGTTAGCTATCCCTGTTCTGACTCCTTAGACCAGGTTATGGCTTTAGCGGTACGACTTGACCGACGTCTCAGAGAATGACAACTTGAACGGTTTTGTGTTTTCCCCTCTGACTCCCCCATGATGCCTCCCAAGGTCCCGTTGCTTCGCTATTCCACGGAAGACTCGGAGGTACCTATGCAACTCGGGGCCTCCGTGTCCCCCGACAACGTAGAGAGTTCCGCAGGAAGAATGGTCTCTGCTTCTATTGTGGGGATGACAAACATCAAATGAACACCTGTCCTAGGCGTAAGAATAAGCAGCCGGAAAACTTCCGCGCCTAAGTGATCATCGGGGAGGTCACTTGGGCGCACAGGTATTTCCCGTAAATATGAAACGTAATAAAATCTTGCTTCCTTTTCAGGTCTCTTTTGGTGGTAGGTCTGCTACCGGCAGTGCCTTCGTGGATTCAGGGTCTTCTGCTAATATCATGTCTGTGGAATTTGCTATGTCTCTAGCCATGCCTTTGATTGATTTGCCTAAACCTGTCCCGGTAGTGGGTATCGACTCCACTCCTCTTGCTAATGGTTATTTTACACAGCATACCCCTGTTTTTGAACTCCTTGTTGGCTCCATGCATTTGGAGCAGTGCTCTGTACTCTTGATGCAGGAATTATCGTCCGATTTGGTTTTAGGCCTTCCCTGGTTGCAGTTGCATAATCCCACGTTTGACTGGAATACTGGGGAGCTTACCAAATGGGGTAATGAATGCTTGACGTCATGTTTTTCTGTTAATTCTATTTCTCCCCCTGAGGAGGTGAACACGCTACCTGAGTTTGTTCAGGACTTCGCTGATGTTTTCTCTAAGGAGGCCTCCGAAGTGTTACCTCTTCATAGAGAATACGATTGCGCTATCGAATTGGTACCAGGAGCTAAGCTCCCTAAGGGTAGGATGTTTAATCTTTCTTGTCCTGAACGTGAAGCCATGAGAGAGTATATCCAGGAATGCCTGGCCAAGGGTTACATTCGCCCCTCTACTTCTCAGGTAGGTGCTGGCTTCTTCATCGTAGGGAAGAAGGATGGTGGTCTTAGGCCATGCATTGACTACCGTAACTTGAATAAGGTCACTGTAAGGAACCAGTATCCCCTTTCTTTGATTCCTGATCTCTTTAATCAGGTTCAGGGGGCCCAATGGTTCTCTAAGTTCGATCTACGGGGGGCGTATAACCTTATCCGCATCAAAGAGGGGGATGAGTGGTAGACTGCGTTTAACACGCCCGAAGGTCACTTCAAATACCTCGTCATGCCATTTGGGTTGTGTAATGCTCCTGCGGTCTTCCAGAATTTCATAAATGAGATTTTAAGAGATTACCTGGGGGTATTTCTTGTAGTGTACCTTAAAGACATACTGGTGTTTTCCAAGGACTGGTCCTCCCACATTGAGCATGTCAGGAAGGTGCTCCAGGTCCTTCGGGAAAACAAACTGTTTGCTAAAACCGAAAAATGTGTGTTTGGGGTACAGGAGATACAATTTTTGGGTCAAATCCTCACTCCTCATGAATTCCGCATGGA
Organism: Rhinoderma darwinii; assembly: GCF_050947455.1. Classification (NCBI taxonomy): domain Eukaryota; kingdom Metazoa; phylum Chordata; class Amphibia; order Anura; family Rhinodermatidae; genus Rhinoderma; species Rhinoderma darwinii. Next base: position 225,392,321 of record NC_134687.1, read on the forward strand.
CCCCGCCAAGGTCCAGGCTGTGGCGGAATGGGTCCAACCTGCCTCCCTGAAGGCGTTACAGTGTTTCTTGGGGTTCGCTAATTATTACAGGAGATTTATTGCTAACTTCTCGGTCATCGCTAAGCCTCTTACAGACCTCACTCGCAAAGGTGCTGATCTCCTCCACTGGCCTCCTGAGGCTGTCCAGGCTTTTGAGGTCCTTAAGAAGTGTTTTATCTCGGCCCCGGTGCTGGTTCAACACCAACCAAATGGAGCCATTTATCGTGGAAGTTGATGCATCCGAGGTGGGAGTGGGGGCTGTCTTATCCCAGGGTACCAGGTCCCTCACCCATCTCCGCCCCTGTGCCTACTACTCCAGGAAGTTTTCGCCCACTGAGAGTAACTATGATATTGGCAACCGCGAACTCTTAGCCATTAAATGCGCATTTGAAGAGTGGCGCCACTTCCTGGAGGGGACTAGGCACCAGGTAACGGTCCTTACCGACCACAAGAATCTGGTTTTCCTAGAATCTGCCCGGAGGCTAAACCCGAGACAAGCTCGATGGGCGCTATTTTTTACCAGATTCAACTTTTTGGTTACCTATAGGGCTGGGTCTAAAAATATTAAGGCCGATGCACTGTCGCGTAGCTTCATGGCCAGCCCTCCTTCGGAGGAAGATCCTGCTTGTATTTTGCCTCCTGGTATAATCATTTCTTCTATTGATTCTGATTTAGTCTCTGAAATTGCGGCTGATCAAGGTTCAGCTCCCGGGAACCTTCCTGAGGACAAGCTGTTTGTTCCCCTGCAATTCCGGCTAAGGGTACTTAGGCAAAGTCATGACTCCGCACTATCTGGTCATCCAGGCGTCCTGGGTACCAAACACCTCATTGCCAGAAACTATTGGTGGCCTGGGTTGCCTAAAGACGTTAAGGCCTACGTCGCCGCTTGTGAGGTTTGTGCTAGGTCCAAGACTCCCAGGTCCCGACCAGCGGGCTTACTACGTTCTTTGCCCATTCCCCAGAGACCTTGGACCCATATCTCCATGGATTTTATCACCGATTTGCCTCCATCTCAAGGCAAGTCGGTGGTGTGGGTTGTAGTAGACCGCTTCAGTAAGATGTGCCACTTTGTCCACCTCAAGAAACTACCCAATGCCAAGACGTTAGCTACCTTGTTCGTCAAACACATCCTGCGTCTCCGTGGGGTCCCTGTCAATATTGTTTCGGACAGAGGGGTACAATTTGTTTCATTGTTTTGGAGAGCCTTCTGTAACAAGTTGGAGATTGATCTGTCCTTCTCCTCTGCCTTCCATCCTGAAACTAATGGCCAAACGGAGAGGACTAATCAATCTCTAGAACAATATTTAAGGTGTTTTATCTCTGACTGTCAATATGATTGGGTCTCATTCATTCCCCTCGCCAAATTTTCCCTTAATAACCGGGTCAGTAATTTGTCAGGGGTCTCCCCCTTTTTCTGTAATTTTTGGTTTAATCCACGGTTCTCCTCCGCTTCACCTGGTAGTTCCAACAATCCCGAGGTAGAGGTCGTTCATCGGGAACTGTGCACAGTCTGGGCCCAGGTTCAGAAGAACCTAGAGGCGTCCCAGAGCGTACAAAAAACTCAGGCTGATAGAAGACGTTCTGCTAACCCCTTGTTTATGGTCGGGGATCTGGTGTGGTTATCGTCTAGGAACTTGCGCCTTAAGGTCCCGTCCAAGAAGTTTGCTCCCCGGTTTATTGGGCCGTATAAGGTCATTGAAGTCCTCAATCCTGTCTCCTTCCGACTGGAGTTGCCCCCATCTTTTCGAATACACGACGTGTTTCATGCCTCCCTCCTTAAACGCTGCTCCCCGTCCTTGGCTCCCTCGAGGAAACCTCCTGTTCCCGTTCTCACCCCTGAGGGGGTGGAATTCGATGTGGCCAAGATTGTGGACAGCAAGATGGTCCAAGGCTCCCTCCAGTACCTGGTCCATTGGAGAGGATACGGGCCTGAGGAGAGGACTTGGGTACCCGCCCGGGATGTTCACGTTGGGGTATTGGTCAGAAGGTTCCACCTTCGTTTCCCCAATAAACGAGGTCCACTTAGAAAGGGTCCGGTGGCCCCTTATAAAAGGGGGGGTACTGTAAAGGATCTGCGAGGCACAACTTCTGTGTATACGCCCATAGGTAATCAGTCTGCACCTGAGTCTATGTCTCTGAGACTGACTCCATCTTCCTCCACTCAGGATGGCAGGCTTAGGAGTGGGAGAGCCTATCGCAGCCTGGCCAGACGGAGCTAGCTCCCGCACTCTGTCTATTTATACCTGCCTTTCCTATTCCTCCTTTGCTTGTGATTCTTCTCGTGTGGTTTCCTGGCCCAGCTACAGGGTCTAACTATTTGATCCTGCTCCGTACTGACCCTGGCTTACTGACTACTCTCCTGCTCTGCGTTTGGTACCTCGTTCTCTCCTGGTTTGACTCGGCTCGTTCACCACTCTTGTTGCTCACGGTGTTGCCGTGGTCAACTGCCCCTTTTCCCTTAGCTTTGTGTACCCTTGTCTGTTTGTCTCGTGCACTTACTGAGCGTAGGGACCGCCGCCCAGTTGTACCCCGTCGCCTAGGGCGGGTCGTTGCAAGTAGGCAGGGACAGAGTGGCGGGTAGATTAGGGCTCACTTGTCCGTTTCCCTACCCCCATCTTTATAGTTAGAATAGAATGTTGGAGAATGAAAGAAGAAATAGGTACAAACCCACCCAAGGTAGCAAGCCATAGTGCTCAATAACAGAGCCAACCACAGTGTTAATATAACAGAAACAGCCAAAGCCAGCCATAGTACCAGCCACAGTGCTCCACAAGTGGTAACTACATCATCCCTTTAAGTTTCACCACAACAGTAGCATACAGTGGATATAAAAATTTACACACCCCTTCTAAAATACCAGGTTTTTGTCATGTTACAAAATCAGTCCAAGATGAATAATTTCAGAAAATTTTCCACCTTTAATGTCACCTATAATTTGTACAATTATATTGAAAAACAAACTGAAATCTTTTAGGGTGGAAAAATAAAAATAAAGAACACAAATAATGTGGTTGCATAAATATGCACACCCTTAAACTAATACTTTGTTGAATTACCATTTGAATTTATGACAGCATTCAGTCTTTTTGGGTAGAAGTCTATCAGCATGGCACTTCTTCACTTGCCAATTGTTGCCCACTCTTCCTTGCAAAAGTGCTCCAAATCTGTCAGATTGCAAGGGCATCTCCTGTGTACAGCCCTCTTCAGGTCACCCCACCAATGTTCTATGGGATTCAGGTCTGGGCTCTGGCTGGGCCATTCCAAAACTTTGATCTTCTTCTGGTGAAGCCATTCTTTTGTTGATTTGGTGGTATGCTTTGGGTCGTTGTCGTGCTGAAATGTGAAATTCTTCTTCATCTTCAGCTTTTTATCAGAGGCCTGCAGGTTTTGTGCCAATATTAACTGATATTTGGAACTGTTCCCTCCACCTTGACTAAAGCCCCAGTTACAGCTGCAGAAATAGAGCCAAAGTATAATGCTGCCTCCACCATGCTTCACTGTGGGTATGGTGTTCTTTTGGTGATGTGCAGTGTTGGCTTTGCGCCAAACATACCTTTTGGAATTATGGCCAAAAAGTTCAACCAATACACCTTAACACGTTTTCCCACATGCTTTTGGCAGACTTGATGTAGGTATTTGCAAAACATAGCCTTGGATGTCTTTCTTTGTTAGAAAGGCTTCCCTCTTGCCATCCTACCCCACAGCCCAGACATATGAAGAATATGGGAGATTGTTGTCACATGCACTACACAACCAGTATCTGTCAGAAAGTCCTGCAACTCCTTTAATGTTGTTGTAGGCCTCTTGGTAGCCTCCAATTTTTGTCTTGTCTTTTCATCTAGTTTTTAGGGAGGTCCAGTTCTTGGTGATGTCACTCTTGTGCCAAATGTGAACCCACTTCTTGATGACCGTCTTCACTGTGTTCCATGGTATATCTAATGCCTAATTCTTTGGTACCCTTCTCCTGACTGATGCCTTTCAACAATCAGATCCCTTTGATGTGTTGTAAGCTCTTTACAGACCATGGCTTTTGATGTCACATGCAACAAAGAAAATGTCAGGAAAATCCTAATAGATTAGCTGAACTTTATACGGGGTTACTCAGAATCACTTTAAATAATGGCAGCTGTGTACTGACTACTATTTAACATAAGTTTAAATGTTTTGGGCTAATTCTGAACACAACCACTTCCCCAATTATAAGAGGGTGTTCACATGTATGCAACCAAATTATTGTAGTCTTGTTATTTTAATTGTTCCCCTCTAAATGATTTCAGTTTGTTTTTTAATATAATTGTACAGATCATAGGTGGAAAAAGTTCTAAAATGATTCACCTCGGATTGATTTTGTAACATGACAAAAACCTGGCATTTTAACAGTGGTGTGTAGACTTTTTATATCCACTGTAGCAGTAGAGGAAGCTTGTAGATGTAGATGTCAGGCATTCTGGGTGCATGGGGTGTTGCTAACAAGTCTTTCTGCCTTGGCTATGGTATATACATACAGGGCTATGGAAGTGAACTATATCTTTGCCCTGTATGTAGAAAACTCAGAGCTTGTTCACATCTATGTTCCAGGTTGCATTGTTCCGCTCCGTCATAGGAGCAGAACAATAAGAATACAGAAAGCTTGGGATCTGTTGCATGATGAAAACCAACGGCGCCTAACTGAATCTATTGTCCTTAATGGGTTTCATTGGGTCTCCTTCATGCTGCACTATTTTGTCCAGTGAAAACAATGGAATCTGTGGTGGAAGCCCCTAATGGAGCCTCTAATGTAGATGTAAAGAGCCCCATACCACTCCCATGCTCCCAAAGTGGCCCACGGTGCCAGGAATAGCACATGAAGCTTTCTAAGCTTATTATTATTATTTTAATTGTTATAATGTTTATGAGCATTATATCTGCAGAGCGTGGTTATTTGTAATATACAAACTTGCAATAATCATCTGCAGTCTTTGCAAGCAGGTAATTTTGAAAGGCATTTTAGTAACATATAGGCCCACATTTATCAAAGTAGTGTCATTTTAGCCAATATCCAAGTTAAAGCTATACTCATTTATTGACATGTTACAACAAATTTATGACTGTGTGTGGTATCCAGCTTTAAAAAATTGGGTACAGATTTTTTAACTGCAGTAAGATTAGTAATTTGCTAATATACTGTCTGTAGCTGAAATGCCTCTGTAAGGCAGTTTCACATACATAACTGTAGTCCTTTACATGGTGATCCCGCCCACAGAAAGCCCTGCCAGCATCAAAATGAACAGTATTGCACAGAGTTGGGCAGGATAATAGGTACTTTTCTGTATGTTCCATAATCTTTGATAACTAACTTTGACTTTCACACTGGCCAAAATTACAGCTTTTCTTCTACACCAGGGTCTGGAGTAGAGTTTTCTTTATCATAAATGTGTCTAAATCCTAGCGAAGTGGTAAACTACGCACACTTCACACTCCACTTTTACAAACTGACATACATGGCTCAAATGACACTAAATTCTGGAGAAAATAGTTAATAAATATGTTGCAAAGCTGTTAAGACATAATATTGAAGCAAAATGCACCAAAAAAAAGGAGCATATACATTAATAAATGTGGGCCACAGCTCTTATGGCTAAAGGGAGAATTTGTGCTATTGTAACTAGTGAGTGACTGCATATATTTTTCTCTATATACTTCCAAATGCAATACTGCACACATATCCACCAAGTGAAATGTCTAGCAAGAAATATTCAGCCAAACCATGACAATATTTAACATATTCTGCATAAGATTCACTAGGAACAAAAAAGAAGGCTACTAGTCTGCAATACTAAAAGAAAACAAGAAACAGAGGACACTACAGATGGTTCTGATTATCCAGCATACATTAATGGCAAATATTAGTTAAGATAATTACCAAAGGAAATGGCTGATGCTAAATCTGCATATTATAAATGCAGGTGTTTGGTTCCACAGAAAAGATTGCTAGGGCAGAGCTCCTCTAATTTGTGAAGAACTGGTTCTGTCTAGTCTCATATGAAACATTCAATTATTTAACATATTATCACACTTTATGTTTACTTTCTTATTCCCGCTATACGCTATACCATAAAAATGTATGCTAATAAATATGACTACAAAATATGTCACTTATAGGCATGGTCCAATACTGAACATGCTTTAATGCTTGCCAGTGCACCTGGTTACAAATAAATACAGCTAGCTATGAGTACATGGTTACATCTTTTAAATGCTTTTCCATTGCCTATAAAAAAATGGATATTACATGTTTAGGTAGAGTAAGAAAAATTTGTATTGTAGATGCATTTCAATATCTTAAAACAGTGGTCTTATCATTATGAACCAATTGCTTAGTTGTTTCCGTAACTCCCACGCACATGCCCAGCTACCTCGCCATTCATTCCCAGCGCTCACTCGATCCCTTCGTTTTAGCCATCCATGGGAATATCAGTGCTCGGACCCCCGCCAATCAAAAACTTCTGACATGTCACTATGACATGTTAAAAGTTTTTTAAAAGTTTAGTTACGCTTTAAGTATGTCAGCTACAGGGTGAACATAAAGTGATAGCCACATTCCTCATACAGTGGATCCCAAAAGCTCCCTTATGCAGTGATAGTCACAGGACTCCCAAATATAGTGCCAGATACATGTTCTACTCTTTAAAGTTCAAGCCACATGCCTCACCATACAAGGTGCCTGCCTCACGCCTCCATATATGCCAACCAAATACCATATACAATGAATCCACATGCCCCTCATATACAGTGCAATCACATTTCCCACCATACAAAGTTCCAGTTTCATGCCCCACCATACAAAGTGCAAGCCGAATGCCTCACCATACAAAATGCTTGTCTCAGGCCCCATATACAGAGCCTTCCACAACCCCATATGCAGTGCCTGACAAATGCTGCTATATGCAATGTAACCACAGACCCCCATAAGTGATAACCACAGGTACTTTCTTGCCATGTAGAATACTCACTGGGCGGGCAGCACTGAATAAAGCAGGACTGATTACAGTTACATTACAGTTATCAGAGATGTGCCTTGTAACGAGCCAATCACCTGTGTGTACATCACATGACCATGACAGATTGTTATCCACTGGAAGGAAAGAATGAATATTCCTACTGAATAACAACAAGCAGAGATCTTGAAAACTCTAAAGAACTGATACATAAAGCATTATGGAAAATTGTAGAGCTTTCCATTATACAAAAAGTAACATGTATTTGGTGACACTGTAATACCCCTTCAATTAACACGAAGATTTCCATTCTTTTCTCAAAATAGTCCAACTTGGTTGTGCATTATAGGCACAATAAGGGGACTTTATTGTTAAAAAAAAAAAATTGCAATTAGTTTTTGCGCAAAAATACAGTTTGTGTGCAAAAATGTTGCGACTTTAACATTTTTACGCCACCTCAATAATTTTTTAAAAGAGTAGGTGGGGCTTAGTTGTAGGGACAAGACTACCCGCGGCCCGACAAATTTATTATAATTTACGTCAGAAACTGGCATGAAATAGAGCGAAAATCTACTCCAGGTTATAGCTGATGTAGATTTCCTTTTCTGGCTCACAGACCACCAGAGATACGCCTAATTTATTAAGAGATAAGTGCCTCTTCATAAATTAGGCGCATTTTCCTCCAGTGCCCTTTAAATTAAAGGGGTTATGTGGGGATTGAAAAGTATCTGCAGTGTACTCAGTGCAGTATGTGAGTACACTTGCAAATATACATCCCAGTCCACCGTCGGGCTGATTATCAGATTTTAATAGATTTTTATAGCGATGGTGGGGGACTGGAAGTCTAGTGGCACAGTCTTCCTTCATGATGACACGACTCTTCGTCATGTGACTGGCCCCACCATCGCTATAAAAATCTATTAAAATCTCATAATCAGCGCGACGGGGGATTGGAATGTATATTGGTGAGTGCACATACAAACTGCACTGAGTACACTGCTGATACTTTTTGATCCCCACATAAACCCTTTAAGACATATAAAAAAACATTCCTAATAAATGTGCCCAATTGTCTCAGATGCTGCATACTTCATAACACAAATCTCAGAACCAGCAGATAAGAATGTCTAAACAATATATATATATATATATATATATATATATATATATATATATATCCAAGAAAAGAGACTGGAAGCAGCACTCGGCAAAAAAATGTGAATTTATTCACCCAACACAGCAACGTTTCACTTCCTCCATGGAAGCATTTTCAAGCTTCCATGGAGGAAGTGAAACGTTGCTGTGTTGGGTGAATAAATTCACATTTTTTTGCCGAGTGCTGCTTCCAGTCTCTTTTCTTGGATATATGCATGAGGAGCACGTCACTCCTTGATAATTGAAGCTAGCACCAACCGTTTCTGGCTATCGACACAGTGCTGCTCCTATCTTTGGATCTATTATATATATATATATATATATATATATATATATATATTTATTTTTTATTTTTATGGAATAGAATAAAGCAACATGCTACACTATTCTGACCATTAAAGGGGTTATCCGGGCACAAAAAAATCATTGCCTATTTGATTAAAACTAGAAATTGACCCTACTTGCCTATATACTTATGTAGCCAGTCTGGCTCCGTTTCACTAATTTTCATAAGCCACCACTGACGCCGGAAGTTCTGTAGTTTGTTTCATAATGATGACGCTCCAACACATGACCACGTAATTGATAGCATTCTCCTCCTTCAATGATGTCGGAGCATCATGAAGTCACATGAACGCTAACTGTAGCAGAGTCATGGTGTCATTGGGTTACTTGAGCTCTCTCTCCATGTCGTCAGCGCGTCATGTGACCCCCTAGGGGGCTGGCGCTATGACGTTCCGGCAGTAGTAAGCTAGTCCTTTTCCACAGCATCCAATCCCGGGGCATGCACATTTCCATAACGATGTGTGGTGTACAAGAGCTGAAAGGGGATTGTGGACTGGAGACACTGCGGGAGAGCACAGGGATTACTGTAATGTCAGGATAGAGAGACAGACAGGTGAGCCCTAATCTACCCGCCACTCAGTCCCTGCCTACTTGCACAGCCCGTGCTAGGTGACGGCGTACAACTGGGCGACAGTCCCTACGCTCAATATGTGCACGACAGACAAACAAGACAAGGGAACACAAAAGCAAAGGAATGTGGGGCAGATGCCCACGGCAAGATCGTGAGCAACAGAGTAGTGGACAAGCTGAGTAAAACCAGGAGTGTACGTGGTAACAAATGCAGAGCAGGAGAATAGTCAGTCAAGCCAGGGTCAATATGAAGCAGAGGTCAATGGTACCAGCAGGAACACCAAAGCCAGGAAACAGGAGAATCACAGGCAAAGGACAAGCAGCAAATGAAGGTATAAGTGGACCAAGGGCGGGAGCTAGCACCGTCTGGCCAGGCTGCGATAGGCTCTCCCACTCCTCAGCCTACCAGCCTGAGTGGTAGCAGATTGAGTCACGCTAGCAGACCTATGCAATTAGTGGGGTGTGCTTGGGTGGAAGCAGGGACACATGGCAAGAGGAGGGAAGCAGTGCATGATGGGACTTGTAGTTTAATAAGCGCACCGAAACCAAAAGTCCCTACTAATACCCGGAAGTGTGACCTCGGCTGCAGCGTTACAACGGGAATCAGTAAGTGTATTTTTCTTTAATTGAGAGTAGTTGAATAAAGATATACACTTGGTTGAGAAAGTTGGTGTTTTTTTTTTTTTTTCTCCCCGGATAACCCCTTTAAAGATCATCAGGATGCTGGTGGAACATAAATTATGTGTGAATGTGGCAACAGCCGAATGACAGTGAAGTAGTAATAATTGTTATTATGTATATGTACATATTATTATAAAATCGCTTTTTAGCCATCATTTATTTATTTGTGATGTGCTCAGTACAATATCAAGAAATAAGGTAAATAGTAGCAAAAGAACAATTAGCAAATAGAGCTATAAGATAAAATAAAAAATAAACCCATAAGTGATAGAAATTCCACTATACCATTTCGATTCATATTTGTTAACATCTAGGTAAAATAGATTTAGCTGTAGTGTATTATGCCAAGTGTAAGAATGCCATTGTGCCAAGTCTGTGGCAATTAATAATAGTGACATGTGTACTACCAGTAGTGGAATAATTGTGCCAGTCTCAAGAGGGGCATTAAACTAGATCTCAACATACAATTTAGCACATTTATGCAGGATGAAATCCACTGCATGTCTACATATACTACAGATATTAAATGATCATTTGTACCTCATTCATTTGTGTAGACACAGAGGGAATATCCTGTTAAATCATGATAATGAGCATGTTCCATTAAGTTTAAGCAGAGCAGGAGAAGAATAAGGCAGGAAAAGGTTACATTCTGAATGGTAGAGCGGACTATGCACGTGTAAATAGTAATTTAAACCCCAAAGCCAAGCCATGTTGAGTCAATGGGCTTGATAGGTCCAGGAATATGAAGGGATGCCCTTTGGGACTAGTGCAAGGAAAAGGTTGGCACATTTCTATTGAAAGAACCTTCTTCAGTGGAATGGTGAAGCTTCCATCCATTTCCTACTTAATTTTGAATATAGTTAGTTTTGGTGTTTGCATCAGGTTAAATTTCATTTACAGAATGTTTTTTTTTTTTAGGCTCACCCCACTCATGGAGAATGACGATAACCCCCCAAAAAAACATACAACCTGTTTACATTTTGAGTACAGCTGTTCACTGTATTTGTTATTGCAGTGGCCATATTTTACATTCTAGTGAATTAAAATTACTTTATTCCTGTTAACAGACACATTAAAGAGATTATCTGAGAGCTTTACAATTTGCAGGAGGGTAGGGCAGTGCATAAAATAATAAACTAACAGATTCACACCCAATAAAATGACCCCTACTACAGCTGCTGCCGCTCCGGTTCTGGAAGATCCTGCAGCGTTCACATGCTGTTTATTGGTCATGTGCCGCTGCAGCCAATGACTGGCCTCAGTGGTAAAGCTGCTATAAATGGCTTATGACCGCTGACGCCAATGATTGGCTGCAGCAGCACGCGACCGGCACGGTTTGAACGGCACGTGAACGCTGCAAAATCTTCCAGAACCGGAGCAGTAGCGAACAGGGTGTCAGCGCTGAAGCAGGTGATTCCTGTGGATTTTGTCATAAGGCCAATGTAAATTTTGGGGGAAAAAAAGTCAAAAGTGCCACTGTGCTTTAACCAGTGACACAAACCCCTTTGTTCTAGGCATCAGAGGGTCTAAGTTTTCACAGCTTCTAGTTATCAAACATTCACACTAATTTTAGCTAAACCCTTTTAACCCCATGGAGTTTTGTGGGGAAATTTCAAAAAGCCTGCCTGTAAAAACAAACATTGTACACACATTTCCTGAACCGCTTCTATAAAAATGGCCACCTAACAAAAATACAGGTACCTAAAACAAGATGTAACTATGTCCTTCGTTTATGGTTTTATATGTTTGTATTTGTCAAATTTTTGTGTCCTTTCTTTGCACCTATTAATGTATGTGGTGTATTTATTTGTAATAGTCAGATTAAGTATAAATGGGACTAGTGGACATTGTCCCTGTCATTTTACAATACCGTAGCTAAAGAAGGACTTTTCCATTGTACTTTACTGGACTGTTCAGATCAGCTGTAAATAATACTCAGACTTAAGATATTACTTAACATCACACGACAAGAGCAACTTGATAGAAGTCTAACCACACCAAAGCCTAGAATTACAAATCCTCAACACAGAAAATAACATATTACAGAGTAAGTGCAAGTATTGATCTTGCTCAATGCCTCAATGGTTTGGTGATACTGTTGGTCATGGTTGGATGAATAGATTTTTTTTTTTTTCAATGCTGCTTATAGTTGCATTTACTTCTTCAATTTCTTAAAACAGTAGCATACCTTGCTTGCCAAGTACCATAGATGACTGGTAAATAACTCATTCCAGCCTGTGATTGTGCTGCTAAGGTATTTAAAACTAGTTTCTAGCCATTCTACTACAGTCATATGAAAAAATCGCATCAAAAGACATTTCATGTAAAGGTTCTTGTTAACATACCGTATATACACATATCAACATTTGATATTCAAACCCTATATAAATATAAAGGTGATGTACAGATGTAGCCAAGTTTATCTTGACTCTGATAATTTACTGCAGCGTGATGTCACACAACAAAAGCCATGGAAAAGTCATTGAAAAAGGGAGGGTAAAGTTTCTTGCTACTGTGTATTTAATGCGTTGAAAGTCAAGATAAAGATGGCTACATCTGTATACACACACACACACACACACACACACACACACACACACACATATATATATATATATATATATATATTTTGTTGAGCAAACGAAATCTCCATATATCCCTCTCTCCCTCTTCTCTCTCGTCCTCTACACCCCCCTCCCTTTTCTCACACATTTTTTACAAAATGTAAATTTTTTTAGCATGCTTCTCACACTTGGTATTTCTTGCTGTGTATCACTTCACCTGCGGACCTGGGACAGGGGTACTCACTCACAGTTATCACTTTATTTAGAAGCACAAACTCTCACAAAAGTGTCATACACCAGCATACTAGTGCCGAATGTCTCAATATCTTTATATCCAGTATCTAAACAATTGCGTATTATATTATGTAATATGTATTAGGTTCCAGATGTCCATCTGATTATAGTGGCTAGTGACATTAAACCCAATAACATTGAAGGCTTCCAGTGAAGGTGAACAGAAATCCCGGTTGTTAAGCGGTGGCATGAAATACACTTTCAAACATATGCTTATCTTTTAATGGCAGTAATTAAATTGCTGTATTCAGAACTAAAAAGCATTGATGTTTATCTGGAACAGAGCACATAATAGGGGAAATTAAGAGAAAGGCACATTGCTCTAGCTTATAAATATAGTCATCTTCAGTAGTAAACATTAGCTGAAAATGTGTTTATTGATTAGAATGCATTATAAAAATATATTAAAGTGACAAGAGTCTTTGGAAACCATTTTTATCCATTTTGACTAGTCACTGCAATGTGAAAATTATAATGTGGCTCTTAAAAACTATTCTTCATGAATATTGTACCACTAGTACAAAGTAATAGAAGCACAACATACAGTGAAAAAACTTGTATTCCTATTCTGTAATGTATAATACAATTTTTACCACATTCAACACTCAGGAACTTAGTTCTAACCAGGAGAGTGCATGGTAGACCGAAGACCTCACAGAAAAAGTCCAAATGAGGCCCACTTCTTGGTGCTGGAATTTACCACCACCGTTCCGCGGGATAGATGTGCCTTGTGCTTGTTCACCTCCACCTTCTCATGGTGGCATAACCATTTAGATGCTCTCACCTCCATTTTTTGCAGAGATTGCTCTACCCTAGAAAGGTTCATACCACCCATGGGGAAAGGCATAGGGGCCAACCTCAGCAAGCTGCTGGTTCTGTCCTTGGTTCTGGCAAGTTCCTATTTATGCTTAAGTTCCATAACACTTACTGAATACATAGACCTTTATACTTAATGCAACAATATTCTTTGAAGGGATGATCTAGTTTAAAAACATTGAAGTTTAAAGCAAACAAGTAACACACAATAAGTATTTCCAATGTTAAAAAGATCACCATTTTTGAATTTATTAGTGTGACAAACTAACATTTTTGAGAAAAGGCAAGATTGGAACTTATATACAGTGGAGGAAATAAGTATTTAATCCCTTGCTGATTTTGTAAGTTTGCCCACTGTCAAAGTCATGAACAGTCTAGAATTTTTAGGCTAGGTTAATTTTACCAGTGAGAGATACATTATATATATATAAAAAAAAAGAAAATCACCTTGTCAAAATTATATATATTTATTTGCATTGTGCACAGAGAAATAAGTATTTGATCCCCTACCAACCATTAAGAGTTCAGCCTCCTCCAGACCAGTTACACGCTCCAAATCAACTTGGTGTCTGCATTAAAGACAGCTGTCTTACATGGTCACCTGTATAAAAGACTCCTGTCCACAGACTCAATTAATCAGTCTGACTCTAACCTCTACAACATGGGCAAGACCAAAGAGCTTTCTAAGGATGTCAGGGACAAGATCATAGACCTGCACAAGGCTGGAATGGGCTACAAAACCATAAGTAAGACGCTGGGTGAGAAGGAGACAACTGTTGGTGCAATAGTAAGAAAATGGAAGACATATAAAATGACTGTCAATCGACATCGATCTGGGGCTCCATGCAAAATCTCACCTCGTGGGGTATCCTTGATACTGAGGAAGGTGAGAGCTCAGCCGAAAACTACACGGGGGGAACTTGTTAATGATCTCAAGGCAGCTGGGACCACAGTCACCAAGAAAACCATTGGTAACACATTACGCCGTAATGGATTAAAATCCTGCAGTGCCCGCAAGGTCCCCCTGCTCAAGAAGGCACATGTACAGGCCCGTCTGAAGTTTGCAAATGAACATCTGGATGATTCTGAGAGTGATTGGGAGAAGGTGCTGTGGTCAGATGAGACTAAAATTGAGCTCTTTGGCATTAACTCAACTCACCGTTTTTGGAGGAAGAGAAATGCTGCCTATGACCCAAAGAACACCGTCCCCACTGTCAAGCATGGAGGTGGAAACATTATGTTTTTGGGGGTGTTTCTCTGCTAAGGACACAGGACTACTTCACCGCATCAATGGGAGAATGGATGGAGCCATGTACCGTCAAATCCTGAGTGACAACCTCCTTCCCTCCACCAGGACATTAAAAATGGCTCGTGGCTGGGTCTTCCAGCACGACAATGACCCGAAACATACAGCCAAGGCAACAAAGGAGTGGCTCAAAAAGAAGCACATTAAGGTCATGGAGTGGCCTAGCCAGTCTCCAGACCTTAATCCCATCGAAAACTTATGGAGGGAGCTGAAGATCCGAGTTGCCAAGCGACAGCCTCGAAATCTTAATGATTTACAGATGATCTGCAAAGAGGAGTGGGCCAATATGCCATCTAACATGTGTGCAAACCTCATCATCAACTACAAAAAACGTCTGACTGCTGTACTTGCCAACAAGGGTTTTGCCACCAAGTATTAAGTCTTGTTTGCCAAAGGGATCAAATACTTATTTCTCTGTGCACAATGCAAATAAATATATATAATTTTGACAATATTATTTTTTTTAATTTTTTTTATATAATCCATCTCTCACTGGTAAAATTAACCTAGCCTAAAAATTCTAGACTGTTCATGTCTTTGACAGTGGGCAAACGTACAAAATCAGCAAGGGATCAAATACTTATTTCCTTCACTGTATTTTCCTTCTGCTAAGAAAAAAGTGATATAATTAGCTTTCGACTCATCCTACATATACAAGTCCATCAAAAACCTTGTTATGAGACACAGAATATCACTCAACAATTTTCATTGTTAAATGCCAAATGATAGTCCCATTTCTATGTTACATTGTGTATCCTTGTTAGTGTCTTTGTTTGTTTTACTTTTTTTAATTTCTAATGATGGCCTTAGCCAACAATGACATAAAGTAACGTCTTCTTAATGTTACATCTATGGCTGCGGCCCGTCCTTCTGACTTACCCTCTGACGGCTGCGGCCATGGACACGTGTGTTCTCTGCGGCGTCTCCCTCCTGTGAGATGCCAGCACTCACTTCCTGGATCTAAGACTGTCTCCCACAGGACGAACGCGCCCGCGCGTGCACGGCCTTAAAGGGCCAGTGCGAGCACAATTGCAGGAGATCTGCAATCAGTCCAGAATACTGCTGGACTATAAAAGGGGCTCTGTCCTCTTGATCATTGCCTGAGCATTGTTGTGCACTTAAAGTTTGTCTAGCAAATGGTCTCCTAGTGTTTTCCAGTACCCAGTGTTACCGTTCCTGCTGCCTGTACCCTGTATCCAATGCTACCGTGCCTCTGTGCCGTCTAGAGTTGAAGTCGAGTTGTGTCTTCCGCTGAATATACTGTGTCACACCCCGCCGGGTGTCTGTCTACTGCCGGAGCCTTATCTTCAGCCTGAATCACCGCTACTGTCTACATTGCCTCAGGTACCCTTTTTGGACTATAGACTTTGTACTGTACCTGTTTGGCCAGCTACTATCCCGCCACGCAGTACGGCCCAGTGGGTCCACATTCCGCGCCGCGACACAATTACCAGACTATTGCTGAGAATCGTACACGTAATGCCAGTGACAGACTTTATACTGTATGTGGCTACAAGTGTTCTATGTGAAGGCATGGCAAATCTATGTAGAAGTCAACTGTTGATACTGAGGTGTAATTAGACTATATAAAGGTAAACTTGACCTATATTAGAGTAAAATGAAAGTAAAGTATAATTTTATAGTACAAGTGTTAAAGTACAATTACAGAAAAGTTAGGTCTAGCTTAAAAATAAACTAGTATTCAACATGCTTGGTGTTACCATTCCTGATAGTTTAAGCTAATCTGAATAGATCATGCCAATATTCAGAATATTCTAATTATGTGACATGAACCAAATTTCTAAGCTACTTTCCTAACTTTTTCCATACTTTTTTAAAGTATTCTACTAACATATAATTTGACAGGGTTTTCTTACTGGAATGGCTATGACACCTCTCAACAGTTCAAGCGAAACTCATTTGTGTAGATGTTACAAAGTGCAGAATTACAGAAAACACCTTTGTGATTTCATCTTGAAAAAATATGAGACAACTTTAAATATGTTCCTTTTTCGATTCCCTTTTTGCTTTGTTATTCTGAAAACCATGTTAACACTTTGAATACTTCAGAACACTTTTTTTTTTTTTATTAGAAATAGACTTAGGGAGAGTAAACTTAACTGTAGTAACCAGTGTCAGACAGCTGCTGCCAAGGCAAATAAGATGATGCATCAAAAGGGGTATACAGTTGCAAGAAAAAGTAAGTAACCCCTTTTGAGTTACTTGGATTTCTGCATTGATTACCAATAAAATATGTTCTCATTGTTATCTAAGTAAAAATTATAGACAGCCACAATCTAACTAAACTAAAAAACACAAACAGTTGTACAGTTCTTGTTTTTTATTGAGCAAATACCCCCAGTGCAAGGAGAAAATGTAAGCAAACCTCTGTGTTAATAACATCTCCAAGAGATAATTGGGAAAATATGTTTCAATTGAGGAGATGAGATGGAAGTGTGGGTTTCACAGGTGCTTAGTCTGATTACTGAAAAATTTGTTCTTCTCAAGAAAGATTGGTTAGTGTGAAACAATGCCTAGCACCAAGCAACTTTCAGAAGTCCTCAGAGGACATGTTATAGAGATGCATGAAGCTTGAAAAGGGGACTAAAGCATTGCTAAAGACCTGGATGTATATCAATCCAGGGTTAGATAAATTGTCTACAGATCGAGAAAATTCATGACTGATTCTACTCTCCCTAAGAGTGGGCATCCTGTTAAGACTACTACAAGAGCACAACGGCCTATACTGAAAGTAGTGAGAAAGAACCCTAGGGCAACAGCAAAAGACCTACTGAAGGCTCTACAAACTGCAAAAACCTCTATTCATATGTCCACTATTAGAAAAACACTTAACAAGAATGATGTGCAAAGAAGGATACCACGATAGAAGCCCCTGCTGTAAAAAAAACAAAAACATTGCGGCCCGTCTCAAGTTTTCCCAAGACCACCTGGATTTTCCACAATGCTTCTGGGAAAATTCTCTATGGACAAATTAGACGAAAGTGAAATGTTTTAGCACAAATGGACAATATTTTGTTTGGAGGAAAAAGAGCACTGCACACCAACATCAAAACCTCATCCCAACTGTAAAGCATGGTGGTGGGAGCAACATGGTTTGGGGCTGCTTTACTGCCTTAGGGCCTTGATACTTTGTGATCATTGAGGGAAAAAAAAAAATTCAAAGGTGTATCAAAACATTTTACAGGAGCATGTAAGGACCACAGTCCATGACCTCATGCTGAAGAGATGTTGGGTGGTGATGCAACAAGACAAATATCCAAGGCACACAAGTAAATCAACTAAAGAATGGTTGAAAAAGAAGATTTGTGAATGGCCAAGTAAGAGTCCTGAGACAATGGAGGACATTTAGCAATAAGTGCATAATGCAAAACCAGCATATACCAGGATATTGGATCACATGAACCCGGGCCAACTCTGAAACCCCATCATATAGCACTAGTCACACCACACATAGACTATTTACTAATCCTTTTTTTAAATTCAGACAGCTTAGAATTAGACTAGATGCAGCAAATTTTTCACAGTGCTTCATGCTGGATGATAAATTTGGCTCACCGTTAAACACTTTCGTCTAACTTTATACCACCTCTTGGTTTGCTTATTTAGTCCACTTTTTTAGCGCTAACATTTTGGCGCAATTGGGTGCATCTTGAGACATGCCCCCTTTTCCGCTAAGCCATACCCCCTTGTCGAGTGAGTCATAAACATTTGTTCTTTTTGGCAAATTTTATTAATGACTTTGTCTTAAACAATTTGCGCCAAAACAATGGTGCAACTTAGGCTTACCAAAATTGGGGTTATTTAGTTTATGGAAAAAAAAAAGGGGTGACCTAATAACTGTTTAGGCCAAAACAGAGATCTGTCTTGTGATTTACCCAGGACTGTGACTATAACAAGGAGGCATCCACTACATCTAGAGGAAAGAAGATTCATTCATCTACATGGCTGGGATTTTTTTTTACTGTTAGAGCGATGAGACTATGAAACGTTCTGCTTGAGGAAGTTTTCATGGTAATTTCATTGAAAGAGTTTAAAAGGGGCCAGGCTGTTTTTCTCAACAGTAATATGAAACAAACACACAAAAAAAAAAGGTTAGTCAGCACACCCTAGCAAAATGAAAAATGTACGGGTGCAAGTACGCTGTGACTGCAAACAATACATGTAAATAAAAAAAACATTGGAACAGCACACTGTAAACGCTAAGACTACCTAATACACTGTATATTAAAAAAATTGCATACCCCTACGATTACCTACAAAAGTGAGGTTCCTAGCGCACATTTTGATCACATTTTGTGTGCAAATTTATCTATACATAGTGTTTTAGGTAGTCTTAGCATTTGCAGAGTGCTGTTGCAATGTTTTTTTCTTTAAATGTATTGTTTGCAGTCACAGCGTACTTGCACTTGTACATTTTTAATTTTGCTAGGATGTGCTGACCAACCTTTACTCTATTTCATGTTGTACATATGGGGGTGGTCTCCATTTTTGGTCGTGCATTCCTCTCATTCTTCCCAATGGTGATTTTAATTAGAGTAAAGCTGGTTCCTACCTACCCAAAGTATATTCTGCAAACTTAGACCCAGAACAGAGGTGTATTTTTAGGTTAGGGACCCACTTAAAAGAAGTTGCCTTATCGTGGCAGGTGGGCTCACACAATTTGATCAAAATGTGCGCTAAGAACCTCACGTTCGTAGGTAAATGTAGCAGTAATGCAAAAAAAAAAAATATATATATATATATATATATATATATATATATATATATATGTAGTTTATTAGGTAGTCTTAGCGTTTGCAGAGTGTTGTTGCAATTTTTTTTTCTCAAAACATTTATATGTACTAGATTACTAGGTACTGAGATGAGTCATTGATTAAAGAGGCTCAGTCACCAGATTATAAGTGCTCTATCTCCTACATAATCTGATTGGCGCTGTAATGTAGATAACAGCAGTGGTTTTTATTTTGAAAAACTATCATTTTTGAGCAAGTTATGAGCTAGTTTAGATTTATGCTAATGAGTTTCTCAATGGACAACTGGGCGTGTTTTTACTTTTTACCAACTGGGTGTTATACAGAGGAGTGTATGACGCTGACCAATCAGTGACTAATCAGTGTCCTGCACTTCTCATTGTTCCAGCCCAGCATGATCCACAGTGTGATTGTGCAGTGAAAGAAGTAAATACGCCCAGTTGCTAAAAACACAATACACGCCCAGTTGTAAATAAGAGAAAACATGCCCAGTTGTCCATTAGAAAGACTCATTTGCATAAATATAAAATTGCTCATAACTTGGCCAAAAATGATCGTTTAAAACATTTTTTTTACTGTTATCTACATTGCAGCGCCGATCACATGCAATAGGAGATAGCGATTTGATAATCTGGTGACAGAGCCTCTTTAAGGGATTTATTCTAACGTTTGGAGTATGGAAGGAATTTTTCTTCTAACATAAATAAAATTGGCTTCTGACTCGTGGGGGGTTTTTGCCTTCCCTGGATCAACAGTGCTGGAAAATAAATTAAACTAGATGGAAGGAGATCCAATGAGAGAAATATATTAATACTGGTGCACCATGTGAGCAGTGCACCAGTATCTCTACCAAAGCATCCTGTGCCAGATTAATCAACAAGACGTACGTTCTCTTGATGAACATGGAGTAGACTTAAAATAATGCCAGGTTGGACCTGTCACTTTCTAAGTAGAAATATTATCTATAACATAGTAATCATATTATATGTAAACTTAATGCATTATGAAACCCTAGACCGTAGGCTGGGTTCAGATGTTGCATTTTAATAACAGTCTGATATATGGACCCAGCCCTAAAAGGTCATGGCATCATGATAGTTTTAGTAGCCAGGTCATTGCACCTTTCACAGAAGGTTGGGACCTTATACAGCCTATGAGACTAACATAGTCACTTCTAGTTGGTCAATTTCCTCAATGAAATTAAATTTAGCTACTGTCATGTAATATGTATCATATTTTTCCTTGCTGTTTGAAAATGTGACATGATTTTCTTGGGCTGCTATTTGTTCCTGAATGTTTATCACTGTATGTCTTCTGTGTTTGTCCGTGATTTACAATTGCACATTTCCAATTTCATTCTGCTCAGTTGAATATTAATTATTTTGTTTGTTATTACTCATTGACAAGGATATACTACCAAAATTAACATTGCAAAATGTAATAAATAACTCAAGAATTCTTTCAGGATTTTCTAATTAAAGAGTTTAGATTTGTTAGCTGTATATCCAGTTAAAGTGAAGATTCCATCCAAAATATGTAGCAATTTGTAGATTCGTTGATTTATTTAGATAAGTATACATTAATTATATTTTTTATTAAGTTCAATTTAGCGTTTATTTATGTTATTTATTAAATTAATTTAATCTAGTAACCAATAATGCAGAAATTCTAATTCAATTTACAGCCAGAACTGCATGATACTCTTAAAAACCAAAGTCAGGAGATTGAGCAGAGAAAACCTACTAGGAAAAAGGTAGGTAATATTATATATTTTGCGGGAGAGGGAATTTATATTCCTTAGTGTCTAGTAGGGAAAAATTCCATTGTATTTAGTGTGGATTGGGAAGGGATATGTTCCCTGGATTCCATCAGTAGTAGAATTTACATTATATCGCCGGGCATTTGGTGAGGGGTAGCCTATATTCCCTGGCAAGAGGTAAAGTAAGGGAGAGAAATTATAGTTCCTAAAGTCTAGCGAGGTACGGGAAGTAGTCATATTCTGTGGTGCCTAGATTGTAGAAGGTATGGCTTCAAGTTTATGAGTCACAGTGGGCCCCCTTATGCTTCAACTTCTTTCATTCCCCTAGTTTACTATACACCAATATTGCTGCCAGTGCCACTAATGTACCCACGCGGAATAATCTTCATGGTTTTTGACACACACATTTTTTGTGTGGTTTTTTTTTTGTGAACATTGCTTATATTAATATATTTGGCTTCCATTTTTACCAAAGAATACCGAAAAAAGTGGGGAAATGCTGCACGTGAATATACTGCTAGGAGGAAGGCAACTGCATGCTGTAAAGTTTATAATTTAAATTCCAGTTTCAGAAAATTTAAAATATTAATATATTTTTTTATATACAGTATATTAAAATAACTTTATTAAAACTTTAACTGTATTTTACTAGTCCCCCTAGGGGACTTGAACAATCAATCATTGGATCGCTCACACTATATACTGCAATACTAATATATTGCAGTATATCACTATACTGACAGTCTCCTATGAAGCCAGGGCTTCGTAGGAGTACAAAGATAGCAGACCTGGGGGCCTTTATTAGGCCTCTGGGCTGCCATGCCAGCCATCAGCACCCTGCAATCACATAGAGGAGGGTGGGGCAATGGCACAACTGTGGGGGGTGCCCCCCTGTTTTTAACGGCTTACATATCACTGTCGCTTTTGACTGCGGCATCTAAGGGGTTAAATATGTGGGATCCCGCTCATTGCCCTGAAACTTTAAAGAGATCGCCATGAGGTGACAAGTGAGCTTATACAGTTTGATCAAAATGCTTACTAAGGACCTCATGTTTGTACATTTTGTTTTGCTGAGCCACAATAGATCAAGTATAGCAAGTGGATGTTCGGTCCGGGTATTCTTTTCTCCCCTGTGGATATATCCCCCACCCGACCTCCGACGTGTATATATATACGGTGGATGTCAGGAAGGGGCTGAAGGAGTATTCCAGTTTAATAAAATTAATGTTATTTATTTGTATACTGAAAAGTTATACAGTTTTCCAATATACTGACTGTATCAAATCCCAATTGTTTTCAAGATCCCTGCTTGCTATCATCTAAACAGAATCTTCAATGTTCACTCCCAAGGAATAAAGATCTGTCCATGGTCATGTGATGATTACACAGGTGCACAGCTCGTTAGAAGACAGAATTCTGATACACATTCTGTAACTGTAACTCTAATCAGTCCAGCAACCGTGTGTCCATCACATGACCATGGACATATATCTATCCCCTAGAAGCTACATAAAGACAATTAGTGCATGTCCCCCACCCACCTCATATCAGCCACTACATGGACACACATCACATCCTCCATCAGACTGACTCCAGATGCCTTAACTCCTAAGTCATCACCCCTATAACCTCAGTATTATTGCTTATCTTAATGATATATCACCTCATGTACTAATTGTCTTTGTGTAACATCTAAATGTTGTGCTTTTTTCTAAGTCATTCATTTGTAAACCGCCTGAAGAAGGAGCCTGTGTGCTCTGAAAGCTTGCATATAGAACTTTTATGGTTAGCCAATAAAGGTATCAGACCTACTATACTTTTGTTTCATTAACACATCCCAATAAGTCTTGATAAAGACTCCTGCGGAGTCGAAACATAGCTCTTTATATTTGGGATGTGTTAATAAAACACTTTTACATCTTTGCCATACGGATGCTGTCCTCAAGTTTTTTATGCTAATCGCCTGTCCGGAAGGGATCTCTGGACATGGAAATTTCATCCGTTTGAAATTGAGTGGAGATTTTCCGATCCAGTGAGTGCTGTGGATAATTTGTTAACTACCTACGATACTTTTGTCACAAAAGTATTTAACATTGCATATTGTTTCTGGCTAACACGGTACTACACAATTTTTTACTATCCCCTAGGAGTAAACAATGAATGTTCCTACTGAATGACAGCAGAGATTTTAAAAACTAGAGAAATTGATGCAAAAAGTATATTGAAAGATTTTATAACTTTTCATTATACAAAGAATAAAAATGATTTGCCAAAATCGATATACCTCTTTAACCCTCTTATTGGAATTTTGTGTGCTTAATTTGGGTTTTATAGAACAGTAAGGCCTCATGCACACTTCCGTCGTACAGCCGTTAATGACCGATCCGTGAAACATGGACCGCACATGGATGGCTTCCGTGTGCAGTCCGTTGTTTCACGGACCAAATCAATGAAAAGGCTGAGACTTTTCCATCAAAAACGGACGGGAGTATGACCTGTCCTATTTTTCACGGAACGGCCACACGGTTCCTTTAAAACAATGGAAGTGTGCAAGGCCCCATTGAAATAAGTGGGTCAGGGTGCTATCAGTTAAATAAAAAGGATAGAACCCTGAAGAAAAAAACTGAAGTGGGCATGAGGCCTAAGGACTTATTTTATACAGCTTCTAAAGTCTGACAGATCGACTGGGATTTTGGATGCTAGGAACGTGGAATATATTTATAATAATCTGTGTGCAATTACATGACTTTAATGTAAGCTCCCCTTCTCATGAAAGAATTTCATTTATTATGTTTTTCTTTGATGTATAGGTCACCTCGGGGGACACATAGAGATCACTAACAAAACTTATAACTATTTATAGCAAAAATATCAAAGACACACTTTGTGTTCCGCAATGTTTGTTCTCATACCTGTCTGTGTAAACATGTTAATACATATTAAATAAGATGATGTTCCCGTAGCTTTTTTATAACAGATGTATAAAAAGCACCTGACATTTAGGATTTACAAAAAAAAACACCGCTGTTCAGTCACCACCAGTGATAAAGATACCAAACCCTAAACAAGATGCTATAAAGTGTACAGTTCCTGAAAGTATACATCTTCATAAGTCTGCATGTGATTTAAAGGGCATCTTCCATAGAAGCTCATAGATCTATACGTCTTGCCTGGTATCTGTGATCTCCACACTTTTTCAAAGCATTTATATTCATTTCAGGATCTGGATGCACAAGCTTGTTGTGTTCATAAACATAAATATAAGATGTTAGTGTGGAAGGTATGTGTAGATTTATGTGCACATTTACAAATACCAAGAGCTAAGCCTGAATTTTCATAATTTTTGCCTTCACAGTGTGAATGTAAAATAAAGATATGATAATTAACCTAAACTAATGTTCATGTCGTGGTGAAGCTAAATGCCTTGGGGCAAGAGAGCAAGCTATCATTCAAGGTGCCCTTAACTCTATCTCAACCTTAAGGGCTTGCTTCCCGGCTATCACTTTGAATCCATTTTACAAGCAGATAGAATATTAGAGCATTAAATAGCCCTAATGATATTTGCTATTAAACTAAATGGCTGTTTAGCTTTTACTGTATGAATTCTGGCACTGCTAATTATTAACAATTCATTTTACAGTAATAATGATATTGGTGTTTTGTTGATGACAATTAAAGTCATTTTACAGTACTTCTAGGATCTGTTGACTTGTTGCAAAAGCTAGAAAGCAAACCTTTTAATTAGGAAAATAGTTGTTAAACTGTCGTTTTTTCCTGTTCTTTCTAAAGATAAAGAAATTTTGTTTAGAGACAGTTAATTTGCCATCAAAGCACAACAGGTAGCCACAAGAGGACATCTGGAGGCCCTTTGCCATAACCTCAACCTTTGATTCCTTAGTTTCTACTATTTAGAGAAAGGTTTCATGGAATAGTAAGCTTAGAGCTAAGTTGGAGGGCTTGATAAGAGCAGGTTGGCCACAATCATATCTAAAGGTTCTATTTACATGCAGAAAAGTGACTTGATAAGTGCTATCAAAATGTTTCAAGTTTATTGGTATCCTGGAGTCATATTATGGAGAAACATATAAACATCAATGTCAAGAAAGTGAAAAACCACACACAGTTAATGGACTTAGGGTATGTTCACACGATGAGAGGCATTTATGTGTGAAAAGACAGACTGTTAACAGCTGCCTCGTTTCACACGTAAATGCTCCTCCTCGTAATTTACGAGGCGTCTGAGACGCTCTGAGACGCTCGTAAATCTTGAGCTGTGCTTCATTGAGTTCAATGAAGAACAGCTCAAATTACGTGGCAAAGAAGTGCCCTGCACTTCTTTGCCGAGGCAGTCAATTTACGCGTCGTCGTTTGACAGCTGTCAAACGACCATGCGCAAATTACAGGTCGTCTGCACAGTACGTCGGCAAACCCATTCAAATGAATGGGCAGATGTTTGCCGACGTATTGTAGCCCTATTTTCAGACGTAAAATGAGGCATAATACGCCTCGTTTACGTCTGAAAATAGGTCGTGTGAACCCAGCCTTAGTCCACCCTGATTACAAATTGAAAACCCATTTAAATATTTAATTTTAGTGTGAATGCAGGATTGAAAAAACATAGCTGCTTTGTTCCAAAAGCTGCTCCACACCTGTCTATGGGTTGTGTCTGGTATTGCAGTACAGCTTCATTGAAGTGAATAGGGCTGAGCTGCAATATCACTCACAACCTATGGACAGGTGTGGTGCTGTTTTTAGAAGAAAGCAGCTATGTGTTTTTAATCCTGGTCCACCCCTTTAAAGAAATCTAACTATAAGTTTTTTTTAATAGTTTGTACTTTGGCACATTTAACTCCTAATAGAGTCTGTGTATGTGAAAGAGGTATCAAGGTCTGGAAGCAGAATGATCTAGGGGCTGAAACGAACTGGGCAGAAGGTAAAGCAAGAGTAGCCAAGTAACAGGGTAAAGCAAGAGTAGCCAAGTAACAGGGTAAAGCAAGAGTAGCAAAGTAACAGGTTTGGTACACAGATCATCGGCAAAAGTTTGTAGTGTAAGGGAGAGACATGGTCAGGAAACAATCCATGTTTGGTACACAGATAAGGATAAGCAGCAACAGTTCGTAGAGCAGCAATGAACTAGACTAGAGGCAGGAAGGCAGAAGCAGGAAGCTAAATAGTCTGGCAAGGAGAAAGTACAAAGGTCAGGCTTATACAGGAAGCCAAGAAATTGAGCCAAAATGGAAAGTCACTCTTGATGAGAGAGGCTCCCACTCCTGGGGACCTGACCCATGCTTTGCCATGACCTGGCCTGCTCATCTGAATGGCAGATATGTAACTCTGCAAGGGAAATACGCAGAAAGACATGCCTTGCTCCGCGAATAACACGGGTTACAGAAACTAAACCTGATCATCATGTTCGCTCCATTTTAAAAAGGTGGTTGTCTCATAGAGACAACCCCTTTTTAAAACTAAACCTGAAAACTAATTTATACAGTATATATACTGTGAATATATATATATATATATATATATATATATATATATATATATATATATGTATATATATAGTCTTTGTATACATTTTTACTATATATATATATATATATATATATATATATATATACTAGTATATATACACAGTCGAGTCACATTATTATGACCACTGGCTAATATCCAGAGTAACTGCTGTGTGCAGCATGGACAGCAGCTAGACTGGCTAGGAGTGACTCAGTAAGGTGCTGGCTGGTAGGTTATCTCAGGTATCTGGAACCATGCTGACTGTAGTGCATCCCACATTTGCTGGGGGTATGTGTGGGAGGATCCATAGAGAAAACAAGATGATCGAGGTGGTCCCACATATGCTGGAGGGTGTGGGGGAGAGGATTCATAGAGCGAACAAGATGATCAAGGTGGTCCCACAGATGCTCAATCTATCTATCACTTGTGTAAATGAAAGAGTCACATATTTACACTCAAAGGGACATAAAACTAGTGCGGTAAAAGACAAGTTATGTAAAGCAGAACCAATAATTGGATTGGGGACTAAACAGTTGTGACACCCTGATAAAGTCTGAGGGGCAAATTTCTCTAGTGATGTAGAAAGACATATATCCATGCGATCATTCAACAAAAAAGGCAGGATCCGAAGGGTGCCACCACTGGGTTAGACAGAGCAGGGGGATCATTAGTTCATATAAAACATTTATTTAGACAACGTACAACACATTTCAAGTTGTACATATAGGTGTTCTTACAATACCAAAATGTAATCCAACTAATTTTCCTGTTGGCTCAGTCAGTTCTAAATTAAAAAAAAATTATATATATATGATAATAATTGAAACACCTGAATCGCTTATTATCCCCTCATAGGTATATAAACAATGATAATTATCCAGATACAATACATAGCTACCGTATTTTTTGGACTATAGGACACACTGGACCATAGGATACACCCATAAATTGTAGCATAAAAGAGGAGAAAAAAAAAAGGTTTCGTCTTTAACTGTACATTTCCTGGGTAATATTGAAACAATAGGTTACCACAGTACCCCAATTCAATGCCAGCCACAGTGCCCCATAACAATGCCAGCCACAGTGCCACATAATGCCAACCACAGTGTCCCATAACAATGCCAGCCAGTGCCCCATAATGCCAGCCAGTGACCCATAATGCCAGCCAGTGCCCCATAACAATGCCAGTCAGTGCCCCATAACAATGTCAGCCATTGCGCCATAACAATGCCAGCCACAGTGTCTGATAACAATGTCAGACACAGAAATACAAGTTATTGGCAGCTATAGTGCTCTCACCCTCCCCTGAACTCACCGGACAAAAGAGGTGTGGAGTGCTCTGTACATAGGAGGGGGCGTGGCTAGAAGGACCTTGCAGATCAGTACCTGCTCAGATTTACTGTGCTGTGTGTACAAATGTCTGATATTTGCTCACTGAACAGTCAGATTTGACAGAATTCTGTGTGTAAGCTGTGACTATTGAGTGAGCAGATAACACAGAGATCTTTTACACATAGCACAGGATATGCTGCTGCCATTACACTGCACTGCAAGGACCTTTGAAGCTCGGAGCTCAGTCTGGGTGTCTGCAGCTGTTTGCCTTCAGGAGATAAGACGCAACAGGAGATTACCGCTCAGATTCTAAGAATAAAACTGCGTCTTATAGTCCAAAAAATACGGTAATTCAGATATTTCTGCTCAATGTCATAAATAAATGGCTGATAAAATTGTAAATAATGATCGAATGGTTAGTTGAAAGAAAAAGTATAGTGACTATATTTTATAGAAGTGAATTGATAAAAAAAAATTACAATTAAAAATGTATAAAGAAAGCAAATAGAAAAATGATGGACCTGCATATTCAGAACATGCAGAAATAGCTTGTACGCATACAAGTGATGATCAAAGAATTAATTAAAAAAAAGAGAACATTTAATAACTAGATTTTTATTGTTTTTTATACAGGTAAATCCCAAAAATAATGCTAAGAAAATATATAATAGTGAAAAATAATGTAGCTATGTACATGTACAACATGCAAAAGTGGCACATGTCAAGCAGGTAAGGAAAATGTACATGCATGTACCCATGCCAGAGATGTGGAAAAGCGCCTGTATAGGCACACAAGCACATGGACACACCATGATGATCTCAAAGTAAATACTGACATACAAGGCCAAAACTAGCAAATTGATATACACTTTAATTTATGTTTTTTCACCTATATTATTTAATAATATAGGAAATTTGAATTTATACATTTGAATTTATACATATCCCACACTGTGTGGTGGGGGGGATAATGAACGATTCAGATATTTAAATATGATATATATCGTTTTTTTAATGCAAAATTGAGCTACTACCTTATAAGAAAGGCTCTGTATAAAAGGTATTTTTAGAGTCCTGATAAACATGGGATTTTTTTTGTGTTTTCAGTTACATGATGTTTCAAGTTTTCCTTTTTATTTTTTACATGACGACGTCACGTCACTTCCGTTGTTCCAACAGGAAAGTGGGTTGGATTAGTGTTTAAATTCTGGTATTGTAAGAACACCTATATGTACCCGATGAAGAGGTCAGAACGACTTTTAAACACATTGTACCTTGCCTAAATCAATGTTTTTTATGATCTTATGATCTCTCTGCTTCTTCTATCCCACTGGTGGGACCCATCAGTTTGTGCCTTTTTTCTCTGTTTTTCGTTAGATGATCGCTCGTGGTCTCATAAATGAGGTCTGTAGGTGGAGCAGCAACCATGCCAATTTGGAGGACCGGCCCAATATCTTACGTGTGTCCCAGAGCTGTGCCTCTTCGTTGCACAACTCGGTCTGGAGAGTGCGGCTCCCTCTTTGCTGAGGATTATTGTTATTGTTTATACATATGACACTTCGGAGCGTTTTTTATCTCATTTGTTATAAATCCATGCAACACATTCATTCCTGTTCTGTGGGTGTTAAATATTGTCATGAGTTTGTATCTTCATATTTGAGATATTGTGACCAGGGCTACAAAAATGTTTTTCCTCAGGTAAATCTGTCCCTTTTTTTTCTTTTATTTTGTGACAATAAGAGTTCATTCACATTCTAGGTTTCTACTCTGTTTCACCCACATATAGACCCCCAGTAGTCATCACTTAGCGCCATAGCCTACACTTGCTCTAATTACATGTCCTACTATTAGCTATAGAAACCTAATTGCAAGAAGAATGCCTGTCATAACTTTGTAATAAGGCCAAAGGTCACCATTATGGCTGCAGTGATGACTCAAAACAACCCCTAATACCTGGAATAGCGTATTAATTGAGACTTGGATTAAAGCATTTGGCTTGATGACAAGTAATGGAGATGGGAAAAAACACTTCCTCTTAATGTTGGCTCTCTTCGGTAAATTCATGAGAATAATGAGGATTTAGAAATCTGCTTTGATTTCTTTATAATTGGTTTGTTTCCCAGCTAATAGCAGTGGTTATAGACCTGCAGTTTTTCCTGTTTTCTAATGAGAGAACAAGGTCTGAGTACTACAGTACTAATAGTACATTAGAGATATACAGTTCCAACATGGCACAAACACAACATTAAGGCTCAATTCACACCATGTATTGTTACACGGTGTATCTACCAGGAAAAATCTCCTGTTGTAGACGCCAATCAGACAGGAACATAAAATCATCCCAAAGTGATATTTAGGACGAAAAAGAGACATAGTGAGCCACGTTGCGCAGTAAATACAATTAGAATTAGACGTGCGGGAGCATTAGTTGTATGGTTGTACAGTCAGGTACAACACTTGTTAGGTTGTACAGTCTAGGTACAACACCAGTGGTAGGTGTCGACAGTTAGATGTCAGCTGCTGCTGTCCCCGACCGGTGAGTGATGCTCAGCTCCGCTCCAATATCCATATAACCAAACCCCTAATTAAATACAATTTATAGACCAGACCCCAAATGAATTAAGACCCCAGACAAGACTTCTTAATTAATTACGACTCCAGACCCCTAAATTAATTCAGACCCAAAACTAAACCATTAAGTTAATTTTAGACCCCTGACCAGATCTCCAAAATTTATTTAGACCCCAGACCTTTACCCATAATGATTTTAGACTTCAGACCCTTACTATACTGAAGACACTTAAATTAATTCAAACCCCAGACCACTAAATTCCACAGACCCCAGACCAGACCCCTAAGTTCCGCAGACCCCAGACCAAACCCCTAAGCTCATAAGTCCCCAGACCAGACCCCTCAATTCCTCAGACCCCAGACCAGACCCCTAAATTCCTCAGACCCAAAAATTCCTTAGACTCCAGACCAGACCCCTAAATGCCCTAATAAGCAGATCAGACCACCTTAATTCCTCATACCAGATCCCCGAATTCCACAGACCCCAGAAAAAACTCTAAGTTCCTCAGATCCCAGACCAAATGTCCAAAATCTGTATGGCATTATCTACAGGGGGGTCTGTATGGCGTTATATACAGGGGGGACTCTGTATGGCGTTATCTACAGGGGGGACTCTGTATGGCGTTATCTACAGGGGGGTCTGTATGGCGTTATATACAGGGGGACTCTGTATGGCGTTATCTACAGGGGGACTCTGTATGGCATTATCTACAGGGGGGTCTGTATGGCGTTATCTACAGGGGGGTCTGTATGGCGTTATATACAGGGGGACTCTGTATGGCGTTATCTACAGGGGGGACTCTGTATGGCATTATCTACAGGGGGGTCTGTATGGCGTTATCTACAGGGGGGGCTGTATGGCGTTATCTATAGGGGGCTGTATGGCGTTATCTACAGGGGGGATTTGGGGCTGTAAGATGTTATCTACAGGGGGCTGTATGGCATTATCTACAGGGGGCTGTATGGCGTTATCTAAAGGGGGGGCTGTATGGCGTTATCTACAGCGGGGCTGTATGGCGTTATCTACAGGGGGATATGGGGCTGTAAGACATTATCTACAGGGGGCTGTAAGGCGTTATCTACAGGGGGCTGTCTATGGCACTATCTACAGGGGGCTTTGTATGGTGCTATCTATAGGGGGCGCTGTGTGGTGAAATCTATAGGGAGGCACTATCTACAAGGGGGGGTTGTGTGATACCCAGCAGAGGGGGGCCCCAGTCAAAAGTTTGCTATGGGGCCCAGTCTTTCCTAGTTGCGCCCCTGCTAGTGACTAAGTGCCTTTGGCAGCCATGCATGCCCGTGCCATCACACTGCCTCCACCATGTTTTACAAAGGATGTGGTGTGCTTTGGATAATGAGCCGTTCCAAGCCTTCTCAATACTTTCTTCCTCCTATCATTCTGGTACAGGTTGATCTTAGTTTCATCTGTCCAAAGAATTCTGTTCCAGAACTGGGCTGGCTTCTTTAGATAATGTTTGTCAAAAGTCTAATCTGGCCTTTCTATTTTTGAGGCTGATTACCCTCTGTATTTGCTTTTAAGAAGTCTTCTCTTTATGGTATACTTGGATACTGATTATAACGTCTATGGCCGTGCGTCGTTCTGACTTACCATCTGACGACCGCGGCCATGGACACGTGAGTTCCCTGCAGCGTCCTCCTCCTGTGAGACGCCGGCACTCACTTCCTGGATCTGAGACTGTCTCCTACAGGGCGCATGCGCCCGCGCGTGCATGGCCTTAAAGGGCCAGTGCGTGCACAATTGCAGGAGGTCTGCAATCAGTCCAGAATGTTGCTGGACTATAAAAAGGGCTCTGTGCCTGAGAGTTGTTGTGTACCTAAAGTTTGTCTTGCAAATGGTCTCCTAGTGTTTTCCAGTTCCCAGTGTTGCCCGTTCCTGCTGCCTGTACCCTGTATCCTGTGCTACCGTGCTACCGTGCCTCTGTGCCGTCTAGAGTCGGAGTCTTCCGCTGCATCTACTGCGTCACATCCCGCCAGGTGTCCGTCTACTGCCGGAGCCTTATCTTCAGCTGAATCACGGCTACTGTCTGCATTACCTCAGGTACCCTTTCTGGACTATAGATTTTGTACTATACCTGTTTGGCCAGCTGCTATCCCGCTACACGGTATGGCCCAGTGGGTCCACCCCCGCGTCGTGACACTGATACACCTACTTCCAGGAGAGTGTTCTTCACTTGGGTAGATGTTGTGAAGGGGTTTTTCTTCACCATGGAAAGGATTCTGCAAACATTTACCACTCCTGTCTTCCGTGGACGTCCAGGCCTTTTGGAGTTCACGAGATCACCTGTGCGCTCTTTTTTTTCAAGAATGAACCAAACTGTTGATTTGGCCACTCCTAACATTTCTGCTATCTCTCTGATGGGTTTCTTCATTTTTTTTCTCCCTAACGATGGTCTGTTTCACTTCCATGGGGAGCCCCTTTGACCTCATGTTGTGGGTTCACAGCAACAGCTTCCAAATGCAAATGCTACACCTGGAATCAACTCCAGACCTTTTACCTGCTTAATTGATGATGGAATAGCCCATGCAGCCAATTAAATAGCTTTTGAGATACTTGTCCAATTACACTTGGTCCCTTGAGAAACAAGCAGATACATATTAAAGAGCTGTAATTCCTAAACCCTTCCTCAAATTAGGATTTGAATACCCTCAAATTAAAGCTGAGATTCTGCACTTTAAGCCCATATTGATTATATAACTGTATATTCAATATGTTTTAGTAAACAGCTAAAATGCCAAAGCTTGTGTCACTGTCTAAATAATTCTGGACCTAACTGTATATCTAAACATATCTCAAAAGCATGTCTGTTTAGCCTGCATATTTTTTTAACTGCATTGAAAAGCATAGTCAACTATGTATAATGAAACAATTGCTTGGGTAAAAAAACGAAAATAAACGTAATACATTACCTTAAAATCAGTAGTTATCACAGTGCACCAAAAATAAATAGTAAAATTACAAATTCAATTGGTTGTATATTTGCTGCAGACATTACTGTAACAGCACCTCCATCCTTTAAATAAAATAAATTTAGAATTTAAAAACCATACCAGAAATTAAACGTGTGGTCTGGTTTAGGTTATCTCTTGTAAGAGTAATAGAGAGAGTGCTAATGGTTATCGGGCAGACAAGCGTTCATAAAACGCTCGTTGCCTATAACTGGCCTGTGTAAACTGGGCAGCGATTAGCAAATGAACAAGCAACAGCTCGTTCATCTGCTGATCGTATCGTTTTAGTAAAAGTAAAATATTATCGTTGTCGGCAGCACATCTCCCTGCCGACGCGCTTCCAACATGATAATAATGTATAAGGATGAGCGATCGAAGTAACGACCGCTCGTCCCCATCCATAGCTCCTTGTGACAGGAGCAACCGAGCGATTATCAACGAGCTGTCTCGTTGATCGTCGTTCTCTGCACCGGCCAAAATCGGCCAGTGTAATAGGGCCTTTAGTAGGACTCTATGTATACACATTGGCAGATGCATTGTGTTGTGGCTCTTTGATCATCAATTGTGATAATCTTAGTCCTCATGCACACGGCCGTAGCCGTGTGCACGCTCCGTGATTACGGCATGGACGCCGGAGGCATCTCTTCTGCGGCCCATACGCAATCACGGGCCAAGCACACAGAAGATGTGCATTTATTTCATTGGACCGTAAAATGACTTGTCCTGTGTTTTTGCGGTCCTCAATTGCGGCCCCTACATGGTCCGCGTAAAAAACGAAAACCTATTGGTACAGACAGGAAGCGATCTTGCTAGTAAATGTAACGAAGAAGCATATCGTGTGCTAAATTAAGGACAAGATCTTTAATAAAACCAAGTATTCCTTGGTGCATTGACCCTCAACATCTAATGTAAAGCCTATAAAGTGTAGGGTACAATTAACACAACATGTATGGCAGAAAAAATCACAAACTTTATTGACATATTTCACAAATATTAAAAGATGAGTCATGCAAAGCATGAATAAAAACGTTCAACAATTGCAAGAGATACATGTACAAAAAATGGGAACAGTGTATAGTTAATGTACTAGGGCAAACAGACTGATTAGTTGTATAATCAAAGTAGTGGTACAAATGATGACATGTAAGATATAGCAATATGTATAATAGTACTATATAGCAATATGTATAATAGTACTAGATTGGTAAAAGAAGTCTATAATAATACAGACACCGGCAGTCTGTTGCCGACCATCATCCTATGAATGCCGCTTTAAGAGCAGAAAAATGCAGGTAGGTATCACTCTAAATGAGTATTATTGAAAAGAGCAGCATAGGAGGAATGAAATCAGTAACATACCCATAATGATATCTCTGCAAAGAGAGACCGTCAGACCCGACGCGCGTTTCGGCGGGATGCCTTCGTCCGGGGGTGGCGTCTCTCCAGCTGAGGTCACCCTTTTAAAAGATCCTCCGTCCAATCATGTGCATTTAGAAGACAAGTCATATGAATCAATGGAATTTTGAAATCGGCGTCATGCGCCAGGTGTGGAGATGGCCGCTAGTGTACTTCCGATAATGCGTCATCAGAGCGGGAGCGGGTCGACGGCGTCTGACGCCGGAGAGCAGCGCCCACTCCGATGCAGACGCACCAATCGGAAGGAAGCAAAGCCCCTCCCCCTGACGTAAGCGCACAGAACAGACTCCAGTATGAAGAAAATGAATGTGTAAGTAAAGTACACGAGTGGACAGGTTATCGGGGGATATTGAGACAACATTAACACATTGTGTGCTGAAACACTATTAGTTTGTTACATTCCCAAAGGGAGATCTAAGCCGATGTATATGTAAACATGGTCATATAAAGAAGCTATTTGCGATAAATATTATATAAATTATACAATAAACATCGATCTTTAAATAAAAAAACAATAAACAACAAAATAAAATAATCATATTCCTATATATATTGCTTTGATGTAGAAAACGCATCAATGTATACAGTGCAAAACACAAAGAAAAAAGTGACTAAAATGTAATAATTTAATTAGATAAAAGTGAAAGTGATACATATTTACAAATAATATCAAATACATAGACATTAATAATATTAAGAATTCATAATATAGGTACAAGTGCAAATGAGAAAAAGTATATATATATATATATATATATACATATATGGTGTGAGAATAAATGTGTGTAAAGTGCTAAAATTTGGGAAGTTGATTTATATATATATATATTAAATGAGCAGATATATTCAGCAATCAATAGAATATAAAATGTGATGCTATACAATGTGCATTTACATACCTAATGTGAAATAATGCATCAAATAAACACTCAAATGTAGTGAAAGTGATAAAATATATAAATATAAGAAATATATAGAAATTTTTAAATATATATAGGTATAGTAAAGTATAAAAAATATACAAAAGATAAAAGATTATACAGTAATATATAGCATTTCTCGAAAAAACAGTTTTCTTCAGTTTTTTCATAATAATTCTCATGTCTCAATTTTCTCCAACTATAAACTAGTCGATTAATTCTATGATCAGAAAAAGGGGGAAATAATTAGATAAACATACAAAATAGAAAGAGTAAGTAAAACATACTTAAAATGACCCGCTGGAGGTCAACGGTCAGAGAAACGGAGCGAAATTTAGGTTTTCATTGAGTCCCATGGGGCGCATTGTTCCCAGAGTCCAGATCCATTTGGACTCACACTTCGCCAAGTTTTGGTCCGCGTAAACGACGGTAATGTGCATGGGCCCATAGAAATGAATGGGTTCGCAATTTATCTCTATGTT
Source organism: Rhinoderma darwinii (assembly GCF_050947455.1). Taxonomy (NCBI): domain Eukaryota; kingdom Metazoa; phylum Chordata; class Amphibia; order Anura; family Rhinodermatidae; genus Rhinoderma; species Rhinoderma darwinii. The sequence goes on from NC_134687.1 coordinate 225,428,804, forward strand.
TGCGGATGAATTGCGGACGCAAATACACTTTTGTGTTCATTAGGACTTAAAAGGCATCTCAAAGATGCCCTGAGCTACAGCAACTTGGTCTAGTGACATGTTCGCTTAAGTTATATGTATGAGGGTAGTTTTAGAATGTATTTTGTAATTACTTTTCATTCTATGAGCAGATTACCACTGTGTTTACTTCACCATTTTAGGCTCATAGACTCATTACCGTAGTCAGTGCATCTAATGAGTGTAATGACAGTATCACATAAACTGCCTTATTAAAATCATAACTTTATAGTCTCGTAAGACTATTTTAAATGTACTTGTATATTAAAGAACATCAGTCCATTCAATGCATAAATCAGAGCCACCAGAAAATCACTGTGAAAATCGAATACATTTAGGGATCTGAAAGAAGTGGTGTTGTTAGCTGAAATTTGCACCTGCAATTTTTAAATAAAGTAAAAGTGAGAATGGATCCAGAGAAGGAAGAAAAAACTAAAAGAAACATATGTCCTTCTCATAGTACCATGAGTAAAAAGTGTATGTCTTTCTTTCACTCTCCTGTCAATGAGAATCCTTGTAGGTATTGAAAGGAGTAACTTGAAATTTTTGGGCCCCAATGCAAAATCTATAGCAAGACCCCCACTTAACCGTGTGCCATTCATAATACTGGTATCTTCATATGTGGAAAAGATGCCTTTGCAACTGCTGCCTTTGCACCCCCTATAGCTATACCCCCTGACTGATTAACCCCTTAGTGACCACCAATACGCCTTTTCACGTTGGTCACTAAGGGGCCTTAGGCTAGGCTGACGCCTTTTCACGTTAGCCTAGTCTAAGTCCTGCATGGGTGTCCCGTGGAGGCTGGAGCCGGGGCTCTGCTATCTGATGACAGCTGGGCTCCTGCTCCACCACCCGCGATCGAAGTTTACTTAGATCGCGGCCGTTTAACCTGTTAAATGCCGCCGTCAATAGCGACCGCGGCATTTAACTTGTTTACAGAGGGAGTGAGCTCCCTCTGTCACCCACCGGCGGCCCACAAATGCAATCGTGGGTCTCCGATGGGGTGTCATGGCAGCCGGGGGCTTGATAAAAGCACCCAGGTCTGCCCTGGACATATGCCTGTTAGGACGCGCCGGATTTACACTGACAGGCAATAATGCTCTGGTATAGGAAGTATACCAAAGCATTATAGCAGCGATCTGAAGATCGCACTGTAAAGTCCCCTAGTGGGACTAATGAAATAAGTAATAAATGTGAAATAAAGATTAATAATAAAAATTACAGTAAAAAAATAAATAAAACCATTTTTTTCCATAAAAAGTGGTTTTATTTAGTAAAAGGGTTAAAAAGAAATAAAAGTACACATATATGGTATTGCCGCGACTGTAATGACTCAATTAATAAAGTTAATATGTAATTTAAATCGCAAGGTGAACACCGTAAAAAAAAAACGCAAAAAACAATGGCGAAATTGCATTTTCTTTCCATTGCCCCCCAAAAAAGTCATAATAAAAATGAATCAATAAGTCCCATGCACACTAAAAACAGTACCAATCAAAACTACGTCTTGTCCCACAGAAAACAAGCCCAAAAAATCACTACATTGATGGAAAAATAAAAAACTTACGGCTCTTGGAAAGCGACGATGCAAAAACAAATAATCTTAGTTCAAAAGTGTTTTTATTGTGCAAAAGTCGTAAAACATAAAAAACCTCTACATATGTGGTATCGCCGTAATCGTACCGACCCAGAGAATAAAGGTAACATGTTATTTATGCCGCACAGTGAACGGCGTCAATTTGAAAACGCATAGAACAATGGTGGAATTTCAGGTTTTTTTTATAATCCCCCCAAAAAAAGTGAATAAAAGTGAATAAAAAAATTATATGTACCCTAAAATGGAGCTATTAAAAAGTACAACTAATCCCACAAAAAAACAAGTCCTCATACAGCTATGTAGACGAAAAAATAAAAAAGTTATAGCTCTTTGAATGCGACTATAGAAAAACGAATAAAATAGCTTGGTCATCAGGGCCTAAAATGGGCTGGTCACTAAGGGGTTAAAGGGTTGTCTCAACTGGACAACCCCTTCTCCTATGAGAAATGTAGTTTTACATGGCATCCTTTCAAATAAGTAATAGATCATGTAATACACTATAGTGCCAAGTCTGCCGAATATTTCTTTTTGGAGTGGGGTGCTCAATTGGGAACCATCTTTGACGTTTATATGTTCTGAAATTTCTCATAACATTTCTTAAAATACAACGTATACATACAATTACACAAGAAAAGATGGCATATAATGTGCAAAGCCACTGTATCATGAATTTGATTGAGGTGGCTATAAGTGCACTATAATTTGGCCAAAGTGATTATAAAAGGGATGCTATCCACTGCGCCTACCTGTGCAGCTGACATCCCTCTTCTTGTTTCACTGTAGCCGCCTCCGCCGCCCTGTCCATGTCAGCTCTGAGCCTTTAAACCCACTCAAAACTGCTGCAATAAGTTTTTTGGTATCCTGTCCATTTGTGAAGGTATTTGTTGCCTTTGGATCACTGCTTGCCCTGTCCTGCATCTTTATTATTATGTTTCATGAGCTGACTACACTTCTGTTTATCAATTCTGGTACCTTTCTTTGAAAATACCATCTGTAAGCTGTCAGCGGTTGCTATTGAAACTACTCCAGGATGTGACATTGTGATTCTCTGCACAACACCCATACCCCCGTGAGGGGCATTTTTTGTTGCAGATTTAAAAATCGCTTAGACTCTTACTCCCCAATTTAGCACTAGCCAAATGTTATAGTGACACAATGGGTCTATGCTCCTATCCTGAGACCTGATCGTGACAATAATGAGAGCTTGCAATGCTCTGTATGTTTACGGCGACCAAAAAATTATATTCTGTTGAATGGAAAAGTATTCATTTGGTCTAACAATGCATCTGAACTTTTTAAAAAATAACCATACTTTTTGAAGAATTGACCTATACTTATTAAAGAGGGCAATAGATTTATAGCCTAGCTAGCATCAGTAAGTGGTCAAAGCAAAAACAAAATTCAGGGACACATTCGGGAGATATATCAAAACTGGGGCAAAGGAGAAGAAAAGCACTTGTCCATAGCAACCAATCAGAACTTCAGCTCTAATTTTTCAGAGGTCCTTTTGAAAAGAAAATAAGCAATCTGATTGGTTGCTATGGGCATCTCCTCCACTTTACCTTTGCCCCAGTTTTGATAAATAGCTAAAAAGTTCTCAAATTCTCATCTCTAGCACCTGGTACTAGCACCATGTTAACTAGTAGCTTTCGTGCTATTTGCATATGTCCAGTACTGGGAACTAGTACCACGTGAGCTGGTGGTTGTGTGCTATATGAATGACCGCAGAGGCGTAATATGAAGCTCCTAGGTCCTAATGTCAAATCTGTAACAGGGCCCCCCACCTACCATGTGCCATTTATAATACTAGTGTCTTCTGTGGCAGAGGGGCTTCTGGAAAAAAAAAAATATTTATAGCCATAGATTAACCTTATTTATTTATTTATGATCCTTTTACATAATATTTTGTAATTGTAGATAAACTGAATGTTTTCTGTAATGAGTTTACCAGAAAATCTAAATAGATTGGAACTATACACATCCAATTAGCATCATGAATTACAGAAGCAATGACTATTAGTTATTTATATTTGCTAATTTGCAGACAACATTTCCAAGTAGCGGCTTACATCTCGGCAGAAAACGATTGTTCTCTTAAAGGGAGGAAACTGTACAGTCAATTCCAGCCCGGCTAATTTACCATGTATTAACATTTCAAACAACATCAAATTATTCCCTGGTCCAAAACTTGTCTTCTGCTTGTTCAGTTGTTTTGGAAGTAACTTTAGAATGCATCTTTTGATTAAGTCTCTTGTTTTGCTTCAGGCTTTCACCATCATTTCCAAGTATACACTCAGGACTTTCTATGCACCTACACTTATTTGTTTCATTAAAATTTGCAGATTGCTTTTTGCTTTATTTCCCTTAGTACTTTGACTTATGTCCACAGCTATACATCTTCTGTAGGTAACTGACACAGGCTTAAGTGAGAGGTCATGGCTTTCCTTCGGATCCAACTCTGCAATTTCTTTAATTGGACTGTAAGAAAAATATATTTTGCGCCCTTGCAAAAATGCTTTTTGGAAAGTCTTCCTATACCATTATTTGTGTTTGTGTACCTTGCATTTAATGTACAGTGAAATATTCAGCTTCTGAGGGCATAGCCAGCAAAATCATCTTCAAGTGTAAGTAACTTTTAAGGTTTTCATGGTTCCCTGGACATTGAAAGTTTACTTTATCCTCTTTAACAAGTTTTGTAATGGTTGTTAAAATTGTGCTAGGTCACAATGCCAGTTACAAACAATTTTTCATGTTGGGTATTTGCAGATCTAGGTGTCTAGATTTGAGAGAAAATCATAGGTGTGATTTTAAATATGACATCTTGTTCTATTTATTGGAACAATATAGATATTCCATTTCAGTGGATTTATTAGTTTGGCCACTCAGAATAAAAACATTTTAATATTTAAGCAAAGTCACCAATTATCCATAAATTCATGGACAGTCTGTAAAAATAGTAGAATTTTGGCCTATGTCTGGAGGAGCTTATCCATGTTATTGGAAATGTGATTATTTTACAGCTCACAGTAAATTCTTTAAATGTTCATAATAGTTTCTGACCTACACAGATATTACTTAGAATCTTTGCCATTAATTTTTTGTTTTACAGTTTGTCCAAAAGAATTTTGCATGTCCGTGATTTTTGGCCAGGTTATCCATTTAATATAAGTGGTCATGGATGAAGTTGCCACATTATTAAATAAGTCGTATGGGAGGTAAGGTCCTGCCAGTTCCCCTTTATTCTTGGATCAGTAGATGTGTCTACTTTTCTGTCCATTTCAGAGGCCCATTACAGTGGCTAACATTCAAGACTCACCTGATCGCGTAATGGTATCAAAGCCGGACACAGAGGATGCAGAAGAAGAGATCGGTTCAAAAGAAACAGAATCAAAATGATTACTTAAGCCAGGACAAAGCATGGTGTCACTAAATAGTGGCACAGTTGCTATTTTGAACTATCCCACTGAATTGAGGACATACTGTATAATGTATCACTGGAGCTGTGTTGACCCTTCAATCTACCCCGTGTATGCTACAGCTTGTCATACATGTACCCCACAATATGTGTGCATACCGTCAGTGGCGGATTATCATTAGGGCGGCTCGGGCGGCCGCCCGGGGCCCAAAGCTCCCAGGGGGGCCCATGGCTGGCCGAACCGCACATGAACGCATGGGCCACCTCATGCCCGGTTGCGTCGCTAGCACCGGAGGGGGCCCTGGTGCAAGTGGCAGCCACATTCATTTGTATCTGAGTCCTCAGGACTTAGATAGAATTCACTGAATTAATTAGAGAGTAAAATGTTTAATTTTTATTAGATAACTCTCTAAAAACAGGGGTACAGTCACCACTGTGAATAAAGCCCCACCGTGTTTATTTAAAATTGTATTAAATTGTAAATAACAATCTCCAGTTCATTTGTGAACCCTCCTCTGATTGTACTTGAAAGATTTAGATTGGATCAGCGTTTAACATTGGTGTGTCAGTGTATGGGAACCTGCAAAAGCACTGGAGCCTGCTGTTACCGCTCCTAAATCCCCCAGTGCTGGGGTTACCCAACGATACCACTGTCACCTACGTTATAATCCCTTCTCCACTGACCCTACGCGTTTCTGTATACTAATTCATCAGGGGTCTATATTTGTCAAAGTCTGGCCAAAGCGCCAGTGATGTAGAACTGTAACAGATATTCTGTTACACACACGGAAGTGTGCTCGCATGGATATCAGCGGCACACTTCACTACGGACTCAGAGTTTATATAATTAATACTCCTCCCCTTGGGCAGAGGCAAAGCCTCGAAAACAGCCAATCATTGTCGTCCACGTGACCGCACATGACCTGAAAAGGTACTGGTGTATCCTCAGTGCAGATATGGACCTGGTGGATCAGATCACTCACCAGCCATCAGTTACGTTTCGTAGGGGTAAAAACATCAGGGACAGGGTAATGCAAAGTTGCTTTGTTCCTATACCACACGAAGGAACATGACTGGATAGGAAGGTTCCAGGCACATATAAATGCGGTAGTTGCAGAGCATGTAATTTTATCCAGAATGGGAGAAAATTTAAATGTGTTACCACCGGAATCGAGTATGATATACGAGATTTTGTGAATTGCAAAACAGCAGGAGTGGTATACCTCATCACATGTCCATGCCCACTAAACTATGTGGGTAAAACGATTCGACAATTTCGGCGTCAAATTAGGGAACATGTAGGAGATGTGACAAATATGAGAGACACCCCTGTATCCAAGCATGTACATGCTAAACACCATGGTAGAGCATAATGCTTGAGATTTCAGGCGATTGAACTGGTGCGACCTCCAAAACGTGGAGGAGATTGGGACAATCTTATCCTTAGGAAGGAGGCACAGTGGATCTACAGACTGGCATGTACACAGCCGATGGGTCTAAATGAGCAGACAAACTATACCTGCATTATCTGAGAGTGCCATTAGAAGCAGTAAAATAATCTTTGCTTCCATCATGTTCAAAATCATCTTAGCCTATTCTTAGATGTTTGATATATCTGTTCGTTTATTCATGTATTATATTTGAAATACCGCTCATATACTAAAATACTATGTCTGTTCATCTACACTAATGTGTTAACAGAGTGTCTATTAGACGTATGGCTGCCAGGTTGCTGTTTGTGAGTTGGACAGTAATCTTCATTCCCATGCAAGTATCGTTAGCTCCGTCTCCTAGGCATTAATGAGATGCACTCCTCTGCCTCTCTCTGCGCTTGCGCGTCGGACGCGATGTTTGGTGCTGGGCTTCCGGGTATGTCAGCTGACGTGCCGGGAGTCACATGACCGCACATTGCGGCTGACGTGGATGACAGTGATTGGCCGTTTTCGAGGCTTTGTCTCTGCTAAAGGGGAGGAGTATTAATTATATAAACTCCGAGTCCGTAGTGAAGCGTGCCGCTGATATCCATGCGAGCACGCTTCCGTGTGTGTAACAGAATATCTGTTACAGTTCTACATCACTGGCGCTTTGGCCAGACTTTGATAAATATAGACCCCTGATGAATTAGTATACAGAAACGCGTAGGGTCAGTGGAGAAGGGATTATAGTGTAGGTGACAGTGGTATCATTGGGTAACCCCAGCACTGGGGGATTTAGGAGCGGTAACAGCAGGCTCCAGTGCTTTTGCAGGTTCCCATACACTGACACACCAATGTTAAACGCTGATCCAATCTAAATCTTTCAAGTACAATCAGAGGAGGGTTCACAAATGAACTGGAGATTGTTATTTACAATTTAATACAATTTTAAACAAACACGGTGGGGCTTTATTCACAGTGGTGACTGTACCCCTGTTTTTAGAGAGTTATCTAATAAAAATTAAAAATTTAACTCATTAATTACTTCAGTGAATTCTAACCTTTTGATATTTTGTGGGAGCACAATTTCAATATCACAGAAAACAGTGAATGCTCAGCACTTAGATACAAATGAATACTATAGGCTGCAGCCGGTCAAGCTCGGCTTGCAGCCTATAAGGCGCTGGGAAGACTCCCTGCGCAGGCCGGCGTGATGAGGTACTGCATCACACCGGTCTGCGCATGCGTCTAGTCTGGAGGATTCACACGCATCCAGCTGGAGCGGCCGCCACGGGGTAAGGTAAGTAAACTGTATATATTTTTTTAGGTGGGGACTATCGCTGTGTATATATTCAAGGAGGGGGATTGCTCCGTTAAACTATAAACAAGGGGGAGTGCTGGGTGGCCTATATACAAGGGGGAGGGTAGCGATGTGTGGGCCTGTATACAAAGGGGGGGAGTGCTCTGTGTCACTATATACAAGGGGGGCTGCTATGTGGCCTTATATGCAAGGGGGAGCGCTGTGTGGCTCTATATACAAAGCAGGAGCGCTGTGTGACACCATATACAAAGAGGGAGCGCTGTGTGACACTATTTACAGGGAGGGGAGTGCTGTGTGACACTATGTACAAAGGGGAGGGCTGTTTAGCACTATATACAAGGGGGGTCTGTGTAGTGCTATCCACAGCGGTATGTGTGTGGCGCTCTTTATAGGGTGGGCTTTTTGGTGCTATTTACAAGAGGGGGAGGGCTGTGTGGCGCTCTCTTCAGGGGGCTGTATGGCACTATCTATAGGGAGCTGTGTGTAACGCTCTCTACGGGGGGGATGTGTGATATCTGCAGGGGCTGTGTGTGGCGCTATCTATGGGGGTGTGTAATATCTACAGGGGCTGTGTGTGGCACTATGTACAGGGGGCTGTGTGTAACGCTCACTACGGAGGGGATGTGTGATATCTACAGGGGGCTGTGTGTGGCGCTATCTATGGGGGTGTGTAATATCTACAGGGGCTGTGTGTGGCACTATGTACAGGGGGCTGTGTGTAACGCTCACTACGGAGGGGATGTGTGATATCTACAGGGGGCTGTGTGTGGCGCTATCTATGGGAGTGTGTAATATCTACAGGGCTGTGTGTGGCACTATGTACAGGGGGCTGTGTGTGGCACTATGTACAGGGGGCTGTGTGTATGTGGTGTTTTACAGTGTGTGGTATTATTATATTCAGGCGCGCAGTGTTTGGTGCTATTATATTTAGGGGCACAGTATGTGGCACCATGATAACTTTATTTTCGTTTATAGGTGTGGAAATGTTGGAAAAGTGAGGGGCCGAAGACATCTGAGTGGCAAATTCTGCAGAAATGAGTCATGACCGGGAGAAGTCATCATGAGCTCTGGACCGGATGGAGAAGAAAAGAGGAAAAAAACTACTAGAATCTGAGACGTCGTCACCTGTGAGTCACTAGATTTATAGAGAATCTGTCACCTCTCCTGACATGTTTATTATAGGAAATCCTTGTATTTCACAAAAAGTCTTTCTGCAGTCCAGGACTGATAGACAATTCCCCTTGTCAGGAGGACGTGTCCCTGCACAGTGTGATACTGTCAGTATGTAGAGACACAGCCCTGTGACAAGGGGAATCATAACACCCATTTGTTAATGCTTGCCCAAAAAGATAGTGTTAAAAATAGTTACGGTGCGGCAGGGCAGCGGGGCGGAAGAGGGGCCCAAGTTTGGGTAACAGCCAAGGGCCCATGGTCTACTCAATCCGCCACTTCATACCGTTGTGATATTGTAATGAAGTTACGTAGTTACATAGTTGATAAGGTTGAAAAAAGGCACAGGTCTATCAAGTCCAACCTATAGTCCTATAGTGTTAATCCAGAGGAAGGCAAAACCCCCATGAGGTTGATGCCAATAACTTGTAATATTGTATTTTTCAAGAAAAGCATCAAGGCCCTTCTTAAACTTGATCCAAGAATCAACAATCACAATATCCTGTGGCAGAGAGTACCATAATCTCACTGCTCTCAATGTAAGTAATACCCGTCTTTGATGATGGTGAAATTTTGTTTCCTCTAGACGTAGAGAATGGTCCTTTGTCCTTGTTACAGGCCTAGGTGTAAAAAGATCATTAGAAAGATCTCTGTACTGTCCAATTATATATTTGTATATTGTAATTGGATCGCCTCTAAGCCTTCTTTTTTCTAAACTAATAGCCCCAAGTTTGATAACCTTTCTCGGTTCTGCAATCCACCCATCCCCTTAATTACCTTGGTTGCCCTTCTTTGCACCCATTCTAATTCAGCCATGACCTTCTTATACAAAGGTGCCCAAAATTGTACACAATTTTCCATGTGTGGTCTGACTAGTGATTTGTATAAAGGCAAAACTATGTTTTTGTCATGAGCATCTATGCCTCTTTTGATGCATCCCATGATTTTATTTGCCTTAGCAGCAGCTGCCTGGCACTGGTTGCTATAGGTAAATGTACTGTCCACCAATATCCCCAAATCTTTATCTGTAGCAGTTTTACCCAGTGTTTTACCATTTAATGCATAATTGTAAAATTTGTTTCCTCGTCCCAAGTACACACAGTTAGGTCCAGGATTATTTGGACAGTGACACAATCTTCATGATTTGGGCTCTGCATGTCACCACATTGGATTTGAAATAAAACAATTGAGATGCAATTGAAGTGTAGACTTTCAGGTTTAATTAAAAGGGTTGAACAAAAATATCCTGTGAAACGTTTAGGAATTGCAACCAATTGCCTGAAGTCTGGAACCCATGGACATCACCAAACAATGGGTTTCCTCCTTTGTGATGCTTTGCTAGGCTTCTTCAGTTGTTGCTTGTTTATGGATCTTTCTGACTTAAGTTTTGTCTCAAGCAAGTGAAATGTATGCTCGATCGGGTTGAGATCTGGTGATTGACTTGGCCATTGCAGAATATTCCACTTCTTTACCTTAAAAAACTCCTGGGTTGCTTTTACCATATGTTTTGGGTCATTGTCCATTTGTACTGTGAAGCGATGTTGAATCAACCTTGCTGCATTTGGTTGAATATGAGCAGAAAGTATATCCCTGAACACTTCAGAATTCATCCGGCTGCTTTCTGTCTTCAGTCACATTATCAATAAACACTAGTGACCCAGTGCCTTTTGCAGCCATGTATGCCCATGCCATCACAATGCCTCCACCATGTTTTACAGAGGATGTGGTGTGCTTTGAATCATGAGCCGTTCCGAGTAATCGGAGCCTCCAATGCACAAAGTCTAATAAAGTTTAAATGTAAAAAGTCTACCAACTTGGAAACTTTGAAACTTTGGATTAAGAAAGTGGTATATGTTTATGTGTTTATATTTAAGAGAGGGTGCGAGAGAGAGTCATCATTTAATTTCCATATTGTACATTCATTTGACACAGCCCACTGAGTCACAGTAGGTGTAAGAAAATTCTCCTTTGTTAAAGCCGACTCACAATTAATTTGCACATCAAGGTAAACTGTGAAATCATACATGTGACAAAATTAGTACCTCTGGTGAAGTGTATTGACATGAAGCTTTTTATAGATGTGTTATGATGAGACTGCCATTACTCTTAATGCAATTACTAATGGGTGAAGAAATAGTCATATTACAGTGTATAGTGCCAGTAAAAGAATATTAGCTCAAGTTGCCTTTTCTGGAATAATGCATTTAGTTAACCTTTAATTTATTAAGTATAAAATGGCATTTAAATTTAATGTCTTTTGAAAAAATAGTTTTCACAGACCTGAATGCCACTGCATGTAAACAGCCTGTGCAATGTACGAAACAACAAGCTGCGGCTGTGTCACATACTGACACACAGGAACTCGACCACACTAATAATATGACTAATTAAATAAGTATTCTCACAGACAACTCCTAAAAACTAAAATGATTGTCCAGCAGACTTTACAAGGCAGTAACATATGGTCTAAAACAACAAATAATACCATACTCATCTTTTAAATACCCCCCACTCCAGCGCTAAAGGTTCTGTGGTCCCCTGCCTGTCTTCATTTCTGCAGTGATGATGTCATGCCAGTATGTGACTGCAGCCAATTACTGGCCACAACTGTCACAAGCTGTACATACTGGCATCACCATTGTAGCCAGTGATTGGTTGCAGTGGTAAACTGACACCAATGGAGGATCACAGTACCGTCGGCACTGTAACTTTTTTTTTAACATGGAAAATGCCTTTAACTATGTATAGAAAAGGAACCATAAAGACAAGATATATAGTTGGGCTAGCAAATAATGAATAGAGTCAAATCATATGTAATTGGTCGATAAAGTAGGTAGTCCAACTAAATTTGTATATTGTAGCGCAAACAAATATTCAATGTTCTTTAGCTGTTGTCTGAGATTAGAAAAAAGGTATCAGTTAAATTTTATATACAGTGAAGGAAATAAGTATTTGATCCCTTGCTGATTTTGTAAGTTTGCCCACTGTCAAAGTCATGAACAGTCTAGAATTTTTAGGCTAGTTTAATTTTACCAGTGAGAGATAGATTATATTAAAAAAAAATAAAAAAATCACATAGTCAAAATTATATATATTTATTTGCATTGTGCACAGAGAAATAAGTATTTGATCCCCTACCAACCACTAAGAGTTCAGCCTCCTCCAGACCAGTTACACGCTCCAAATCAACTTGGTGCCTGCATTAAAGACAGCTGTCTTAAATGGTCACCTGTATAAAAGACTCCTGTCCACAGACTCAATTAATCAGTCTGACTCTAACCTCTACAACATGGGCAAGACCAAAGAGCTTTCTAAGGATGTCAGGGACAAGATCATAGACCTGCACAAGGCTGGAATGGGCTACAAACCCATAAGTAAGACGCTGGGTGAGAAGGAGACAACTGTTGGTGCAATAGCAAGAAAATGGAAGACATACAAAATGACTGTCAATCGACATCGATCTGGGGCTCCCTGCAAAATCTCACCTCGTGGGGTATCCTTTATCCTGAGGAAGGTGAGAGCTCAGCCGAAAACTACACGGGGGGGAACTTGTTAATCATCTCAAGGCAGCTGGGACCACAGTCACCAAGAAAACCATTGGTAACACATTACGCCGTAATGTATTAAAATCCTGCAGTGCCCGCAAGGTCCCCCTGCTCAAGAAGGCACATGTACAGGCCCGTCTAAAGTTTGCAAATGAACATCTGGATGATTCTGAGAGTGATTGGGAGAAGGTGCTGTGGTCAGATGAGACTAAAATTGAGCTCTTTCGCATTAACTAAACTCGCCGTGTTTGGAGGAAGAGAAATGCTGCCTATGACCCAAAGAACACCGTCCCCACTGTCAAGCATGGAGGTGGAAACATTATGTTTTGGGGGTGTTTCTCTGCTAAGGGCACAGGACTACTTCACCGCATCAATGGGAGAATGGATGGAGCCATGTACCGTCAAATCCTGAGTGACAACCTCCTTCCCTCCACCAGGACATTAAAAATGGCTCGTGGCTGGGTCTTCCAGCACGACAATGACCCGAAACATACAGCCAAGGCAACAAAGGAGTGGCTCAAAAAGAAGCACATTAAGGTCATGGAGAGGCCTAGCCAGTCTCCAGACCTTAATCCCATCGAAAATTTATGGAGGGAGCTGAAGAACCGAGTTGCCAAGCGACAGCCTCGAAATCTTAATGATTTACAGATGATCTGCAAAGAGGAGTGGTCCAAAATTCCATCTAACATGTGTGCAAACCTCATCATCAACTACAAAAACTGTCTGACTGTTGTGCTTGCCAACAAGGGTTTTGCCACCAAGTATTAAGTTTTTTTTGCCAAAGGGATAAAATACTTATTTCTCTGTGCACAATAAAAATAAATATATATAATTTTGACAATGTGATTTTTTTTATTTTTTTTTTATATATAATCTATCTCTCACTGGTAAAATTAACCTAGCCTAAAAATTCTAGACTGTTCATGTCTTTGACAGTGGGCAAACTTACAAAATCAGCAAGGGATCAAATACTTATTTCCTTCACTGTATATATGCAAGTCATTAATAGTAAGAGCAGAGCAAGCACCTGTGTATAAAAGATAGAATGAAAACATATACATAGCTCAAAGGCAAGAGTGGTGGTGTTTCTAATCCTAGACAATCATTTTAATGTGTTTCTTTAAAAAAGTAAATGTAACTAAGAAATGTAACTAAGAAATATTTCTTCTTACTGTGCAATTGTAGTCCAGTTTAGTAGTGGGCTGAGGCTCCAGTGTAGATGGGTCCAGCATAAGTAGGAGGCAAAAGTCCTCTCCTCACAGTCTCCTCTACCACCGTTGGCTCTGCCTCCGCCTTCTGTCCAAAAGGCAGAAGGGAAGAGAGGACAGGACAAAGGCAGCAGCATTACCGTGGCAGGTCACTGATGTTTGCATTGTATATCTGATCCGTGCACCGGCACCGACGGATAGCAAAGAAAAAACAACAACATCATTTTTATGTTCACATGTTATGAAAATCTATTTAATACAAGTATATAGGATATATAAAAATCCTGATCGCATGCTGCATAATATCTGCAGTGTATACATGCAGATAAATGACATACCTATCTACCTGCACTCACTATATTACTCTTATTAATTATAGTACTATTTGTGCACATTCATCATCATAGGCATGAATATTCTCTATGTGCACTAGAAGAAGCACAGTAATACACATAGTACCAGAACCAAGCTCAGTACATATACACAGCACTGGGACCAAGCTCGGTACATTAATGCAGTGCCAGAACAATCCCAGTACATAAATACAGTGCCAGAACCAAGCTCAGTACATAAATATAGTGCCAGAACAAAGAACAGTACATATACAGATGTAGCCGTCTTTACCTTGACTTTTAGCGCATTAAATAAACAATGGCTAGATCCCTTATCTTGACTTTTTTAATGACTTTTCAATGGCTTTTGTTGTGTGATATCGCGCTGCAGCAAGTTATCAGAATCAAGTTAAAGATGGCTACATCCATATACAGCACCAGAACAAAGCACAGTACATATATATATATATATATGTGTGTGTGTGTGTGTGTGTATATATATATATATAAATATATATATATATATATATATATATATATATATATATACACAGCACGATAACCAAGCACAGTACCTATATTCAGAACCAAGCTCAGTACATAAATACAGCACCAGAAACAATCTCAGTACATAAATACAGCACCAGAGCAAAGCTCAGTACATAATTACAGCACCATAACAAAGCTCAGTACATAAATACAGCACCAGAACCAAGCACAGTACATATATACAGCATCAGAACCAAGCTCAGTACATATATACACCACCATACCCAAGCTCAGTACATATATACAGCACCACAACCAAGCTCAGTACATATATACTGCACCAGAACAAAGCTCGGTACATAAATTGTCCAGAAGATCGGAAAAAGAACTGCACTGCTTTGGCTCTTGAAGAACTATGAATCCCAGTAATAGACAGAAGCATGTGTCTAAACAGATTCAATTAAATCCACATCAGGTGGTGCTCAGTGGTACAACAATATTGGTAGAGAAAAACCACGGCACTCACCATTCAGTTGAATAGTTTGGAGCTCAAGCCTATGGCTGTTTCACGTATCCCCACACTTTGTCAAGGCCTCGGCATTATCACAGACCACACCCCTTTATATACACATAAGGAAACTTTAGTGTTACATACAAAATTTTAAACAATAGTAAAAACAGGATTAAAATGACTATATCTGGTCTGTATCCAGTACAGTAGAGTGACAATGTTGTAATAATCGCAACATAATAGTACATGGATACTATGTGCAAAACAAACATAGCAGTCAAATCGGGCCAAGTGGTTCTAAAGTCCTCTATCGGTCTTACACTTGCTGAATGAGAGAAAACAATATGTTCATTCAGGGCAGACTGATGCATTACGTACATTGTTTCAAGTTATGGTCTACGAGAAACAGATATGATAGCAATTTAGCTGAACTTTTACATTCCATATTTATAAGGACATATATTATTATTATTAATTCTTTTAAATAAGAAAAGAGCTTAAATCATTACGGTCAGTAAGACCAAGTGGACCAAGAGCCTCTGTTTGTAAAATCAATTCAGCTTCTGTCTGGAGCAACATATTGTGTTGGTTCCCTCCACAAGAGCTTTGTTTAAAGGAACAGTGTTACCACAAATTTTTTTTTAATATGTTAAAGATGTTAGTGCTTTATTAAAAACGTTTGGATTAATTTGTGTGTTTGTGTGTTACTTTTTCTTATTTTTACACTTTTTCTTCCCTATGGGGGCTGCCATTTTTTTTTCCATTTCTGTAACGACACATACAGACATGGAATACGGCAGCCACAGTCCCATAGGGACTGCGAACGGGTCCCGTCCCATCCACTTCTGTGTACGCCGTCTGTGTGGGAACTGCGCATTCGCCGCTCCCACACAGTCCAATTTGAAATGCGCGCCGTCCGGCGCCATTTTCCTGTGGACCGGAAGTCGCGGCCGGACAGTAAGATTACTACTTCCGGTCGCGGCTTCCGGACTTGTGCACTTGGACCAGCGGCAGCAGACGGAGCGGACGGGCCGGAGGGAGCCGCGGCGGCAGGAGCAGGTAAGAGATTTCTATGTATGTTCGTGTTTGTGTGTGTTTACTACTGTATGTAAACCTAATACACTGTGTGTTAGCTCAAAAAATGGCGACACACAGTGTAGGAGGTTAGACCGTTCAATCCCCTCGTTTATCCCGGCACTAGCCAGGATAAAGGAGGGGGGATTCTCAGAGCTCACTAGAGCGAGTGCTTTTTACCCAGATTTTCAAACCCCTATCTCGTATTGCAGCAGATCGGCGCTGCAATGTAGATAACAGTAACATTTTTTTTTTTCAAAAACGAGCATTTTTGGCCAAGTTATGACCATTTTTATATTTATGCAAATGAGCCTTTCTTAAGTACAACTGGGCGTGTTTAAAGTTAAGTACAAGTGGGCGTGTATTGTGTGTGTACATCTGGGCGTTTTTACTTCTTTTACTAGCTGGGCGTTGTGAATAGAAGTGTATGATGCTGACGAATCAGCATCATCCACTTCTCTTCGTTAACACCCAGCTTCTGGCAGTGCACAGACACACAGCGTGTTCTCGAGAGATCACGCTGTGACGTCACTTCCTGCCCCAGGTCCTGCATCGTGTCGGACGAGCGAGGACACATCGGCACCAGGCGACATCGACTTACCTGCAAACGCTGATGCTGCTGCAGAATCAACTGTAGCCTCTGTCGCCTGGTGCCGATGTGTCCTCGCTCGTCCGACACGATGCAGGACCTGGGGCAGGAAGTGACGTCACAGCGTGATCTCTCGAGAACACGCTGTGTGTCTGTGCACTGCCAGAAGCTGGGTGTTAACGAAGAGAAGTGGATGATGCTGATTCGTCAGCATCATACACTTCTATTCACAACGCCCAGCTAGTAAAACAAGTAAAAACGCCCAGATGTACACACACAATACTCGCCCACTTGTACTTAACTTTAAACACGCCCAGTTGTACTTAAAAAAGGCTAATTTGCATAAATATAAAAATGCTCATAACTTGGCCAAAAATGCTCGTTTTTGAAAAAAAAAAACGTTACTGCAATCTACATTGCAGCGCCGATCTACTGCAATAAGAGATAGAGGTTTGAAAATCTGGTGACAGAGCCTCTTTAAGGCCTGCTAAGGACATAATTTCAGAATTTCCGTTACCATAATTCAAAATATGATTATTCAGGCGTGGAGAGCCCTCCCCCGTAATAATAGATTGCATGTGCTCCCCGATTCTCTTGAACACCGGGCGGATAGTCTTCCTGACATAGAAGAGACCACAGGGGCACTTAACGACATTAGTTCTGCTTGTGATAACACTGTGGACCGACGCGGTCAAGCCCCCCAATTTTAGGTACCTCATGGTCGCGGACCTTCGAGATTACTTATCCCCCGGCGGCCGCAGCCATGGATCTGTAAACACGCTGGCTCGCATCTCCTTCCCAGGAGACGCCAACGCTCACTTCCGCTCCGATCCGCTGTGTTACATAGGGTGTGCGCGCGCTGGCCCTTTAAGGTCGGGCACGAGCGTGCGCGCACACCGTATGGGCCAGCGCGCGCATATGAGAATCATCATCATCAATTAGCTCATGATTCCCCTGGACTATAAGAAGGGCCCTGCCCCTTTGCTCATTGCCTAAGCATTGTTAGTATTCCCAGGTCAGTCTTGCAAATGGTCCCTTAGTGTTATCCTGTTCCTGTTGTTACCCATGCCCTGTTACCTCTATCCTGTATCCCTCTGTGTTCTTGTTCCTGAGCCTGTTAGTGTTGGAGACGTGTCCTACTGCACCTGCTGTCATCTGCCACGTCCAGTGTCATCTGCCATGTCCAGTGTCTTCTGCCTTGTCCAGCGTTATCTGCCACGTCCAGTGTTATCCGCCACGTCTGGCGCAACCTGCTGCCCCTGCTGTCATCCACCACGTCTGGTTTATCCTGCTGCACCAACCTCCATCTGTGCTAAAGCCCCGGCCACTGTCTGGACTATTCAGGTACCCTAGTGCGGGACTTTGTATTGCTTGGGCGCACTGTTGTTTGGCCAGCTGCCTCCCCACTACAGCGATGCGGCCTAGTGGGTCCACATACCCACAGACCGTGACACCTCGATCGTATGATCTGACTTTAAAACCTACAGTGCCCACATCTATAATTCCCTTTCGAGCTTCACTAAGCTATAAAAAAGGGAGGAAACCTCCAGCTCACCAGTTTGATGCGTCTCCAGACTCTCGGATCCCCGCTACGGCTTGCGGTATGCAAATAGAAGAAAAGAAGAAATGATCCAGCGCTGAGTCGTACTTTGGATTTAAAAAGGAAGCAGTATTCCCACCTTTATTGGGGTATTGAAATAAAATTGAAGGGAGACGCAGTCCCAAGACGGATCATTTCTTCTTTTCTTCTTCACAAAGCTATGTGATTATTGACAAAACCGCCCTTCACCAAAATGTCCCTCAAATTAGTACATCTTCGAAAAGAAATGATGGGTTCTCTGGCAGCGACTTCAGAAAGTAGGGGATGCCTTTGGATCATATACCAATTTTTTTTTCTAATGGCTGCATTTATAATGTTTCCCGTGGGGCCATGTCCGAATGAAAAAGACAAAACTTTTCTGTCTCTTATTGTTCCTACTCCTATTTTTATTTCTAGTATCTTTATTTATTGCCAATAGTTCCTCCCTGTTTTTATTTCTTGCTTAATCCCAGGCAGTGTAAAGAATAGAATCCGGGTATCCTCTAACTTTAAGTTTCTCAAAAAGTTCTTCAGATTGGAGTTCATCACTATTAATTCTCCTAAGTCTCAAAAAATGTCCTTGGCGCAAATCTCTTTTGACATGAAATGAATGATGTATGGAGTTAGTGGCAGTAGATTTATGATAACAATTAGTTATGAGTTTGCTCCCTATTGCTGTGACTAAAATGTCCAGAAATTCCAAGGAGTGGCCACCAAATTTACTGGTAAATTTCAAGTTCACCTGATTGCCATTAATATACTCTACAAAGCCCATGTATTTCTGCGAGGCATCAGATCAAATGATGAAAATGTCATCAATATAGCGCAGATATAGTTGTAGAAATTTAAGATAGGGTTTACAAACGTTATAGATTTTATTTTGTTCGAATTCCGCAAGGAAGACATTGGCAAAGGTTGGGGTGACAGGGGTACCCATGACCGTACCCGACCTCTTCCGAAGCCAAACCGCATCGTACTGGAAAGAATTGTGATTAAGCAAAAATTTAAGTGCTTTGCAAATGAAATTGACAAAACTAACATCTTTCCGAAATTGCGACAGCTGATATCTTATAACCTGTACACCCGCATCCTGAGGGATGCGGATGTATAAGCTCTTGACATCAACTAAGGCCAAACTGAAGCTTTCTTGCTATCCAAAATCATACAATATAATTAAAAAGTGAGTATTGTCACCTATTAATGAGGGGACCGTTTTCAAAATAGGTCTCAAAAGCCAATCAAGATAGCTCGAAAGCGGTTCAGTAACTGAGCCAATCCCAGCTATAATAGGGCGACCTGGAGGGTTAGACATAGACTTATGGATCTTTGGCAGGAAAAACCAGTACGTTTTTTTGGGGAATTTAAAACATAACATTTCAGCAAATTTGTCGGTAATGATACCGTTATCCACCCCCTGTCTTAGTAAAAATTTCAGTACGTTTTGATTTGGCAAAGTAGGATCTTTAAATAATGTCTCATATACATCCCTATCCTCCAGTTGACACATGGATTCAGTAATATAGTATTCTTTAGACAATAGAACAATATTCCCTCCCTTGTCTGGTGGCTTCACCACAATATCCCTTTGGTTACTCAACCATTTAAGAGCCCTGGATTCACATTGTGTGAGGTTAGAATTTGATTTCATGAAAATCAAAGCCCGGACATCCCTCAAAACTTGTGTAGAGAAAATATCCAAGGGTGAACCAGCAGGCAAGGGAGGGGACCAAGTGGTCGGCACACCACCCATGAATCTCTCATCTGAAATGGACGTTTCTAGTGTATCACATGTTCCCTCCGGAACATCAAGGAGTGTAGTTAAACATTTACCATCCTCTTCAGACAAATTTGCATTAATCATGAACTTGCCACAGCCTATATTTAGCTGTTTTTCTCCAATGCACTTCTGTGTGATTTTTCTATTACTATCTGAAAATATCCTGTGTAAATAAATTTTTGTAACAGCTCTATATAGGTCAATCTCAAACTCACTAAACTTAAAGTCGTCCTTAAAGGGGTTGTCCAGGAATACATTTTATTTATATTTTGACTTAATGTGACATATATAATTAACTTTCTATTATAATGTATGTTTATATGTGGCAGCATTACTATGTTTTGACTTGCAGTCACGTGACCGGACCCAGAGTAAACTTTTCACTTCCTCTGACGTTCCATGTCTTTGCTCAGCCAGCACTTTCGGCTGAGCAGCGGCACGGCGTGTCATAAAGTAGGTTTATAGGCGGATGTTTCTTGAACTCTTCAGGGCTCCTCTGGTCTCAATGCCTGTAAATGTAGTTGATGACGCGCCGTGCCTTTACAAGCTGGAAGTTCTGGCTGAGAAAAGACACGGAACATCGTCTCTCATAGTACACGTCCCCTACTCCTTCTACTCTCTGGTGTAGAAGGAGGAGGGGGGTTTGTTCAAGTTATGCCTCAATCCCCATACGCCCTGATGGTTACCTATATAAAGTGATTACGCGAGTTACATAAATACAGGGCAGATTGGGGTTATATAAATACATAGGTAATGGGGTCATATAAACACAGGGATGATGGGGTTATAAACAGGAATGATGAGAGTCATCATCACTGTATATAACCCCCATAATCAATACACAGGGATGTTGGGGGCAATACGCAGGGATGATGGGCGTTATACACAGGGATGATCGACGTTATATACATGGATGATGGGGGTTATATACAGGGATAGTGGCGGTTACATACAGGGATGATGGCGATTATACACAGGGATAATGGCGGTTATATACAGTAATGATGGTGGTTATACACAGGGATGATGTGGGTTATATACAAAGAAGATGGGGGGATATATACACGGATGATGGGGGTTATATGCAGGGGTTATGGTGGTTATATACAGGGATGATGGCAGTTATACACAGGAATGATGGCGGCTATACACAGGGATGATCAGGGTTATATATAGGGATGATCGGGGTTATATACAGGGATGATGGAGGTTATACACAGAGATGATCGGGGTTATATACAGGGATGATGGGGGTTATACACAGGGATGATCAGGGTTATATATGGGGATGATGGGGGTTATATACAGGGATGATGGCGATTATACACAGGGATGATTGCGGTTATATACAGGAATGATGGCGGCTATACACGTGGATGATGGGGGTTATACACAGGGATGATGGCGTTTATATACAGGAATAATGGCGGTTATACACAAGGATGATGGGGGTTATACAGGGGCGTAGCAAGGGCGGGGCAGGCGGGGCATGTTCCCTGGGCGCAACTAAGATGGAAGGTGGGGGGGCGCCAGTGCCACTGCCTCTCTGAGGGGGAGGGGGCGCCACTGACACCAGCCGCCTTCACCCCCTCCTAGGGATAAGAGATGAATGGCTGGGTACGTTCCATGCCCGGCCATTCAGCGACTTTCAACGACGCTAGCAGCACAATCACTTCTTTGCACCGTTGAAAGGCGCTGATTGACAGGGCAAGTCATAGTGTCCTGCCAATCAGCGCCTTTCATAGACGCAAGCAGCGCGATGACGTCATTGCACCGCTTGCGTCTATGAAAGTCGCTGATTAGCAGGGCAGAATGACTTGCCATGTCAATCAGCGCCTTTCAACGATGCAAGCGGCGCGATTACGTCATTGCGCCACTTGTGTCTATGAAAGGTGTTGATTGGCAGGGCAGAATGACTTGCCCTGTCAATCAGCACCTTTCAACGATGCAAGCGGCGCGATGACGTCATCGACCCGCTTTCGTCGTTCAATCCCAGCAGACCTGCTCAGAAGAGGGCAGTTCTGCATTGCCACCCGACAGCGCAGGAACGGGATTGAGGTGAGTATGTAAAGTTATATATTTTTTTTATCCTAATAAAAATGAGTGACATTATGTACAGGGTGGCTCTTTCTACAGGGGTCGGCTCTATCTGCAGGGGGTGGGCTATATACAGGGGTGGGCTATATGTGGAGCACTATAGGGGGAGCTATACGCGATGCACTATATACAGGGGTGGGCTATATGTGGAGCACTATATACAGGGGGCTATATATAGGATACTATCTACAGGGGAGGCTATATGTGGGCATTATCTAAAGGGGTGGCTATATGTGGGACACTATCTACATGGGGGCTGTATGTGGGGCACTATCTACAGGGGCTCTATGGGGGTAACTATCTACAGGGGGATCTATGTAGGGCACTATCTGCAGGGGACTCTATGGGGGGCACTATCTACAGGGGGCACGGTGTGTTTGTGTAGGACACAGTGTATGTTGCCATTATAATTAGAGGTGCAGTGTATGGTGCTATTATATTTAGGGGCACAGTGTCCGGCACCATGAGAACTTTACCTTTGTTTATAGGTGCAGAAATGTTTTAAAAGTGAGAAGCTGAAGACATCTGAGTTGCAAACTGCAGAAATGGGCTGTGGCCAGGAGAAGTCGTCATAGAGGTCTCGACCGGATGGAGAAGAAAAGAGACAACTAGAATCTGACATCACCTGTGAGTCACTTAATGTAAATGTTTATTCTGCCTCTAATTGGGTAATGTAGTCACTGTATGATCTGCAGCGAGATGATGGGTGGTATGATTTTTTTTTTTTTGAAACAGCAACTCCTTACCATTATTTGGGCCATGCTGGGAGCTGTATACAATTTAATGCAAACCTATATGGCAGGGGTTGCACTAAATTGAGCTGTATTTGTGCTGGTGTTGTATTTATGTACTGAGCTTGATTCTGGTGCTGTATATATGTACTGAGCTTGGTTCTGGCACTGTACATAAGTATTGAGCTAGGTTCTGGTGCTATATTTATGTACTGAGCTTTGTTTTGGTACTGCATATATGTATTGAGCTTGGTTCTGGAGCTGTATATACGTACTGATCTTGGTTCTGGCACTGTATATTTGCACTGAGCTTTGTTCTGGCACGGTATATATATGTACTGAGCTTAGTTCTGGCACTGTATATATGTACTCATCTTGGTTAGGGTGTTGTA
Source organism: Rhinoderma darwinii (assembly GCF_050947455.1). NCBI lineage: Eukaryota > Metazoa > Chordata > Amphibia > Anura > Rhinodermatidae > Rhinoderma > Rhinoderma darwinii. Next base: position 225,452,103 of record NC_134687.1, read on the forward strand.
TATATGTAATGTGCTTTGTTCTTGGGCTGTATATATGTAATGGGCTTGGTTCTGGTGTTGCATGTATGTGATGAGCTTTGTTCTGGTGCTGTATACATGTAATGAGCTTTGTTCTGGTGTTGTATATATGTAATGAGCTTGGTTCTGGTGCTGTATATATGTAATAGGTTTGTTCTGGTGCTGTATTTATGTACTGAGCTTGGTTCTGGGGCTGCATATATGTACTGAGCTTCGTTCTGGTGCTGTATATATGTACTGAGCTTAGTTATGGTGCTGTTTATATGTAATGAGCTTTGTTCTGGTGCTGTATATATGTAATGAGCTTTGTTCTGGTGTTGTATATATGTAATGAGCTGTGTTCTGGGTCTGTATAATTGTAATGGGCTTGTTTCTGGTGCTGTATATATGTGATGAGCTTTGTTCTGGTGCTGTATATATGTACTGAGCTTCGTTCACTAAGCTTGGTTCTGGGGCTGTATATTTGTACTGAGCTTATTTCTGATGCTATATATATGTACTGAGCTTGGTTCTGGTGCTATATATATGTATTGAGCTTGGTTCTGGGGCTGTACATTTTTATTGAGCTTTGTTCTGGGGCTGTATATATGTACTGAGCTTTGTTCTGGTGCTGTATTTATGTACTAAGCTTTGTTCTGGTGCTGTATATATATATATTAGCTTGATTCTGGTGCTTTATATATGTAATGAGCTTTGCTCTGGTGCTGTATATATGTGAACGGCTGCCTGCATTTTCAGGCCGTGCTCCCATACAAAGTATGGAAGCACGGCCCGTAAAATGCAAAAGAACGGACGTTACATAATTTTCTGAACATTTCTACGGCATGGACACCCATCCGTAGCAATGCGGAAAGGTAACTGCAGCCAATAGAACTGAATGTTTCCGTAATTGTGGACCGTATTACGGTCCGCAATTAAGGACAATTTTTACAGTCGTGTGCATGGAGCCTGACCCCATAGAGTGACGTGGCAGTATGCAAATAGCTGAGATGCTGTGGAGGAAGGGGGGAAATGTAAGCTGTCTCCTCAGATGCAGCAAGGGATCATGGCTATGGTGTGTTACAAGACAGGAAACAGCCAGGAACAGAAGCAAGGGATGTAAACAAACTGAAAGAGCAGCAGTGATGATTGTGATCAAACAGAAACTGGTTAGAAAGTATGTAGGGGGTTTTAGGGAAGACAAACCAAGGCTGGGGGACACTTTTTTGAAAATATTTTTTTTCGGGCCAACCCCTTTAAGACAAAAATTAAGGCCCCGAGTAGCATTCCTCCGGGAGGGCAATATCAGTCAATAATCTCAGTGCATAAATACAGCACCAGAACAAAGCTTAGTATATATACAGCACCAGTAGAAATACAGAGCTCTAATGAGATCATTTGCAAATTCAGTTTAAATGGGTTGTCCACTTTCTGAAAACTGATGACATATCCACCAGATAGGTCATCACTATATGATCGATGCATGTCTGACATCCGGATCTGCAAGCGCCGCTCAAAATCGAAGAGTAGAAGCTTTTAAGTCAACCCTTTGCGACCTATTTTACGTTGCTCTTCAGGATGCACTTACAAACACCACTGAAGAAGACAGGCAGTTTTTGTTACTCCAGAGAGAAAAAGGACGTCCAGGCTGCATGGGAGGCGTTGACATGAAATTTGTGAAAGCAGAAGAACGAAGAGAAAAGAGGCGAGCAACTGAGATGGCAAGATTAGAAAAATCAAGAAAAAATGTAGTTGAGTTTGAGTTTTACACTCATTTTTTTCATGAAATTTAGTACTACTTAGGCAGATAGTTTGACAATTCACATTAACTAAAACTTATATTTTATTTTTAGAAGGTGAAGAAGATGTAGAACTGGAATCTGTACCAAGCACTAGCAGCACATCAGAGGTAGAGGAGCCGATGCAAGAAGATACAATTTTATAAAGTATAATTTTCCACACCCAGAGGAAGCAGGACCAGAAATAAAGAAGAGGAGGTAGTGTTGAGGTACCGAAGAGATGATAACTGAAAAATTTTCTTTATTGTTAGATAGGTGTAGTATTTCTGATAGAGACGCATTGCGAATAATAGCAGCTACAGCAGAGGCGTTAGGTCATGACCCACAGAATTTTATTTTAAGTAGAAGTGTCATACGACTCCGCAGACAGCAATTCCGACAACAAAGAACGGACCTCATCAAAAATAGATTCAGGAATTACGATTTAGAGGGAGCTGTTGTACAATGGGATGGGAAACTGCTTCCAGATATGTTCAGTAAAGAAATTGTAGAGAGGGTAGCGATTTTGATTAGTTGTGGGGATGAATGACAGTTGATAGGTGTTCCTCAGCTTGAAAATAGTATGGGGATCACACAGGCAAAAAGCTGTATTATCAGCAGTTGAACATTGGGGGCAGTTGGGAAAATCCAGGCAATGTGTTTTGATACCATGGCAGTAAATACTGTTCGTCTTAGGGGAATCTGCGTTCTGCTGTATTTAGCATGTCGCCACCATTTTTTTGAAGTTATTCTAAAAGCAGTTTTTCATTGCACAATGGGCACATCTACTGGTCCTCAGCCAGATATTTTTTGGAAAATTCAAGACTGGGTGGTCTAAGCTAGACAAGACAAAATCAGGACCAAATTTAAATGTATCTTTTTGAACAATTAAAAAACCAACATCCCGGGGATGATTATAAAGAATTCATTCAACTTTGCGTAATTCTTTTAGGATGTCTTCCTCCAAAAGACATTTCTTTTAGAGTATGTGGCGCAATTCATCACGCCAGATGGATTGCAAAGGCCATTTATTCTCTCAAAATATATATTTTAAGGGATCAATTTTCATTAACTGATTTAGAGAAAAAAGGTATTGAAGATATTTGTTTATTTATAATCAATATTTATGTAAAAGCGTGGTTCAACACCCCAAACCCACTTTGGCCCCCAACTAAGACCTACAATTATTGAAATCTTTAGTTAAATACAGGAAAATTGATAAAGAGGATGCAGACAAGGCACTGTCTAAAATGATAAACCATCTGTGGTATCTCAACTCAATGATGCATTGGGAAAAAATTTAAAAACAGGCATGGTTGGAAATTTATGGTCCGAAGTAGAAAATGATGAAGATGATTGTGATGACAGGGATGTAAAACAAACACTCAGTCTCAAACAAGTTGATCACACCCCCCAGAAGTGACCCCATTTGGGAAATTACAGCCCTAAAAATAATTTAGGGGTATAGTGAGCATTTTGATCCCATAGGTTTTCTTCTAAATTTAGTGTAATTAGGCCGTCAAAACTTCTATTGTTTTTATTCTTTTTTTTTTACGGTGTTCACCGTGCGCTATAAATGACATATTTAATTTATTATGTGGGTTGATGCGATTAAGGCGATACCATATGGATATAGGTTTTCTATGTTTTACAGTGTTTGCACGATAAAATAACGGTTTTAAAAAAATTATTTCGTTTTTGTGTCGCCATATTCTAAAAGCCAAAACTTTTTAATTTTTCCATCAAGAAAGCTATGTGAGGACTTGTTTTTAGCGGAACAAACTGTAGTTTTTATTGGTACCCTTTTTGGGTACATGCGACTTCTTGATCCCTATTTATGCAATTTTTTGGGAGCTGAAGTGACTAAAAATAGCGATTCCGGTATAGTTTTTTTATTATTTGTTTTTATGGCGGTCACTGTGCAGAATAAATGACATTATATTTTTATAGTTCAGGCCGTAACAGACGTGGCGATACCAATTATGCATAGTTTATTTTTATTTTTATAATAATAAAGGACTTTATAAGGGTAAAAGGGTGTTTTTTAAATTTGATTATTTTTAAATTTTACTTTTTTACTTTTGTACATTTTTTTGTCACTTTTTAAAAAAAAATTTGTTTTAGTCCCACTCGGGACTTGAAGATCAAACTGTTGGATCGTTTTTATAATACCCTGCAGTACTTATGTATTGCAGGGTATTATACCTGTCAGTTTCACACTGATAGGAGGCATATTAGGTCCTGCCTCTAGCAGGATCTAATCGCCTTCGATAGATGGCAGACCGGAAGCATTTGTTAGGCTTCCTGCTGCCATAGCAACAATCAATCCCCAGCATTCATGCCGCGTCGTGCCGATGTTGTTATAACAACTTAAATGCGGCGGGCGCTATTGATCACCGCATTTAAGGGCTGTGATCCGACACAATATTTTCCCCCAGTACTAAGACTGCTAGTAGCAGCCTGTACTGGGAAATGCCGGGCTGCGGGGAACTCCTGTGTGCTCTGTTAGGAGCACACGTAGATTAGCGGGTTGCAGGCACAAAGACCAGTGCTGCAGCCCGTTAATCTTCGTGGGGTGGTCGGGAAGGGGTAATAAAATCTGTAAAAAGGTAATAAAATCAGCAAAAATACAAAAACGAAAGGCAGGTGGCTAAGGATAGTAAAACATATCCCAAAAAATTCTTCAAGTATGTAAATGCAAAAAAGCCAAGGTCTGAACATGTAGGACCCCTAAATAGTGGTAATGGGGTGTTGGTCACAGGGGATCAAGAGAAGGCAGAGTTACTAAATGGGTTCTTTAGCTCTGTATATACAACAGAAGAAAGAGCAGCAGATGTAGCCAGCGCCACTGCTGTTAATATATCAGTTGATATACTGAATTGGCTGAATGTAGATATGGTCCAAGCTAAGTTAAATAAAATAAATGTACACAAGGCCCCGGGACCAGATGGGTTACACCCTAGAGTTCTTAAAGAGCTTAGTTCAGTTATTTCTGTCCCCCTCTTCATAATATTTAGAGATTCTCTAGTGACTGGTATAGTGCCAAGGGACTGGCGCAGGGCAAATATGGTGCCTATTTTCAAAAAGGGCTCTAGGTCTTCCCCGGGTAATTATAGACCAGTAAGCTTAACATCCATCATGGGGAAAATGTTTGAGGGGCTATTGAGGGACTATATACAGGATTATGTGACAAAAAAAATAGTATTACAAGTGACAACCAGCACGGTTTCACTAAGGACAGAAGCTGTCAAACCAACCTGATTTGTTTTTATAAAGAGGTGAGCAAAAGCCTAGACAGAGGGGCCACTGTGGATATGGTGTTTTTGGACTTTGCAAAGGCATTTGATGTCCCTCATAGACATCTAATGGGTAAATTAAGGACTATAGGTGTAATGACGGGGGGTAGGGAACGGACAAGTGAGCCCTAGTCTACCCGCCACTCTGTCCCTGCCTACTTGCAGCGACCCGCCCTAGGCGACGGGGTACAACTGGGCGGCGGTCCCTGCGCTCAGTAAGTGCACGACAAACACGACAAACATACAAGGGAATACAAGCAAGGGAAAGGGGCAGTTGCCCACAGCAACACCGTGAGCAACCAGAGTGGTGAACGAGCCGAGTCAAGCCAGGAGTGTGCGAGGTACCAAACGAAGAGCAGAAGAGTAGTCAGTAAGCCAGGGTCTGTATGGAGCAGGATCAAAATAGAAGGAGCTGTAGCTGGGCCAGGAAACCACACGAAAAGAATCACAAGCACCGAGGGACAGGAAGGGCAGGCTTAAATAGACCGAGGGCGGGAGCTAGCTGAGTATGGCCAGGTTGCGATAGGCTCTCCCACTCCTAAGCCTGCCAGCCTGAGTGGTGGAAGCTGGAGTCAGTCTCAGGGATGTAGATTCAGGTGCTGACTGATTAATTATGGGAGTTAACCCCGAAGCTGTGCCTGGCAGATCCTTTACAGTACCCCCCCTTTTATGAGGGGCCAACGGACCCTTTCTAACTGGCTTACTGGGGAAACGCAGGTGGAACCTCCTGACCAATACCCCAGCGTGAACATCCCGGGCGGGTACCCAAGTCCTCTCCTCGGGCCCGTATCCTCTCCAATGGACCAGGTACTGGAGGGAGCCTTGGACCATCTTGCTGTCCACAATCTTGGCCACCTTGAATTCCACCCCCTCAGGGGTGAGGACGGAAACAGGAGGTCTCCTCGAGGGAGCCAAAGACGGGGAGCAGCGTTTAAGGAGGGAGGCATGAAACACGTCGTGTATACGAAAAGACGGGGGTAACTCCAGCCGGAAGGAGACAGGATTGAGGACCTCAATGACCTTATACGGCCCAATAAACCGGGGAGCAAACTTCTTGGACGGAACCTTGAGACGCAAGTTCCTAGACGACAACCACACCAGATCCCCGACCATAAACAGGGGGTTAGCAGAACGTTTTCTATCAGCCTGAGTTTTTTGTACGCTCTGGGAAGCCTCTAGGTTCTTCTGAACCTGGGCCCAGACTGTGCACAGTTCCCGATGAATGACCTCTACCTCGGGATTGTTGGAACTACCAGGTGAAACGGAGGAGAACCGTGGATTAAACCCAAAATTACAGAAAAATGGGGAGACCCCTGACGAGTTACTGACCCGGTTATTAAGGGAAAATTCGGCGAGGGGAATGAATGAGACCCAATCATATTGACAGTCAGAGACAAAACACCTTAAATATTGTTCTAGAGATAGATTAGTCCTCTCAGTTTGGCCATTGGTTTCAGGATGAAAGGCAGAGGAGAAGGACAGATCAATCTCCAACTTCATACAGAAGGCTCTCCAAAACAATGAAACAAATTGTACCCCTCTGTCCGAAACAATATTGACAGGGACCCCATGGAGACGCAGGATGTGTTTGACAAACAAGGTAGCCAACGTCTTGGCGTTGGGTAGTTTCTTGAGGGGCACAAAGTGGCACATCTTACAGAAGCGGTCTACTACCACCCACACCACCGACTTGCCTTGGGATGGAGGCAAATCGGTGATAAAATCCATGGAGATATGTGTCCAAGGTCTCTGGGGAATGGGTAACAAACGCAGTAAGCCCGCTGGTCGGGACCTGGGAGTCTTGGACCTAGCACAAACCTCACAAGCGGCGACGTAGGCCTTAACGTCTTTAGGCAACCCAGGCCACCAATAGTTTCTAGTAATGAGGTGTTTGGTACCCAGGATGCCTGGATGACCAGATAGTGCGGAGTCATGATTTTCCCTAAGTACCCTTAGCCGGAATTGCAGGGGAACAAACAGCTTGTTCTCAGGAAGGTTCCCGGGAGCTGAACATTGATCAGCAGCAATTTCAGAGACTAAATCAGAATCGATCGAGGAAATGATTATACCTGGAGGCAAAATACAAGCAGGATCTTCCTCCGAAGGAGGGCTGGCCATGAAGCTACGCGACAGTGCATCAGCCTTAATATTTTTAGACCCAGCCCTATAGGTAACCAAAAAATTGAATCTGGTAAAAAATAACGCCCATCGAGCTTGTCTCGGGTTTAGCCTCCGGGCAGATTCTAGGAAAACCAGATTCTTGTGGTCGGTAAGGACCGTTACCTGGTGCCTAGCCCCCTCCAGGAAGTGGCGCCACTCTTCAAATGCCAATTTAATGGCTAAGAGTTCGCGGTTGCCAATATCATAGTTACTCTCAGTTGGCGAAAACTTCCTGGAGAAGTAGGCACAGGGGCGGAGATGGGTGAGGGACCTGGTACCCTGGGACAAGACAGCCCCCACTCCCACCTCAGATGCGTCAACTTCCACGATAAATGGCTCCATTTGGTTGGGCTGAACCAGCACCGGGGCCGAGATAAAGCACCTCTTAAGGACCTCAAAAGCCTGGACAGCCTCAGGAGGCCAGTGGAGGAGATCAGCTCCTTTGCGATTGAGGTCCGTAAGAGGCTTAGCGATGACCGAGTAGTTAGCAATAAATCTCCTGTAATAATTAGCTAACCCCAAAAAACACTGTAACGCCTTCAGGGAGGCAGGTTGGACCCATTCCGCCACAGCCTAAACCTTGGCGGGGTCCATGCGGAATTCATGAGGAGTGAGGATTTGACCCAAAAATGGTATTTCCTGTACCCCAAACACACATTTTTCGGTTTTGGCAAACAATTTGTTTTCCCGAAGGACCTGGAGCACCTTCCTGACATGCTCAATGTGGGAGGACCAGTCCTTGGAAAACACCAGTATGTCATCAAGGTACACTACAAGAAATATCCCCAGGTAATTTCTCAAAATCTCATTTATGAAATTCTGGAAGACCGCAGGGGCATTACACAACCCAAAGGGCATGAGAAGGTATTTCGAAATGGCCTTCGGGCGTGTTAAATGCAGTCTTCCACTCATCCCCCTCTTTGATGCGGATAAGGTTATACGCCCCCCGTAGATCCAACTTAGAGAACCATTGGGCCCCATGAACCTGATTGAAGAGATCAGGAATGAAAGGAAGGGGATACTGGTTCCTTACCGTGACCTTATTCAGGCTACGGTAGTCAATGCATGGCCTAAGACCACCATCCTTCTTCCCTACGAAGAAGAAGCCAGCACCTACCGGAGAAGTAGAGGGACGAATGTAAACCTTGGCCAGGCATTCCTGGATATACTCTCTCATGGCTTCACGTTCGGGACAAGAAAGATTAAATATCCTACCCTTAGGAAGCTTAGCTCCTGGTACCAATTCGATAGCGCAATCGTATTCTCTATGAGGAGGTAACACTTCGGAGGCCTCCTTAGAGAAAACATCAGCGAAGTCCTGAACAAACTCGGGTAGCGTGTTCGCCTCCTCAGGGGGAGAAATAGAATTAACAGAAAAACGTGACGTAAAACATTCATTACCCCATTTGGTTAGCTCCCCAGTATTCCAGTCAAACGTTGGATTATGCAACTGCAACCAGGGAAGGCCTAGAACCAAATCGTACGATAATCACTGCATCAACAGTACAGAGCACTGCTCCAAATGCATGGAGCCAACAAGGAGTTCAAAAACAGGGGTATGCTGTGTAAAATAACCATTAGCAAGAGGAGTGGAGTCGATACCCACTACCGGGACAGGTTTAGGCAAATCAATCAGAGGCATAGCAAGAGACATAGCAAATTCCACAGACATGATATTAGTAGAGGACCCTGAATCCACGAAGGCACTGCCGGTAGCAGACCTACCACCAAAAGAGACCTGAAAGGGAAGCAAGATCTTAGTACGTTTCCTATTTACGGGAAATACCTGTGCGCCCAAGTGACCTCCCCGATGATCACTTAGGCGCGGAAGTTCTCTGGCTGCATTCTTACGCTTAGGACAGTTGTTCTGTTAGGGATCTGCCAGGTACTTCATCTAGGTATACTCCTGGGATTAATCAATCCACACCTGAGGCCAGACCTGTTCGACTGACACCATCTCCCACCAACCAGGGTGGCAGGCTCAGGAGTGGGAGAGCCTATCGCGGCCTGGTCTGTCGGTCGCTAAGCCTCTTACGGACCTTACCCGCAAGGGTGCTGATGTCCTCCTTTGGCCCCCTGAGGCCGTCCAGGCCTTTGAGACTCTCAAGAAGTGCTTTATCTCGGCCCCCGTGCTGATTCAGCCCAACCAAGTGGAGCCATTTATTGTGGAGGTTGACGCTTCCGAGGTGGGAGTGGGGGCCGTCTTGTCCCAGGGTACCAGCTCCCTCACCCATCTCCGCCCCTGTGCTTACTTCTCTAGGAAGTTTTCGCCCACGGAGAGTAACTATGATATTGGCAACCGCGAACTTCTAGCCATTAAATGGGCTTTTGAGGAGTGGCGGCACTTCCTGGAGGGGGCCAGACACCAGGTAACGGTCCTTACGGATCACAAGAATCTGGTTTTCCTAGAATCGGCCCGGAGGCTTAATCCTAGACAAGCTCGGTGGGCACTATTCTTTACCAGATTTAATTTCTTGGTTACCTATAGGGCTGGGTCCAAGAATATTAAGGCTGATGCTCTGTCACGTAGTTTCATGGCCAATCCTCCTTCCGAGAAGGATCCTGCTTGTATTTTACCCCCTGGTATAATCGTCTCTGCCACGGATTCTGATTTAGCTTCTGATATCGCGGCTGATCAGGGTTCAGCTCCCGGGAACGTCCCTGGGGACAAACTGTTTGTTCCCCTGCAATAGCGGCTGAGGGTACTCAGGGAAAACCATGACTCCGCTCTATCTGGTCATCCTGGCATCTTGGGCACCAAACACCTCATTACCAGAAACTATTGGTGGCCTGGGTTGCCTAAAGACGTTAGGGCTTACGTCGCCGCTTGTGAGGTTTGCGCTAGGTCCAAAACCCCTAGGTCCCGACCTGCGGGCCTACTACGTTCCTTGCCCATTCCCCAGAGACCTTGGACCCATATCTCCATGGATTTTATCACCGATTTGCCTCCATCTCAGGGCAAGTCGGTGGTGTGGGTGGTAGTCGACCGCTTCAGCAAGATGTGCCACTTTGTGCCCCTTAAGAAGCTACCTAACGCCAAGACGTTAGCTTCTTTGTTTGTGAAACACATCCTGCGTCTCCATGGGGCCCCAGTCAATATCGTTTCTGACAGAGGGGTACAATTTGTTTCCTTATTTTGGAGAGCTTTTTGTAAAAAGTTGGAGATTGATCTGTCCTTCTCCTCCGCCTTCCATCCCGAAACTAATGGCCAAACGGAAAGGACCAACCAATCCCTGGAACAATATTTAAGGTGTTTCATCTCTGACTGTCAATTCGATTGGGTCTCATTCCTTCCCCTTGCTGAATTTTCCCTGAATAACCGGGTCAGTAACTCGTCAGGGGTCTCCCCGTTCTTCTGTAATTTCGGGTTTAACCCAAGGTTCTCCTCCGTCTCCCCTGGTTGTTCCAATAATCCTGAGGTAGAGGATGTTCATCGGGAACTGTGCACTGTCTGGGCCCAGGTTCAGAAGAACCTAGAGGCGTCCCAGAGCGCACAAAAGATTCAGGCGGATAGTAGACGTTCTGCTAACCCCCGGTTTGTCGTCGGGGATTTGGTCTGGTTGTCGTCCAGGAACTTGCGCCTTAAGGTCCCGTCCAGGAAGTTTGCTCCCCGATTTATTGGACCTTATAAGATCATTGAAGTCCTCAACCCTGTATCCTTCCGTCTGGAGCTCCCCCCATCCTTTCGCATACATGACGTCTTCCATGCCTCCCTCCTTAAACGCTGCTCCCCGTCCTGGTCCCCCTCGAGGATACCTCCTGTTCCCGTTCTCACCCCTGAGGGGGTGGAATTCGAGGTGGCCAAGATTATGGACAGTAGGATGGTCCAGGGCTCCCTCCAGTACCTGGTCCATTGGAGAGGATACGGGCCGGAGGAGAGGACTTGGGTACCTGCCCGTGATGTTCACGCTGGGGTATTGATCAGGAGGTTCCACCTTCTCTTCCCCACTAAACCGGGTCCCCTTAGTAAGGGTCCGGTGGCCCCTCATAAAAGGGGGAGTACTGTTAGGGATCTGCCAGGTACTTCATCTAGGTATACTCCTGGGATTAATCAATCCACACCTGAGGCCAGACCTGTTCGACTGACACCATCTCCCACCAACCAGGGTGGCAGGCTCAGGAGTGGGAGAGCCTATCGCGGCCTGGTCTGTCGGAGTTAGCTCCGCCCCCTGTCCTTTATTACCTGCCCTGTTCTCTCCCTCAGCGCTTGTAATTCTTTTGGATTCCTGGCCCCACTGCTGCTTGCTCCAGCCTGCTTCTGCCGTGCTTCTGCCTTGCTGCAGTTCTGCTTGACCTGCTTTGCTTTGCCCCTGGCTTGCTTCTGTCTCCGTGCCCGCTTGGGTGTACTCACTTCGTCCTGGTCCTGACTGTTCGTTCGCCGCTCCGTTTCCTCGTGGCGTTCCGTGGCTACTGCACCTTCCCTTGCGTGTTCCCTGTTTGTTTTCCTGTGCACTTAGACAGCATAGGGACCGCCGCCCAGTTGTACCTCGTCGCCTAGGGCGGGTCGTTGCAAGTAGGCAGGGACAGGGCGGTGGGTAGATTAGGGCTCACTTTCCCTTCACCTCCTTCCTGCCATTACATGTTCACTTGATGCTTGTCATCCCCACAGTAGAAGCAGAGACCATTCTTCCTGCGGAATTCTCTACGTTGTTGGGGGGACACGGAGGCCCCGAGTTGCATAGGTATCTCTGAGTCTTTTGGGGAGGAACGAAGCAACGGAACTTCGGGAGGCATCATGGGGGAGTCGGAGGAGAAAACACATAAACGTTCACGTTGTCGTTCCCTGAGACGTCGGTCAAGTCGTACCGCTAAAGCCATAACCTGGTCTAGGGAGTCAGAAGAGGGATAGCTAATTAGCAGCTCCTAATTTGCTAATGATAGCTAGAGTGGTATTAATGCAATATTGGATGTCTCCGCAAATCCCTCTCATTCCTTGTTGGGAGAATCGGGCATCTGGTAATATAGGGATTGGAAAGAATATTTATCAATCGAGGAACCAACTGGTCAAATTTAATCAAATATGGGATAAATCGATTTCCGCTCATGTATCCGGTTAAATAAAACAGAGATGGGCATGGGCACCTCGAAGGGGATAGACATTATAAACTGCCCAAGTTAAGCAGATTGATTGATGTTATTTTCCTTTTTTTTCTTTTCTTTTTTTTCCCCATCTTGCAGCCTATTGGTGGGGGGGGGGGGGGGGATAGGTCTGCTTATATTTTGTTGGAATTTATAAAACTGCATGTTATATTTTTTTTTTTTCTCTAAAAATGATACAATTTTAAAAAACAAAAACAAAAAAACAACAGATAAAGTTCTGCAGAGCAGAGTTGAACTTTTCTTTATCAACCAATACTGTTGATGAATATTAACACTGCATCAAAGCCCTATCTCAATATAACTTTGCATATATTTTAGTAATATTTGCCTGTGTTCTATAATTCATCCATAAGTCATGAACTCTGTACAAGCTACAAAGAATTAAAAGCATCCTGTTTTAATCCTCCTCAAGTGCTATAGATCATTAGATTGAGATAATCCAATTTGAACTGTAGTTAATGTAAGTAGGGCACACAACCACATTAACTACAGGGATTATTTTTAACACAACAAGCTATTCTTTTAAGAATATAGATTTATAAGAATCCCAGGAGACTGACGGTATCCAGTGACATCTTCTCAAAATTAAGAGATGATGACTTGTACTATGCATGGTGACATTAAGATTTAGACTAAATATAAATTGCGACACTTGTGCACAGATGCTTTCACTAACAATTTCTTTACAATACAAGTGAATAGAGTTTTTTTTAAAGACTCATTCCTACGCTATAAATTAAATCTATGTGGACTTAGGGCATGCTATGCAAACTTAAAGGGTATGTACATGAATTTAGATGTCAACGTTATCAACTGGATTCTACGTATCATAAAAATGCAGGACCAGCTTTCAGATCAACCGCCAGTCCAGCTGATCTGACATTGTTTTATATTAAAAAATGAGTTCAAAGGTGTACATAGCCTTTAAAGGTATGTACATCTTCGCAAAATGTTTATTATATCCAAAGCATATAGAGTTAAAAATTATATGTACAAATAGTCTTGATTAAAAATATCCTACCCAGTGCTCCAGACTAAAAAAAATACTTTGGCACCTTTTGGCTTCTAAATTGAACAATTTAATCATCAAATAATATTTTTAGTCACCATATCTAATTACATACAGTATATAATTAATATTGTAATAAAGATAGACTTACTGTGTGCTGTGCCCCATGTTTCTCTCTGATTCCTGCCTTTTTGCTTACACCCTCAGGACATTTGACATACATGTACATTGCATCATAGTCGGGAGAAGGAGGAGTATGGAGCGGGCTCACAAGCTAAGCATGCTCCATATAGAGCGGGGTGTCAGCTGTATATTAAAGCTGATTCTTTCTGAAAGCTTCGGATTCCACAAAATCTGAAACTTTTGGGGTTCATTGCGCACGAATCGAGGCAAAATGGCGTCTGTCGGCAAGCACTGGCGCTATCAACATGGGTACTGTGTGTGGCACTATCTTCATGGGCACTGTGGCACTATCTTTGTGAGCACTGTTTTTTTATATGTGGGCATTATGGCACTTTATATGTGGGCACTGTGGCACTATCTACAGTGGGCATTGTGGCACTATGTGGGTGCTGTAGCACTATGTGGGCACTGGCACTATCTACAGGGGCATTGCGGTACTATCTACATGGTCACAGTGGTGTTTTTAGGGGGTTTGGACAAAAAAAATCCTGACAAATGAAATCCATCAGTTATTACACTGCCATGAAAAACGGATGGCAAACGGATGACAAATGGCCATTAAAAACTGACAGTTGATTTTACTGTTGTGGGAATGTAGCCATGCTCTGCACTAATTGCTCCCATTTACTTATGGGACTAAGGCCTTATTCACACGACAGTGAAAAAAAATGTCCATTTAAAACTGATCAACTGTCAGTTTTTCATGGGCATTTTGCATCAGTGTGTCTCTAAATTTTCATCCGTTTCAAGTCCATCTGTCCGTTTTTAATGGCCGTTTGACATCCATTTTGCATCAGTTTTTCATGGCCGTTAAAAAAACTGATGAATTTCATTGGTCAGGCTTTTTTTTGTCCCAGCCCCCTGAAAACAACCAAAGGAAGGTCACATGTTCACCTAGACAATATTTACATCCTCCCTGTAGATGATGCCACACACCTCCTGTATATCATGCCACACACCTCCCTGTATATGATGCCACACACCTCCCTGTATATGATGCCACACACCTCCCTGTATATGATGCCACACACCTCCCTGTATATGATGCCACACACCTCCCTGTATATGATGCCACACACCTCCCTGTATATGATGCCACACACCTCCCTGTATATGATGCCACACACCTCCCTGTATGTGATGCCACACACCTCCCTGTATATGATGCCGCACACCTCCCTGTATATGATGCCACACACCTCCATGTATATGAAGCCACACACCTCCCTGTATATGATGCCACACACCTCCCTGTATATGATGCCGCACACCTCCCTGTATATGATGCCGCACACCTCCCTGTATATGATGCCGCACACCTCCCTGTATATGATGCCGCACACCTCCCTGTATATGATGCCGCACACCTCCCTGTATATGATGCCACACACCTCCCTGTATATGATGCCACACACCTCCCTGTATATGATGCCACACACCTCCCTGTATATGATGCCACACACCTCCCTGTATATGATGCCACACACCTCCCTGTATATGATGCCACACAGCCTTCTTGTATATGCCACACGCCTCCCTGTATATGATGCCACACCTGCCTCCCTGTAGATGATGCTACACCTGCCTCCCTGTAGATGATGCCACACCAGCCTCCCTGTACATGATGCCACACCAGCCTCCCTGTACATGATGCCACACCAGCCTGCCTGTACATGATGCCACACAGCCTTCTTGTATATGCCACACGCCTCCCTGTATATGATGCCACACCTGCCTCCCTGTAGATGATGCTACACCTGCCTCCCTGTAGATGATGCCACACCTGCCTCCCTGTAGATGATGCCACACCAGCCTCCCTGTAGATGATGCCACACCAGCCTCCCTGTAGATGCCATACCAGCCTCCCTGTAGATGCCACACCAGCCTCCCTGTAGATGCCACACCAGCCTCCCTGTAGATGCCACACCAGCCTGCCTGTAGATGCCACACCAGCCTCCCTGTAGATGCCACACCAGCCTCCCTGTAGATGCCACACCAGCCTCCCTGTAGATGCCACACCAGCCTGCCTGTAGATGCCACACCAGCCTCCCTGTAGATGCCACACCAGCCTCCCTGTAGATTGTGCCACATACTCACGAGAGCAGCGCCGTCTCTCCTCTTCTTCACTTGTGGTCACTCGTCTGCACGGGATCTGGCAAGGCAGCGCGACGGGGCGATGACGTCATCGAGGCGCCTTCAAACCCATGAAGACGAGTGACCACACGTGAAGAAGCGCCGCAAACGTGAGTATGCCAACGATAGCCAGCAAGGGAACTAGTAGTTCCCTTGCCAGTCCCCATGTAACAGATCCGTTTTTAACGGTTGTTACATGTATTGACAGCCGTTAAAAACGGATCCATTGACTTCTATGGGGGCCGTCAGGCCGTTAAAACGGCCAAAAATAGGACATGTCCTATTTTTTGACGGCCATTATTCACGGGCCGTTAAAAAAACGGCCGTGTGAATGCACCCATAGAACATCATTGTTCTGAAAACGGCCATGTGAAAGCCGTTAAAAGGACGGCCATCACATGGCCGTTTTTCACTGTCGTGTGAATAAGGCCTAAGGGTGGTTTTGCACCTGCTCGGTAACGAGCAGCAATCAATGAAAAAAAAAACATGTAAATCGGCACTCTTTTATAGTAGCAAATAAGATGTCATCAGCCGACAAACGTGCGTTTGCTCATTCGTCGGCTGATCACTGCTATGTTTACACAGGGCAATGATCGGGAACGAGCGTTCATATGAGCACTTGTTTACTCGATCAGTGGCTTGTTTAAAAGGGCCTTAAAGTTGTAAATCTTCAAAACAAGGTCCAGAAGGTCATATATTTTTTTGGAGTATAGGAAGACACATTTGCACACAAAACAGGGCCAATTCAAGCTTGTGTGCGAAGCAGTGAAATTAGAGTATATGCTCTCCTATCTCTTCTTTTGTCAGTGCACCTACAGTACAGATGTAGCCGTCTTTACCTTGACTTTTAATGTATTAAATACACAGTGGCAAGATCCTTTATCTTGAGTTTTTAAATGACATTTCAATGGCTTTTTTTGTGTGATATCACGCTGCAGCAATTAAAACAGACCAGAGACACGTCCACCTTTAACAACTGGTGTGCACACAAAGCAGTAATCAGAGGTCACCTTATCAAAATTGCGGCAACAGCAAAGAAAATAAGATTAGCTAAAACAGAAGAATTGTTGCTTAAAATTAAGAAATTAGAAGATCTTAATAAAAAGAGAACCACGAGAGGTCTAACAATCGAATTAAAACAATTAAGAACACAACTTCACCAATTGTTATATCACAAGTGTGAATACGCCCTGAGAAGGAGCAGAATGATCTATTACTGGCAGGGTAATAAGGCTGGGAAGATGTTAGCTAACAAATTTAAAAACAAAACATTGAAGGCTAAAATACCCTATATTTTTAAACCATCTGGGGATAAAATCTTAAACCCACAGGGGATAGCTGAAGCCTTTGCTGAATATTATGGTCATTTATACAATTTAAACAAAGATCCTCTCACCAAACAACCTACGCAGCAACTTATAGATGGCTTTCTAGATTCGGTCAATTTACCGTCGATCCCGAGTGATCAAATGACACTCCTTAATGCACAATTCACATTATCAGAGGTACAAAATGTCATTAAACAACTCAAGATTAATAAATCTCCCGGACCAGACGGTCTAACAAACGAATATTATAAACAGTTCTCTCAGATTATAGCCCCTCACCTAGTATCAATGTTCAATCAGGCCACTATTTCAGGTCGTTTTCCTAAAGAAATGCTACAAGCACTAATAATTACCCTCCCGAAACCAGGTAAATCTCCTGACAGACCCGAAAATTTTAGACCAATTTCTTTGCTAAATTGCGATTTGAAAATATATTCAAAAGTGTTGGCCAACAGGCTGGTCGATATCCTTCCTTCTCTAATCAATATTGATCAAGTAGGATTTATTAAAAATAGACAAACGGTAGATGGAACTAGAAGACTAATCAACATCCTTCACTATGCAGAAACGCATAACACCCCTTCTCTGCTCCTATCATTAGATGCAGAGAAGGCCTTTGATAGGATCCATTGGGGTTATCTAGAGTCGGTTCTGGATAAAATAGGAATAGTGGGCCCGTTTGGGAAAGCCATTTTAGCTCTATACTCCGGTCCTTCCGCCTCCGTATACTCAGCCGGATTTTTATCCTCACGCTTTGACATTACAAATGGAACTAGACAGGGATGTCCCATGTCCCCTTTAATTTTTGCGCTTTTAATGGAACCTCTGGCTGAGAAAATAAGGTCTTCTAGTTCAATTTCTGGAATCACAATAGGGAAAAAGGAACACCGTATAGGTCTGTTCGCGGATGATGTAATAATAATATGCTCTTCCCCAACCACGTCCCTTCCAGAAATAAGTAAAGTTTTATCAGAATTTAGTAATGCGTCTTACTACAAAATAAACACTTCTAAGTCACAAATTCTGAATATGGGGCTTTCCCAGAAAATGGTAGCACAACTTAAAGCATCATTCCCCTTCAAATGGGTGGAAGACGCCCTGCCTTATCTAGGGGTTAATCTAACATTTCCAGTCTCAAAATTGTTTGACCAAAATTATATTCCTCTCCACAAGAAAATCATTGAGGACCTACATAACTATAAACACCACGGTGTTTCTTGGTTAGGTAGAATAGCTGCCATCAAAATGTTAACTCTTCCTAAGATTCTATACACTTTTAGGAATGTTCCCATATTTGTGACAAACGCTTTCATAAATAAACTGCAATCCATCTTAATGAGATTCGTATGGGGGAAAACCAAATCAAGAGTTAAAGCAGATATTCTTTACAGACCCATGCGTGAGGGGGGATTGGGATGCCCCACTCTATTACAATACTATAGAGCCGCTATATTCGACCAATTTAAATCGTTATGGTCACAGGATGCCTCTAAACATTGGGTTTCCATTGAATCATCTGTATTGGGAAGGCACTCATTAGCAATATCCCTATCTGCTTCCTCTTTATTTGGGAACCATATGAGGTCCACACATCCTACAATAAGGGCAATCACGGAGTTATGGCACCACCTAGTTATTAAACATAGCCTGTATTCTACGGATTATGAGAAATCTAGTATTGCACTACTGATGGCTCTCATTCCAGATCTTGACATCTCTACTTGGATGGCTAATGGATTACTCCTCATGTCTGATTTATGGGAAAATGACATCCTGATACCCTTCCAAACTCTGGCCCAAATGTACAATATTCAGAAACATGACTTTTATAAATATCTACAAATTAGGCATGCACTGACATCCATACCCAAACCTCTCCCAACATCAGAATCCAAATTAAGCAAATGGTTAGCAAATAACTCATCCTCCAGAGGTAATATCTCCCAATGTTATAAATTTTTACTAAACTCCTTCCCAAATGACTTGCATATATACAAACAAAAGTGGGAACATGATCTTGAGGTCACTATATCTGAAGATCAATGGAACTCGGCCTTCTATGCTGTCTCATCGATCTCCAGATGTACTAATCATATTGAAACAGCCAGAAAACTCTTGTATAGATGGTACCTCACCCCGGAGAAACTTCATAAATTTTACGAAGAATCAAAAGAGTGTTGGAGATGTAGTAATACAGGCACTATGTTGCACATCTGGTGGAAGTGTCCACATATCCTGGAAGTGTGGAGAAAAATGGGTCGTTTTCTGTCAAATATATGTGGTTACCCAATTATCCTAGATGCCCCATTATGCTTGTTGGCAATTGGTGCCGACAAGTATGATCGCACTCACAGAGCAGTTATCCTACACACTATTATAGTGACTAGATTCAAAATAGCAAAATACTGGAAAACCAATAAAATCCCATCCTTGTCAGAAATTATTCAGGGAATAAACAACAACTGCTGGTTTGAATCTATGATCGCCTCTTCCTTAAATAAAAAAAGCTCATTTGATAACATGTGGGATGTTTGGACCTCCAGCCAGTATTGTAATGCGATACACTAGATTTATGGATATTCACACATACAAACCATATATTATTGTGCAAAAATACCATTGAGACTCCCTGATGTATTCCCTTACATATTGTTTTATTGTTCATAATGATTTATTGTACACAAAGCTATGATATTGTACTGATACCTTTGTTATGTTAAGTTATGTAAATTTATTTCTATTTTTACTATGTTAAGTTTTGTAAGTAAGCTTAGTTCCTGCTTACTTGTATGTTCGATTTGAAAAACTCAATAAAAACAAATGTGATAAAAAAAAAAAAAAAAACAGACCAGAAAAAGATGGCTATATCCATACACCACTTGATACTCCCATATTGACACGAGCTCCATCTGCACCAAATGCACTGATCTTATCATGCCGCTAATTCGGATTATTCTGGTCTGCACCCTGTAAATATACATTTGATTGCTTGAAGTACAGTATTCTCTGAGTATGACAATTCTGAAGCTCATCCAATCCAACTAGATTGTTTGCTAATACACCAGACGAAATATACCTGTAGCAGACGTTCACATTGATGTCAGCACATGCAGTGTTGTTGTCATATGTCTTGGATCACCCATTCTTTCTTCATAATCAAGATTTGAGAGGCACATTATGTAAACGGTAACTCTTCACATGCAATCTTGTAGGCTGCATTAAATGTCAGTTTCAATTCTTTAAAATCTTTCTCAGCTGTGTTTTTACCGGCACGGGACCTAGCACGAGCACGAGCTCAAGGTGTCTCTCACGGGGTACACCTAGCTATTACACAATCATAAGCATTTCTATGCTTCTGACTTTCTCCATGTTTTCTTATGTGAAATGATTAATTCCTTCTGAAAAGGCATTAGGTAAAAATAATTCATTCCTTTCTTTTTATTATATCTGAGCCACACAAATTACTAAAACCACAAACTTTAAAAATATCACTCAGACCTGAAGACTGACATTACCATCATATCAATGGAATAACTTGTTTATCATATGTCATCAATGAACAATTAATTAAACTGCATGCATTGTGAGGTTTTATTGCAGCGGCAGAAGACCTACTGGAAGACACAAATTAACGTTTTGCCATTGAGCTAAGTGTAGTAGCATGTGTATTATATTATTATTATTATTATTATTATTAATAATAATAATAATAATAATAATAATAATAAATATAATAATAAATACATACCTACAGGGCCGCCATCAGAAATTTCTGGGACCCATACAGTCAGGAGGATCCATATACTGCAGCCTCTACTGGGTCATGCATACTATTTACCTTTTGCTGGTTCTTTCACATTTCATGACACTTTGAAGTCACATTGTATGTATAAATACACTCCATTCCCATTATAATGGGTTTATATTGCATGTACACTTTTTATTTTATGTACACTTATATTTTTGGTATTTTTACACCGCTAGCACTGGTTAGGACATACAAACTCTAGTACTACTGTGAGATTTCCAGCTTATTGTTAGTATATTATATGGTGTTTTGCACTGGTATTTACTCTTCATTGCCATTATTGGGCTATACGTTTATAGTGCTACTTAAATACTAGTGCAAAGTACACTATATACCTGACCCGTTTACTTGTACTTATATTGTATACCTTATTATGAGGTTTTTTTTTTTTTTTGCTGCAATAGGCCCTGTGTTATATTGCACACAGACCAGACCCTTGTTTGGTTTTAATTGATTTAATTTTTAGATATACTTTTTTCTTCTTTTTTGTACCATATTAATAAATAAATATTGTATTTAATTTTGGGTGTGCTCTTGTTCATGATGTGTTTCTCAAAATCCAATGCAGCCTGGGCTTTTTTGGCAAATTTGTAGCACCCCAGCTTGTGATTGATATTTGATGGTGCCCGTACCACAGTAGTTCTCCCATACAGTCAAAGCATCGGGCCCCCCACAATTACCAATTGGGAGGGTGTCAACGGATATTGGCGGGAGGGGGACTGGGGTGAGATGCGAACTGGCAGTGGCTCTGTGAAGGGGCAGGGCGGTGACAGTAGGTAGGCCGGGGCTCTGTCAGGGAACAAGGAGGAGAGGCTAGGTGGCAGGGGCAACGTGGGGGGAGATGGCTAAGAGAGCAAAAAGTGACAGGGGCTGGAGAGGGGCCTGGGGATATGCACCATGACAGGGGATCTATGGAGGGGCAGTGGAGAGATAGGTGGACAGGGGCTCTATGGGAGGCTAAGGGGGAGACAGTAGGTGTGCAGGGCGGCGACATAAATAAAATCATTGCACTGAAGCTGTTGCTTTTACACAGCAGAATCACTCACCAATTTGCAGTGCGGGCTGCTGCGCCTCGCTTCTGCATATTCTAAGATCTTCCACCGCCGCGACACGCTTGGATGAAGTCTTCACCTCGTCCTCACATGCCACACACCTAATTAGACACCAGATACAAAATTAATTCATACCCCTGACCAGACCCTTAAATGAATTCAGACCCAGCCAGATTCCTAAACTGATTCCGATCCCTAAATTATTTCAGACCCCCTACCTGACCCCTAAATTAATTTACAACCCAGACCAGACCACTAAATAAATTTAGACCCCAGACCAAACTACTATCTTAATTTAGACCCCAGACCAGACCCCTAATTTACACCCCCAATCAGACCCCTACATTAAATCAAGCCCCAGACGAGACCTCTGAATTAATTCAAAATCCCAACTAGACTCCTTAGTTTAATTTACACCCCCAATCAGAGCCCTAAATTAATTTACACCCCAAACCCCCCAAAGAATTCAGACTCCTATGTAATCACCGCTCCCGAGTTATCTTTCCTCCACTTTCATCTGGGCTCCTCTTCTATTCTTGAGCCTCTTTTTCCCGGGCACCTCTTCTCCTCGGGTACTGGGGCTCTGCTACACAAGCCCGGACAAAAAAAGGAAGTACAGGTGCACGCCTGTCGGCACTGTCCACCGCCGCCAATGCTGCCAAAATGTACTTTACAGAAAGGAACGGTCCCTATTATATTGCGGGACGGTTCCCTTCTTCAAAGTATTGAGCTCGGCTTTTCTTTGCAAAACTTATGCTAACGTCAGGATGTTGTGTGTGGCGGCTCATACGTCATGACACCAGTGTCAGGACATTATATGCACAATCTTACATAACGATGCTACCTATCGTCAGTCTTGTGACGAAGAGCCCAGTGTTAGTTACTGCAAAATAATAGGGCCCGTTCCTTTCTCCAAACTAACTTCGGGTAGTGGCGGCAGCGGTGGCAGTACATGCAGGCGGGTGTGTGAGACCCTGGCGGGAGTAACAGCAGTACTGCCCTGATGGCGGCCTTGCTTGCCTGATAATCACTGACCTGCCTAGGTCAACCAGTAATTTATTAAAACCAATAACCAGTATTAGGCTGGGTACACACGACCTATTTTCAGGCGTAAACGAGGCGTTTTACGCCTTGAATTACGCCTGAAAACACGGCTCAAATATGTCGGCAAACATCTGCCCATTCATTTCAATGGGTTTGCCGACGTACTGTGCCGACGACCTGTAATTTTACGCGTCACTGTCAAAAGACGGCGCATAAAATAACAGCGTCGTCAAAGAAGTGCAGGACACTTCTTGGGACGTAATTTGAGCCGTTTTTCATTGACTTCAATGAAGAACAGCTCCAAATTACGGCCGTAATTGACGCCTCGCAAAACGCGAGTACGAGCAATTACGTCTGAAATGCAGGAGCTGTTTTCTCCTGAAAACAGCTCCGTAATTTCAGCCGCAATTGTCGTTATCGTGTGCACATTCCCTAACAATAACAATAACAATTTATTAAAACCACTAACCAATAAACCAAGAACCAGCATTTTATTAAAACAATTTATTTTCTCTCTATTCTTAACTTTAAATTGTATTATTAAAAAAAATTGGCCTAATTTATCAAAACTGCGGTTAAGTGAAAACCTTACATTGTTGCCCATAGTAACCAATCAAAGCTCGGCTTTCTTTTCTTAAACTGCTGTGTAAAATTAAAGATTGCACTGTGATTGGTTGTTATGGGCAAAGGCAGTTGAGAATGAACACAAGACTTTTAAGCTGCCTCATCTCTTTGATTGTCTCATTTGTCCATCTGACTATCCAGAATGCAGGAGAGAGCTGCGAAATAGACGGAAGGACCAATCAGTCAGAGAAGTGACAGTGGTAGGGACATAAACTACAACTATAGAAGTAGCACCACTGTGAGTAAAAGATATTGCGCTGCTGGCTCCAGAGGACGGACTGCATATTGTTTGCAGGGCCACACAGTCCATGAGGTGAAGTGAGCCTATTGCTTCAGATGGCAGCCTGCTTCCTCTCTGAGGGCGCGGCGGCACCACTGAAACCAACCGGTGTCAACCCCCTACTGCATTATAATTGTATCACTAGCGCTGGCAGGGCAAGGCCATGCCATTCAGCGCTTATCAAACACTCAAGTGGTGCGATGATGTAATTGCGCCACTTGCGTCGTTCAGCTCTAGAAGACCTGGTCAGAAGAGACCAGGCCTGCGTTGCTATAGGACGGCACGTAAACTGGATCAAGTAAGTATGTCAAGTTTCTTTTCAGTTAACAGTGTGAGTGCCATTATCCACAGGGGGCTCTATCTACAAGGGAGCACTATCTACAGGGCGCTCTATGGGTGGCACTATCTGCAGGGGGCCATGGGGGCTGTATCTACAGGGGACTCGGGGCAGGATCTCCAGAAGGCTCTATGGGGGCACTATTCACAGGAGGCTGTTTGTGGGGCACTATCTACAGGGAAACTATCTACAGAGGGGACAATCTACGGGGCGATCTATGGGGGCCACTATCTACAAGGGACACTATCTACAGGCAAATGTTTGTGGGGCACTATCTACAGGGGCACTATCTCCAGGGAGGATCTATGGGATGCACTATTTACTGGGGGCTCTATGGGGGACTATCTACATGGGTTTCTATGGAAGCAGTATCTACAGGAAGCTCCATGGGGGACACTATCTACAGGAGGCTCTATAGAGGGCACTAATTATGGGGGGCACTATCTACAGGGGGCTCTATGGGGGGCACTGTCTACAGGGAGCTCTATGAGGGGCACTATCTACAGGGAGCTCTATGGGGGCACTATCTACAGGGGGCAATGTGTGTGTGTGGGACACAGTGTATGGTGCATTATAATCAGGGACACAGTGTATGGTGCTATTATAATTAGAGGTGCAGTGTATGGCGCTATTATATTTAGGGGCGTAGTGTGTTGCACCATGATAATTTTATCTCCAGACATCTGAGCAGCAAACTGCAGAAATGGGCCGTGGCCAGAAGAAATTATCATAGAGGTATGGACCGGATGGAGAAAAAAAGAGAAAAAGTATGACTATGTAAGATCTGTAAGATGTCACCTGTGAGTCACTCAATGTAAATGTTTATTCTGCCTCTAATCAGTACTGTAGTCACTGTATGCTCTGCAGCGACTTGATGGGTGGTATGATTTTTTTTGGGAAACAGCAACTCTCAGCATATCCTTACCATTATTCGGGCCATGCTGGGAGTTGTAGTTTTACGCTGTACAAACTATATGGCGGGGGTTATACTGAATTTGCAAATGGTCTCTGTACTGAGCTGTATTTGTGCTGGCACTGTTTTTATGTACTGAGCTTGGTTCTGGTGTTGCATATATATGTACTGAGCTTTGTTCTGGTGCTGTATATATGTATTGAGATTGGTTCTGGTGCTGTATATATGTATGAGCTTTGTTCTGGTGCTGTATTTATGGACTGAGCTTGGTTTTAGTGTTGTACATATGTATTGAACTTTGTTCTGGTGCTGTATTTATGTACTAAGCTTTGTTCTGGTACTGTAATTAAATAGGATATATTTACAATAACAAAATTGCAGGACAAATGGAATTTTTGCAATTCATTGTACCACCACCATGTAGCCCCTTGAACCGCCACCATGCGGTAATACATAACCTCACAATATTTCCAATCATTACCCTGTATGTTTTTTTCAGATGCAGCAAAGTCTATAAAATCAACTTTTAAAATGGTGCACACTATATGCTAATTACTCTTTAATGGGTCATGGGAATGTTCCGCTGTCCTGAAGAGTCACACAGTCCTGGCTCCAAACCCACCTTTCCATGCTTGATTGACATCCCCCTGGCTGTTCTATATCACTACCAGTCTCCTCCAACTTTCTCGGATGTGCCTGTAATGACAGGGATAGGGAAACAGACAAGTGCGCCCTAAACTACCCGCCACTCAGTCCCTGACAACTTGCAACGACCCGCCCTAGGCGACGGGGTACAACTGGGCGACGGTCCCTACACTCAATAAGTGCACGACAGACAACCAGACAAGGAAACACAGAACAAAGGGAAACGGGGCAGTTGCCCACGGCAACACCGTGAGCAACAAGAGTAGTAAACGAGCCGAGTCAAACCAGGAGAGTACGAGGTGCCAAACGCAGAGCAGGAGAGTAGTGAACAAGCCGAGTCAAACCAGGAGTGTACGAGGTACCAAACGCAGAGCAGAAGAGTAGTCAGTAAGCCAGGGTCAATATGAAGCAGGGACAAGTAGTTCAAGAAGCTGCAGCAGGGCCAGGAAACCAACAGAGAAGAATCACAAGCAAGGAGGAACAGGAAAGGCAGGTATAAATAGACAGAGGGCTGGAGCTAGCTCCGTCTGGCCAGGCTGTGATAGGCTCTCCCACTCCTAAGCCTGCCATCCTGAGTGGTGGAAGATGGAGTCAGTCTCACAGACATGGAAGCAGGTGCAGACTGATTACCTATGGGCGTGGATACAGAAACTGTGCCTTGCAGATCCTTAACAGTGCCATTGCATTGTACACCATGGGTATACATTGTGCAGCGAGGTGTACTCTGCCCGACTTCATCGCTGCACTGATCATGTCAGGGGAGTACAAGGAAACGGCGCATCTACAAGGGTTAGAGGAGGCTGGTAGTGATGTACAGATGTAGCCCTCTTTAGCTTGACTTTTAACGCATTAAATACACAGTTGCAAGATCCTTTATCTTGACTTTTTCAATGACTTTTCAATAGCTTTTGTTGTGTGATATCACGCTGCAGCAAGTTATCAGAGTGAAGATAAAGATGCCTACATCCGTAGAACAGAGAGGAGAATGTCAACTAAGATCTGGGGGGTGCCACTTCAATTTTCGCCTCAGACAGCAGAAAAGCTAAAATCGGCCCTGATTGTGTGATACACATGTTAAAATGAAAAGAGAACAGTTAGGTGCATTTCACCTGTCCAGATAGATATGCTTTGTTCCTTTTGGGCTCAAGACTAGACATTGTGTTACACAAATCTGGTCATACATACAGGAGGAGAGAGCACAGTGTTTACATACAGGAGGAGGAAGGTGGGAGGAGGTAAGCGAGCTGCCAAGCTTTCAAGCTCTTCAGCTACTTTCTTCTTCCCAGCATTAATGTTTCTAATTGAAAGCACTGCTTACTGGAGGATAGGAAGTAAGCACAGAAGGGGAGTTGCCAGGCTTTATATTAAGCTGACGTCATGCTGTACGCGAGTAGAGCTCAGACCATGGAATAAGCGGCAGCACAGTCTGCTACTACCTGTTGAGGAAGGAGCTATCGTTTAGAGGAAAACAAGTTAGGGTACAATGAGTATTAAAAGGGGAGACTATGCTAGTGATTGAGGAGAGGGACTCATGCTGCGGCATGACCTCAGGTTACAACATTTTTAACAGAAAATAGTCTTTCATAACTTGAAATCACATTCAACAAACGATGCTTCATACGGTGCTAATCTGCGGTGCATGAAATAGGCTGGAAAACATAATATGTGTGGGCATTTCACTGGTAAAATGCCAGTGAATTAGAGCATCAAATTGGGGGAAAGTAAAGTCAATCAATGGAAGCTGTATTACTTATGTCCATGCCCTGATTGGCAGGGCCAGCCTTAAGCTACAGGGTGCCCTGTGCGGAATTTCCCTTTGGTGCCCCCCACTCCATTTATCATTGTTATGTATTGTCGGCATTTGGTGCTTTTGTTTGTGCTTTTGTCACGCCGAAAAACGCGTAAAAAATGCTTGGTTTAAGCGTCCCATTGACATCAATGGTATAGCGCGCCGTTAGTGCATACGACACGTTTTGTTTAAAAATGTGTCGCGTAAAAAAAGTAGTGTCAGGTCAATACTTTGGCATGTGAAACGTGCCGAAAATGCGCCAAAATCGCACCTAATTTCTATAGTCAATGGGAGTTCTGATTGAGCGGCAAAAAACACCACGCGTCAAAAGCGCCTGTAGTTTAAAAAGAACTTTACAAAAACACTAGTATTTTTAAGGGTATGTGCACGCACAAAGTAAAAAACGTCTCAAAATACGGAGCTGTTTTCAAGGGAAAACAGCTCCTGATTTTCAGCCGTTTTTTATTCAAAGTCGCGTTTTTCGCTGCGTTTTTAGAGCTGTTTTTCTATGAGTCTATGAAAAACGGCCCCAAAAACGGCTGAAGATTTGACATGCTTTTCTTTTTCGTGGCCGTATTTTTCCGCTGACATTTTTTAAAACGGCCGTGTAAAAAACGCCTCGTCGGAACATGATGCCGTTTTCCCAATCGGCAGATGTTTGGAGGCGTTCTGCTTCCTATTTTTCAGCCGTTTTTAGCACAGTGGGAACAAGGCCTATGTTTTGGTAAGGCTGTTTTCACATTACGTCCTGCCTGTCCATTTATCATATGCGGCGGAAAAGCTCCTGGTGCATACATTAAATGGACACAAAAAACATGCAGTATCATTTTTTTTTTACTGGACGCCACTGCATAAAATAGCACAGTCCCACCCGCAGGGAATTTGTGGCATAAAACCGCACCAAACTGTGGGGCAGTTTCTCGCCTGGAATGTCTGCTGCAAAAAACTGCAGCACTTAGCCAGCCTGCTTGCAGGCCGACCTCCTGGGACGACCTCTCATCCCAGGAGACCGCTGCAGCAGCGGTCACATGGGATGAAGCGTCATCCCAGGAGGCCGGCCCTCTGACATCATCCAGGCCGGCCTCCTGATATGACGTTTCATCCATGTGACCGCCGCTACAGCCTGTGATTGGCTGCAGCGGAGGTCACATGAGATGAAGCGTCATCCCAGGAGGATAAAACACAGATTCCTAGGTAAGTATAATATATTGTTTGCTTTCTGAGTGGTGTTTTTTGCGGCGGGATCGCTGCGAACCCGCAGCAAAAACACAACAACTGCTATTTGTTGCGGAATTTACCTCCCTATTGAATACAATGGGGAAAACCCGCAAGAAATAAGGCGCGTTTACGCAAATACAATTGACATGCTGCAGAATAAAACTCTGCACCACAGGTCAGTTTTTTCCGCTCAGTATTTACGCAGCGTGTGGATGAGATTTGTTTTATCTCATCCACTTTGCTGCTACTGTATTTGCTGCAGATTTTCTGCAACAAATTCCGTTACGGAAAATCCACAGTATTTACGCAACGTGTGAACTGGCCCTTACTCCATTTACTCAAAGGCTATCTTTTCTATAACAGAAAAAAATATTAAAACGGCTGTCCACGTGGGCAATGTTGGTACTTTTTATTACTTCTAATTTAACTCACTGTAAAGGCCGTAAAAAATAAAAGTAAATAGCCAAAGTCGCTGTTTTTTGTTCACATTAGCTCTAAAAAAAAATCATAAAATCATTTTTGTAAAAGTAGTCAAATATATAAAAAAACGATATAAATTTGGTATCACCATAATCGTATTGGGCCGCAGAATAAAGTTAAGTTGTCGTTTTTACCGCACGATGAAAGACGTAAAATCGAAACCCAAAAAACTAGGAATCACAGTTTTTTTCTAATTTCAGCCCACAAAGATTTTTTTTTAATTTACCCAGTACACTATATGGTACTTTAAATGCTACCAATAGAAACTACAACTCATGCCGCAAAAAAATAACCACCATCCTATTGACGGAAAAATAAAAAAAAAGTTATGGCTGTAGGAAGGCAGGTAGTGAAAAACAGCCCATGCTTACCTCTCTCTTCCCAGACGTTCCTGCTTTGGGGGCTCCCGTCACCTCTGTTCTCGGTTTGTATAGAGAGCGGCTGCAGAGGTGACATCACGTCGACAGTACATCACCGCTGCAGCTGCTCTGTATACAAACAGTGAACAGAGGTGACGGGAGCCCCCAGCGCAGGAACATTTGGGAGGAGAGAAGTAAGTATAAGTTATTTTTTATTTTAACTTCTCCTATACTTCTTCAACCGAATTTATTTTCAACGTCTATAATGTAATGTGTACAGGGCCTAAAAAGGCAACAAGTGGTAAATGTGCACTATGGAGCAACTGAACAAAGTGCCCATCTGCCATTTATTAACAGTTTCGTTCAGTGACACCTTGGTGCCCATTTTCCACTTATTGACCCTTTAGTGTCCTTATGTTCAGTGCCTCCTTCATGCATATTTGCCATTTACTGCCCCTTTAGCACCCTCTGTCACAGAACAATAAATGGGCAATATATGGCAAATTGGCATCGAAGGGGCACTGAACAGGACACTAAAGGGGCAATAGGTGGCAAATGGGCACCAAGGTGGCACTGAATCCTCTGCCCATTTGCCATTTTTAGACCCTCATCAGTGCCCCTATACAACCAAAGCCCACAGTCTGACTGACCTGCTGGGTTTCTTAGTGCACTGCGTCCGCTGATGCTGCTGGAACGGAGCCCTGGGTAAATAGCCAGAGCAGGGTCGCATGGTAAGATAGTCTCCTCCCTGTCTTGCGTCCTGAGTGATGTCATCACGCCTGATCATCACTCAGGATGTAAAACGAGGAGGGGGAGCAGTAGTCGCGGCGCGGGGAAGCCAGGAGTGAGGTCAGTGAGTGACACCTGACCCGCTGGCGCCTCGAGCGGTAGCCGCAGAGCGGGAGAAATTCACCCGCTGGCGCCCCACTTACAGCATGGCGGCCGGAGCCCTGTGCGACTGCACTTGTCGCACGTAGCTAAGGCCGGCCATGCTGATTGGTTGTCTAGTTGCGCCTCTCTGCAGTACAGTAAAGTGCTATATGGACTGTTCTCTACATATGTCAGGGTGAGCTACACCTTTTACTGTAGACAGGACTCTGAAGAAGCTCCTGTCTTTAAGATAGAATTAATTCATTAGCTTCCAGCAGCTCTTTCTGACTTTTATAAGTAGGGACTTGCTTTATCAGTATCTTCATATTTTCTTATTTTAGGCTTCTTTTTTAGGTGTTTGAAACCAATTACCAGTTTTCCATAGAGTTATGGTCTTAAGTTACAGTCATTTCAAGTTATAATGGTTGTCCTGGAGCAAATTAATATTGCTGTATTACAGTGCTCTATGACCTGTGGCTTGTTAGCTGTGAAAATAAAACTCCCATTATGCGCTACAAGTCTCTGGTAGAGTAAACTGGGAAGCCACAGGTAGAAGACCACTGCAGTATACTGTTTAGATATTGAGTTTACATGTTACACATGACTAGGTACAGGGCAGGACAAAACTTCCCAGGTATAGGGACTTGTCATAATACAGTACTGGATGTTGTATATAAACTGCATCATTAATGAGATGATTTTTAGATGTTTTATTATTTTGTTTGTTTATTCATGTAATGTACATTATTGTTGACTGGAGTAAACATTTTAAAAAGCATACTTAGGGCTGATTCAGATGAACGTTGCGTTTTTGCGCGCGCAAAAAACGCGGCGTTTTGCGCGCGCAAAAACCACTTGACAGCTGCGTGTGTCATCCGTGTATGATGCGCGGCTGCTTGATTTTCGCGCAGCCGCCATCATAGAGATGAGTCTAGTCGACGTCAGTCACTGTCCAGGGTGCTGAAAGAGTTAACTGATCGGCAGTAACTCTTTCAGCACCCTCGACAGTGAATGCCGATCACAATATCGA
This sequence comes from Rhinoderma darwinii, assembly GCF_050947455.1. Taxonomy (NCBI): domain Eukaryota; kingdom Metazoa; phylum Chordata; class Amphibia; order Anura; family Rhinodermatidae; genus Rhinoderma; species Rhinoderma darwinii. The sequence goes on from NC_134687.1 coordinate 225,483,536, forward strand.
GAAACCTGTTAAAAAAAAAGAAAAAGTTGGTACTTACCAAGAACTTCCCTCCCGGCCGTTGCCTTGGTGACGCGTCCTTGGTGACGCGCCTCTCTTGACATCGGGCCCCACCTCCCTGGATGACGCCGCAGTCCATGTGACCGCTGCAGCCTGTGCTTGGCCTGTGATTGGCTGGAGCTGTCACTTGGACTGAATTGTCATCCCGGGAGGTCAGACTGGAGAAGGAAGCCGGGAGTTATCGGTAAGTCAGAACTTTTTTTTTTTACACGTTCATGTATATTGGAAGTCACTGTCCAGGGTGCTGAAACAGTTTAACTCTTTCAGCACCCTGGACAGTGACTATCTCCTGACGTCGCGTACCGGAATTTTTTTTGCCGGGTTCGGCCAAAACGAGTTCGGCCGAACCCGGTGAAGTTCGGTTCGGTTGTCCGGGTTCGCTCATCTCAAAGACACTCCGTTTGGATGTTTGGTGCTTTTCTGTTTACATTCATCCTTTTAACAACTGGTGCGCTGTTTCAGTCGGTTCGCACGGAAGTGCTTCCATGCGACCTGCGTGGTTTTCACGCACCCATTGACTTCAATGGGTGCGTGATGCGCGAAATACGCGGAGATATTGAGCATGTCGTGCTTTTTGCGCAGCGGACATTTGCTGCGCAAAAAGCACGGACTGTCTGTACTGCCCCATAGACTTGTATTGGTCTGTGCGTGGCGCGTGAAAACCACGCGGCCCGCACGGACCCAATACACGTTCGTGTGAATCCCCCCTTATTCTTATTTTCTTTTGAGAGGCCCACCCTCATTAAAGACCATTTTTGTGCAATTTCAAAGAGGTTTCATAAAGGTTTCGCTGTATTTGGAGAATAATGCTAGATGACTTTAATATAAGAGTAGTGTTGTGATGCATAATCGGCAGGTAAAGGGTTAAACCCTTAAAAAAAGAATCTAGCTTTAAAACCTGTATTATTTGATAGAAAGTGATTCAGCCTCAAAGTTGATACAGTTTTGGCATAAAATATAAAGAATCACCCACATATATGACACACTGTCATGACGCCTTGGCTTCTTCCTTGTATTCCCATCTGTTTCTCTTAGTGTTATGATTGCAATACAAAAGTTGGTTGGGATCCTAGTGCCTGGGCGCCAAAAAAGCCTAAATAGAAGTGAGCAGCCTTTCCAAATCTGTAAGTAATGTTTCACTTGCTTTGTTGATTTGTTTCTTCTTCAACTTTTGCTACAACATGTTTGTTTATTTTTACGATTTTACCGTTGTAGTCCAAGGTTGTCTCCTGTAGACACAGCATAATGTAAGTCATAGATCTAGGATACATGTATAGTGTTGATTGATCCATATACCTCTATACCATTGTTACACCAGCATACAACTGTATATATTGTTCTTAGAACCATATCTGACAGAGCTCCAGCAAAGGTACTCAGATTGCCACAGACTCTCAACCAAAGCGGGCATTAATAATTCCAATGCAGAACTCCACTGATGTTTATGTATTGACCTGAAGCGTTCCAGGCTAAGTACCATATGTTTACTTTAATAAAATAAATGTTAATATTTTTAAATAAATTTTACTATTATAAATGTGTGTGTGTGTATGTCCTTTAACTTCTGCAATTCCAGTAGCCCGTTGCGTTAGACTTGCTATCAGAAGTACGATTACAGTAGTTAAATAGACAGTAAGGAAGCATGGGTATCCTGAGAAGATGGTTCAGTAAGGCGGGAGAAAGTCAAAATGAGTCCCGGACACTCTCTGGGTGGGTGTCTAATTCCGGACCCTGGACCCGTATAGCACTGGAATGTAATAAGTATGTGACAGGAAAGCATCTTGTTGATCCCTACAGGGATCAACAACATTTTGACCTTTTGTACATTTTGCCAGTAGAATAGAACGTAGCTACATGTGTGGGATGGGTGTGTATGCAGGCTTAATCTCAGCTGGTCTCACATTATGAGACAAAATTCTGGTTCTCTGTAGCAATACACAGGGAACAAATTAAGATTTCCTCACCATCCTCAAGTTGTTGGACTGAGCACATGAATGGGTTGTTGAAAGAGAAAATCCACATACTTACACCTACACATACACTGGGGGGATGGGACAAAGTTCTCACTGAGACATTAAAGGTGTTAAATACACAGGTCAGATAACATACCACACCATTGGAGAGAATGTTGGGATCAGCAATGGGTTGTAGTGCTCTTTCTCCTAAAAATATATTAAAAACCTGTCGGATTTAAAAACATGAAGAAGGTCTCATTAAGTCCCAGGATATATGGAAATGGTATGGACCCAGACAATCAAGTAAATTTACCAATACCAGGGAAACTAAGTACTAGGTTTTATAACTGAATTTTAGAGTCCCACAGATGTCAGTTTGGAGATACAAATCTTTTCACTCTTAGCTTTGCTTGAATTTGATTAAGGAATCCAATTTTTTATGTATCTAAGGTAGTGAGAGATTGGGTCACTGACCAAATTGTTCTGGAACAAGGTAGCAAGGCGAAAATCAGACCTGTAGCCAGTGAGGAGACTAAAAAGATTGTCACAGGAAGGATAGTGGCATGCGGACAGGGTAGTATATTTTTAGTGCTACGAGATGGGGAAACTAATCCGGTCTATCTTCCCTTCAATGGGTTGTATCCTTAGTTGTGAGTACCAGTATTAAGTGAAAGTCTTCTCTTTAGATGTCCAAACTTCCCTTAGGCACGAAGTGAGGAAATGGTGAACTGTAGGTAATTCATCAGGGCACAATAACCCCTAGCTACATACCAAGGTGAAGCCATCAGTCAAGGAGCAGACAGCAAAGGTGCCGAAGGTACAATCCTCTGCACCCAAACAAAAGACCTTTCATTAAAACCATTCCCCCTGGTGATTTACATCCCCTGGCTCATCTGATGTCCTTTCCAGGAGATGTCAATCAAGAGTGGTTGGGAGGAGTTGTCGCCGATTAATGCAGGACACTTCGCAGATAAAAAAACGCCCAGCGGACACGTAATGATTTATTAGCATACGGTGCTTGAGTGAATAAAAGATCATTTTCTCCAGTATACTTGGTTTGTGATAGCAAACAGGAATATTTGGACTTATTTTACCAGCACCTATTTAGTGGTGTTTATAGTTCAAATAGGCTGGCAAATTACCTTTGATTAAATATCTTTTAACTATGTTTTACTATTGTAATTGTCTTTGTATTCTTTAACTTCCATAATTCCTGTAGCCCATCATGTTAGAGTCTGTAATACATGATTTTGAAGAAAACTAAAGGAGGCAGATATTGGAGATTGTGAATATTGTAAGGCACTTCATATAAAAGAGTTTACTAGCAATGTTAATAATACTTTCAGCTGTATCAATGCTAAATAAATAACACTCGAAATGACTCAAATACAGATAAAAACAGATAGAGAATTTTCATTGGAAATATAAAATGGTTCAATTATTAGGAAGTCAGAAATTGGAGCAATAGCCAAAGTTGTGTAATTATGTTTCTTTTATATACAGAGATAATTTATATTTAATTTATATTTTAAAAAATAACAGCAGTAAACACAGCCATATTGGTTCGAAATATTGAATTAGTATCTTAGAAACTATGAAATGTTAAATACTTTTGTGTCAAAAAAGACAAAAGTATAATAGGTATGATACCTTTATTGGCTAACCATAAAAGTTCTATATGCAAGCTTTCAGAGCACAGAGGCCCCTTCACTAAAATGGTTAGTGTTTTGGGGATGCTCTGACCCAGTCTTCTAACCATCACACTCATGGGTTGAGCAATACTGAGCGGGTGTCGGCTGTATGTTACGGTCAACACCCCAATGCACAAGTGATCTTTGATTCCGCCCGTTTATCCACTTAGATCCTGCGGTCAAAAGCGACTGATGCATCTAAACCATTAGGATAAGGAGACGGTACACTCCGACTGCCCATGAATCCTCCCGTGACGCGATTGCAGGATACCGATGGTTGTCATGGCAGCCTGGAGGCCTAATGAAGGCCCCCAGGTCTGCCATCCTTCTACTACTATTAAGCCCTACCGAAGCACGTGGGGGTCACAATATACTGCAATATAATGCTAGTTCTAGTCCCCTAGAAAGACTAGTCCCCTAGAAAGATGGAATAGCTGTTTTTTGGCCCTTTCACCCCACAAAGTGGTACAACAAATAATGCCGTGAAAAACTACAACCTGTCCTGCAAAAAACAAGCCCTAATATGGCTATTTCACTGGAAAATTTGAAAACAATTTGACTTTTGGAAGGCGGGGAGGAAAAAACTAAAATGAAATCCCGAAAACTGTCTGCGTCTCCCATGGGTTTATATATATATATATAAATATATATACAGGGCCGGCCTTAGGTTAGATGGCGCCCTGTGTGGGATTCTCTATTGCTGCCCTCCACAAGCAAAAAAAAATTAACCACATATATATATAGACATGTTACCTTTTGGAATGCTACATTCTAAGGGTATGTTCACACGGCAGCGTCCGTTACGGCTGAAATTACGGAGCTGTTTTCAGGAGAAAACAGCTCCGGCATTTCAGACGTAATGGCAAGTGCAGGCGCTTTTCTCAGCCTCCATTATGGACGTAATTGGAGCTGTTTTTCCATGGTGTCAATGGAAAACGGCTCCATTTACATCTCAAGAAGTGACAGGCACTTCTTTGACGCGAGCGTCTTTTTTACATCGGCACAGAACATCAACAAATGAATGGGCAGATGTGTGCTGATGCTTTGGAGCCGTATTTTCGGACGTAATTCAAAGTTAAAACACCCTCATTACGTCCGTAAATAGGGTGTGTGAACCCAGCCTTAAGGTGATTTTTCTTATTTCTTAGTCTCCCCCCCAATTATTATCTTTTAAGGCCTCAAAACTGCCGACATAGCGATACAGGTGAGGAGAAGGGCATTGAAAACATACCTCTTGTCTTGGTCATGCTAGTTGAAAACCGACGTTTGATTCCACTAGCCCGGCGGTCGCAAGTGCTACTCTCTGCTCTGAGTGATGGCTCTAGCAGTCAGTCCGGGGATCGATAAAGCCATCACTTATAGCAGAGGGGCGGGGCTGGCAATATGCAGTGCCTGAGCACTTGCACTTGAAGTGCCCGCCGTAGTGGCACTTGCAATGTTTTCTCGGTCATGCATCTAGCATGACTGAGACAAAGGGTATGTTTACAGTGCTCTCCCCCTCCCCTGTATCGGTTTGTCAGCAGCTTTGAGGCCTCAAATCTGCTGACAGATTCCCTTTAACCCCTTAATGACCAGCCTATTTTAAACCTTAATGACCAAGCCATTTTTTACGTTTTTCCATCGTCGCATTCCAAGAGCTATAACCTTTTTATTTTTGTGTCGACATAGCTGTATAAGGTCTTGTTTTTTGCGGGACAAGTTGTATTTTTTAATAACACCATTTTGGGGGACATATTATTTATTGATTCACTTTTATTAACTTTTTTTGGGGGGGTAGAAAAAACCTGAAATTTTCGCATCTTAAATCTACGCCGTTTACCGCGTGATATAAATAACACAATAACTTTATTCAGCGGGTTGTTACGATTGCAACGATACCAAATTTGTATAGTTTTTGTATGTTTTACTACTTTTACACAGTAAAAACGCTTTTTTTTCAAAATTATTTGTTTTTGTGTCTCCATATTTGAAGAGCTTTAACGTTTTTATTTTTTCGCCGATGCGGTTGTATGAGGGATTTTTTTTTGAGGGAAGACTTGTCGTTTTTATTGGTACCATTTTGGAGTAGATGCGACTTTTTGATCACTTTTTATCACATTTTTTTTAAGTCAGGATTCACAGAAAACAGCAATTTTTCCATAGTTTTTTATTAAATTTTTTACGGCGTTCACCGTGCGGATTAAATAATGTATTAGATTTATAGTCGGGGTCGTTACGGACGCGGCGATACCAAATATGCGTAGCTTTTTTACTTTATTTAGTTTTTTAATAGTAAAGCAGTTTGTAAGGGGAAAAGCTGGGTTTTTCATTTTTTTTTCACATTTTTTTTTTAAATTAACTTTATTAAACTTTTTTTTTACTTTTTCACTAGTCCCACTAGGGGACTTTAATATGCGATTCTCTGATCGCTATTGTAATACACTGCAATACTTATGTATTGCAGTGTATTACTGCCTGTCCGTTTAAAACGGACAGGCATCTGCTAGGTCATGCCTCCGGCATGACCTAGCAGGCATTCGCTCCAGGCAGACCTGGGGGCCTTTATTAGACCCCCGGCTGCCATTGGAGACACAGACACTCGGCGATCGTATCGCTGGGTGTCGGTGGGAGAGAGAAGGAGCTCACTCCCTCTCTCCAAAACCACTCAGATGCGGTGCACGCTATTGTGCACCGCATCTGAGGGGTTAAACGGGTGAGATCGATACTTATATCGATCTCAGACGGCAGAGCAGGGATGCCCCCAGCCCTCAGCTGCCTCTAGCAGCTGAGAGCAGGGAGATTTGACGCTCCCTGCTCTGTTTACTTTATCCTGATGCAGTGCCGTAAAAAGGCATATGCATCAGAATAAAGCCCGTTAGTGGCCGCCGTTAAAAGGCGTATTGGCGGTCACTAACGGGTTAAGATAGTTTGTTCAATAAATAATATTTACCTTTAAAAATGAATCATTTAACTCTCCCGTCATTAGCGATGCCAAATATGTGTACATTGTATAATGTGTGACCCTGATATTGCCGAAAACAAAAACCTTAATTTAGTTTTACATGTATCTCCCTTTCTTACACTTACCATCTAAGCCCCTTCTGCCCAGGGTATCCCTGTGACGTCATTAATGCTGCCGCATTTACTGCAAGTGGCTTCTGCATTCAGGGACATATTGCTAAATATGAGCTCTGTGTTCAGCAGTTTTTAGTGACAGGGAATTGATTATTTCATCATACTGAATTGGGTAGACAGTGTGACAGCTGCATCCTGCCAATGTCACTGTGTGCAGAAGCACATAGTGCCATCAAAGGCAGAAAGTAAATTAACAGGCTCCTGGCACAATTAGCCTATGAATTTACATGGGTGGGCGGGAAGCAGGGCCGGCCTTAGGTTGGATGGTGCCCTGTGCGGGATTCTCTATTGCTGCCCTCCACAAAAAAAAAAAAAATTAACCACATATATATATAGACATACACATACTGGAACATATATACTGTACATGCATAGAGGCACATATTTAGACATACAGGCAAATATATATACATATATATACCGACACACAAACACACACACACGAGGCATGTACACACACACATAATGAGTCATATACAAATACATATAGGTGAATATATAGACATACAGGCCCAAATATACCCACACAGACACATATATACACAGTACAGATAGTGCAGCAGATGTTACCTGCAGCCTTATGCAGGGCCGGCCCAAGGATAGATGGCGCCCTGTGTGAAATGATCTTTCGGCGCCCCACCCCATCATTAAAAAAAAATGCCCCATGAAAAAATTATAATGCCCCTTTAGTGCCCCCATACAGTATAATAATAATATTTAATAATATAATATATTACAACCCCTTCAAGGACACAGTATTTTGTCCTCTAATTGTGCCCACAGTATTATGCCATCTGTAGTACCCCTACACAGTATAATGTCCGCTTAGTGGCCCCCACACAGTATAGTGTAGATTTTGCCATACAGCCTCCCTGTAGACGGTGTCATAATTCCCCACCTCCTTTTTGTAGATCGTGCCATACAGCCCCCCACCTCCCCTTGCAGACATTGCCATACAGTCCCCCACCTCCCCCTTGTAAAATGACCATCAGCCCCCCACTCACAGATTCCGCCTGTAGGTAGCGCCACACAGTCCCTTGTAGGTAGCGACACACAGCCCCTTGTAGGTAGCGCCACACAGCCCCTTGTGGGTAGCACCACACAGCCACTTCTAGGTAGCGCCAGACAGCCCCCTTGCAGGTAGCGCCACACAGCCCCCTTGTGGGTAGCACCACATAGTCCCTTGTAGGTAGCACCACACAGCCCCCTTGTGGGTAGCGCCAGACAGCCCCCTTGTAGGTAGTGCCAGACAGCCCCCTTGTAGGTAGCGCCACACAGCCCCCTTGTAGATAGCGCCACACAGCTCCCTTGTAGATAGCGCCACACAGCCCCCTTGTAGATAGCGCCACACAGCCCGCTTGTAAATAGTGCTACACAGCCCCCTGTAGAGTGCGCCACACAGCCCCCTGTAGGGAGTGCCACACAGCCCCCTGTAGGGAGTGCCACACAGCCCCCTGGTTGGTAGTGCCCCAAAGCCCCCTGGTTGGTAGTGCCACACAGCCCACAGCCCCCTGGTTGGTAGTGCCACACAGCCCACTGCCCCCTGGTTGGTAGTGCCACACAGCCCACTGCCTCCTGGTTGGTAGTGCCATACAGCCCACTGCCCCCTGGTTGGTAGTGCCACACAGCCCACAGCCCCCTGGTTGGTAGAGCCACACAGCCCACAGCCCCCTGGTAGGTAGTGCCACACAGCCCCCTGGTTGGTAGTGCCACACAGCCCACAGCCCCCTGGTTGATAGTGCCACACAGCCCACAGTCCCCTGGTTGGTAGTGCCACACAGCCCACAGCCCCCTTGTAGGTAGTGCAAGGACTACGAAATGACCCTGATAGCTGGCAGGCAATAGACATTCCAAAAAGGACAACTGTGCAGGAGCACACAAAATACCAAGCTTTCCCAGCTGTCAAATAAATGTGTGGAAATAAACAAAGATATAACTTTTATTTAGTCTGAGTAAAGGATTACTCCTTTTAGCTAGATTAAATAAAAGTTATATCTTAGTTTATTTCCACACTTTTTTTTGATACCCGGGAAAGCTGGGTATTTTGTGTGCTCCTGCACAGTTGTCCTTTGTAGGTAGTGCAACACAGCCCACAGCCCCCCTGTAGATAGCAACGCCCCCTTCCAGTAGAGATAGCGCCACTGTAGCTCCCTGAAGGAGCCTGGATTCCGCTCCAGGAGCGCTGCTTGATGCCTCTGTCCATATATTGACAGTGATATCAGGGAAAACTCCTGAGGCGGAATCCCCATCCACAGCGTTGCAGACGCTATGACCGTCGATTCCACTCTAGGAGAAGCTCCTGTCGTCTGTGTCCATGACGTCATTGGCTTCTCCTGGAGTGGAATCCTCGGTCATAGAGTCTTCAATGCTGTGACCGGGGATTCCGCTTCAGGAGTTTCCCCTGATGTCACTGTCCATATATGGACAGAAACATCAAGCAGCGCTCCAGGAGCTGAATCCCTGGCCACACGGGGATTCCGCTCCTTCAGGGAGCTACAGTGGCGCTAGTAGACAGCAGAGCAGGGAGATACCTCCTTGCTCTGCTATACTGCTTCCCTGTAGATAGAAACCCCCCCTTCCAGTATAGATAGCACCACTGTAGCTCCCTGAAGGAGCGGAATCACCGTGTGGTCGGGGATTCCACTCCTGGAGCACTGCTTGATGCCTCTGTCCATATATGGACAGTGACATCAGGGAAAACTCCTGAAGCAGAATCCCCGGTCACAGCGTTGCAGACGCTATGATCGTCGATTCCACTCCAGGAGAAGCTCCTGTCGTCTGTGTCCATGACGTCATTGGCTTCTCCTGGAGTGGAATCCCCGGTCATAGAGTCTGCAACTCTGAGACCGGGGATTCCGCTTCAGGAGTTTCCCCTGATGTCACTGTCCATATATAGACAGAGATATCAAGTAGCGCTCCAGGAGCGGAATCCCCGGCCACACGGGGATTCCGCTCCTTCAGGGAGCTACAGTGGCGCTAATAGACAGCAGAGCAGGGAGATATATAGTGCTATAGTGCCGTCGCTACCGCTATAGCAGCCACAGCCGCTGCTAGCGGCGCCACCGCCCTCATGCCCGGTGTCACCGCTAGCAGCTGCTATGGCTGCTACAGCGGTAGCGACGGCCACTAAGTGAAGAAGCGCCTGGGTGGAAAGGCAACTGCAGTTAGTTTGTGTTTCCCCGCTGGTAGTTGCAACGGCGCGGGGATACACACACCCGCTGGCGCCCCTCTTGCAGTGTGGCGGCTGGCGCCCTGTGCGACCGCACTGGTCGAACATATCTAAGGCCGGCCATGTATATATATAAATATATATCTCTTCTAAAAGACATTGACTGAGCTTAGACACACCATTGTCTAACTTATTTCCAGTGTCACTTTGGCCACGGGCAGTGTCTGGTATTGCAGATCAACCCTATTGAATTGTAGCAAATGAGGCTGCAATATCAAGCACAGCCCATAGACAAGAGTGAAGCTGTTTCTGGAAATACAGCATTCTTTTGTTTCTAATCTCAGACAATGATTTTGATTCCGGTAGTTTTGAGACAAATCTACAATAACCTCAAATAGAGGATCTAAATACACGATGCATGAGATAGTAGAAATGTTGTCCAAAATCAAAGCGAAAGAGTCTCAACTCTTTCATTCTTCATTTGAACAACAAGCATTTCGACTTCAACCTTATCTGGAGCAACTTTGAGTGCTAAGATAAATAGCTTTTGTATTTACAAGGACGTTCATATCGGGTCACAACACATTTACATTTTTTCTTCATTTCTAGGTAAAATCATTAACTACTGGAATTAAAGACCTAATTTATATTGATATAAATTCCATGATTACTTTGCTCTACATTTTTTTCACCGCACGTTCCTACTTTCAATAATATTTCGAAGCCACACAACCAGCATTTAATTAAGTCCTAGATAAAGTGACATGAATAAATCTTAGAATAAATAATCAATTGACCTAAGGATGGACGCATTCTGTCCAAGTACCTTAATAAAAAGAAATTAATTATTCTATATTCTCCAATGAATGTACCCTAGCTTACATCAAACTGAAGCAATTCAATTAGTCTTCGATTTTTATAAGTGAAGAATTGTTATGTTATGCAGATGTAGCAGTCTTTTTATTTAGCGCTGTAGAATTATTATTCTAAAAAAATAAAAGGCCATACTGTATCAAATATTACTGGCCATAGAGGACATGATTATGTTTGTGGATTGTCAAAGGCTAGATTTGCATATACGTGTCCAGCTGAAAGACATTTATTTTACTTTAAATTTAAATTTAGGACTTTTGTATTTTTTTAATCACTCATATTTTATCCACTCATTTTTTTGGAAACGTTTCTTAACTGTACTCATAGTTGTAGCCTACAAATCTCTGTTGCAAGCCTTGATACTTCCATGTAAGCTATCGGAGGCTAAGGTTAATTTCATAGCCCCAGTGTAGAAGTATTTTGCCTATGGAGCAGGTAAAGCCCGTGAAAAGCGTTGCTATAAGTAATGCCCATGGCCGCGGGCCGCCAGGTTTACTTACCTCCTGACGGCCGCATCCATGGATCAGTGAGCGCTGGCCCCCATCTCCTCCTCAGGAGATGCCAGCGCTCACTTCTGCTTTACTTTGCTGTGTCCCGTTGGGTGCTTGCGCACACTTGTGCCCGCTCTTAAAGGTCCAGCACAAGCACCTGAATTAAAGACCAAATTAGCCCATGAGCACCCTGGACTATAAGAGGGGCCCTGCCCCATTCCTGCATTGCCTTAGCAATGTTGTAATTACCTATGTTCATCTCTGCAAATGGTCCCCTAGTGTCTCCCAGTTCCCAGTGTTCCCATTTCTGCTACCTGTAACCTGTATCCCGAGTTATCCTGGTCCAAGTGCCGTATTGAGTTGGAGTCGTGCTGCACTGAGTACCACGCCTGTCCTGCTACACCACGCCTTGTGCCCGTCAGCTGCCTAGTCCCATCCGAGCCTGTCTTGCTACTGTCTGAAGCTACCACAGGTACACCTATACGAACTATAGACTTTGACCTGTGTCCTGTTAGCCAGCTGCCATACCGTTAAGGCGCTATGGCCCAGTGGGTCCATGCACCCTGCATCACACTATAACAATCAAGTGAATGGGGCTGAGCTGCAATACAGACAGGTGTAGTGCTGTTTCTTGAAGAAAGCAGATCGGAATACAAGTTATCCTGAATGTGCATCCTTAGAAGCAGGGCCCGAACAAACCTCCAACTCTTCACTTCCCCAAGCATATGTCCAGACTGGTCTCAATGATAACACAAAACACTTTAGATAACCAAATCAATGCAATAGTAGCTGCTGTGACCAAGCCCATCCTAGCAATGTGTCGCAGACAGCCATTTTAACTATCCAATTGTCCACTTGCTGTGCTAGTTTTTTTTATTTTACTTTTTCACTTAGTCCCATATATAACATCTACAAAGTGTAGCCATATTACGAATTCTTTGCTAGTCGAATAAGACTTAAAAAATATTTGGCAATAGTTCTGATGTACTTAAACTATATGACCAAATGTATGTGGATACCCCTCCTAATTATTGAGTTCAGGTGCTTTAGCCACAACCATTGCAAATAGGTGCATAAAATCAAGCCAACCGCCATGCAATCTACATAGACAAACATTGTTTGCTATTATTGTGAAGTGGCACGTAAAAGTTGCCTATCCACTGTTACATCAATCACTACAGAGTTCCAAACTGCCACTGGAAGTGACGTCAGCACAAGAACTGTGTGTTGGGAGCTTCAGGAAATGAGTTTCTATGGTTGAGCGGCTGCACATAAGCCTAAGATCACCATGTGCAATGTCAAGCGTCAGCTGGAGTTGTGTAAAGCATGCTGCCCTTAAATCTGGAGCAGAGGAAACATGTTCTCTAGAGGGATAAATCATGTTTTATTATCTGGCAGCCTGATGTAAGAATCTGGGTTTGGCAGAAACCAGATGAACACTACCAACCAGAAGTTTTGTAAATTTTGGTGGAGGAGAAATAATGGTCTGGGTTTTTTTTTTATTGGTGAAGAGTAATGTTAATGATACAGCATACAAAGACATTTTGTACAATTGTATGCTTCCAACTTTGTAGCGACAGTTTGGGGAAGGTCCTTTCCTCTCTCAACATGACTGTGCCCCAGTCCATAAACGCAAGGTCCATAAAGGCATGGTGTGACAAGTTTGGTGTGGAGGAACTTGAGTGGGCTGCACAGAGACCTGACCTCAACCAACCGAAACACCTTTGGGATGAATTGGAATGGAGGATTTTATATTTGCAAAAGTGGAGTCAACTTCATATTAACGCCCATGATTTTGGAATGCGATGTCCAACAAGCTCATATAGGTGTAATGGTCAGGTGTCCAAATACTCTTGGACATTTTTAAGCGATGATGGAAAATGTCTTTAACAGTAAAAATAAAGTTTTATATTATTATTAGAGAAGTAACTCAGTGGATCATGTTTTCACCTATCCAACTTTGTTTGCTGGTTAAGGCTGGATTGAACCACAGTGTCTTGTATTTATAGTACACTCTAGTATTGATATACACTCTAGTAATTGTGGCATTCTTGTTGTCATTTTTCCTCGCTATTTTTAGGTAGAAAATGCTGCAGGCAGATATTTTTTTAAATTCTGTAGTGAATTGTTAAAAAGGCTATATAAAAAATGTTGAGTTTTGTGGCATTTTTGGGGTCAGTTAAATGTAGCATGCTCTGGGTATAGCTTTTGATCCTGGCATTTTTCTCATAGGCTTACGACACGCAATTTAGTGGTGGGATATTTATATGGTGTAGAGTTGGGAGGGGGTAAGAGACATTCCCTGGCACCTAGTGGAGATTAAGGCTATGTTCACACGGGGTATTTTGCCGAGTTTTTTGACGCGGAAACCGCGTCGCAAAACTCGGCAAAGACGGCCCGAGAACGCCTCCCATTGATTTCAATGGGAGGCGTCGGCGTCTTTTTCCCGCGAGCAGTAAAACTGCCTCGCGGGAAAAAGAAGCAACATGCCCTATCTTCGGTGCTCTTCCGCCTCTGACCTCCCATTGACTTCAATGGGAGGCAGGAGAAAGCGTATTTCTCGCTGTTTTATGCCCGCGGCGCTCAATGGCCGCGGGCGAAAAACGGCGCGATAATCGCCGTGAAAATCGGCGTGCAGGGAGAGGAATATCTGCCTCAAAGTTCCAAACGGAATTTTGAGGCAGATATTCCTCCCCCAAAATACTCCGTGTGAACATAGCCTAAAGGTCTAACCATTTTCCTGAATGTAGTTGAAGAATAGGTAGATTTCAAAGCCTCTAAGGGGAAGAAGAAGTTCTGTGATTCCAGTGTGGAGAGTCCAGTGTGGAGTGGGTAGCTAGGTTACATTGCAAAAACAGAGATGCCAAGTCTCTTCTCCATTCATTAAACTAGACATATGAAGCAAGAAGACAGGTACTTTTACCCAGATATTCTGTAAATACACAGTGTTTAAATGCATCTGCACATATTTTGTTTACACTGTGCATGTCCCTTGAGAGAAATGACTAATTCTAGAAGATGCACATTTGTTCTGCCGCTGTGAAACAATATTTCATGCATTTGTATTGGTAATACCAACATCCTTTTAGCACCTGTTTATATGCATACAGTGTAACGTGAACCAGAAAATATTTGCTAATGTGCTTTACAGAAGCAAAATCAACAGGAGCAGTTGTTGATTTAATAATAGTTAGTAGTAATGCCTGACTGAATAATTAATAGCACGCTGCATTATCCACACACAGATGTGTATAAAAGTCTGCACAATATGACGTTAAACTATGGCAGCTTATTATTTCAATGTTAGAACTAGGTTGTGGAAGAATGTTACGGATTCATTCCAATCCTCTAACCAAACAATTTTAACGCTGTGTTATCTTCCTTCACAGTAGTACCGAGGACACCGGTGTTGCTCATGGCAGATTGTTGGATGTTTGCTTTCGTGTTTCTGACCTAAATTTACAGATGGAATTTGATTTAGTCTTATTTGCACTAGTTTTCTTAACATAAGGAGAATCTGATATTGGTAAGAATAGTAACAGACTTGAAGTTTACCCTATTTTACTGATTCTGTTAGAAAACTCCACCTTTAGGAAGATTTAAAATATTTAGTCCATTTGGAACAATCCTTACCCATATACCCTGTTAGGGCATATAGATGTAATTGGGGGTCCCCCTCTTGACACTTTCCTGTATTAGCCAGGGTAGAGAGCCTCTGAAAAGAGTTGCAGCCGCTCTAACAGACTTGGCACCACCATGTATTGCGTATTCATGTGAATAGGCACCATATAATACCACATGTGTGTGACCACTGTGCAGATTTCCACGGTTATAACAGCCAATTGTCAAGATTTTCAACAGCCGGACTTATTATGATCAGCCTTTTGTTGAGGTGGCATACTTTTGTAAGGTGTAGTCCAGGTGGGTGACCGCTTTAAGGAATTACTTAAATCACAATTCCCTATATAATTCTAATATTGTAAACTAATAATAGCCGCAGGATTGTAGGAAAATTTCAAATTCTCCAAGGTTGTCCTGAAAAATCATGAGTAGACATGGACTGTTTTACATTATGTTGTTGGAGTTGTTGTTGCTGGACCACTGATGGGAATTCGAAATTCATTCATATATTGATCGTCAACTATCTCTCTCTATATATAAAAATTAATTTCTGTTGTCTGATGTCTGTTGTCTGTTGTATGTTGCCTGTTCTTTATGCACGACCAAATGACTGAACCAATCTGCACCAAATTTGGCACATAAGTGAATCACACGCTTCCGAAGGTTTAGACCGGGTTTCAGCTCTTTAGGACCTACCGTTCTCGATATTTTCACAAAAGCAAATATGACACCACTGGCTTCCACATCAAGGACCTTCATATCAACTCAAATGACCTGTATTAGCCAATAGAAGCTCGCAGGTCCTTCATTCTTAACCTCACTCACATACACACAGTTTTAGACAAGGTTTCCATAATAACCAAGCCATTTTTTCTTTACTCGACATGTTACTCGCTGTAAACAAACTATACCTACACTGAATTTTAGCATTCTCATAAATTAAAACCCTTTCATACCAGTCATGCCTTCAAAAAGGAACCTGCACTTAGACGAAAGACTCTTGTGGTAAAGTGAATGGCTGCTGCCCGAGCTGCTGAAATCTCTCAACAGAACCAAGCCCGTGGATTTCAGCATTCTCATAAATTGAACCCCTTTCAGACCAGTCATGCCTCTAAAAAGGAACCCTGCACTTGAACTTTATTGGGTATGTTGGCTTCATATCAGCAGGAAATGAAGTTTTAACCACACACACACAAACATCAAACAAATGGACCAGTGTGAAGCCAGGTAACTCTGCTATTCTGTATTATAAAAGTGAATGTCTGTTTGTCGTCCTCTATAGGCATCCAAACACCTGAACTTTTGACCCAAAATTTGGCACATAGGTACATCGGGCGTTCAGGAAAATCTTCAAAAATGTCCCGACCTTGCTGTTCTCTGTTATCAGCCATTATAGTGAATGTCTGTCTGTTGTCCTCTATAGGCATCCAAACACCTGAACTTTTGACCCAAAATTTGGCACATAGGTACATCGGGCGTTCAGGAAGATTTTCAAAAATGTCCCGACCTTGCTGTTCTCTGTTATCAGCCATTATTACATGATCACGATCCAATGCTATACAAGCGAATAAAGACATTCCCTTTTTCTAGTAAAGATGTTTTTATCTGGCAGTAGCAGGTAGTGCACTTGACAAGATAATCCTAGATGGGAAGGTACAGGGGAGCGGTTACCCATAGCAACCAATCAGATTACTGATGGCCAGGAGGAATGCTGCATTGCTAGCTGCAGAAACTCCTCTTGCCCAACTGCAAGCTGCTCAAATGCATCATACTGCTGCTCTGCTGAAACTCCTCATCAAATCCGGGCTTTCCCAGCAACAGATCAGACAGGTGGCTCTCAGAAACTCCTGCCCAAATGCCAGGGCCGCACCGTCCATGACGGCGACCTGCTGCCTCTCTGAGGGTGCGGCGGCGCCACTGAAGCCAGCAGCCTCCACCCCCTCCTAGGGATAAGAGATAAATGACCAGATACGTTGCGTGCCATTCAGCGACTTTCAACGACACAAGCGGCGCAATCACTTTTTTGTGCCGTTGAAAGGCGCTGATTGGCAGGGCAGGTCATTCTGCCCTGTAAAACAGCGCCTTTCAACGATGCAAGCGGTGTGATGACGTCATTACGTCATCCCCAGCAGACCTGCTCAGAAGAGAGCAGGTCTGTATTGCCACCGGACGGCGTGGGAATAGAATGAAGGTGAGTATGTAATTTTTTTTGTTTTTTTAGCCTAATAAAAATGTGAGTGGCATTATCTACAGGGGGGGCTCTATCTATAGGGAAGGGCAATATACAGGGGTGGGCTATATGTGGAGCATTATAGGGGGAGCTATATGTGAGGTACTTTATACAGGTTTGGGCTATATGTGGAGCACTATTTATAGATGGAGATATAATAAGGGCACTATCTACAGGGGTGGGCTATATGTTGGCCACTATATACAAGGGTGAGCTATATCTACAGGTGCGGCTATATTCTGGGGTGGGCTATATGTGGAGAACTATAGAGGGAGCTATATGTGAGGCACTATATACAGGGGTGGACTATATGTTGGACACTATATACAGGGGTGGAAAATATATGGAGCACTATCCATAGGGGAGCTGTATGTGAGGCACTATGTACACGGGTGGGCTATATGTTGGGCCCTATATACAGGGGTGGGCTATTTGTGGACCACTATCTAAAGGGGAAGCTATATGTGGGGCATGATATACAGGGGGGCTAAATGGGGGCACTATCTACAGGGGTGGGCTATATGTGGGGCACTATCTACATGGGGCTGTATGTGGGGAACTATCTAAAGGGGCTCTATGAGGGGCACTATCTACAGGGGGCTCTGTGCGGGGCACTATCTACAGGGGGCACAGTGTGTGTGTGATACACAGTGTATGGTGCTATTATAAATAGAGGTGCAGTGTATGGCCCTATTATGTTTAGGGGCATAGTTTGTGGCATCATGAGAACTTTATCTTCGTTTATAGGTGCAGAAATCTTTGAAAAGTGAGAAGCTGAAGACATCTGAGTGGCAAACTGCAGAAATGGGCTGTGGCCGGGAGAAGTCGTCATAGAGGTCTGGACCGGATGGAGAAGAAAAGAGAAAAAGAACAACTAGAATCTGACATCACCTGTGAGTCACTGTCACGTTGGGTACGTGGACCCACTGGGCCGTACCGCCTTGACGGTATGGCAGCTTGCCAACAGGACACGGGTCACAGTCTATAGTTCGTATAGTGTACCTGTGGTAGCTCAGATAGTAGCAAGACAGGCTCGGCTGGGACTAGGCAGCAGGCAGATGCCAGGCATGGTGTAGCAGGATAGGCGTGGTAAACAGCACAGCACGACTTCAGCTCAACACGGCACTTGACCAGGATAGCACGGGATACAGGTTACAGGTAGCAGGAACACTGGGAACTGGAAAACACTAGGAGACCATTTGCATAGACAGACTAGGGTAACGACAACAAGGCTAAGGCAAGGTAGGAAGGGGCTGGACCCCTCTTACAGTACAGGGTTCTCAAGGGCTAATTTGTACTTAATTTCAGGTGCACGTGCTGGCGGGTCCCGGATGGGAGAAGCGGAAGTGAGCGCTCCTGAGGAGGAGACAGGGACCAGCGCTCACAGTTCCATGGCTTAGGGGCGTCAGGAGGTGAGTGAGCCTGATGGCCCGAAGCCATGGGCATGACAGTATCCCCCCTCTTACACCCCCTGCTCTTGGGGCCAGAACGAGAGAGAAACTTCTTTGGGAGGGTAAGGTCATTGAGGTTCTCTTCTGGCTCCCAGGACCTCTCTTCAGGACCAAACCCCCTCCAATCCACCAAATAAAAGGTTCTTCCACCCACCCACCCACCCTCTCTTGGTGTCCTGGATCTCCTTAACCTCAAAAGTCTCTGATGAACCGCTGGGAGCCACTGCAGGAGTGGAAGTCTTGGAGTAGCAGTTCAAGATCACCGACTTCAGCAGGGAGACATGGAAGGAGTTGGGGATCTTGAGGGTAGGAGGCAGCCAAAGCTTGTAGGAAACATAGTTGACTTGTTGCAAAATCTCGAAGGGTCCAAGGAACCTGGGAGCAAACTTGAACGATTGCACCCTCACCTGGATATTCTTAGAGAACAGCCAGACCTTAGTGCCTGGAAGGAACTGGGGAGGCTCTCATCTTCTTGTGTCTGCCTTTCTCTTCATGCAGTTGACCACCAGCAGAATAGAACGAGTCTGCTGCCAGATCTAAAGAAAGTCCCTGAATGCAGAGTCAGCTGCAGGCTCCAGGGACGTAGTGGAAACAGGGAGAGGTATTCGAGGGTGTTGGCCATAGACAATGAATAATGGACTCTTAGCGGTGTACTCACTAGTGTGGTTGTTGTAGGAGTACTCAGTCCAAGGAAGCAGCTGCACCTAGTCATCATGCTGCCTGGAGATAAAGTGTCATAGATAGTTCTCCATAATCTGGTTTATTCTCTCAATTTGACCATTGGACTGGGGATGGTAGGCAGAGGAAAAGTCCAACTTCACACCGAGGAGTACGCAGAGGGCTCTCCAGAACTTTGAGGTGAACTGAACCTCCGATCCGACACAATATGTAGAGACAAGCCGTGCAGATGGAAGATGTGTTGGACGAAGAGATTGGCCAGTCGGGAAGTGGACGGTAGGCCGGTCAGTGGAACGAAATGAGCCATCTTGAAGAATCGGTCCACCACCACCCAGACCGTACTGCAACCAGCAGAGAGAGGCAGGTCCGTGACAAAGTCCATAGCAATATGTTGGTAGGGGGTATCGGGCACAGGCAGCGGCTGGAGCAGGCCCGGCTTGGAGTGGGCAACTTTATTTGCTGCGCACACCGTGCAGGAGGAGACAAGTCCGTGATGTATTTGGGCAGCGTGGGTCACCAGAACTGACAAGTAATCAGGTCTCGGGTCTTACGGACACCCGCGTGACCTGCCAAATTGGAACTGTGTCCCCAGCGGAGGATTCTTCTTCTGTCAGCCAGATGCACAAAAGTCCTCCCCGGGGGAGTGTCACTAACTTGCAGAGGGTTGGCAGGGATGATGCAGGACGGGTTAAGGATACTCTGACGGGGATTCAGTCGTTGGGCCATTTGGAGATAAGTGAGGTTCTTGTGGTCCGTAAATATTAAGATGGGATGAACTGCACCCTCTAATAGATGTCTCCACTCCTCCAGAGCCAATTTGATGGCCAGTAACTCCCAATCCCCAATCGAGTAGTTGCATTCTGCGGAGGAGAAGAGCTTAGAGTAATAGCCACATACCACTGACTTGCCCTTGGAACCTCTCTGGAACAGGAGTGCACCAGCACCGACAGAGGAGGCATCCACCTCCAACGAGAACTGTCTAGAAACATCTGGATGATGGAGGATAGAGGCTGACGTGAAGGCACTCTTCAGGCTATTAAATGCAGTCTCTGCTTCTGGAGTCCACACCTTGGCGTTCATGCTTTTCTTGGTGAGGGTAGAAATAGGAGAAGTTTGTAATGAACTGTCTGTAGAAATTGGCGAATCCCAGGAAGCGCTGTATGGCCCTTAAGCTTTGAGGGTGTGGCCATTCCAGGACAGACTTTACCTTTTCAGGATCCATCTTGAGACCTTGATTGGAGATGATGTAGCCCAGGAAGGGTAGAGCATCTTTCTCAAACACGCACTTCTGCAACTTGGCGTACAGGCGATTCTCCCTTAACCGCAGCAAAACTTGATGAACATGTCTCCGATGAGTCATTGGATCTGGAGAAAAAATCAAGATGTCATCAAGATAGACCACAACACAAACATAGAGGAGGTCACAGAGGATGTCATTAACGAACTCCTGGAAGACAGCGGGAGCATTACACAGGCCAAAGGGCATTACTAGATATTTATAGTGTCCATCACGGGTATTAAATGCAGTCTTCCAGTCATCACCCCGGCAAATACGGATTAAGTTGTAAGCCCCACGCAGGTCTAGTTTAGAAAAAATCTTGGCACCACGTATGCGATCAAACAGTTCAGAGATCAATGGCAATGGATACCTATTTTTTTACTGTGATCTGGTTGAGACCCCGGTAGTCGATGCAAGGATGCAGAGAACCATCCTTTTTCTTGACGAAGAAGAACCCGGCTCCTGCCGGGGAGGAGGACTTCTGTATGAAGCCCCTCTCCAAGTTCTCTTTAACATATACGGACATGGACAGAGTCTCTGGCAAGGAGAGAGGATATACCCTACCACGGGGAAGGGATGCACCAGGAAGTAGGTCAATAGGACAGTTATACGCCCGGTGTGGGGGCAGCGTCTCCACCTCTTTCTTGCTGAAGACATCCGAAAATGCAGAATAATGATAAGGCAATCCTTGCAAGGACTGAGGCAGGGGAGGCTGAGCTGAACAAATCTGTACCAGGCAACAGTTGAGACACCCAGGGGCCCCACTGGAGAACCTCTCCAGAATTCCAGTCCAGGACTGGGGAATGTAGAAGGAGACAGGGCAGGTCCAGAAGCACAGGATTGATGGCTTTAGCCAGGACAAAGAGCGAGAGGAGCTCGGAGTGGAGGGCTCCCACTTGGAGCCTCAGCGGTTTGGTCACAGCTATAATTGGGTCTGGCAGAGGTAGTCCATTCACAGATGCAACCATCTACGGCCTCTCCAAAGTGGTAGTGGGCAATTGGAGAAGATCCACCAGGTCTCTATGAATTAAATTAGCAGCGGATCCAGAGTCCAGATACGCAGAGACCCGAGGGAATGGACAATTTAGACGAAAGTCCTTCTTTACCCAAGGTTGTCTCTCCCACCAACCCTAGGCTCTGGGGCTTTTGGGGACACAGACGCACAAGATGGCCTCTGAGGCCTCAATATAGACAGAGTCCCGAGGCACGTCTGTGTTGTCTCTCCTGGGTAGACAGGTTAAACTGGTCCGACCTCACAGACTCCTTAGGAGGATCCGCATCTGAGGATAGTAGGGGTCACAACAAAGTAGGAACTGGACTAGGGAGTCCTCCCTCCCGACGAGCTTCTTGGAGCCGTTCTCGGATCCTTATAGCAATCCGGGCGGCCAGAAGGATGAGGTCATCCAGGGTAGATGGTAGATCTCGGACGGCAAGCTCGTCCTTAATCTTAGGAGACAGTACCTGCCAGAATGTAGCCACCAGGGCCTCATTGTTCCACAACAGTTCTCCGCCAGGGTGCGGAAGTGGATGGCAAGGAGGCGACTGCAGACGAGACTCGTCCAGGCTCCTCAAAACTGTGCCAAATGTCCATAGGAAGCCCTGGAAGTCACAGGTCTCTGGTCCTTGTCTCTCACAGATAGGGTTTGCCCATGCAAAGGCCCTGCCAGTGAGGAGAGAGACTATTAAAGCAACCCCTGCGCCATCAGACGACAATGGCCTGGCATACAGGCTAAAGTGGATCTGGCACTTGTTCAAAATTCCATGGTAGGTCCTTGCGTCTCCATCATAGCGGTCTGGAAGTGGCAAAGAAAAGCGGGGATCAGCACTGCCAGGAGGTGTAGTAGGAGGAACGGCAGCTTGCACCTCCAGCTGACGTGCAATAATGTTCAAGGCCTGGAGTAGTTAGTCCTGTTGAGACCGGAGGTCTAGCATATCCGCCCGCATCTCTTGTGACGTCATCATGGTCTTGGATTGACCAGCAGGGTCCATGGCCTGAGCCTACTGTCACGTTGGGTACGTGGACCCACTGGGCCATACCGCCTTGATGGTATGGCAGCTAGCCAACAGGACACGAGTCACAGTCTATAGTTCGTATAGTGTACCTGTGGTAGCTCAGACAGTAGCAAGACAGGCTCGGCTGGACTAGGCAGCAGGCAGGCGCCAAGCGTGGTGTAGCAGGACAGGCATGGTAAATAGCACAGCACGACTTCATTCAGCTCAACACGGCACTTGACCAGGATAGCACGGGATACAGGTTATAGGTAGCAGGAGTAGCAGGAACGGGAAAGACTGGGAACTGGAAAACACTAGGAGACCATTTGTATAGACAGACTAGGGTAACGACAACAAGGCTCAGGCAAGGCAGGAAGGGGCTGGGCCCCTATTATAGTCCAGGGTGCTCATGGGCTAATTTTGACATAATTTCAGGTGCACGCGCTGACCCTTTAAGAGGTCCCAGCCTGGAGAAGCAGAAGTGAGCACTGGCGTCTCCTGAGGAGGAGACAGGGACCAGCACTAACAGTGAGCCTGACGGCCCGTTGCCATGGTCATAACAGTTACTTAATGTAAATGTATATTCTGCCTATAATCTGTACTGTAGTCACTGTATGATCTGCAGCGAGATGATGGGGAGTATGATTTTATTTTTTTGTGAAACAGCATCTCTTAATATATCCTTACCATTGTTTGGCCCATGCTGGGAGCTGTATACAATTTAGTGCAAACCTATACGGCATGGGTTGCACTAAATTGAGCTGTATTTCTGCTGGTGTTGTATTTATGTACTGAGCTTGGTTCTGATCTGGTGTTGTATATATGGACTGAGCTTGGTTCTGGTGCTGTATTTATGTAGTGAGCTTTGTTCTGGTACTGTGTATATGTATTGAGCTATGTTCTGGTGCTGTATTTATGTACTGAGCTTTGTTCTGTTGCTGTATATATGTACTGAGCTTGGGAGCTTGGTTCTGGTGCTGTATATGTGTATGCATATTTATATATATATATATATATATATATATATATATATATATATTTATTTATTTATTTTTTTGAGCTTGGTGCTGGTGTTGTATTTATGTACTGAGCTTTGTTCTGGTGTTGAATATATGGACTGAGCTTGGTTCTGGTACTGTGTATATGTGCATATATATATATATATATATATATATATATATTGAGCTTGGTTCTTGTGCTGTATATATATATTGAACTTTGTTCTGGTGCTGTGTATAGAACTATATTGCTTGTAAAATGTGCAAGTGGCTTTATGCTCGCGTTACAAAAAAAAAGGATGGGGAAAAAAATGACACCTCAGGGCCTGACTGTAATGAGTGGGAAGGATATGTGGGGAAAGAGGTTCAGGGGGGGCACCAAACTGAATGTTTTCCCGGGTGTTGGAGAACATAGCTACGCCTCTGAGCAAGCGGATAGAGCACATCATGTTCAGCGTGCTAATGAGTGGGCTTTCATGCATGATGCTGTTTTCAGTTATGATCCAACCATAGTCTATGGCAAACTGGTAACAAAACTGACAATGTTGTTAATCAACAGGCTCTGTGACAGTTTTATGACTCCATTTACTACCAATTTAACTGTTTGGTATTTATGAAGTTAAAATTTATATAAACAGTGTGTAACTGCTGGGGTATAGAGGGCTTACTAGCGATTTTCCCAGAAACCAAGAAAATATGAGGGCATGGATTAGACTCCTGGGCACCCATGGAAAAAAATAAAAGTTGGAATTGTTCTCATGGGATAGGGGAATGCATATTTTACTGTAAAAATTTCAGCTGCTATTAGCAGAATAAAAGACCTGATTTTTACAAGGTGTAATTTTATATTGAGTAATCTTGGCATTTGATAGATAGTTCTTGTTTTTTTTATTTACTCCAGATATCTGTTTGTCCGAATCTTGACACCATGGATTATCAGTAACTTTAGAAATGCCACAAACAGAATATACAATAACCTTTATGTGCCATGTGTACAGTGTGCTTAGATATTACATAATATTATTAAAATGTCCCTCCAATTTCAATCTCCAGCCAAATCCAACATCAGTTGTGGATAGATACTAGTGCACACCAGGCGATACATTTGCAAAGGCAACCGCACAATGCCCGGAAAATATTGTGCATTCTTCAGGCATCCTATGGTTGCCTCGGCAATTGTACCTCCCAGCATGCACTAGCTTCTCTCCCTGTCCTATGTAAGATCGAGCGTGCTTTTGGATTTGGAGGGACATCTTTAATTATTTTTAAAAAAGGCCTATGATAGAGGGTTAAGGACAAGAAACAGCAGTATGTGGTTTTATTTAAAGCTAATGTTAATGTAGTTTTACATTTATATCTAGTTATTGCCTAATTCTATATTGATGGTCAGTGATAGTAGTGATGATTAATCTTATGAATTGCAGAATGGAAGATATAAATCCATTATTTTCTGTATTGTTAGCTTAAAGAGGCTCTGTCACCAGATTTTGCAACCCCTATCTGCTATTGCAGCAGATAGGCGCTGCAATGTAGATTACAGTAACATTTTTATTTTTAAAAAACGAGCATTTTTGGCCAAGTTATGACCATTTTTGTAGTTATGCAAATGAGGCTTGCAAAAGTCCAAGTGGGTGTGTTTAAAAGTAAAAGTCCAAGTGGGTGTGTATTATGTGCGTACATCGGGGCGTTTTTAATACTTTCACTAGCTGGGCGCTCTGAAGAGAAGTAACATCCTCTTCTCTTCAGAACGCCCAGCTTCTGACAGTGCAGATCTGTGACGTCACTCACAGGTCCTGCATCGTGACGGCCACATCGGCACCAGAGGCTACAGTTGATTCTGCAGCAGCATCAGCGTTTGCAGGTAAGATCGACTTACCTGCAAACGCTGATGCTGCTGCAGAATCAACTGTAGCCTCTGGTGCCGATGTGGCCGTCACGATGCAGGACCTGTGAGTGACGTCACAGATCTGCACTGTCAGAAGCTGGGCGTTCTGAAGAGAAGAGGATGTTACTTCTCTTCAGAGCGCCTAGCTAGTAAAAGTATTAAAAACGCCCCGATGTACGCACCTAATACACGCCCACTTGGACTTTTACTTTTAAACACACCCACTTGGACTTTTGCAAGCCTCATTTGCATAACTACAAAAATGGTCATAACTTGGCCAAAAATGCTCGTTTTTTTAAAATAAAAATGTTACTGTAATCTACATTGCAGCGCCTATCTGCTGCAATAGCAGATAGGGGTTGCAAAATCTGGTGACAGAGCCTCTTTAACTAATGTTTGTACTCCAATGTTTCTGGATTTGTATTGTACGGGTTTGCACTATGCTGTGTTAGTCTTGAATTACAAATGTAGTTTTCGTGGCAGTTTTGTTTGTGCCAAAGCCAGGAATGGATCCAAAGAGAAGGAAAATTAAAACGGAAAGGCTGATACTTTTCTTCTGCGCTTGGCTCAAAATGCTGCCATGAAAACTATGTGTGATTCTAGCCGTAATGAATTTTATTAGGTTTTTATTCTTGTATCATTGTGTGCAACAAGGAATGAAGGGCTGTTCTGTTAAACTTGAAGTTTCACTATTATTATATCTTTTAGTACATAAATCAAAGCACCAATTTATGAATTTATTGCGTCCAATATTGTAATAGAGTTCTCAGCTCTGTTTCTTGAATATAAAGATAATTTCTCTGTATGAACAGATTTGTTAAAGGGCATATGGACAACATAGAGGGATGAAATCCCCTTCTCAGTACTCCACTTTATTAGCCAGTACATCAACTACAAAGAGATCCCATCTTATATGTTTACATGGGCACTGCGTAATACTTCATTTCTCTTTTGCACAGGTATGGGCTATCATTAGTTAATGGTGATGGTTTTGTTTAAAAAACCCAATGAACAATTACATGTTTAAAATAAATGAAGCGTTTAATACATTTTAACCTTTGATCATGTATTATAATAATAATAGTAGCAGCAATAATAATAATAATAATATTATTGGCCATGTACAGAGAAAACTAGTGCAAATGTGTGTTGCCCTGTAAAAAGTCAGGTCCCATCAATTTTGCAAGAAGAAAAAAAATATTATGTGATTGGTTGCCCTGGGCTACATCACTGTTTTTCCTATACTCTAGTTTTTATATAGTACATGACCCAATCTTTCAATCACATGTAAAGAGAAAGAGGAAGACGATGACTTGTTTTTTGCTCTGTTTTATTACTTTGATATTTTGTGCAGGCTGCTAGGTGACACTCTGAAATGACGCACATCTGTAAATCTTTGCCTGTTGAAGATTTGTGCGAAATGTAAAATAGCAGACAAGTTTATTTCTTTCAAGGCAGACAAAGGTAAATGAAATAGTAAATCACTGACACCACTTGCCACTAGCAGTCAGATTGATATGTATGTACAGCATTTTTATGGCCTTATATTCACAAATGTAAAGTGATGCACTTAAATTAAATAAAACCTAAGAACTTCCAGCCATACAGTCTATGCAATGCAGGTCATTCAATAGATGTAATGCTTTTACAGTACACTGTATATCAGTTTTCCATCTGGAGAGTAAAAATATTTCATATTGTACATCTATTTTACTGTAATTTTGCTAGGGCAATGACCCGTTTAGGTGTAATTTCATAGCTCCCAAAGTTTCAGATGACCGGTTATGCAGCCGTTTGCTATAATGAAGCTTATAGTCAGCTGGAATTAAGGCCATGAAATATTTCCGAATACAGTATTATGAATTAGGAGTTTCAACCCTGATATAATGATTCATATATTTTTTTAAACTTTTAGATTTACATGAAAGGCGTATGCAACTAATGATTAACCAACAAAATCATCAATGCTTTTCATTTGCTAAGATGCTAGCCTGGGAAAAATATTTAAGGACTACTCTGGTCATAAGTTTCAGGTTCTACATTATTATTTTTGGGCATATCTTTGGTTACGTATTTGCTTTACCAATTTCAACCATATTGCATTTACATTTAAAATCTGTGCATTTTTCGGATGCTGCCCAAAGATGGTAAACTTTGAAATAATTCAAATCTAAGTCATTGTGTAATATAAGTAATTGTCTTGTCATCCCCAAGATGTGCATCTTCCTCATTTCTTTACCTCACAAAAAAAAATCTTACTTCATCATTTTTTTTATTTACCACTATTGAAAACAATAGCAGGAATGAAAATAAGACTTTATTTGAACTGATCTTACAGTCAGGCCCTGTATACGTGGCTGTAAGATGGCTCTATGCAGGAGCCATGTCTTTAGTGCCGAGGACAGGATCAAATCTAGTCATGTAAGATCAGGAAATTATTTCTCAAAATTTGGGCAAATAACTCCATTTTGATCCCTAAATGTATGTTCTGAACGAAGAATTGATGAGAACTTTATATCATTAAAATAAAAGTATTTGTTTTGCCCTCCTTTATGTATTAAGCTATTCCGTAATGTAGTTGTAGCTGTTCCTGGGAAGTGATTACCAATATGACCACCATTACTGCTTCCATATAAGTAGAGAACCTAGTTTATTGATTAATTTGTTTTTAGAAATTCATTCTGCTACCTGAGATGGTGTTAGATAGGGATTGACTGCTGTAAAGCTGCTTTTTCCTTTTCTCCGCTGTCAGCACAGTGCATATCTATCTTGAGCTTAAAGTCTGAGTCATGTCTTGTTGCTAAGAATACAGTGCCTATCAATAACCGAGTCCTTGCGATGGGGATACTGGACAGCACTCTGTTAATTGTGGACTTACTCAGCTACTCCACCTCTAAGGGCGTTATCTAAGTAGCCTCCCCGGTCTCCACCCTTTAACCCCTATACATGGATCTTCACTGCGTGGAGGCTACCTGGTCGCTACCTCTTGAGGTGGTCTCGGCGGTGTAGCTGCTGGCCCAGCGGATCAGGAACAGGCACTGGAAGATGGTACCTTGATGGATGGAAGCTTCAGGCTTGTCACCAACAGTAGAAGGCAGACTGACAGCGGGCAAATGGATTGAAACTGATAGCAGATCTCTGGAAACAAGTGGATTGTGGACAGCTGGACACAGAAAGATAGTGGGTAGCTGGACACAGGCAGGTAGCGGACAGCTGGACATAGACAGGTAGCGTATAGCTGGACACAGGCTGGAACAGGATACAGACTGACAACAGACAGCAATAGTGGACTGAATATAGTCTGGTAAGGGATAACTGGACACAGGCTGACAACAGACAGCAAAAGCGGACTGGATACAGGCTGGTAGCAGATAACGATACAGGCTGACAGCAGATAGCAATAGTAGACTGGAATCAAATGCACACAGGAGCCTTCGCAGGATACAATGTTAATCAGGCACCAGGTGGATAGTGGAGGTACCTTAAATAGTCCTGGGGCAACAGGGATTGGATGAGTGAAATTTGAATGGGACCCGACGCCGTTGTTACACAGCCTTTGACAACAAGTCTGTCTTGGATTACCCAGACCCTCTAATCATGTCAGAATTGCCACTGAACTGAAGAATATGGAAGCAAAGGCACAATGTGGAGCTCCTGGGCCCCAATGCAAAATCCATAACAGGGACCTCACCTACCATGTGGCATTTATAATATTAGTGTCTTCTCAAGTGGAAGGGCCCTCTTCAGGCACCAGGGCCTGGGTGCTACTGCTTATGCTTGACTCACTATAGCTATGCCCCTACATAGAAGGGCAATGGGGTTTTTTAACAACTTTAACCACCAGGCTTTTGTTTATTATAAACATTTACCCCATCTGTATAAAACTAGATGTGTGCTAAAATATTATCTGCTTCTGAATCTTGGCATAACTAGGCAGCCTTGATGTTAAAGACTTTATGACAACTTGGTAACAGTTGTTAAGGGTTACTGTAATGTTGGCCATATTGGTGAACATATATCTAAGAAATTAAAAAAAAATAATTGCTTGACTTAAAAGAATTGCCCAAGGATTTAGATTTCTTAGTAGTTTTTTTTATTTTTAGGCAAGATGTTCTTAGAGGGGTATTCACAATCGCTAGGAAATGCTATTTTGCACTTCATAATTGGTGAGGGTCTGACCTCTGAGATTTGGGGCTGGCAACAAAAGTCTAATTTATCTATCCCTTCAAGAATAGTACTTGATCTTTGCTATAAGTAGACAACTGGGCAAATAGATAGCACAAGTGATTGTATTTATCAAAGAATGGAAATAAATCATATTTATAATGTTTTTGAAGCAAATTCGTCTAAAAAAATCTATTTATTTATGAAAATTTTTTTACACTTGAATTTTCTTCCTCAACCTATTCATGAGAGTAAAAATTTGGCATAAAGTGTATACATATGAACAGCAATCTCACTGTTCTTTTTACAATATAATGTATTATGTATATTATATTTTCATTTATAACTTGGGTGAGATCAACTATCTTCTTTGAATTTCACGTGTGACAACATAAAATGTTTTCTATCACTCGGCTTTCATGGAAAACAGATGGTCAACAGTGAAGAGCCAAATTTAAGCTCACATAACACTCTGATCTTCTGACTGCTACAATGCGAAAGAGACAGATATGCAGCCAACTGCTCATTTTAGAACTAAACATTTGCACATTCCGTTTTGCACATATGCTAATTAACCCTCTTTTTATTTGCCCAAAGCACTGCATGAGATGTACATGTTATAAACATACATTTCATAGCTTAGCATTACACCCCATACTATTTATGTGCACCAATGCAAATTATAATGAGCCTGCTTTGTGCTTTACTGAGAATGTAGCCTGCTAATGAGTTATCTTTCAGATCAGTTATAGCCTGTAATGCAGAAAATATCCCGGCGGTGCTTGCCTGGACTTTTATGCCATAATGTGTTTGGTAAGAAGCAGAGTATAAACTTATCTGCCAAGATTTAATTCCAGTTCTCAAGAATACTTGACTGCTGTGCAGGTGTGCCATTAAAATCTTTCAGAATTACGTAGACATTGGATTTGCTATTTTTACAAAATATTAGCAGTCCATAACAAGAAGGACATAAAGAGAGAAATATCAAGTATCAACTGTTTTATACAAATAATAGAGCAAATTTAAAAAACAAAAAAACAAAACAAAAACCTTTCAGGCCTAGGCTGAAATTACAAACGGAAAAAGAAACTATTTGAATAAAAGGATTAAAAATGTAAACATTTGGGAGGCCAAATTTTTTTTTTTAATAAAAAGATGTATCAGTGTGTTTTGTGTTACTTTGTATATACTTTTTATTAAAAAGTCTTTTTACTTTTTTAGATAAAGCTGCTCTGTATTCCCTATACAGTGTCGGTGGGCCCAGGATCCACCTGTAAACCATCACAACTAAGTTATGAACTTAGATGTGACAGATAACAGGTGGATCCTGCGTGTCAGAGACACGCAGGACCCGATATCAATGAATCCGTTAGTCCCACGGACCTGACGGATGCAGTGTCAGCGGGTCCTGCGTTTCTCTGACATGCAGGATCCACCTGTAAACTATCACATCTAAGTTCATAACAGGTGGATCCTGCATGTCAGAGACTTGCACGACCCGCCAACACTGAACCCGTCAGGTCCGCGGGACTGACGGATTGTGACATGGTCACTGTCAGGGTCTCTAACCAGGGGCGTAGCTAGGGGGGGGCAGACGGGGCATGTGCCCCAGGCGCAAGGGAAGGGCGGGGCGCCGAAGAGCAGCTGATCGCTGCTGACAGGCGTCCCGTATGTCGGACACCTGCAGCAGCTTAGGAAGAGCCAGGAAATTAGGGCGTTCTTACTGGGGTCTGTGACGGCCAGGGAGTGGACCAGTCCAGTTATCTGACTTGTCACCTGACCTCACATCAGTGACATGAGGTCAGATGACTCAGGTCAGGGGACAGGTCCACTCCCGTGCTGCACCCTTCCAGCTCTGAAGTTACACACGCCGAGAAGCAGAGAGGAAGCTCCGCCCACAGCCCGTCCTGACCTGTCAGCAAGGAGACATGGTGAGTGTCTGTGTGTATATGTGTGTGTAGTGTGAATACAGTGTGTGTCTCTGTGTTTGTATGTGTATATGTTACAGTGTGTGTGTGTGTGTGTGTGTGTGTGTCTTTCTGTCTGTCTGTGTCTCTGCATGTGTTTGTCTCTTATATCTACTACATTATCTGTACTCAGAGAGTTATCACTGTGCTATCTGTAGTGTTACATAGGACCACAGGTAACATCTACTACATTATCTGTACTGTGTAGCAAAGCTGAGATTGTAATTTAGCACAATGTGTTATCTGTGGTGTTACATAGGACTGCAGGGGACACAACTACATTATCAGTACTCAGAGAGTTATCACTATGTGTTATCTGTGGTGTTACATAGGACTGCAGGTAACATCTACTACATTATCTGTACTCAGAGAGTTATCACTGCGTTATCTGTGGTGCTACATAGGACTGCAGGGGACACAACTACATTATCAGTACTCAGAGAGTTATCACGATGTGTTATCTGTGGTGTTACATAGGACTGCAGGCAACAGCTAATACATTATCTGTAATCAGAGAGTTATCACTATGTGTTATCTGTGGTGTTACATAGGACTGCAGGCAGCAGTTACTACATTATCTGTACTCAGAGTTATCACTGTGTTATCTGTGGTGTTACATAGGACTGCAGGTAACACTACTACATTATCTGTGCTGTGTACATATGTGCCTGTGTGCGTATATATGGGTCTGTTTGTGAATGTGTCTTTGTGCTTGTATATTTGTGCCTTTTATGTATTTGTATATGTTCCTGTCTGTGTATTTATCTGCCGGTGTGTGTATATGTGTCTGTACGTCTATATATTTACCTGTATGTATGTATTCCAGAATGTGTGTATGTATATTTGCCTGTATGTCTAAATATTTGTCTTTATGTATGTACAGTATATATGTTCTAGTGTGTCCATATATGTGGTTACGTTTTGGTTTGTGTAGGGGGCGGCAATAGAGAGGCCGGCCCTGGCTGTCACCAACCCTAGTCAGAAGGAACTCCGCCACTGCCTGCGCCGCATGACCTCCTCGGCTTCTCCGGTAAGTCACACCAGGCAGAGCGGAGAGTGGTAGCGGTAGGCTACCGCTCACCGGTCTGTTCACAGTGTGGCGCTAAGTACAAGGGGTGGGAGTGTGGCGCTATTTAAAACGGGGGAATGTGGCGCTATTTACAAAGGGGCAGCGGGCTGTGTGTGGCACTATCTACAGGCGGCTGTGTGTGGCCTCTTTAATTTATTTTCTGTTAATTTATTTTTATGTTAATTACATTATAGAACTATATCGCTTGTAAAATGTATAAATGCTTTTATACTCGCGTTACATTAAAAAATTGTGAAAAAAAAGTTACACCTCATTGATTGGTAGGGAAAGAAAACATGGCGAGGGGGAAGGAGATGTCGGGAAATAAGTTGGGGGGGGGGCGCCAATCTGAACCTAGCTACGCCTCTGCTCTAACACACAGGATGCACCTGTTATCTATCACATCTAAGTTCATAACCTAGATGTGATAGTTTACAGGTGGATCCTGGGCTCCCTGACACTGAAACTGTCAGTGGATTCAGTGAATAATGCTAGATACAGCTGCTGTGTATAGAGAATACAGCGCTACTGTATCTAAAAAAGTAAGAACTATTTTTAATAGAAAGTATTTACAAAGTTACACAAAACACACTGAAATACCATATATATACAGTACATAGCCTTTAATTCTACCATCCGTTTTAAAGTTTTCCTATTCTCCCTGGTAATACATTTTGGATAAAAAACATTAGTGACTTCCATTATAGTGGCTGCCATGCTTATATGGATTGTTAGTTGTTACCCGGATTTCTTCAGACTTTAAATAGTATATACAGTTAGGTCCAGAATTATTTGGACAGTGACACAAGTTTTGGCATTTTAGCTTTTTACCAAATCATATTGAATATACAGTTATATCCTCAATATGGGCTTAAAGTGCAGAGTCTCAGCTTTAATTTGAGGGTATTCACATCCTAATTTGAGGAAGGGTTTACAAATAACAGCTCTTTAATATGTAGCTGCCTCTTTTTCAAAGGACCAAAGGTAATTGGACAATTATCTCAACAGCTATTTAACCCCTTCAGGACCCAACCTGTTTTGGCCTTCAGGACACAGCCGATTTTTTCAAATCGGACATGTGTTACTTTATGTAGTAATAACATCGGAATGCTTTTACCTATCCAAGTGATTCTGACATTGTTTTCTCATGACATGTTATACTTTATGTTAGTCAAAAAATTTGTTCGATAATTTTGGTATTTATTTCTGAAAAACACCAAAATTTAGAAAACATTTGCAAAAATTAGCATTTTTCTAAATTTAAACGTATCTGCTTGTAAAACAGATAGTAATACCACACAAATAATTACTAGTTAACATTTCCCATATGTCTACTTTATGTTTGCATAGTTTTTTGAATGTTCTTTCATTTTTCTAGGACGTTACAAGGCTTAGAACTTTAGCAGCAATTTCTCATATTTTAAAGAAAATTTCAAAAGGCCATTTTTTCAGGGACCAGTTCAGTTCTGAAGTGGCTTTGAGGTCCTTATATATTAGAAAATCCCCAGAAGTCACCCTATTTTGAAAACTGCACCCCTCAAGGTATTCGAATCAGCAATCACAATGTGTTTTAATCCTTTAGGCGTTTCACAGGAATTAAAGCAAAGTAGAGGTGAAATTTGCAAATTTTATTTTTTTTGCCAAAATTCATATCCAATACATTTTTTTTGTAACACAGAAGGATTTACCCGAGAAATGAAACTCAATATTGTATTGCCCAGATTCTGCAGTTTTTAGAAATATCCCACATGTGGACCTAGTGTGCTAATGGACTGAAACACAGGCCTCAGAAGCAAAGGGGCACCCAGTGGATTTTGGGCCTTATTTTTTTTAGAATATATTTTAGGCACCTTGTCAGGGTGGAAGAGGTCTTGTGGTGCTAAAATAGTGGAAACACCCAAAAAGTGACCTTATTTTGGAAACTACACCTCTCAAGGAATTTATCTAGGGGTATAGTTTGCATTTTGACTAGACAGGTTTTTCGCTAAATATATTGGAATTCGTCTGTAAAAATGAAAATCGACCGTTTTTCTGAAAAAACATAGACATTTTTAATATTTACAAGGAATAAAAAAGAAAATGCACCCCAACATTTGTAAAGCAATGTCTCCCGATTATGGCAATATCCCATATGTGGTAATACACTGCTGATTGGACCCACAGCAGGGCTCAGAAGGGAAGGAGCGCCATTTGGATTTTCGAGCACGGATTTTGCTGGATTGGTTTTCAGTGCCATGTCGAGTTTGCAACTCCCTGGAGGGAGCAAAACAGGGGAAACCGCCCAAAAGTGACCCCATTTTGGAAACTACACCTCTCAAGGAATTTATCTAGGCGTATAGTTCGCATTTTGACCACACAGGTGTTTCGCTAAATATATTTGAATTAGTTTGTAGAAATGAAAATCTACTGTTTTTCTTAAAAAACATAGACATTTTTAATATTTACAAGAAATAACAAAGAAAATGTACACCATCATTTGTAAAGCAATGTCTCTCGATTACGGCATTACCCCATATGTGGTAATAAACTGTTGTAGTTTCTATTGACACCATTTAAAGTGCCATAAAATGTACTGGAAAACTGAAAAAAAATTATTTGCGGGCTGATATAGGAAAGAAATCTGATTCCACTTTTTGGGGTTTTCGTTTTTACAGCTTTTGCCGTGTGGTAAAAACGAAAACGTTACTTTATTCTGGGGCTCAATACAATTACGGTGATACCAAATTTATATAGTTTTTTTAATATATTATACTACTTTTACAAAGAAAAATCTAATTGTTAAAATAAAAATTGTTTTGTTTCACCACATTCTGAGAGCCGTAACTTTTTTATTTTTCGGTTGGTTGAGCAGTGGGAGGTCTTATTTTTTGCGGAACGATCTGTAGTTTTTATTGGTACCATTTTTTTGGTACATAAAAAGTGATTCAAAAGTTATATTTCACATTTTTTTAAACTAAAGTGACAAAAAAACAGCGATATTGGCGGTTTAAATTATTTAAGTTTTTTACGGGGTCCACCGTGCAAGTTAAAAATTGGTATATTGTAATAGTTCAGCCTTTTACGGACGTAGTAATACCAATTTTGGTTATTTTTTTGACATTACTTTAGAAGAAAAATGGGAAAAGGTTTTTTTTTTTACTTTACAATTTTTCTTTCTCACTACTAATAACTATAATTCTTCTACAAATTGTATTAGTCCCTTTAGGGGACTTGAACCAGCGATCATTGGATCGCTGGTACAATATACTGCAATACTAATGTATTGCAGTATATGTTATTTTTACAGGCTTCTGTAACCGCACGATCGCTGTTCCTGTCCGTTAGTCCTGGGTGTCAGCTGTAATACACAGCTGACACCCACAGCGTATGGAGCGGGATCAGCACTTGAACCTGCTCCATACATCAACCCCCGCACCATGTCGTGCTATTAAGTCATAGTGCGCAAAGGGGTTAATGCACAGCGCATGGTGTGAATATTGCAATTTTCCAATGATATGCCATTTTAGTGCATAATATGTTGTGCCCAGTTTGTGCCACTGAAGACAAATACCTCATAAAACGTTAAGAGGTTTCTCTCGGGTATGGCGATGCCAAATATGTGGGCGCAAACTGTTGTTTGGGCACGCTGCAGGGCTCAGAAGGGAGGGACGCCATTTTGCTTTTGGAGTGCAGATTTTGCTTGGTAGTAATATGTGCGGAGTACATCAGGGTATAATAAGAGGGTATAATAATGCAATAAATAAATAATAATACATAGATATGTGGCCGGTGTCGCACTGATAAATGGCCACCAATCTTATCCGCTTTTTGAACCCTCTGCACATTTTGCATCACCATATTCTGAGAGCCAGAACTTTTTTATTTTTTCACCACTGGAGCTGTGGGAGGGCTTATTTGTTGCGGGACAATCTGTAGTTTTCATTGGTACCATTTTGGGGTACATGCAATTTTTTTGAT
Organism: Rhinoderma darwinii; assembly: GCF_050947455.1. NCBI lineage: Eukaryota > Metazoa > Chordata > Amphibia > Anura > Rhinodermatidae > Rhinoderma > Rhinoderma darwinii. The sequence continues at coordinate 225,520,177 of NC_134687.1, forward strand.
CACTTTTTATTCTATTTTTTTGCAAGCAAGGTGACCAAAAACCAGCAATTCTGACGATGTTTTTTAGTTTATTTTTTGCAGCATTCACCGTGTGCTATAACTGACAGTTTTACTTTATTTTGCGGGTCGGTACGATTACGGCGATACCATATGTATATAGGTTTTTTTTATGTTTTGCAGCGTTTGCGCAATAAAATAACTTTTTTATAAAATAATTTATTTTCTGAGAGCCGTAACTTTTTTATTTTTTAGTCAAAAAAGCTGTGTAAGGGCTTGATTTTTTGTGGGATGGGTTGTAGTTTTTATCGGTACTATTTTAGGGTACATGCGACTTTTTGATCACTTTTTATTCTTTTTTTTGGGAGGGGTGCTGATCAAAAAATAGCGATTCTGGTGTTTCTTTCTTTATATGATTTTTTTTGGGGTGTTCATCGTGCGGGAAAAATAACATTATATTTTTTAGAATATATTTTAGGCACCTTGTCAGGGTGGAAGAGGTCTTGTGGTGCTAAAACAGTGGAAACACCCAAAAAGTGACCCCATTTTGGAAACTACACCTCTCAAGGAATTTATCTAGGGGTATAGTTTGCATTTTGACTAGACAGGTTTTTCGCTAAATATATTGGAATTCGTCTGTAAAAATGAAAATCGACCGTTTTTCTGAAAAAACATAGACATTTTTAATATTTACAAGGAATAAAAAAGAAAATGCACCTCAACATTTGTAAAGCAATGTCTCCCGATTATGGCAATATCCCATATGTGGTAATACACTGCTGATTGGACCCACAGCAGGGCTCAGAAGGGAAGGAGCGCCATTTGGATTTTCGAGCACGGATTTTTCTGGATTGGTTTTCAGTGCCATGTCGAGTTTGCAACTCCCTGGAGGGAGCAAAACAGGGGAAACCGCCCAAAAGTGACCCCATTTTGGAAACTACACCTCTCAAGGAATTTATCTAGGCGTATAGTTCGCATTTTGACCACACAGGTGTTTCGCTAAATATATTTGAATTAGTTTGTAGAAATGAAAATCTACTGTTTTTCTGAAAAAACATATACATTTTTAATATTTACAAGAAATAACAAAGAAAATGTACACCATCATTTGTAAAGCAATGTCTCTCGATTACGGCATTACCCCATATGTGGTAATAAACTGTTGTAGTTTCTATTGACACCATTTAAAGTGCCATAAAATGTACTGGAAAACTGAAAAAAAATTATTTGCGGGCTGATATAGGAAAGAAATCTGATTCCACTTTTTGGGGTTTTCGTTTTTACAGCTTTTGCCGTGTGGTAAAAACGAAAACGTTACTTTATTCTGGGGCTCAATACAATTACGGTGATACCAAATTTATATAGTTTTTTTAATATATTATACTACTTTTACAAAGAAAAATCTAATTGTTAAAATAAAAATTGTTTTGTTTCACCACATTCTGAGAGCCGTAACTTTTTTATTTTTCGGTTGGTTGAGCAGTGGGAGGTCTTATTTTTTGCGGAACGATCTGTAGTTTTTATTGGTACCATTTTTTTGGTACATAAAAAGTGATTCAAAAGTTATATTTCACATTTTTTTAAACTAAAGTGACAAAAAAACAGCGATATTGGCGGTTTAAATTATTTAAGTTTTTTACGGGGTCCACCGTGCAAGTTAAAAATTGGTATATTGTAATAGTTCAGCCTTTTACGGACGTAGTAATACCAATTTTGGTTATTTTTTTGACATTACTTTAGAAGAAAAATGGGAAAAGGTTTTTTTTTTTACTTTACAATTTTTCTTTCTCACTACTAATAACTATAATTCTTCTACAAATTGTATTAGTCCCTTTAGGGGACTTGAACCAGCGATCATTGGATCGCTGGTACAATATACTGCAATACTAATGTATTGCAGTATATGTTATTTTTACAGGCTTCTGTAACCGCACGATCGCTGTTCCTGTCCGTTAGTCCTGGGTGTCAGCTGTAATACACAGCTGACACCCACAGCGTATGGAGCGGGATCAGCACTTGAACCTGCTCCATACATCAACCCCCGCACCATGTCGTGCTATTAAGTCATAGTGCGCAAAGGGGTTAATGCACAGCGCATGGTGTGAATATTGCAATTTTCCAATGATATGCCATTTTAGTGCATAATATGTTGTGCCCAGTTTGTGCCACTGAAGACAAATACCTCATAAAACGTTAAGAGGTTTCTCTCGGGTATGGCGATGCCAAATATGTGGGCGCAAACTGTTGTTTGGGCACGCTGCAGGGCTCAGAAGGGAGGGACGCCATTTTGCTTTTGGAGTGCAGATTTTGCTTGGTAGTAATATGTGCGGAGTACATCAGGGTATAATAAGAGGGTATAATAATGCAATAAATAAATAATAATACATAGATATGTGGCCGGTGTCGCACTGATAAATGGCCACCAATCTTATCCGCTTTTTGAACCCTCTGCACATTTTGCATCACCATATTCTGAGAGCCAGAACTTTTTTATTTTTTCACCACTGGAGCTGTGTGAGGGCTTATTTGTTGCGGGACAATCTGTAGTTTTCATTGGTACCATTTTGGGGTACATGCAATTTTTTTGATCACTTTTTATTCTATTTTTTTGCAAGCAAGGTGACCAAAAATCAGCAATTCTGACGATGTTTTTTAGTTTATTTTTTGCAGCATTCACCGTGTGCTATAACTGACAGTTTTACTTTATTTTGCGGGTCGGTACGATTACGGCGATACCATATGTATATAGGTTTTTTTTATGTTTTGCAGCGTTTGCACAATAAAATCACTTTTTTATAAAATAATTTATTTTCTGAGAGCCGTAACTTTTTTATTTTTTAGTCAAAAAAGCTGTGTAAGGGCTTGATTTTTTGTGGGATGGGTTGTAGTTTTTATCGGTACTATTTTAGGGTACATGCGACTTTTTGATCACTTTTTATTCTTTTTTTTGGGAGGGGTGCTGATCAAAAAATAGCGATTCTGGCGTTTCTTTCTTTATATGATTTTTTTTGGGGTGTTCATCATGCGGGAAAAATAACATTATAGTTTTATAGTTTGGGTCTTTACGAACGAGGCGATGCCAAATACGTGTACTTTTTTTAATGTGTTAATTTTTTTCCTATAATGAAAGTCTTATAGGAAAAAAGCATTTTTGGTTTATATAACTTATAACTTTTATTTTTACACTTTTTTTAAAACATTTTTATTCTTTTTTTTTTCTAGGGGACATTTAGACTTGCAGCTTTGATCGCTGATAAGGTACATTAAACTACCTACGTAGTGTAATGTGTTCTAACTGTCATTGTGACGTGACAGTCACACTGACAGGAATCCTCTCCGAGTCTACCGTACATGGCAACCCGGAGGTCATTGTCTGGCCTCCAATTGTCACGACAAGCATCGGCAGCCCCCACAATCACTTTGTGGGGGCTACCGATGTGCTTCAAACGACTTAAATGTGGCAAACGCAATCTTTCGCCGCATTTATGGGGTTAATTGCCAAAATCAGCGGCGATGGTCCGCTGACCGGCAAGACTGGAGTGTCAGCTGTCGGGGACAGCTGACCTACCGGTTCCCGGACACAGTCCGTTAAGACAGTGTGCGACGGGAACTACTCCGCAACTGTACGTCCTGATGCGGGAAGCAAGCTCTCTGCAGGACGTACAGTTGCGGCGCAGCACGTGAAGAGGTTAAAGGGATGCATGAGCTATTCCCTCATTAATCCATCATCAATCAAGCATGTAAAAGGTCTGGAGTTGATTCCAGGTGTGGCATTTGCATTTGGAAGCTGTTGCTGTGAACCCACAACATGAGGTCAAAGTGAAACAGACAATCATTAGGCTGAAATCCATCAGAGAGATAGCACAAATGTTAGGAGTGGCCAAATCAACAGTTTGGTACATTCTTGTAAAAAAAAGAGCGCACTGGTGATCTTGTGAACTCCAAAAGGCCTGGATGTCTGCAGAAGACAACAGTGGTGGATGATCACATAATCCTTTCCATGGTAAAGAAAAACCCCTTCACAACATCTACCCAAGTGAAGAACACTGTCCTGGAAGTAGGTGTATCAGTATCTAAGTCTACCATAAAGAGAAGACTTCATGAGAGCAAATACAGAGGGTTCACAACAAGGTGCAAACCATTAATCAGCCTCAAAAATAGTAAGGCCAGATTAGCCAAAAAACATCTAAAGAAGCCAGCCCAGTTCTGGAACAGCATTCTTTGGACAGATGAAACTAAGATTAACCTGTACCAGATTGATGGGAGGAAGAAAGTATGGAGAAGGCTTGGAACGGCTCATGATCCAAAGCACACCACATCCTCTGTAAAACATGGTGGAGGCAGTGTGATGGCATGGGCATGCCAAAAGCACTGGGTCACTAGTGTTTATTGATGATGTGACTGAAGACAGAAGCAGCCGGATGAATTCTGAAGTGTTCAGGGATATACTTTCCGCTCCGATTCAAGCAAATGCAGCAAGGTTGATTGGACGTCGCTTCACAGTACAGATGGACAATGACCCAAAACATACTGCGAAAGCAACTCAGGAGTTTTTTAAGGCAAAGAAGTGCAATATTCTGCAATGGCCAAGTCAATCACCAGATCTCAACCCAATCGAGCTGCACTTCACTTGCTTTAAGACAAAACTTAAGGCAGAGAGACCCACAAACAAGCAACAACTGAAGACAGCCGCAGTAAAGCCCTGGCAAAGCATCAAAAAGGAGGAAACCCAGCATTTGGTGATGTCCATGGGTTCCAGACTTCAGGAAGTCATTGCCTGCAAAGGATTCTCTACAAAGTATTAAACACATTTTATTTATGGTAATGTTAATTTGTCCAATTACTTTTGAGCCCCTGAAATGAGGAGGCTGTTTAGAAAAATGGTTGCAATTCCTAAACGTGTCACAAGATATTTTTGTTCAACCCCTTGAATTAAACCTGAAAGTCTACACTTCAATTGCATCTCAATTGTTTCATTTCAAATCCAATGCAGTGGCATGCAGAGCCCAAATCATGAAGATTATGTCACTGTCCAAATAATTCTGGACCTAACTGTAAATCTGTATTATTAATAGACTTGCATAACCCAACTCCATCCCTCAATAGGTATTTGAGGCGCTTCCTTGAGCCATCTGGACCACACTTCATTCATGGGTAAGGCATTTCGCCTCTGACTTTGTGATGGGACTTTGTTGTAGATAATTCTTTTTTTGGGGAATTTCATTTAATCTTGGCTAAACAACCTGGGTTTTTTTAGTCATATTTTTTTTTAGTCTTATGCAACCCTCATTTCCACCATATATTATACAAATCACTGCTCATTCCCTTCCTGTGTGAACATGTTCTTCCCTTATTTATTGTCTTCTTGATGTACTTCATACCTATACAGGTATTGTGTATCCTCATTGTTGTTATTAGGCATTTTTTTTAAATCTTTAAACTGAGTATTCTCCAGAAAAGTGCATTGCACTATTACATTACAATTTACAAGCAGTTGTAGAACATTTTCGAGAACTGTCTATTTAAAAAAATAAAACAGTTTTTGTGGCACTTTAGAGGTGCAGCCTTGTACCACCTCACTATTACCGAGTGTGAATTTGTCGATTATAGGAAAAAGGCTAACGTCTTTGGTAAGGTATGCTGCTGGTGTTCAAACTTATTTTAATAATCTGTACTATGTACCACATGAATAGCATAGTTTCTTATGTTGCAGTATATACCCTTTCTGATGCTGCAACATGCAGAATTTATCAAGTTTCAATTCACAGATATTGCAGTTTTTTTGCTTTTGTAGACTTTTTGACTGCCCTAGTTAATTTTTTCTTGTTTGTTTATTTCTAATGTGGCATAATTTAGGCATATTGTTTTAGTATTTCTTTGCCCATTGACATAACCATACCTCCCAACCATCCCGGATTCAGCGGGACAGTCCCAGATTTCGGGCGGTGTCCAGCTGTCCCGGGCGGCTGGTGGTATGTCCCGGACTCCCATATATGGGTTAGTAAGATTATATATATATATATATATATATATATATATATATATATATCTTCCCACTCAAATGCCTTAATGTAACAAAACAAAAAAATAAATGGCTTAAAATGATGTAGGCATTTTTACTTATCTCTTACAAGCTTCTGGGAATTTGCTTTTATAGATAGAAAAAAATCTTCAAACATTTCCTGAAAGTGACACTATTCTGAAATACTGTATATTATTGATTAGCTTGCTTCATCTTAATAGAAACAGACCACTATACATAGACTTCAAGCAAATAATACAAGATAGACCTTTAAGTGGTTGCTCCTTTAGTAATTCTTGAGGAAATTCTACCCACTGCTGCAGTTAAAATGAGCTTTTGGGACCTTTTTTTAAAGAAAAGTTTGTATATATCGCTAGTATATGCTGTTAATGCCTGGCCTGTCAGGGTCCGATATCTGAAACCCCAGCGAATTGCGAGAATGAAATGGCAGCTGCACTAGCAAACCATTGTACTAATTTTCTTTGGGGCTACTATTGTCTATTAGGGACAGATCTTGCAGCCTTCAATTAAAGCTGGAGTATATATAAATATATGTCGGCCAGAAACAGCGGCCCTTTCCCCCCTAGTAATGCTAGGCTGCGGTGTTGTATCTGGCTGGTATGAAAAATGAGGCCCCCACGTCATTTAAAAAAAAATAAAAAAAATAAAAATAGAAAGAACAATGTGGGGTCCCCCCCAATTTTCATAACCATCCAGATACAACACAGCAGCAGCCTAGCATTACCAGGGTCGGAAAGGCCACTGCTTTTGGCCTTCCCCAGCCTGATAGTACCAGCCTGCGGCCGCCCCGTTGCCTAGCCATCACTACAGATGGTCGGGTACTGGTTCGTACCCGGCTCTTCCCAGTACCCCTGGTGGCGGTCGGTACTGGGGGAATAATGGGCCTTAGTGTTGTCCTCTGCACCTGCTAACATTAAGCCCCGTCTTAGTAATGGAGGTTGTCAATCAGCCGGCGCCATTACTAAGGCGGTAATAATAAAGTTTAAAAAAAATACAAGGACATAGAAAAAATATTTTATTGAAATAAAAAACACACACAACCCTCATTAACCATTTTATTGAGAATTTTAAAAAAACCGCTGTCATTGAAGTAGTCCTCGAATCAGACGTAGTCCAACAACCAAACCTATAAAATAACACTAACACATAAAAATAATTAATAACACATAAAGAAGCAAAACAATTATTATACTTACCTTTCCTGGGTCCAGCGCTGGAGCCGCAATGTCAGCTAGCTGAGCCCTGTATCTAATCCTATCATGTGTGATACTGTCTGCTGAGCTACTGTATCTAATCCCATAATGTGTGATACTGTCTGTTGAGCTACTGTATCTAATCCTATAATATTGATACTGTCTGCTGAGATACTGTATCTAATCCTATCCATAGCTATAGGGTCTTAGTGCTATAGATATGCTGTCTCCTATACACATACATACACACACACACATACAGTGAAGGAAATAAGTATTTGATCCCTTGCTGATTTTGTAAGTTTGCCCACTGTCAAAGACATGAACAGTCTAGAATTTTTAAGCTAGGTTAATTTTACCAGTAAGAGATAGATTATATTAAAAAAAAAAAAAATAAATCACATTGTCAAAATTATATATATTTATTTGCATTGTGCACAGGGAAATAAGTATTTGATCCCTTTGGCAAACAAGACTTAATACTTGGTGGCAAAACCCTTGTTGGCAAGCACAGCAGTCAGACGTTTATAGTAGTTGATGATGAGGTTTGCACACATGTTAGATGGAATTTTGGCCCACTCCACTTTGCAGATCATCTGTAAATCTTTAAGATTTCGAGGCTGTCGCTTGGCAACTCGGATCTTCAGCTCCCTCCATAAGTTTTCGATGGGATTAAGGTCTGGAGACTGGCTAGGCCACTCCATGACCTTAATGTGCTTCTTTTTGAGCCACTCGTTTGTTGCCTTGGCTGTATGTTTCGGGTCATTGTCGTGCTGGAAGACCCAGCCACGAGCCATTTTTAATGTCCTGGTGGAGGGAAGGAGGTTGTCACTCAGGATTTGACGGTACATGGCTCCATCCATTCTCCCATTGATGCGGTGAAGTAGTCCTGTGCCCTTAGCAGAGAAACACCCCCAAAACATAATGTTTCCACCTCCATGCTTGACAGTGGGGACGGTGTTCTTTGGGTCATAGGCAGCATTTCTCTTCCTCCAAAAACGGCGAGTTGAGTTAATGCCAAAGAGCTCAATTTTAGTCTCATCTGACCACATCACCTTCTCCGAATCACTCTCAGAATCATCCAGATGTTCATTTGCAAACTTCAGACGGGCCTGTACATGTGCCTTCTTGAGCATGGGGACCTTGCGGGCACTGCAGGATTTTAATCCATTACGGCGTAATGTGTTACCAATGGTTTTCTTGGTGAATGTGGTCCCAGCTGCCTTGAGATCATTAACAAGTTCCCCCCGTGTAGTTCTCGGCTGAGCTCTCACCTTCCTCAGGATCAAGGATACCCCACGAGGTGAGATTTTGCATGGAGCCCCAGATCGATGTCGATTGACAGTCATTTTGTATGCCTTCCATTTTCTTACTATTGCACCAATAGTTGTCTCCTTCTCACCCAGCGTCTTACTTATGGTTTTGTAGCCTATTCCAGCCTTGTGCATGTCTATGATCTTGTCCCTGGCATCCTTAGAAAGCTCTTTGGTCTTGCCCATGTTGTAGAGGTTAGAGTTAGACTGATTAATTGAGTCTGTGGACATGAGTCTTTTATACTGGTGACCATTTAAGACAGCTGTCTTTAATGCAGGCACCAAGTTGATTTGGAGCGTGTAACTGGTCTGGAGGAGGCTGAACTCTTAATGGTTGGTAGGGGATCAAATACTTATTTCTCTGTGCACAATGCAAATAAATATATATAATTTTGACTATGTGATTTTCTTTTTTTTTTTTATATATAATCTATCTCTCACTGGTAAAATTAACCAAGCCTAAAAATTCTAGACGGTTCATGACTTTGACAGTGGCAAACTTACAAAATCAGCAAGGGATCAAATACTTATTTCCTCCACTGTATATACACACACACACACATTTTTTGGGAGGGTATATGTATTGCGGCTATTTCCTCTAACATTTTAAGTCCTAAGTGACGCCCCTGGATGCGAGTGCTGCATTGTTGGGTCACTTAGGAGACCCAGCGATGCAAATGAAAGCTGCGGGCTGTCGGCCATGAGAAGTTTGCAGGGGGGGGGCAGTAAGAACTTTTGCATCGGGGCCCATGAGCCTTTAGCTACGCCACTGTCCCTTTCATTTTTCTTTTTTGTCTGTATAGATAAGATGATATTGCATAAACGTTTATTTCTGACTTGTGGGCCTGATTCCTATATGGAGTAAAATAAAATGGCAAAAATAATATATTAATTTGATTTATTGATTCAACAGTTAGTAACAGAAAGGAAATATTAGGGTGGAATCTTTTTTTTACACTATACATAATCGCATCATGTACATAGGAGGAGCAAAGTAATTTTTAAAAGTAGTAAATTGTAAATAATAATTGTAATAAAACTCATTTTAGCTACATTCTTTACCCATAATTCATTCTACTTGGAACATCCAGCATCAATAATATCAAGTCAACAAAGCTCAAGTAATAGAAATATGCTTATGCCATAGTATAGGGGGGCCCTGATAAGAATGGTGCCGCTTGACATCCTCGAAGTAAAATCGCTCACGCTAGAAAGTCTTGGTGCCCCATGCTTGCTAACATTGCAGCAATGGTGGAGATCACAACCCTGTACAGAGTTTTAGCACTTATTCAAAAAGGGCAGGGGCGTAACTAGGAAAGACTGGGCCCCATAGCAAACTTTTGACTGGGGCCCCCCCTCCCCTGGGTGTCACACAACCCCCCCCCTTGTAGATAGTGCCTTTTTTACAGCCCCCCCCTGTAGATAACGCCATACAGCCCCCCCTCTGTAGATAGCGCCATACATCCCCCTGTAGAGAACGCCATACAGCCCCCTGTAGATAACGCCATACAGCCCCCTGTATATAACGCCATACAGCCCCCCCTGCAGAGAACGCCATATAGCCCCCCTGTAGAGAACGCCATACAGCCCCCCCTGTAGAGAACGCCATACAGCCCCCCCTGTAGGGAACGCCATACAGCCACCCCCCCCTGTAGGGAACGCCATACAGCGTTCCCCCCCCTGTAGGGAATGCCATACAGCGTACCCCCTCCCAAAAAAATGCGACCTACAGTGTGTCCTACAAAATACATGTATCCCCTCTCCACAGGATCTCCACAGGATAGGGGATACATGAGTGATCGCTGGCAGCGACAGGGAGAACGGGTGACCGAAAGTCCCCTGAACTTCTCCATGACAAACCTCTGACTCAATAAAAATGAAAGGAGCGCTGGTCACGCATGCGCACAAGCACGACTGGCGCTCCATTAATTTCTACGGAGCTGCCGACACAGACCCCGGAAGTCCGAGGTTTGTGATGGAGAACTTCAGGGGACTTTCAGTCCCCCGTTCTCCCTATCGCTGCCAGCGATCACACATGTATCCCCTGTCCTGTGGATATCCTGTGGAGAGGGGATACATGTCCTGTGGAGAGGGGATACATGTCCTGTGGAGAGGGGATACATGTCTTTTGCTCTATTTTGCGCCTTCAGGACCAGACACCGTTTAGCCATTTTTAGCACACATTAGTTAAATGGCTATAACTTTTTTATTTGTTGGGCTAACAACGTGATTTTTGCGACGTTTTTTTCCGTAGACAATGCAGGTTTCTTTTTTTTATCGTTTTTATACACACCTTTTTTGCTATTTTAGAATTTTTATTCATAAAGTTTGAAAATAATAGTAAAAAAATAAGCTTTTTTACATTTCAGCTATTTTTTTTTTGGTAATAACATAGTTTTACCCTAAAATAGACCTTATATTTGTGATCGTCATTGCCTACCATAAATTTTTAGATATTACATGTCTATATTAGGCTACCATAGCGGCTGCTAGCGGAGCCTCCGGCCATGGTGGGGGCCCGTGCCGGCGGGCGACACGGGCCCCCTCATGCCGCGGGCCCCATAGCAGCCGCTACTGCTGCTACGGCGGTAGTTATGCCACTGAAAAAGGGGTAATACCAATCTGAAATGTGTCCACTCTTAAGTGGCCCCATAGCAGCTGCATGAACTGTCCCTGTGATTCATACGTCCTTGTAGTCCACAATTATACTCCAACTTTGTAGATATTTTCTTCTTAAGCATTTAAAAAGTTCAGTGGTTGTTCATTACACATAAATAATTATAATAAGAATTATAATAATAATAATAATAATAGCAATGGGTTAGGGGATAGTAGTCTACATGAAAGTTGTAAGTCCAACTGAAAAACAATTCTTAACTTATATAACAGAGTTTCACTCTACTGATAATATAACTGAAGAACATAGCAGAGTTTACGTGAAAAAACGAAAATACTGAAGAGAGATCCAAAATATGTACTAGTATATTGTTATATCTGCTAAGTAACAATACTTGCCAGTGTGTATCAAACACTGATGATTGCTTTTGGATGAGGCCAACATTGCTACCTACAAACATTTATTATTTAATTAGTTTGTGTAGAATAGGTGATATAATTTTTTTACATTTTTGTTTAGTTATTTTTGAGATGTATTGGGGAAATCAACTCCCAATGAAACCAAGGTTAGAGTGGGTGGGGGTGGTTTTTTATAAAAGTAAATATTTGAGACCAACATTTTTTCATTGGTTTGCATTCCCGCTAAACGTGCATTAACTTATCTTTAATACAACTCCAACCTGCAAAAGGAATGATTTTGAAAGATTTGTGCAATTTTTACAGGTGTCATAAATCATCTATACAAAATTTTTCTTGAAGCTTCGAGATATATTGTACATTTGGAAGATTTGGGAACTGAGATAAAAGACTGTAATCATTGATTTGTGGTGAAATAGGAATTCAAGTCTTGTCTCCGCTTTTTCAAATTTTCTTTAGAGGTGTCATTTTCAGGATATGCTTACACTTGGAATTTTTTAAGATCAGTGCTCACATTTTTCAGGAGAGGGCTATAGTTAGAGAGTTTTAAATCTTGAAATGATAAATTAATACCTAAGTATTTAATGTTCTAGATACCCTTTGAAATTTTTATATAAGAGAAGATGCATTGACAATTTTCCTTTGCAGCCCCAAGTTAAGCATTTGATAGATTTTTTTATTATGGATTTTTTAATAGCAAATTAGAGCAGAAATTGTGAAGCTTATGTATGACTCTTGGCAAAGATGTCAGGGGAGATTTAAGGGCGATTATTACAACATCCGCAAAAAAGCCCTAGTTTGGGTTCTGTGACTCCTTGAGCATTAGGCTCAGACTCAGCGGACATCACCAGATGTGAAGTAGGCTCTGTTATAACCCGAGTGAGGTTATCTGACCTCCTAGTGTGTTACTGGAAGTGACATGCCGTGATTATGGTAAGGCGTCCTAGGTAAAAGAAACATGCTAACAGACCTAATAGTATCTTACCGGAAATGATGCATCATAGTCATGGTAACGCGTCCTAGAAGAGAGAGAAACGTTACCAGATGTGACCATAGCCATTGTAACGCTTGGCTATCTCCCTGAATGACCCAACAATATTGCACAAGGAGTGCTCCCTGTTCTATTTTCTTGATTTCTCCTACTTCCATGTGACAACCGTCCTGCGGTACGGTGGAGATTGTTTGGAGCTGCACTAGTGCCCTATCAGTTTTAAACACTTGCCTACAGACTTGCGTCTGTGATACACAACGCTATAAGATGAGAATCCACACTTTGTGTGAGGGGTCTATCATTCTTACAACTGCTTTATAGATAGGTTCTTGTCCCATGATGTGCCACCTGTTTTTTCTTTTTTAGCATGAATGGAACAGTTTTTGTATTTACAGACATGTCTGCAACAAATCAGCTGCGTAGGAAGATACCCAAAGTCTCCTTGCTACAAAATGAGTCTCCCTCAAAATCTAAATGTAGACTTCATTAGTATAATAAATGTAATGGAACTATTTTTGTCAGGTAACAAAAATAAACCATTGAGGTTTGAATGCCAAAGCTATTTTTTGGCCTGCCAATAGAAGGAAACAGTGCTCCCGGAGAGGGGAAAAAGATATTTAACATTTCATAGATTTACTAGACCTCATTATATTAATTTCACTTTTTATTTCTTAAATATCACCGTGATGTTTATTGTTCTCTGCTTGAATACCAAAGGTAAAGAGAGGATATTGAAAAATTGAAAATAGGAAATATAGGATAATTCAAATAATTTAGCAAAATGCTTTTAACGTTTCTTGAGCCTAAAATTACGAATCTTCGAAATGATTTAATTGTGAATACATTTATAGCGTCAGACCTGGTTAGTTAAAATAAAGGCGGCATTCACTCCAACGTGAAATTCTCAATGACTTGTTTCTTAATCCCAGGTGTCCTCAAACAAAACAAATACATAAAACCTTGGCAAGTCTTGAATTAAAGCTGTTGAACATATGTAACTTTTATTAATGGTTTCCCATTGTTTACATTCTGTCTCGATTACAATAATTCTGTTCTCACAGCATAAATAAATGAAGACACTTACTGAAATGGTACAAATCATCCCAGTCATCAGGCTTCAGCAACACATAAAGCCTGCGTATGAAGAGATTCTGTACAGTGCATGCACTTAGCTGGCTGTTAAGGTTAATTGTATGCCTGAAGCACATTACTATATTAGGCCGAGGACACCTCCAGCTGCCATGAATGCTGTCAGTTATGTCACTTCATCAACTGGTTTGCACGGTACATATTTCACTCCTACTTCATAAAACACTATCCATTCCACACCGAACCTCACTCATAGAGTGGAAATGTTTGTATAGCTGCAGTTAAAGCACTTCATTATCTACAAATGTCATCGCTGTTTTTAGTAATTATTCACATGATGTTAGAAAACACTTATCCACCTGATGTGAAATAATAATGTTATTGATATTCATGAAGAGTCCTCTATAATATGACTTAGGGTTCCAAGAATATCAAGGAGGGGCATAAATATTGCAAGTTACATTTTAATTTTCAACACTAAAAATAATCTATATACGGCCAAGGAGGTGAGGATAGCTCAGAGCAACAATTAAAATGGAAACCCCTGCTTTTGTATTCTCAGATCAGAACCCGCACATCCAGAGACAGAGCTTATTTATTCCCTTGATTTACTCATCCTTATGTGACTATAGGGCCTGTCCCCTCCTTCCTTTCTTACCAATATTGTTGTTTTTGAGGAGAGTGGATATTGCCTATGGAGTAGGCTGCTACCCCGAGCTGCCTGCAGGGTATATACGAGGGTGAGTCAAAAATGATCCGCTCTCTGGCTGTAGAATTAATTTTAATAAATTTTCAGAAAAGACAAATACATCATTTTTCAACATAATCTCCCTGCTTTTCAATACTCTTTGTCCATCTGCTTTCGTATTCCCACATTAAAAAATGTTTTAGGCTGAGCTGCGAGCCACGAATACACCGCTGTCTTCACCTCTTCATCAGATGTGGATCTTCTTCCTCGTAGGGCTACTTTCAGGGGACCAAACAGGTGATAGTCTATCCAATAGAATCAGTTCACGTGCATGCTCAATGTTATCATCAGTAATGGACTAGCTCCTACTTCATGGCTGACACTTGTGTGACCTTCCTTGAACTTCTCTATCCATTAATACACATTTCTTCGCGATAAAACACTTTCTCCATACTGTGCACAAAGATAAATATTGGCACCCGACACTCCTTCAGACCACAAAAAACAAATCACTGCACGCTGCTCTTCTAAAACAGAAGTTTTAATATAACCGGAGTGCGGATAATTTATGACACCCTCGTATTTATATGACTACTATTGTAGCAAGAAAAGTCTTGTCTGTGATTAGAAAAAATATATATTTTTCTTACCATAAACAGTGCCTCTCTTGTCCATGGGCTGTGTCTGCTTTGCAGCTCAGCCGCATTTACTTGTGAAGGAGATATGAAAACATACAAGTGTTTTGACTGAATTGAATGGAGAGGTGGTCAGATGTTGGACTCACATGGATTCTACCAAACCCAACCAAACCTGACATTTATTTATCTTTAATCTTTTTATGCCATGTAAAAATGTTCACCCCCCCCCCCGCTCTATATAAAGTAAAATGTAGATTTGAACTAGTTTCATTGTGTAAAGCATCAGATCTAGGGTATTCCCTTTATAGTGCTTCTTTATCATTTTTACTAGAATCAGGAGCTAAAACGTTTACTGCGTGCTGCAGCTTTATCTTGATGAGATACAATGACAAGGATAATGAAGATACAGTCATATTTCCATTGCCTGCTAAGCTGAGACCCCTGTAATTTACAAATATTGTCAAAAGGTCAGCAGCAATTTTCAAATTCATTTGGATATTAACAGGTGAACAAAAGGTGAAAATCCTTTTGTCAGTTTACTGAGGTTTCTGGAGATAATTTGCTAATCACATTTATATGCAGATTATTCAATACCTTTTCAGACTAAACTGTATGCTAGGCAGATATTCCGATGCAGCTGTCTAGCATGCTACATCCCGGAAGACTGATTAATGGCTTCTGACAATATGATTGCACTTCTTATTTAATTAGATTACACATCTGGTAGAAATGGTATGCGTTTTATATTTTCTGTCAGATTTCACAAAATGCATTGTGATAGTCATTTCTGTTCAGGCATATATCATACTGTGAATGCCATACATTCACAAATTCCAATTACATAGGAAAAAGAACAGCTTCTATGCATTTTGACCTATGTTCTTTTCCAGGTAGCATTGACAGCTTCACTAATTATAACAATATCAACATTTTAAGTGCATTGTTTGGCAGTTCTATATTAGACTACTTTAAAAAATATGTTTTATTAGAACTTCATATCACTGCCTGTGACAGGGTAAAACCAAGGGCTGCGGTAAACAGCTAGGGCAGAGTGAATTTTGCTATGAACTTAAATTGTCTGAATAAAGTTGTGCTAACTGGAGACCTATCTCAATATAGAGCAAATTTCTCACTGATATCTGCACCATACAATATCTTCATCTCTAGAACCCACATGGACAGTCATGGACTTCTTTGGGCTTAAGAAAGCCCTTTCTGTGTAAACCTGGTTAAAAATGTATAATTCTTCTCCTGACCAGAGTTATTGATCTATACTCGCCTTTAAATGGTGTTGTTTTTAAGCACCCCCACTGACCTCTTTTAGGTTCCAGCTGAATCCTGGACAGTTCAACTAAATTTGTGCCTGACTCAGGATTCAAGGTGTAATGCAAAGCCCAACGGTTGTAAGACCAGTGGGAAGGGTAGACGTGGAAAAGATGCTATGGAGACGAGGGGTGATGGCAAAACAAAGTCTTTTACTCAGGCCATACTGATGGCTAGCTTAGCCCTCAGTAGAACAGAGTTACATACAGGGGATGCCCTATTCCAAGTCTTTCACTTGGCCTCTGCAGCTGCTTGCTGGCTTACTAGCCTGCAGGTAGGCTCAGGCCCATCCAGCCATCACTTCTGCTGTATCCAAATTGAGATGCTCCAGCCGACCATCCACCAAGCACATAATGCACAACACTTGCAGGCAGACTCCTGCCCATCGTTCGCCAATGCACCTTGACCCACCCTCTCTGAGGGCCCTGCGCTTGTGCTGCTAAGCACCTACGGTAGCTTGTAACACAGCAGCTCACTCTATGGGCTTTGTCCACATACTGAACCCTATTACGCGGGAAAAGTAACCTTTTAAAGACCAAACACCGGCCCTGGCGTGAGGCTGTACTGCAGCCACCGTGGTCTCATCCTTCCCGCTGTTATGGTGCAGCAATCATCTAGCTAAGATGGCTTCTTCTGGCACCAACTAATTTAAAGCACGAGTAGCCAGCCATTATTGCCTAAACCATCCTAAAAAAACAAAATACACATATCTTCCACACCATAATGTCTTCCTCCATTATGTCAGTTCCTGGGGAGAAAAGCAACACATTGCACTTAAGAACATAAACACTCCTGGGGAGGGAAAAACAATCTGGCACAATATGCAACTTAGAAACACTAGTAACCCTTTAAGAGGGTCCTTCACACATTCCTACAAAGACACTTTGACCATAGAGCTCTCACCGACTGGCTACATTTAATCATTTCATTTGTATATAAGGAATCATTTTTGAGCTTTTTTTTAGATTGTAAAATTTTTAAATGGTCACATTTGCATAAATTAATAATATTAGCGGATATAAGAAACTTTGTAATATATTTTAAAAGAGAAAAATGCCACTTTCTCCACTTATCATGTCCCCCCTATTCCTAACTGTTCACTCACTAAAAGATCAGGTTACTGCTGCCCATAGAAGTCTATAAAAAGGGGAGGAGGGAGCAGCAGAGTGAGAGGCAGAGAGAGACGCTGCAGCAGATTCCTTGTAAGTGTTTTATCTTGCCCCAGTGCTGGATTCTCAGCTATACTGCTCATTACTGCTGTATGATGTCCTCCATGTTGCTGCAACTTCTGTATATGTGATAGATAAAGATAGGGGAGCTGGATTATCCTTTTCTCTGTGTGGAGTGTATAGGAGACATGATAGCAGTTAGGCTCCACCCACTATCTCAGAGAAATCTGAGAATTATAGATAGAGCACGAGGGGAAAACTGTTAAAAAATGCAGAATACAAGTAATTTAATGGCCAGACATAGTTGAAGTGAATATTTTATTTTATTTTTATGTATTGCATAAGGAAAAGTGGGCAGATGCAGGAAAAAATACTTTTCTCTTTTTGTTTGTATTCAAATAAGTCAGTATAGCACCAAATTTAGTTTCAGATTAATGTTCTGTTTAGGTTAAGGACAAGAGACTGATATTTCAGTTAACTGTCATCATACAGGTATGGGCTTCATAGCCTGATCCAGCTAATGGCACAATGGCAGAAATGAGAAGTGTCAAAATGGCATGCAAAATGGCAAGCACTGCACCATTATATTGCATGTCTGTGCTGTATAACAGCTTCTATTTCTCTTATCAAGTCTCACTTTGGCAAGAGATGGTAAGAGAGAGGATTTTAATTCGCATAGACCCCAGGAATAGTTTATGCCTACAACAAACTTCTGTAACTCCTTGAAAATTGAGGAAACAAAGGGGAATAAAATGGTCATTATTATACAAACAACAACAATTTATCTCAGATTTCAAGACTGCTATGAATATCTGTCTTTGTCAGCCCCATAGACATTGAATAGAGCGGCAGGGTACATGCGCGACTGAAGCTCAATTCAAAATCCTCTTCACTACAGGGGGTTTAGTGAGGAGTAACT
The DNA here is from genome assembly GCF_050947455.1 of Rhinoderma darwinii. Taxonomy (NCBI): domain Eukaryota; kingdom Metazoa; phylum Chordata; class Amphibia; order Anura; family Rhinodermatidae; genus Rhinoderma; species Rhinoderma darwinii. Next base: position 225,538,573 of record NC_134687.1, read on the forward strand.
GGGAGGAGGGGGCTGGGTCCCCCATTCTAGTGATTGGTTGAGATCCCAGTAGTGGGGCCCCCAGCAATCATACATTGATCACCTATCCTGTGGATAGGTGATAAATGTTCTTAGTGGGAATACCCCTTTAAAGGAACACTCCTGTAAAACAGATACACTGTGTTATAGCAGTGCAGAGGGCAGGACATGACAAGGATTTAAGAAACACCAAAGATAGAAGTGATATGATTCCCTTACAAGCCTTGCACTAGGTATAAGGGTAAGTTCACATGGGGCAGATAACGGTAATGGTACACAGCGTATCCGCCCTGGTGGCCGCCCAAGTGCAGTTTTACTGCAGCATTAGCCGGCTTATTGGCAGGCCAGCCTTGTGGGATGACGTTTCATCCCAGGAGACCGCTGCAGCCTGTAATTGGCTGCAGCGGCGGTCATATGGGATGAAACGTCATCCCAGGAGGCTGGCCCTCTGACATCATCTAGGCCGTCCTCCTGAGATGACGCTTTATCCCATGTGACCGTGGCTACAGCCTGTGATTGGCTGCAGCGGTCACATCGGAAGAAACGTCATCCCTGGAGGCCAGCCTGCAGAATGTCAGAGGTAATTATAAGGTGTTTTTGTTTCTAAGTTGTCATTTTTGCGGCAGAATTTTTGCGATTCCGGCGCAAAGGTCGCAACCTTGACTGTTTGTTGCGGGTTTTAGATCCCCATTAAATTCAAAGGGGGCAAACCGCAACAAAATACCGGCGATTCTGCATCCACTATTGACATTTAAAAAAACGCACCGTAGGTCAATTTGTGTGCGGAATCTCCACATATTACGTACGCAGCGTGTGGATAAGATTTCAAAGAAATCTCATCCACTCCGTTGCTACTGTAATATGCTGCGCATTTTCCGCAACCAAATCCTCAATATTTAGGCCACGTGTGGGCTAGCATTAACAGTGTATATTTTTTCCATGGAGTGATCATTTAACTGCAGTCAATCCAGAGCTTTAGGGTATGTTCACACGCACTGTTTTCAGACCTAATTCGGGCGTTTTACGCCCCGAATTCCACCTGAAAAAACGGCTCCATTACGCCTACAAACATCTGCCCATTGCTTTCAATGGGTTTTATGATGTTTTGTTCCCACGAGGTGTCATTTTACGCGTCGCTGTCAAAAGGCGGCGCGTAAAAAGACGCCCGCGAAAAAGAAGTGCATGTTACTTCTTGGGACGTTTTTGGAGCCGTTTTTCATTGACTCCATTCAAAAACATCTCCAATAACGTCCATAAAATACACAGCGAAAAATGCGAGTAATTACAAAAACGTCTGAAAATCAGGAGCTGTTTTCGCCTGAAAACAGTATTTTCAGACGTATTTTGCTAAGCGTGTGAACATACCCTTAGTATCATGCAGAATACCAGTTGTAGACACTGTTTTGCATGCTAATATCCTTATGGAAAGATAAAATATAAATTATTAACAAATGAAATTCACTGTCATACAAAAGTTGTGCAGTATAAATTACATTTGAAAAAGTTATACTTTGTGGCATATAATCCAAGTTGTCGCATCATTTCTTCTGAAAATTTTGAACTAAGGGTATGTTCACACAGCCTATTTTCGGCCGTTTTTCGGGCCGTAAATGCCAGAAAAACGGCCGAAAAATCGGAAGCAGAATGCCTCCAAACATCTGCCCATTGACTTCAATGGAAAAAACGGCGTTCTGTTCCGATGGGCCGTTAAAACGGCCGTGAAAAAGAAGTGCATGTCACTTCTTGGGCCGTTTTTGGAGCCGTTTTTTATAGACTCTATAGAAAACAGCTCCAAAAACGACAGTAAAAAACGACCACGAAAAACGCAGCGAAAATCGTGAGTGGCTTAAAAAACTTCTAATTATCAGGAGCTGTTTTCCCTTGAAAACAGCTCCGTATTTTCAGAAGTGTTTGAGTTTGTGTGTTTTGAGTTTGTGTGTGAACATACCTGTCTCAAGGGAAAACAGCTCCTGATTTTCAGACGTTTTTTATGCCACTCACGATTTTCGCGGCGTTTTGCGCTGTGTTTTTTTACGGCCGTTTTTGGAGCTGTTTTCTATAGAGTCAATGAAAAACGGCTCCAAAAATGTGACAAGAAGTGACCGGCCCATCGTAACAGAACGCCTGTTTTCCTATTGCAATCAATGGGCAGATGTTTGGAGGCGTTCTGCTTCCGATTTTTCGGCCTTTTTTTCGGGCGTTTACGGCCATGTGAACATAGCTTTATAGTATTTGAGCTGCAGTGGTGTTTCCTAGTTTCTGTTGCTGAATTCATCATCGCATTGTCATTTCCAAGTAAATTTTTGTCTATTAAATTACTAGGATTTTCTCCAAAATTTATTGAATTTATGGAATAAAATGTCACACAAAAGAGCTTTAGTGTAACAAAAATATCAATAAGCCCCACTAGCAGTTATTTAGAAAATGTAAAGTCCGCTACAGGTTTTTAACTGATTTTCTTTTGGTTCCTGGCAACTTGTCATGTAATGCACAGAAATACCATGCTCTCTGGGAAAATGCATGAATAATTCCACAGCTATAGAAAAAACGAGTTGAAAAGTGAAAAGATTAGATAAATCATATTAACTTCTTCTGCAACAAAATGACAAAAAGCAGAGTTGGCCTTAGGTTGGATCCTTCATGATCCCTTTGCCCCTTTTCAGCAGCTCTACACTCGGGCTTAATTTGGGGAGTCCTGCTCCGGGAAAATCCTCTCCCCAGGGGTTGTCCTGATGAGAAAACTCTCTAAATTTTTATAGGACATTGCATAGAGACCTTGCTGTAAATGTAACATAACACCAACAAAAAAGGGTGCTGCAACAGTTATAATCTACCTTTGCCAGAAAACACAGGCTGCTTCCATCAATTTGAAATTTAAATATAAGTGTTTGTTGGGATTTGTGTTCTCCTTTATCCCTTTTCGATAATGAATTTATCAATAAACCAGTTACTTTTAAAGTGGTCTAAGGCTTCGTTCACATCTGCGTCACGGCTCCGTTCTGGCGTTCCGTCGGAGCTCTCCGTCAGAATGGAACCCTGACTGAAACAAACGAGACCATTGATTTCAATGGTGATAGATCCGGTGCAAATCTTTTCCGTTTGTCTCCGTTGTGCAAGGGTTCCGTCGTTTTGACGGTAAGCAATGCTGTAGTCGACTACGCTACTCAATTCGTCAAAACAACGGAACCCTTGCATAAGACGGTGCAAAAATGAAAAATGCAAAAGCAAAATCATAACAAAAATTTTTGGCCATCAAACCTCTATGTAAAAAAGGGAATATAATTTTTTTTTTACTGATATATATACTGTATATATATATATATATATATATATATATATATATATATATATACACATTCTTTTTGTCAAAAGAAACAATTGCAGACATCATGTCTAACCTGAATCCCTGCAGCTAGTATGGTTCAGATGCCCTGTAGATTGGCTTATGCTGCAATCTGATACAGTGAACTAAGAATTGCATCAATTAAGATAATACAAGGAAATCAATGTGTAGTCTACTGACTACGAACGCTTTTATCCAAGAAATGTTCTAAATGTATGGAAAAAACAAGACTTACAATAAGTATGCTTTCAATACAAAAATATAGAATTTTTTTTTCATAAAGTGCTATATAATCTTCCACGTTCTGCAATACAAAGAAGAATCTCAGAACCTTGTAGTATATGAAAAATTCCCGCATCGCACTTATATACAAAAGGATGTATGATTCTGAACTTTGCTTGGGGAAGTGATTTGTAGATAAACCTTTTTGCTAATTAACCCTTAAGGATGTTTCTTAGTAACGCAGCATTTTGTTTTGTTTTTCATCCGTGCATTCTAAGAGCCATAACATTTTTCCATCGATTTAGCCATATGTGGACTAGTTTTCTTGCTGGCAAGTTCTATTTTTTAGTGCCACCATATTGGGGTACATATAATGTATTATATAGTTTTTATACATTTGTGGGGGCATAATGGAAAAAATCTGAATCTGTTTTTTGGGTTCTGTTTTTAGCAGTATAAATCACATGATAACTCTATTCTGTGGGTCGTTACGATTACGGTGATTGATACAAAATGTATATTTTTTTATGTTTTACTACTTCTGCACTTTTAGTAAAAAATTATTTGTTTTTGTGCTGCCGCATTCCAAGACCCAAAACATTTCCGTTTTTTTAAACAAAAAGCTGTGTATTGGTTTGCTTTTTTGCAGGACAAGTTGTAGTTTTAATTGGTACCATTTCGGGTTACATATGACTCTTTGATCACTTTTTATTACATTTTTTTGCGAGACAAAATGAAGAGAAAACAGAAATATTTTTTGCATTTTGAAACTCTTTTTTTCTAGGCTATTTACCATGTGGGATAATCCATGCAGGATTTTTAGAGTACATGTCATTACAAATTCATTGATACCAACTATGTGTATTAGTATTATCTTCGTAGTTGTTTGCTCAATAAGAAAGGACTTTGTAAGGGATAACTGGGTTGTTTTTTTTACCTGTAATAGTATCTTGGTTCGCGGGAACATACTGTTATGGTGTTGGGCAGGAAGGGATTGTAGGGGTTGCCCACTTTGGATAATCCTTTTGTAATGAGAATGTTAATTATTTAAATGCCACTAGGAGTTAGCACTGGCTGACTCAGTGTCAGGGAGTTTAACTGACTTCCGGTATTCACCAGGGACTTCCGCGAGGAGGTATGGACTTTGCAGTGTGACGTACACAGTCGCGGTTCTTTGGGCAGTCTTCCTAAGTAACCAACATATATACCAAGGCAAGGTATGAGGGCTGATCCAAGTAATAGTCAGAAAAGCAGAGGTCTGGGTATCAGGCAATAAAGCAAGCTCAAACATAATCCAAGGTAAGAGGCTAAATTATAATAGCAAGGTCAAACAATCTGGGTCAGCATCAGAGAATCCAAATAGAGCAAGGTAATAAGGCAAGGGCATATGAAAGATGACATTTTAATCTTTCATAAGCCACCAGTTGAAAACACAGTCGGGAATGGAAGCTATATGCATATACAGTTCCAATTCCCACTGTGCCTTTAACTGGTGATACCTCCGGTTGTTTCCCAGCTAGAACTGTGATCCCAGTGGCATGAAAAAAAAATTAGAATTTCATCTTTCATATGTCACTGTGGTCCACAGCCCGAAATAAGGCTTTTCAAGTGATCCCCTTCCCTCCAATTGCAGGCTCTCACACTGTGAGCCTCAAGGGCAGTGAGGTAGCTCCACCTTAGGAGAATTGCTGCTGTTGACGGCCTCTTGTCCAGTATAGCCTCTTTTCCATATTCCACGTTTTGGGACACAATTTTCACTAGCATTATCAGTGTGACAGCGCCTATTAGATTAGCTAGCGAGATTGGGCATTACTAAACTAGTTACAGATCCTCCTTAATTTAGGTAAACCCTTGAATGATAAGTTCATTCATGTTGTTGTTAAATAATCTTTATTTATTGTAAAGGATCTGCCAGACACAGCTTCTGTGTTGACACCCGTGGGTAATCAGTCTGCACCTGCTCCTAGGTCTAATAGAGTGACTCAATCTTCTACCACTAAGGCTGGTAGGCTGAGGAGTGGGAGAACCTATCACAGCCTGGCCAGACGGTTCTAGCTCCCGCCCTCGGTCTATTTATACCCTCATTTCCTGCTTGTCTGTGCCTCTGATTCTTTCCTGTTTCCTGGCTCTGCTGCACCTGCTATTATTATTTCCTGTTTCCTGGCTCTGCTGCACCTGCTATTATTATTGACCTTGCTTAATTTTGACCCTGGCTTTACTGACTACGCTCCTGCTCTGCGTTTGGTACCCCGTACACTCCTGGTTTGACTCGGCTCGTTCACTACTCCTGTTGCTCACGGTGTTGCCGTGGGCAACTGCCCCATTTACCTTAGCTTCTGTGTACCCTTGTCTGTTTTACACATATTGAGCGTAGGGACAGTCGCCCAGTTGTACGCCGTCGCCTAGGACGGGCCGTGCAAGTAGGCAGGGACTGAGTGGCGGGTAGATTAGGGCTCACCTGTCTGTCTCCCTACCCTGTTATTACCTAATCACAGGCCCATATACCTTTTCTACCATGGTCCCTGACACTACTATGGACCCCCTTGAGACCCTGGCTCAGCAAATGCAGGGCCTCTCCCTACAGGTCCAAGCCCTGGCTCAGAGGGGCAACCAGCGTGATGCCACCCTGGTAGTGCCCCCCATCTCACCTCTTGAACCCCACCTCAAGTTGCCTGACCGGTTCTCAGGGGACCGGAAGACTTTTTTCTCCTTTCGGGAGAGTTGTAGGCTCTATTTCCGTCTAAGGCCCCACTCCTCAGGTTCTGAGAGCCAGCGAGTGGGTATAATTATGTCCCTGCTCCAGGATGGGCCCCAAGAATGGGCCTTCTTACAATATGCTGCAGCTTTTGGTCTACACGGTCTCCTCTGCCTGGTTCGGGGGTTCTCTGGGTCCTAGTGCCGCAGTCCCTGTTCGGGCGCCATAAACTGTGAGTGCAATTTAGCATCCCACTACGCCTTGAGTTCCATCCAGCTCCAAATTAGCTTTTAAAAATCAATTTATGAGTATGAGCAGCTCGGAGTAGCAAAAACACACAGACACGTTACTGTATGAAAATGCTTCTACTTTATTCTTATTAGCACGGATATTTATATTCAGACAATAACAAAATAACAATAATAAATGAGTCCGAAAAATTAGATATAGTTCCACAACTCAATTGGCTCTTAGAGGGGCCGTTCCCTCATCTTCCCTATTATTGCTGCGTAGTGCTTTGCACACGGCACTATAATTCTCCATTTTAATTATTAGTATTATTACTGCGTAGTGTTTTGCACACGGCACTATGCCTTAAAGTCCCAGAGCACCTACCTTCTAATATAACTAACTTGTACAAACATATAAGGATATGAGTATATAAGGTATACAGTAAGTATAAAACACTTTGGAAAAATATATTTCCTTTCACACTCCTGACGCCCCTGAACTTTCCTCTGTCTATCTTTTTTTTCTGCTCTCGGGCTCGGGTAAGAGACCCGTTGAGGAGTACTATTCTGACTTTAGGTAGTGGTGTGTAGCTTCTCGGTGGAATGACCCTGCCTTGAGGTGCCAGTTTAGATTGGGTCTGTCAAACGACCTGAAAGACCTGTTAGTTAGCTATCCCTCTTCAGACTCTCTAGATCAGGTTATGGCTTTAGCGGTACGTCTTGACCGACGTCTCAGGGAACGACGACTTGAAAGTTTTTGTGCTTTCTCCTCTGGCTCCCCCATGATGGCTCTCGAGGTTCCGTTGCTTCGTTCTTCCACGGAAAACTCGGATGAACCAATGCAACTCGGGTCCTCCGTGTCTCCCCAACAACGTAGAGAGTTCCGCAGGAAGAATGCTTCTACTGTGGGGATGACAAGCTCAAGTGAACAACTGTCCTAGGCGTAAGAATAAGCAGCCGGAGGAACTTTACACCTAAGTGATCATCGGGGAGGTCACTTGGGCGCACAGGTATTTCCCGTAAATATGAAACCTAATAAGATCTTGCTTCCCTTTCAGGTCTCTTTTGAGGGTAGGTCTGCTACTGGCAGTGCCTTCGTGGATTCAGGGTCTTCTGCTAATATCATGTCTGTGGAATTTGCTATGTCTCTAGCTATGCCATTGATTAATTTGCCTAAACCTGTCCCGGTAGTGGGTATCGACTCCACTCCACTTGCTAATGGTTATTTCACGCAGCATAGCCCTGTTTTTGAAGTCATTGTTGGCTCCATGCATTTGGAGCAGTGCTCTGTACTGGTGATGCAGGGATTATCGTCCAATTTGGATTTAGGCCTTCCCTGGTTGCAGATGCATAATCCCACGTTTAACTTGAATACTGGGGATCTTACCAAATGGGGTAATGAATGCATGACATCATATTTTTCTGTTAATTTTATTTCTCTCCCTGAGGAAGTGAACACTCTACCTGAGTTTATTCAGGGCTTTGCTGATGTTTTTTCTAAAAAGGCCTCCGAAGTGTTACCTCCTCATAGAGAATACGATTGTGCTATCGATTTGGTACCAGGAGCTAAGCTCCCTAAGGGTAGGATATTTAATCTCTCTTGTCCCGAACGTGAAGCCATGAGAGAGTATATCTAGGAATGCCTGGCCAAGGGTTACATTCGCCTGTAATGGCAGGAAGGCGGTGAAGGGAACAAGTGAGCCCTAATCTACCCACCGCCCTGTGCCTGCCTACTTGCAACGACCCGCCCTAGGCGACGGGGTACAACTTGGCGGCGGTCCCTACGCTGTCTAAGTGCAAGGGAATACAAACAGGGAACACGCAAGGGAATACAGTAGCCCACGGAACGCCGCGAGGAAACGGAGCGGTGAATGAGCCAGTCAGGATCAGGAAGTAGTGGAGTATACAAACGGGAGCACGGAGCAGAAGCAAGCCAGGGGCAGAGCAACGCAGGATAAACGGAACTGAAGCAAGGCAGAAGCACGGCAGAAGCAGGCTGGAGCAAGGCAGCAGTGGGGCCAGGAATCCAAGAAGAATAACAAGCAAGGAGGAAGAGAAAACGGCAGGTATAAATGGACAGGGGGCGGAGCTAACTCTGACTGACCAGGCCGCGATAGGCTCTCCCACTCCTGAGCCTGCCACCCTGATTGGTGGGAGCAGGTGTCAGTCTCAGAGGTCTGGCCTCAGGTGTCGACTGATTAATCCTGGGAGTATACCCAGACGTAGTGCCTGGCAGATCCTTTACAGTACTCCCCCTTTTATGAGGGGCCACCGGACCCTTACTAAGAGGACACGGTTTAGTGGGGAAGAGAAGGTGGAACCTCCTGATCAATACCCCACCGTGAACATCTCGAGCAGGTACCCAAGTCCTCTCCTCCGGCCCGTATCCTCTCCAATGGACCAGGTACTGGAGGGAGCCCTGGATCATCCTACTGTCCACAATCTTGGCCACCTCGAATTCCACCCCCTCAGGGGTGAGAACGGGAACAGGAGGTTTCCTCGAGGGGGACCAGGATGGGGAGCAGCGTTTCAGGAGGGAGGCATGGAAGACGTCGTGTATGCGAAAGGATGGGGCAGCTCCAGACGGAAGGATACAGGGTTGAGGACTTCAATGACCTTATAAGGTCCAATAAATCGGGGAGCAAACTTCCTGGACGGGACCTTAAGGCGCAAGTTCCTCGACGACAACCACACCAGATCCCCGACGACAAACCGGGGGTTAGCATAACGTCTACAATCAGCCTGAATCTTTTGTACGCTCTGGGACGCCTCTAGGTTCTTCTGAACCTGGGCCCAGACTGTGCACAGTTCCCGATGAACGTCCTCTACCTCGGGATTATTGGAACAACCAGGGGAAACGGAGGAGAACCTAGGATTAAACCCGAAATTACAGAAAAACGGGGAGACCCCTGACGAGTTACTGACCCGGTTATTCAGGGAAAATTCGGCGAGGGGAAGGAATGAGACCCAATCAAATTGACAGTCAGAAATGAAACACCTTAAATATTGTTCCAGGGATTGGTTAGTCCTTTCCGTTTGGCCATTAGTTTCGGGATGGAAGGCAGAGGAGAAGGATAGATCAATCTCCAACTTTTTACAAAAAGCTCTCCAAAATAAGGAAACAAATTGTACCCCTCTGTCCGAAACGATATTGACTGGGGCCCCATGGAGACGCAGAATGTGTTTCACAAACAAAGAAGCTAACGTCTTGGCGTTAGGTAGTTTCTTAAGGGGCACAAAGTGGCACATCTTGCTGAAGCGGTCTACTACCACCCACACCACCGACTTGCCCTGAGATGGAGGCAAATCGGTGATAAAATCCATGGAGATATGGGTCCAAGGTCTCTGGGGAATGGGCAAGGAACGTAGTAAGCCCGCAGGTCGGGACCTAGGGGTCTTGGACCTAGCACAGACCTCACAAGCGGCGACGTAAGCCCTAACGTCTTTAGGCAACCCAGGCCACCAATAGTTTCTGGTAATGAGGAGTTTGGTACCCAAGATGCCAGGATGACCAGATAGAGCGGAGCCATGGTTTTCCCTGAGTACCCTTAGCCGGTATTGCAGGGGGACAAACAGTTTGTCCCCAGGGAGGTTCCCGGGAGCTGAACCTTGATCAGCCGCGATGTCAGAGGCTAAGTCAGAATCAGTGGCAGAAACAATTATACCAGGGGGTAAAATACAAGCAGGATCCTTCTCAGAAGTAGGATTAGCCATGAAACTACGTGACAGTGCATCAGCCTTAATATTTTTGGACCCAGCCCTATAGGTAACCAAGAAATTAAATCTGGTAAAGAATAGTGCCCAACGAGCTTGTCTAGGATTAAGCCTCCGGGCAGATTCTAGGAAAACCAGATTCTTGTGGTCAGTAAGGACCGTTACCTGGTGTCTGGCCCCCTCCAAGAAGTGACGCCACTCTTCAAAAGCCCATTTAATGGCTAAAAGTTTGCGGTTGCCAATATCATAGTTACACTCCGTGGGCGAAAACTTCCTAGAGAAGTAAGCACAGGGGCGGAGATGGGTGAGGGAGCTGGTACCCTGGGACAAGACGGCCCCCACTCCCACCTCGGACGCGTCAACCTCCACAATAAATGGCTCCCTTTGGTTGGGCTGAACCAGCACGGGGGCCGAGATAAAGCACTTCTTGAGGGTCTCAAAAGCCTGGACGGCCTCAGGGGGCCAATGGAGGACATCAGCACCCTTGCGAGTGAGGTCCGTAAGAGGCTTAGCGACGACCGAGAAGTTGGCAATAAATCTCCTGTAATAGTTAGCGAACCCTAAAAAACACTGTAGCGCCTTCAGGGAGGCAGGTTGGACCCATTCCGCCACAGCCTGAACCTTGGCAGGGTCCATGCGGAATTCATGAGGAGTGAGGATTTGACCTAAAAATGGTATCTCCTGTACCCCAAACACACATTTTTCGGTCTTCGCAAACAGATTATTTTCCCGAAGGACCTGGAGGACATTCCTGACATGCTCCACGTGCGAGGACCAGTCCTTGGAAAACACCAGTATGTCATCAAGGTACACTACAAGAAAATTACCCAGGTAATCTCTCAGAATTTAATTAATAAAATTCTGGAAGACGGCAGGGGCATTACACAACCCAAAGGGCATGACTAGGTATTCGAAATGACCTTCGGGCGTGTTGAACGCAGTTTTCCACTCATCCCCCTCTTTGATGCGGATAAGGTTATATGCCCCCCGTAGATCGAACTTAGAGAACCATTGGGCCCCCTGAACCTGATTAAAAAGATCCGGAATCAAAGGAAGGGGATACTGGTTCCTTACTGTGACCTTATTCAAGTTCCGATAATCAATGCACGGCCTAAGACCACCATCCTTCTTCCCCACGAAGAAGAAGCCAGCACCTACAGGAGAAGTCGAGGGGCGAATGAAACCCTTGGCCAGGCATTCTTGGATATACTCCCTCATAGCTTTACGTTCATGACATGAAAGATTAAATATCCTCCCCTTAGGAAGCTTGGCACCAGGCACCAAATCGATGGCGCAATCGTAATCTCTATGAGGGGGCAACACCTCGGAGGCCTCCTTAGAAAACACATCAGCGAAGTCCTGAACAAACTCAGGAAGCGTGTTTACCTCCTCCCGGGGAGAAATAGAGTTAACCGAAAGACATGACATCAGGCAATCACTACCCCATTTGGTGAGATCCCCAGTATTCCAATCAAACGTGGGATTATGCAGCTGCAACCAGGGAAGACCTAATACCAGATCGGACGATAATCCCTGCATCACCAGTACAGAGCACTGCTCCAAATGCATGGAGCCAACACGGAGTTCAAAAACAGGAGTATGCTGAGTAAAATAACCATTAGCAAGAGGAGTGGAGTCGATACCCACTACCGGGATAGGATAAGGTAAATCAATAAAAGGCATTTTTAGAGACATAGCAAATTCCACAGACATGATATTAGCAGATGAGCCCGAATCCACGAAGGCACTGCCAGTGGCAGACCGGCCAGCAAACGAGACCTGAAAGGGAAGCAAAATCTTATTGCGTTTAGTATTAACGGGAAATACCTGTGCGCCCAAGTGACCTCCCCGATGATCACTTAGGCGCGGAAGTTTTCCGGCTGCTTATTCTTGCGCCTGGGACAGGTGTTCAGTAGATGCTTGTCGTCCCCACAATAGAAGCAGAGACCATTCTTCCTGCGAAACTCTCTACGTTGTCGAGGGGACATGGAGACCCCGAGTTGCATAGGTACCTCAGAGTCCTCCGTGGAAGAGCGAGTAGACGGGACCTCGGGGGGAGTCGCAGGGCAGTCAGAGGGGAAAACATTGAAACGTTCAAGCTGACGTTCCCTGAGACGTCGGTCAAGTCGTACTGCTAGGGCCACTGCTAGGGAGTCAGAAGAGGGGTAGCTAACCAGCAGATCCTTCAGGGCGTCAGATAATCCTAACCTAAACTGGCACTTTAGGGCCGGGTCGTTCCACCGAGAAGCTACGCACCACTTTCTAAAATCAGAACAGTATTCCTCAACAGGTCTCCTACCCTGACGTAAGGTCACCAGCTGACTCTCGGCTAAGGCAGTCCTGTCAGTCTCGTCGTAAATGAGACCGAGGGCAGAGAAAAAACGATCAACGGAGGAAAGTTCAGGGGCGTCAGGAGCCAAGGAGAAGGCCCACTCTTGGGGCCCTTCCTGGAGTCGGGATATAATGATACCCACCCGCTGGTTCTCGGAACCTGAGGAGTGAGGTCTTAGGCGGAAATAAAGTCTGCAACTCTCCCGGAAGGAGAGAAAAGTCTTACGGTCCCCTGAGAACTGGTCAGGTAATTTGAGGTTGGGTTCTAAAGGTGAGGTGAGCCAGGGCCTGGACCTGTAGGGAGAGGCCCTGCATCTGCTGGGTCAGGGTCTCAAGGGGGTCCATGATTGCGTCAGCGTAGAAGAAATGGTAGACTAGGTAAGGGCTTGTTATTATGTAATGGCAGGAAGGAGGTGAAGGGAACAAGTGAGCCCTAATCTACCCACCGCCCTGTCCCTGCCTACTTGCAACGACCCGCCCTAGGCGACGGGGTACAACTTGGCGGCGGTCCCTACGCTGTGTAAATGCAAGGGAGTACAAACAGGGAACACGCAAGGGAATACAGTAGCCCACGGAACGCCGCGAGGAAACGGAGCGGTGAATGAGCCAGTCAGGATCAGGAAGTAGTGGAGTATACAAACGGGAGCACGGAGCAGAAGCAAGCCAGGGGCAGAGCAACGCAGGATAAACGGAACTGAAGCAAGGCAGAAGCACGGCAGAAGCAGGCTGGAGCAAGGCAGCAGTGGGACCAGGAATCCAAGAAGAATAACAAGCAAGGAGGAAGAGAAAACGGCAGGTATAAATGGACAGGGGGCGGAGCTAACTCTGACTGACCAGGCCGCGATAGGCTCTCCCACTCCTGAGCCTGCCACCCTGATTGGTGGGAGCAGGTGTCAGTCTCAGAGGTCTGGCCTCAGGTGTCGACTGATTAATCCTGGGAGTATACCCAGACGTAGTGCCTGGCAGATCCTTTACATCGCCCCTCTACTTCTCCGGTAGGTGCTGGCTTCTTCTTCGTAGGGAAGAAGGATGGTGGTCTTAGGCCGTGCATCGATTACCGAAACTTGAATAAGGTCACTGTAAGGAACCAGTATCACTTTCCTTTGATTCCTGATCTCTTCAATCAGGTTCAGGGGGCCCAATGGTTCTCTAAGTTTGATCTTTGGGCGGCTTATAACCTTATCCGCATAAGAGAGGGGGATGAGTGGAAGACTGCGTTTAACACGCCCGAAGGTCATTTTGAATATCTCGTCATGCCCTTTGGGTTGTGTAATGCTCCCGCGGTCTTCCAGAATTTCATAAATGAGATTTTAAGAGGCTACCTGGGGGTATTTCTTGTAGTGTACCTTGATGACATACTTGTGTTTTCCATGGACTGGTCCTCCCACATTGAGCATGTCAGGAAGGTGCTCCAGGCCTTTCGGGAAAACAAACTCTTTGCTAAATCCGAAAAATGTGTGTTTGGGGTGCAGGAGATACAATTTTTGTGCTAGGTTCAAGACTCCCAGGTCCCGACAAGCTTACTATGTTCTTTGCCCATTCCCCAGAGACCTTGGACCCATATCTCCATGGATTTTATCACCGATCTGCCTCCATCTCAAGGCAAGTCGGTGGTGTGGGTTGTAGTAGACCGCTTCAATAAGATGTGCCACTTTGTGCCCCTCAAGAAACTACCCAATGCTAAGACGTTAGCTACCTTGTTTGTCAAACACATCCTGCGTCTCCATGGGGTTCCTGTCAATATTGTTTCTGACAGAGGGGTACAATTTGTTTCATTGTTTTGGAGAGCGTTCTGTAAAAAGTTGGAGATTGATCTGTCCTTCTCCTCAGCCTTCCATCCTGAAACTAATGTCCAAACCGAGAGGACTAATCAGTCTCTAGAACAATATTTAAGGTGTTTTATCTCTGACTGTCAATATGATTGGGTCTCCTTCATTTCCCTCGCAGAATTTTCCCTTAATAACCGGGTCAGTAACTCGTCAGGGGTCTCCCCCTTTTTCTGTAATTTTGGATTTAATCTACGGTTCTCTTCCATTTCACCTGGTGGTTCCATCAATCCCGAGGTAGATGTCATTCATCGAGAACTGTGCACAGTCTGGGCCCAGGTTCAGAAGAACCTAGAGGCGTCCCAGAGCATACAAAAGACTCAGGCAGAAAGAAGACGTTCTGCTAACCCCTTGTCTGTGGTCGGGGATCTGGTGTGGCTGTCTTCTAAAAATTTGTGCCTTGAAGTCCCGTCCAAAAAATTTGCTCCCCGGTATATAGAGCCATACAAGGTCACTGAGGTCCTTAACCTTGTCTCCTTCCGACTGGAGTTACCCCCGTCTTTTCGAATACACGACTTGTTTCATGCCTCCCTCCTGAAACGCTGCTCCCCGTCCTTTGCTACCTCGAGGAAACCTCCGGTCCCTGTTCTCACCATGAAGGGGTAGAATTCGAGGGGGCCAAGATTGTGGACAGCAGGATGGTCCAAGGCTCCCTCCAGTACCTAGTCCATTGGAGAGGATACGGGCCTGAGGAGAGGACTTGGGTACCCGCCCGGGATGTTCACGCTGGGGTATTGCTAAGAATGTTCCATCTTCGGTTCCCCAATAAGCCAGGTCCACCTAGAAAGGGTCCAGTCGCCCCTCATAAAAGGGGGGGTACTGTAAAGGATCTGCCAGACACAGCTTCTGTGTCGACGCCCGTGGGTAATCAGTCTGCACCTCTTCCTAGGTCTGATAGAGTGACTCGATCTTCTACCACTCAGGCTGGTAGACTGAGGAGTGGGAGAACCTATCACAGCCTGGCCAGACGGTTCTAGCTCCCGCCCTCGGTCTATTTATACCCTCATTTCCTGCTTGTCTGTGCCTGTGATTCTTTCCTGGTTCCTGGCTCTGCTGCAACTGCTATTATTCTTTCCTGTTTCCTGGCTCTGCTGCACCTGCTATTATTATTAACCTTGCTTCATTTTGACCCTGGCTTTACTGACTACGCTCCTGTTCTGCTTTTGGTACCTCGTACACTCCTCTTTTGACTCGGCTCGTTCACTACTCCTGTTGCTCACGGTGTTGCCGTGGGCAACTGCCCCAGTTCCCTTAGCTTCTGTGTACCCTTGTCTGTTTGTCTGTCTTACACATATTGAGCGTTGGGACCGTGGCCCAGTTGTACGCCGTCGCCTAGGACGGGCTGTGCAAGTAGGCAGGTACTGAGTGGCGGGTAGATTAGGGCTCACCTGTCTGTCACCCTACCCCGTCATTACATTTATTGCCAAATATTTAGTTAAAATGTACATAAAGGGAACAATTTCATATAATGGACAAACACTGTAAGAAACAATGAATCTCTCCACTGACCATGTGACTTTACATCACTATGATCGAAATGTCACTGCAGCATAGACATTACAGTAGCAGAAAGGATACTGGCCACAAGATTTTTACAGTAAGTATATCAAAAAGGTTTTTTTTTTGTACTTTCTACAGGCTCTCTGAGATTGTTTCAAAGCAACCAGCAATTTTTAGAACAA
Source organism: Rhinoderma darwinii (assembly GCF_050947455.1). Classification (NCBI taxonomy): domain Eukaryota; kingdom Metazoa; phylum Chordata; class Amphibia; order Anura; family Rhinodermatidae; genus Rhinoderma; species Rhinoderma darwinii. Next base: position 225,554,634 of record NC_134687.1, read on the forward strand.
ATTTCTCTATTCCCTAAGAGAGGGTAAGTGAGTGGATGTTAACAAAAATAAAAGCTTCAAGATGCTGTCACCCCAAAATTTTTTTTCAAATTTAGCTACTTATTTGCAAACAGTTTGTGACTATTACTAAGTAAGCCCTCAGTCACATAAGCTTAAAGTTTAGGAACCCTAATCCCAGTATTACATGTGTCTGAAAATCTAAATACTATAATTACATACTAGCAATGACATAACACAGAGCTACTTTAAGAATATGTTCCTTGGGACAGTTGCCTTGGACCGGACCTACCAGAAGAGAGTCACATGACATCATGTACAGTATTGTTGTCACAGAACTGCATACTGTACTTACTAGCTAAGTCCAAGTCGAATCCTAAATTTGCATGTATCTAGTCTACCTAGGCGTGCTGCTTGCAAGTCAAGCAAAGACTGTCTGTTTTAAAATAATAATTCAGGCAAAACTGATACACAATGTTATTCCAAGTGTAGGACCTGAGGGGGAGGTGCATGACACTGATATGGCAATCTCCTGGTTAACTCCATTTTTTTTTGCCTGCTGCTTTAGGCCACTTTAAAAATAGGAAAGTTATAGCTCTTCCAATGCATTGATGATAAATTAAAAAAATAGCTTGGTCCTGAAGGGCCAAAATAGGTCAGTTCTTAAAGAAACATGTTTTTTACTTGCATCATTTTGAGGTGCATATAATTTATTGATTAGCTTTTATTAACATTTTAGTTGGAGTAGAAACATTTTTTAAATTCTGCCTGTTTGAAAAACATGTTAACTTATTTCTATGAGTCAGTACGATTATGGTGAGTCCAAATTTATATTTAGTTTTATGTTTTATCTCTTTTGCTGAATAAAAGCATTTTTCAATGAAAAAAATATAAAAATTTTTGGGGGCACCACATTTCGAGATCCATAACTTTATAAAAAAACTTTTGTCGACCTAGCCATATGAGGGCTTGTTTTTGTCAGAAGAGTTGCATTTTTTTGGCAAAATTTTGAGGCATAGATAATTTATTGTTTGATTTTTATATAAAAAAAATTAAATCAGGAGGAATGCAGAAATAAATTCAATTTTGTCATTGTTTTTGCATTTTCACATCAATTGTGACGCGGTTTAAATAATGTGTTATCTTTTTTTCTATGGATCGTTATCCTGGTTGAGGTACCATATTTTTATTTTTTTATTCTTAGAAATGAAAATATTTTTTGAATGACATTGTTTTAATGTATTTATTTAGGGGGGTATTTTATTGAACTTAATTTTAGTTTTATTTTTTTGTCCCTCGATCACTTCTATAAAGCTTTAGTACTCTAAAGTATTATTAACTGTCAGTGTAAAACTGACAGACAAAATATAGGGCCATACGCTTGGCTAATGGTCAGACGCCTCTGGCAGACCTGTGGGTCTTTATCAAGCCTCCAGCTGCCATGGAAACACATCAGCACCCCTTTGCGTGCAACCTCCCTCTCTCAAACTCCTCAGATGCAATGGCCACTGTTAACTGCAGCATCTAAGGGCTAACCAAGCCAATCGAGTATAAACTCCCGCCCCTGGTATGGATACAGCGGCAAGGAGTGAACGGGGTGAGAGTGGGGAACCCCAGAAATATTGTACCTAGAGGAAGGAGCACACGTCTTTTCATTTGGCACTTTCTTAGGATGTGAATATGCAGCGTTGTGACGGATAGCAGTTGATAACATTGTAGTAAGTCAGACTGCACTCTGTAGAAAGGTAGTCACCAGTGGGCATTGAACCAAAGCAGACACCGTTGTTTGAACAAATTGTTTAGCAGGGCACTCCATTCACTACAAAAATTAATTATTTATTTTTAGAGTAAGATAGCTTCATCATAGTGAGATTACACTATTGAGCAATTCACATGGTATTTCCTTTCCTTTGCCCTCTTAACTTGTGTGCCATGGTGGTGTCCAAATTATTGGAGCCCAGTTTACACTGCTCTCTCTCTCTCTTCACCACTGCTGAACAAGTCACACTACAAAATTGCTAAAATAAGATAAAATATTTTTAAACAAGGTAAATTACTAGTACGTGAATGATATGCATAAAGTGTCTACATTGACAATACCCAGTTATGTAGTGTCCCCCATAAAATATACATAAAATAAGTTAATTTCTATCCCCAGAAATACATACAAAATGATAGAAAAGTTACAGGTTGGGACAAAAGTAAAGGCCTGTAGTTAAAGTAACATCAGTGGTAAATGTGACTGAAAATCAAAGCAAAACTGGCTTAGTTGCCCAAAGCATCCAATCACAGCATAGCTTTCATTTTCAAGAGCCAAGTGTGCTTACATAGTGTGAGATAAGATGGCGACATCGAAGCAAGAAAAAGCTTTTTGCGTGTTCGAATTTGCTAGAACAGGGTCTGTTGTGACAGTACAGCAAAACTTTCAGAATAAATCTGGTAAATGTGCTTCGAATAGAAACTGCATTTCGCACTGGGTGAAGCAATTCGAAACCACTGGGTGTTTATGTGATGGGTAGTCCAGGCCGCACAAAGACTTCAGAAGAGACAGTGAACATGATTCGAGCCATTTACGAGCGTAGTCCTAGAAAGTCGACCAGGCTGTCTAGTATTAAAACATCTGCGTTGTTAGCCATACATATTACATCTTCTTCAGGAGATGTGACTTTTGCATTGACTTGCAGGGCCGATTGGAACAGGACGAATTCGCTGACAGGCTGGTTCTCAGCAATGAGGCTACCTTTCACCTCAGTGGGAAGGTTAATCGTCATGTTAGAATTTGGGGCTCATAAAAACCATGTACCCTTTTTGAGAACATATGGGACCCAAAGTTAACGTGTGCTATGCAATGAGCAGGTGCAAAGTCTATGGTCCCTTTTATTTTGCCGAGGATACTGTCACTGGCCACTCCTACCTGGACATGTTAAAGAAATGGCATATGCCACAGATAGAGAAACGTTGTCTATCAGCAGGATGTTGCACCTCCACATTTCAATTTGGATGTTCACCGATACCTGAATGAAACTCTACCGGAACATTGGATCAGCCGGGCCTCAAACAACGATTCACCAATGTTGTGCTGGCCTCCACGATCGCCAGATATAACCCCCTGCGACTTCTTTCTGTGGGGCTACATCAAGGACTCAGTGTATCTGCCCCCCCCCCCCAGCCACAGGATCTGAATGACCTGAGACAAAGCATCACTGAAACAGTGGAGTCCATATCCGAGCATATGCTGGCGCACGTCTGGGCAGAACTGGACTACTGCCTAGACATCTGCCGTGTCACCAATGGTAATCACTTTGAACATTTGTAGTGTATAGATAAAACTTGGATAGATAATGTGTCTTTTCATGTTGATAAATTTGTGTATTGTTCTCTCGGTTATGAATACAGAGGCTATAATTTTGCACCATCCTTTTCTAATCACCCTGTATATTATTAAATAAGAGCACACATCACTGTAGCATTCTGGCATGTTTCTAGATATTGCCTCTATAGAATTATGTTACTAATGATGATGAGCACAATTATGATTTGCTTCATTAATCAGTATGCCAGTGGATTCGCGTTGTTTACCCTAGAGCCACAGAGATCTCATGTTATCTTAAATAATGCACAGAATATATGGTTCATATATTATATTAAATGTCTTACTTACAAAAAATATACACCATTCAACAAAGATTGCAAATTTATTAGGAAAAAATCACACAAAACAAGTATAAAACAGTTTTTTCCCTTAGCATGAAGAATAGACTACAGAAAATCTATGCACCTAATTTGCTTTTTGGCATCAAATAAAAATTGACAAAACTTGCATTATACAAAGATAATGGTATTGTATTGTAAAAAGATATACACAGTCCAATGCATTACTTTTTCTCTTGAGATCTTTAAAAGCTGGCATGCCGTCTATAAGTGCCAATAGGCAGACTAACAGCTGAACCCAAGACAATTAAAACCTTCTGAATTTATGTACACTGCTCTGCCTTATCCTATAATGTAGGGTAAAAGGGTTTATAACATTGAATTAAGTCTGATTTCTGTTTTCTTTTCCAAGATACTGGAACTGAGAGGGTAAACTGTAATATATCTATCTGGAATAACAATACGAATAATAATTAAAGGGAAATTGCCAAAAGGGCTGATGAGAAGAGCGGGTCCAGCTTAGGCTCTCACTACCCGTTATCTATGGCCTGTGTGAATCTGTACAGGACTCCCTTATCCATAATAATAGTTGCAACCAGAAAACTATTACTGATTTTGTTTTTTTTCTTCTGTAGCTTCTACAGACTAATATATTTGACATACATGCTCACATGATTATTATTATTATTTTTTTAACGTGTTTTATTTAACCTGTTAACGCCGAAGGACGGATATATCCATCCTCTGCAGCTGCTAGTTCGCGTAGGAGGACGGATATATTCGTCCTCAGATCGCGTGGGTACTGACAGTGTACACACGCGATCAGCGGCAGGAGCACGGCTGTTATACACAGCCTGGCTCCTGCTGCAACTGCCGGAATTAGGTACGCTCCGATTCCGGCAGTTTAACCCATTAAATGCCGCTGTCAATAGCGACAGCGACATCTAATGTGTTTGACAGAGAAATCACGGGGCACCGTCGGGTTTCCATGGCAGCCGGGGGCCTAACAAAGACTCCCAGGTCTGACCTCAGCAAATGCCTGTTAGGCCATGCCGGAGGCATGGCCTAATAGATTGCCTGTCAGTTTTACACTGACAGGGAATAATGCTTTGGTATACTAAGTATACCAAAGCATTATATATGTGATCAGCAGATCGCATAGTGAAGTCCCCTGGTGGGACTACAAAAAAAAAATGTAAAGCAGTTAAATAAAGTTCGTGAATTTTTTTTTTTACAGTCAATCAAATAAAACTTTTATTTAGTAAAAGTGCCAAAACAAATAACACATACACATATATGGTATCCCCGCGATCGTAACAACTTGAACAATAAAATTAATACATTAATTAAACCACCAGATGAACGGCGTCCAAAAAAATCGCAAAAAACAACGGCAAAATTCTCTCTTTTCTCCCATTCCCCTAATAAAAAATTTATTAAACGTTAATCTATAAGTCCTATGTACCCCAAAATAGTACTAATGAAAACTACACATTGGCCCACAACAATCATGCCCACATACGGCCACATTGACGGAAAAATTAAAAAATTACGGCTCTTGGAATGCGGCGATGCAAAAACAAGTAATTTTTTTCTAAAAGGGTTTTTATTGTGCAAACGTAGGAAAACATATAAAACCTTTACATATTTGATATCCCCTTAATCATGCCGACCCATAGAATAAAGTTAACATGTTATTTATGCTGCATAGTAAACAGTGTAAATTTATAACGTGAAAATTAATGCTGGAATAGCTGCTTATTTTAAATTCTCTCCTAAAATAAAGTTAATAAAAGTTAATCGATATATTATAAGCATCTAAAATTGGCACAATTACAAAATACAACTTGCCACACAAAAAACAAGCCCTTATACGGCTATGTCGATGGAATAAAAAAAAAGTTACGACTCTTGGAATGCGACCGTGATAAAACAAAAAATAATCCTTGGTCATTAACGTGCAAAATGGCCTGGTCATTAAGGGGTTAAGGATATATGCAAATATTTTTTAAATCAATAAAACGATACAAAACTGAACAGCGTGTAGTTATGCATTACACAGTTATTAGCACAGAAAAAAGACATAGTGTGCCTAAAGTCACAACCGGCATCATTAAGATGTAATGACAAATCAGAAAACATTGCTTTACACATTGGCTGCAGTGACACGTGACCACATGTTAAAAAAAATGCTCGAGCATTAAAAAGACTCAAAGGGGGGGTGTGTCTACCAGCGTATGGCGTAAGACGTGTGCTCCTGTAGTTCTGTAGCTTCCGGGCTAATTACTGGCTCACACCAGCTATAAAACCACCGCTTGAGACCTCGTTACTCCCTGGACGGTCTCCTGAATACTTGGAGGTATGGGCAGACTGAAAAAGAAGCCCACGACTGTTAAACTCACCGAGTTTTTTCCAGCGTCGCGGACCCAAGATGGCGCCGACTGACCAGCACCATTACAGCAGAGGAGTTCCGGCTCTAGTCAGAGGAGCTCAGGCACTACACGTGGCTCTGTTCCTGCTTCCCTGCCTCCTTACCTGAGATCTTCGGAGCATGCATCCTCTTCACAGCCGTCTTCTCCTCTCAGTGACCATGTGCAGCCTCCTGTGGGATCTTCTTATTAACCATCTGTGAGTACTGCTGGCTCTCCTGCAGGGCAGAGTCTGTTACATGCTCCATTTCCTGACACTGTGCATGTTCAGCAGCCACCTTTGCCTCTTTATGCTTCTGGTGCATAGAAACCTGTATCTGAAACTGCGCTCAAGTTGTCGTTACAAGAGTTTCATACTTCTATCCAGCAGTCCATACAGTCAGCTTTTCAGCATCTGCAAAAAGATTTTCATGCCCTTGGGGACAGAACTTCCCATATTGAAAACAAGATGGTTGAATATTCTGCAGCTCATAATTTACTTGTGGATGCAAGTATTTCATTGGAAGAACAGGTTGAAACGTTGAAATACAAGGTCGCTGAGATCGAAGATCAGTTGCACCGTAATAACTTACGGTTCCGTCGCATTTCTGAGTCAGTTAAAGGAGACCAGTTGGTAGAGTTTCTCACAGATCTTTTTGTGGCAATATTACCGGATACACCGCAACTGGACTTGATGATTGACAGAGCACATCGTATTCCCAAGCCCAAGTCGTTGCCTTTATCTTCTCCGCGTGATGTGATTGTACGTATTCATTTTTACAGCTTTAAAGACAAATTACTGTTTGCGGCAAGAAATGTGACCTCTCTTCCTGGGAGATTTCAAGATGTTAAATTGTTTGCGGATCTTTATGCCGCTACACTGCTTCGTCTGAGAGAATTTTTGTCTGTTACCATGATTTTGCGGGATCATCAAATTCCCTATAAATGGGGATTCCCTGTCAAGCTGATCATCGCCAACAAAGGATCCAAATATGCGGCGGACTGTCCGCAGAAAGTTCAAGCTTTGCTCGCTGATTGGAATGTGAATGTGTTGTCTCCTGCAGGCTCACAGGCCTTTTCATCTAGACAGCCTGTTTCTTCAACTATTCTGAATACGGACTGGCAGAAACTCTCAGGTCGTAGATCTTCTGTATCCTGAACATGTTTAAGTTATCCTATGGTGCCTTCATATGGTTCTTTCTTGTTTTACTGTAAGGGCGGTTAGTTTTTCATGTCCTTATTGCATATGTACTCTTTGATGACTTTAAATAGCCAGGGGTCAGCTCTTGGCTTAAACCACCTGCCTAGTGGCCTTAAGTCTTCCACCCCCTACCGTGGCACCAATTTTCTATCATGCGCCAACACGATTGTTTTTGTCTCCAATTTATTTTTCTGTTTTATTGTACGTTTTGCTCACCATACTCACTTACTTGAGATTGTCATCTCTTTTTTTTCATATGCTTGCGCATGTCATGTCCTTGGAGGGTCTCTGTAATCCTAGATTGTGGGGTAACACTATTATTGTGATTTTACCAATTTATAGTTTTTTTATTTTATTTTAATATGGTGCTGACTTTTTCTTCCCTAAATGTCAACGGGCTTAACAGCCCATTTAAGTGCTCAATGTTGTGGGCGGAACAAGCGCCTAAAATCATCTGTATTGTGTTTGCAAGAAACGCATCGAAATCAATCTGATGCCTTTAGGCTTAAACATAAAAATTTTCCCCATATTTAAACTGCTCCTGCGGTTTCTAAGAAACGAGGTGTGGCTATAATCCTTGACAAATCGGTAGCGTTTAAACAGGCATGACCTAGCCGGCATGACCTAGCAGGCATTCACGACAGGCAGACCTGGGGGCCTATATTAGGCCCCCGGCTGCCATCGGAGACACAGACACTCTGCGATTTTATCGCCGGGTGTCAGTGGGATGAGAGGGAGCTCCCTCCCTCTCTCCAAAACCACTCAGATGCGGTGCACACTATTGTGCATCGCATCAGAGGGGTTAAACGGGTGAGATCGATACTTATATCGATCTCACCCGGCAGAGCAGGGACGCCCCCAGCCCTCAGCTACCTCTGGCAGCTGAGAGCAGGGAGATTTGACAGCTCCCTGCTCTGTTTACTTTATTCTAATGCAGCGCCGTGGAATGGCGGTGCTGTAGAATAAAGCCAATTAATGACCGCCGTGAAAAGGCTTATCGGCGGTCATTAAGGGGATAAAATGCTTAGGTTGGTCCACAAACATAAACAGGGGTATCTTATGATGGTGGGAGACTATAATAAAACCATGTGGCCTTCACTTGATTCATCTGCTTTAGGTGCATCGAATTCTCCCTCGGATCTATTTCAAACTATTTCCAAAGAAGGTTTGATGGATGTGTGGCATTTTCAACATCTCACAGAACGAGAATAAAAATTTTTTTTCCCATCCTCACAGTACTTACTCTAGAATTTATTTGTTTTTTGTGGATAAACCTTTGTATGATCATACTATATCTTCGCATATTGGTATGATCACGTGGTCGGACCATGCTCCTATTATGCTTCGAATATCTGAAGAGTTTAATAAACCCCCTACATTTCCCTGGAGGAATAATCATTTTATTTTGCAGTCTGGCCAATATCAGCAATCCCATACTAGGGCGTTAGAAGATTTTTTTTACCTTAATATTACCCCTGATGTGAATTCTGCCACGATCTGGTGCGCTCATAAAGCCTTTGTGAGAGGTCACTTTATTAGTCTAGCAGCTAAAGATAAGAAAGAAAGAGCATCCAAGAAACTTCAACTCTCTAACGAGATTTTACGTCTCACGCAATTGAACAAAGGTCTGTTATGCTCTGCGAGAACTAAGATGATTAGTCATCTTCAACACCAGTTACACCAACTAGACCTCTATAAGTATGATCTGGCGTTGAGGAAATTGAAAGCTAAGTATTATAGACATAGTAATAGAGCCGGAGCTTTGTTGGCGTCAAAACTAAAATATCAAGCATATAAAGCGAGAATTCCCTATCTTTATGACCAAAATAATACTTTATTGTTTAATCCTCAGGAAATTGTGAACTCTATTGCACAATATTATTCCTCCCTTTATAATTAAAATTCAGACTCTTCCACTACCCAACCTTCCCCGACTGCCATTGCTGATTTTTTGGCTTCTGTTTCCTTACCGACTGTCACACCGTTGCAATTGGAAACTTTGGCTAATCCTTTTCTCCTATCAGAAATTAATGATGCCATATTAACACTGAAGCCGCAAAAGTCCCCTGGCCCTGATGGCCTTACTAATGATTATTATAAGAAATATCATAGTATTCTAGCGCCTCATCTCCTACAGATGTTTAATCATATTCATGCTATGGGCCACGATTGTTACTTTACCTAAACCTGGCAAACCAGCAGATAGACCACAGAATTTCAGGCCCATTAGTTTGCTTAATACGGATTTAAAATTATACTCTAAGATTTTGGCATCTCGTTTGTCTAATATTTTACCGAACTTGGTGCATCAAGACCAAGTTGGGTTTGTTAAAAACCGATTTTCGGTTGATGGCACTCGACGCTTTATTGATATCGTGGACTGGGTGGGGCGCCGTCTTGTGCCCTCTCTGCTCCTATCATTGGATGCGGAGAAGGCATTCAACCGCGTACATTGGAGTTATCTAGATGCTGTACTGGCTAAATTTGGTATCATAGGAGCGGCGCGGGATATTATTATGGTGTTATATTCTACACCCTCAGCTGCTGTTTTAACTTCAGGATATCAATCTACACCTTTTGAGATATCTAATGGTACGCGCCAGGGTTGCCCTCTTTCCCCATTAATCTTTACGTTAATTATGGAAACCCTGGCAGAAGCTATACGCTCGTCACCACTTATTCAGGGAATTAGTATTGGCAATTCCACGCATAAAATAGGTTTATGGGCTGACGACATGCTTATAGTGTTATCTGATCCAATGAATTCCCTTCCAAATATGTGTGGAAAAAGCATAGAGCTAGGGTTGCTCATCCTATATTATGCCTCCCTATTGAGAAAGGAGGGCTTGGTTTTCCTAATGTGGTGGCATACTGCCATGCTACTATTTTAGATCAACTCCGGCAGTGGCTGAATCCTCGGCATTCCAAGCATTGGGTAAATATAGAACGTGACTGCGGTCAGTATAGTTCACTTGAAACTTATCTTTGGGCTTCTGGCCTTAAGTTACACACTCGTCCCCCTCATTTATTGACTGTTAAAGCCGCCTTGATGTCTTGGAAAATGATTGTGATCCAAAAAGCTCTCTTTCCACTGCGGGTGTTTGACATGTCCCTGAAAATCCTTATGCAGTTGATTCCTGATTTAGACCTTTCTAATTGGGAAACGCAAGGCATTGGGTAGTTGTTGGATATTGGGAGTGGCAGTCTTTTGTTGTCCTTTGCAGAGATCTCAAATAAATACTCTATACCACAGGCTGACTTTTAAAAGTAAGTATTTGAGAATTCGGCACTTTATGTTAAGTTTTCATATTGGAGATAATCCCCCTAAAACGCCTTACGAACTATATTTTCATCACTATAGTAATACTATGAAAGGTGTTTCTAAGGCGTATTTCGCTATTTCAGAGCTTCTGCAGACTAAAACTCTTGCATGTCTTTCACACTGGTAAAGAGATTTACATCCATCTCCAGGGTCTGTGGATTGGGCATCAACTTATCTTTTGGCATCTAAACTATCTAAATCCACTCAACACTTGGAAGCTACAAGGAAATTGTTATATAGATGGTATTTTACGCCTCATCGTTTAGCTTTGATCTATCCAAACTCGTCCAATATTTGCTGGAGATGTTGTGTTTCCAAGGGAACTCTTTATCATGTTTTTTGGGAGTGCCCTCTTCTAAGATTTTTTTGGGACAAAATAGACAAACTCCTGACTACTGTTTTACAGTATTCCTTCGTTTGCAGTCCGGAATTGGCGTTACTTAATAATGGTGTGACTGATTTTCATTCTCATGATAGAACGATCATATTTCATGTCTTGACCTCTGCAAAAATTCTGATAGCTAGGTATTGGAAGTAAACTGAAACTCCTACCTTATCTGAAGTAATTCTATATGTCAATACAAATTGCATTATGGAAATAACAGTTTCTACTGTACATGGGTATCAATTCTCTCAGGGCTCATCTTGGGACAAATGGCAGTCCTCTAGGTATTTTATGGATGCTCTTCATACTTAATTGTACATGCCTGTATCTCTGTCATTCTCTTATCTCATTTACAATTGGTGAGTTTTTGTTTTTGTTGGGTTTGATTTTGTTTGTCCTTTTCTTTTTATAATGAATCTCAGCATATCCTTACTCTTCTTTATATACACATGTATGTATTATTGGAATGTATCTTGGTTTATTTTTGTAAACTTGCTGATGTGTACTGATGTGGAATTTTGTTTGGCTAATGTTCCTGATACATTTTGTACATTCCTATGCTGTGACATTTCTGATGGACCTTATGGTTCAATACCCTAATGTGTATTTTGTATCTTGTTAATAAAAAATATGTTTAAAAAAAAAAGACTCAAAGGTGTTGAGCACTATAATCCCCATACCTGTTGAAACTTTTTGGGGCATTTTTATACAGAAAACATTCTCAAATAGGCAACCAGAGTTTTCCATTGGGAGACCAATGGGGTCTCTCCTCTATCCTTCGAATGGCAATCACTTTATGAACCAAAAATACTTAACGAAGATAGCATAGTGGGAGCAGTCATCTTCCGTAAGGACGCCAAATAAACAGACCTCTAGAGTAAGGGGAATAGGTTTGCTAATAATTTCAGAAAGAAGGTCTTCCACTTCTGATCAAAGGAACTGATATAAAAACAACTCTTTAAGAGGTGATTGAAGTCTGCCCATTTACAGGGGCATCCATGGCATTTAGAAGATGTGAATCTAGCATATGAGATAATCTGATAGAGGTGAGGCAGCATTGATGGATGATATATGATTGCATAAAACTGTTATTTTTCCGTGACAATCCTCTGTAGTTAATGTGGGCATTAACTCTCTCCCTTTAAGAAAAGTTGGAAACTATGAATGCATATTTTTTAAAGATAACAGGTTTAGATAATAGATATTAATTCCCTAGGACCTTGAGATTTAAAGATGCCAATGAGTGGCTACAAGGAGATAGGCATGGGGTGAGCCTAAAATTAACTATCAAAGGCATATTTAAGTTGGATAAAATCAGGGGCGTAACTAGGAAAGACTGGGCCCCATAGCAAACTTTTGACTGGGCCCCCCTCCCCTGGGTATCACACAACCCCCCCTTGTAGATAGTGCCTCCCTATAGATTCCAGGCAGAAAAATGGACAAGGAGGCAGCACTTCCAAAATGTAGAATAACCTTTATTCACCCATGCAACGTTTCAATCCCTCAGGATCTTTCTCAAGCATGATTCCGCCACACAGCGCCCCCTATAGATAGCACCATACAGCCCCACTGTAGATAGCGCTATACACAGCTCCCTGTAGATAACGCCATACAGCCCTCCCCCATAGATCACGCCATACAGCCTCCTCTGTAGATAACGCCATGCATCCCTCCCCTGTACATAATGCCATACAGCCCCCCTGTAGATAACGTCATACAGCCCCCCTGTAGATAACGTCATACAAACCCCCCTGTAGATAACGCCATACAGCCCTCTCACTGTAGATAATGCCATACAGCCATCCCCCTGTAGATAACGCCATACAGCCCTCTCCCTGTAGATAATGCCATACAGCCATCCCCCTGTAGATAACGCCATACAGCCCCCTGTAGATAACGCCATACAGCCCTCCCCCTGTAGATAATGCCATACAGCCCTCCCTTGTAGATAACGCCATACAGCCCCCTGTAGATAATGCCATATAGCCCTCCCCCTGTAATAACGCCATACAGCCCTCCCCTCTAGATCATGCCATACAGCCCCCCCTGTAGTTAACACCATACAGCCCTCCCCCTGTAGATAATGCCATACAGCACCCCTGTAGATAACGCCATACAGCTCCCCCTGTAGATAACGCCATACAGCCCCCCTATAGATAACGCCATACAGCCATCTCCCTGTAGATAACGCCATATAGCCATCCCCCTGTAGATAACGCCATACAGCCCCCTGTAGATAACGCCATACAGCCCTCCCCCTGTAGATAATGCCATACAGCCCTCCCCTGTAGATAACGCCATACAGCCCCCTGTAGATAATGCCATATAGCCCTCCCCCTGTAATAACGCCATACAGCCCTCCCCTCTAGATAACGCCATACAGCCCCCCCTGTAGATAACACCATACAGCCCTCCCCCTGTAGATAATGCCATACAGCCCCCCTGTAGATAACGCCATACAGCTCCCCCTGTAGATAACGCCATACAGCCCCCCTATAGATAACGCCATACAGCCCTAAACCCCCCCTGTAGGTAACGCCATACAGCCCCTAACCCCCCAAAAAAAAGGCCTATAGTTTGTCCTACAAAAGAGATGTATCCCCTATTCACAGGATAGGGGATACATGTGTGATCGCTGGCAGCGATAAGGAAAATGGGGGACCGAAAGTTCCCTGAACTTCTCCATGAGAAACCTCGGACTTCCGGGGTCTGCGCAGTTCAATAAAAATAAAAGGAGCGCTGGTCACGCATGCGCACAAGCGCGACCGGTGCACAATTAATTTCTATGGAGCTACCGACAGACCCCGGAAGTCCGAGGTTTGTCATGGAGAACTCCGTTCTCCTTATCGCTGGGCATCCCAGCGATCACACATGTATCCCCTATCCTGTGGATGTCTTTTGTGGGAACAACACCTTCAGTGGTATCGCGCTGTAGCAGCCATAGCGGCTGCTAGCGGAGCCTCCGGCCGCTACAGCTGCTACAGCGGTAGTTACGCCACTGGATACAATTAAAGGCTACACTTAATGGAATCCCATTGTGGAATCTGAATGTTATTTCTCATATTTTTTATAGAGATAACAGTGCCATCAGAGTTTAACACCGGAGCGATACAATTTACATTGAGGTCAGACCAAAACTGGGGGTCTTGTAATATGAAGAGGGAGAAGGGGATGTAATTTAAGACTATAAGGCCCTAGGACAGGCCACAGTGTTGAGAGAGTTAGGAAATGGGCTAAATAATGTTCAGCACTGAATAATAATGAGGAGCCAGAAACCCATGCAGCTATGTACTTTAATTGTCCAGCCAGGTAATATAGGATTAGATCAGGTAGAGCTCCACTTGACTCCTCTTTTGATCTCTGTAAAGAGGTTAGCTTAACCCGTTAGTGACCGCCACTACTCCTTTTCACGTCGGTCACTAATGGGCTTTATTCTGATGCATAAGCCTTTTACGGCACTGCATCAGGATAAATAAACAGAGCAGGGAGCTGTCAAATCTCCCTGCTCTCAGCTGCCAGATGTAGTCGAGAGCAGGGGGCATCCCTGCTCGAACGTGTGAGATCGATATAAGTATCGATTTCACCCGTTTAACCCTTCAGATGCGGTGCTCAATAGTGTGCACCGCATCTGAGTGGTTTTGGAGAGAGGGAGGGAGCTCCCTCTCTCCCCCACCGACACCCGGCGATGCGATCGCCAAGTGTCTGTGTCTCTGATGGCAGCCGGGGGCCTAATAAAGGCCCCCAGGTCTGTCTGTAGTGAATGCCTGCTAGGTCTTGCCGGACAGTAGTACATGTACACTGCAATACAAAAGTATTGCAGTGTATTTTAATAGCGATCGTATGATCACATATTAAAGTCCCCTAGTGGGACTAGTAAAAATGTAAAAAAAAAGTTTAATAAAGTTAAAAAAAAAAAATGTGCAAAAAAAATGAAAAACCCACTTTTTCCCCTTACAAAATGCTTTAGTATTAAAAAACTAAAATAAAGTAAAAAAGTTACGCATATTTGGTGTTTTTTTTTTTTTATATAATCTATCTCTTACTGGTAAAATTAACCTAGCCTAAAAATTCTAGACTGTTCATGTCTTTGACAGTGGGCAAACTTACAAAATCAGCAAGGGATCAAATACTTATTTCCTTCACTGTATGTATATATATATATATATATATATATATATATATATATATATATAAAAATTATTTATTTCCCCCTGCTCAAGAAGGCACATGTACAGGCCCGTCTGAAGTTTGCAAATGAACATCTGGATGATTCTGAGATTGATTGGGAGAAGGTGCTGTGGTCAGATGAGACTAAAATTGAGCTCTTTGGCATTAACTCAACTCGCCATGTTTGGAGGAAGAGAAATGCTGCCTATGACCTAAAGAACACCGTCCCCACTGTCAAGCATGGAGGTGGAAACATTATGTTTTGGGGGTGTTTCTCTGCTAAGGGCACAGGACTACTTCACCGCATCAATGGGAGAATGGATGGAGCCATGTACCGTCAAATCCTGAGTGACAACCTCCTTCCCTCCACCAGGACATTAAAAATGGCTCGTGGCTGGGTCTTCCAGCACGACAATGACCCGAAACATACAGCCAAGGCAAAAAAGGAGTGGCTCGAAAAGAAGCACATGAAGGTCATGGAGTGGCCTAGCCAGTCTCCAGACCTTAATCCCATCGAAAACTTATGGAGGGAGCTGAAGATCCGAGTTGCCAAGCGACAGCCTCGAAATCTTAATGATTTACAGATGATCTGCAAAGAGGATTGGGCCAAAATTTCATCTAACATGTGTGCAAACCTCATCATCAACTACAAAAAATGTCTGACAGCTGTGCTTGCCAACAAGGGTTTTGCCACCAAGTATTAAGTCTTGTTTGCCAAAGGGATCAAATACTTATTTCTCTGTGCACAATGCAAATAAATATATATAATTTTGACAATGTGATTTTCTTTTTTTTTTTTTAAATAATCTATCTCTCACTGGTAAAATTAACCTAGCTTAAAAATTCTAGATTGCTCATGTCTTTGACAGTGGGCAAACTTACAAAATCAGCAAGGGATCAAATACTTATTTCCTTCACTGTGTATATATATATATATATATATATATATATATTAAAAAATCTTTATTTTGGTAAATTCTTCGATCTCCCCTTTTATTTAAGGTTCCAGGAGGTCTAATCTTAACCCCTTAATGACCAGCCTATTTTAAACCTTAATAACCAAGCCATTTTTTACATTTTTCCACCGTCGCATTCCAAGAGCTATAACTTTTTTATTTTTGCGTCGACATAGCTGTATAAGGTATCAAGGGAGCAAGGGATCAAATACTTATTTCCTTCACTGTATATATATATATATATATATATATATATATGTATATATATATATATATATATATATACATATATATATATATATATATATGCATAGCATTTAAGTACGTTAGTGAGGGGGTATATATTAGTATAATAGGACCCGGAGCAGATTCTAAGAATATTCATGTCAATGTAATTAACCCCTCCAGGACTGAGCCTGTTTTGGCCTTCAGGAATGCTTTTACCTATCCAAGTGATTCTAAGATTGTTTTCTCGTGACATATTGTACTTTATGTTGGTGAAAAAATTTGGTCGATAAATTCAGTATTTATTTGTAAAAAACAACAAGATTTGGAGAAAATGTGCATTTTTCTAAATTTAAATGTATCTGCTTGTAAAACAGATAGTAATACTACACAAAATAGTTACTAGTTTACATTTCCCATATGTCTACTTTAAGTTTGCATCGTTTTTTGAACATTCTTTTATTTTTCTAGGACGTTACAAGGCTTAGAACTTTAGCAGCAATTTCTCATATTTTCAAGAAGATTTCAAAAGGCTATGTTTCCATGGACTAGTTCAGTTCTGAAGTGGCTTTGAGGGCCTTAATAATTAGAAAGTCCCAACAAATCACCCCATTTTGAAAACTGCATCCCTCAAAGTATTCAAAACAGCATTCAGAAAGTGTTTAACCCTTTAGGCGTTTCACAGGAATTAAAGCAATGTAGAGGTGAAATTTGCAAATTTCATTTTTTTTAGCCAAAATTCATTTGTAATACATTTTTTTCTGTACCACAGAAGGTTTTACTTAAGAAACGCAACTCAATATTTATCCCACATGTGGCCCTAGTGAGCTACTGGACTGAAACACAGGCCTCAGAAGTAAAGGAGCACCTAGTGGATTTTGGGGCCTGCTTTTTTTTTAGAATATATTTTAGGCACCATGTCAAGTTTGAAGAGGTCTTGTGGGGCCAAAACAGAAAAGACCCCAAAAGTGACCCCATTTTGGAAACTACACCCCTCAGTGAATTTATCTAGGGGTATAGTTAGCATTTTGAACCCACAGTTTTTTTGCTAAATTTATTTGAATTAGTATGTGAAGATCAAAATATACTTTTTTTCTGAAAAACGTAACAATTTTTAATTTTTACAAGGAATAAAGGAGAAAAAACATCCCAATATATGCAATTTCTCCCAATTATAGCAATACCCTATATGTGGTAATAAACTACTTTTTGGACCCACAGCAGGGCTCAGAAGGGAATGAGCACCATTTTGATTTTTGGATTTCTGATTTTGCTGGAATAGTTTCCAGTGCCATGTCTCGTTTGCAATTCCCTGGAGGGACTAAAACAGTAGAAACCCTGCAAAAGTGACTCCATTTTGAAAACTACACCCCACAAGGAATTTTTCTAGGGGTAAAGTTAGCATTTTGACTCCACAGCTGTTTTACTGAATTCATTGGAATTAGTCTGTAAAGGTAAAAATCGAAATAAAGGAGAAAAAGCTCCCCAACATTTGTAACGCAATTTCTCCTGATTACGTAAACATGCCATATGTGGTAATAAACTGCTGTTTGGACACACAGCGGGGCTTAGAAGGGAAGGAGCGCTATTTGGCTTTTGGAGCTCAAATTTAGCTGAAATGGTTTACGGGTGCCATGTAGAATTTGCAAAGCCCCTGAGAAACCAAAACCGTGGAAACCACACAAAAGTGACCCTATTTAGGAAACTACACCACTTAAGGAATCGATCTAAGGGTATAGTGAGCATTTAGACCCCACAGGTCTTTTGCAGAATTTATTAGAATTAGGCCGTGAAAATGAATATCAACATTATTTCCACTAAAACATTTTTTCAATTTCACAAAGGATAAAGGAGGAAAAAGCACCCCAACACTTGTAAAGCAATTTCTCCCGAGTACGGCAATACCCCACATGTGGTCATAAATGTTTTTTTATTAGAAAGTAATTTACCCTTTCCGGACTGATGCATTTTTGCTTTTTCTTTTTTCTTTTTCCCTCCCCGCTTTCCACGAGCCATAACTTTTTTTTTCTTCCGTCAATAGAGTGGTGTGAGGGCTTATTTTTTGCACAATGAGCTGTAGTTTTTATTGGTACCATTTTTTGGTACATCCAACTTTTTGAACGCTTTTTATTACATTTTTTGGTAGAGCCAAGGTGACCAAAAAACAGCGATTTTGCAGTTTTAAATTCTTTATTTTTCATGGCGTTCACCGTGCGAGTTAAATAATAGTATATTGCAATAGCTTGGACTTTTACAGGCACAGCAATAACAATTTTTTTACATTACTTTGGAGAAAAAATGTGAAAAGGTTTTTTTTTTAGTTTAAATATTTATTTCAATTTTTTTCACTAATAATAATTTACTTTTGTTTTTACACATTTTATTAGTCCCCCTAGGGGACTTGAACCAGCAATCAGTAGATAACTGGTACAATACACTGCAATACTATAGTTTTATAGTTGGGGTCATTACAAACGCGGTGATACCAAATATGTTTACTTTTTTAACGTGTTCAGTTTTTAGCTATAATAAAAGACTTATTATAGGAAAAAAAGCATTTTTTGTTTATGTATCTTATAACTTTTTTTTGACACTTTTGTAAAACATTTTCATTATCTTTTTTTTTACTTTTTTTTACTTTTCCCACTAGGGGACATTTAGACTTGCAGCTCTGATCGCTGCTAGAACACATTACTCTACCTACGTAGTTGCGACGCACAAATACACGGTAAACAGTGAGGTCCCTGTTCTTCCCAAACCTCTGTCCCTACCTACTTGTACGACCCGACCTAAACGACGGTGCACATCTGGGCGGCGTTACCTATACTAGTACAAGTGAAACTGACAAACAGATAAGACAGAGACAGTACGAAATAATAAAGGGTCACCTGGGAAATACACGGAGGGAGAGGCAGGGCAATTACGCCACACACAAGTCAGGGAGCAAAAGGCGGAGTCACGCAGGCAGGGTCAAAACCGAGAGAGTGCGGAAAAAACTAAAGTCAGAAGGTAAAGAAAAGTCAGGAGTCCAGCCGGGGTCAGGGGTCACAAAGGAGTAAAAATGCAAGTCGCTCAGGGGAGACTAAAACAAGGGAAAGCACCAGGCTAGGAAACTCTAATTACAGGCAAAGGCTTACTACCCCAGGCTGAACTAAATAAGGAGAGGGGGCGGGAGCTCAGGAACATCAGCCAGGCTTATATTCTGTCAGAGAAGAGAGAACTAATTGCCGCTATTTTTACAGTGATTGCCGTTATTCGGTGAATAACGGCGATTACGTGACCGGGAACCGCACAAAACGGTCTTCGGTCTGTGCTCCGAGGCCTCAGCTAACTCCGTAGCTGAGTACACAGACTTTAAGCGCCTCCCGGGGGCGCTATCTTATGCTAAAGCGCCGCCCTGAAAAGGCTGCGCTCTGGCATAAGTACCCTTAATGGACGCCGCAAAAACACCTAAAGGCGGTTATTAAGGGGTTAAAGTGATGTGAAAGTGAAGCCTTTAGCTATGCCCCTGCTTAGTCCATCTTCTTGTTCTTCTGTTACAAGGATTTTTGTTCTGCAGGATAGTAGTGTTTGAAATCCTTCCCTTTTTATAGTCCTAGAAGTCCCAGGGTAGTATATGTCAGGACATGATAGCAGAAATGCTACAAGCTTGATGTGTAATGCTTACCTGTAAAGATACATTAGCAGTGAGAATCTACCCTATGTCTGTACATAAAACAGTACCAGCTATAACCATGGGTATTGTCATATTTTATCTTGTAAAACATATGTACTGACCAGTATCATGAACAGATTCATTAATGTTTTCATCAGCAAGATGAGTTTCTAAACCAGTTAGTTTTTACTGTAATCAATTAGTGCAATAATTGAAGAAACTTTCGAAGAATACGTAAATATTAGTGTCCAAACTTCGGCAGATCTACATTCTATTTTGACAGGACTTTGGTAAGACCCCATGCACATGAACGTGCTTTTGCGGCTTCAATTCCCCCGAAAATCCACGCGATTTGCGGGCGGCTCGTCGGTGACACTCCGCGCCCGGCCGACCCGAAAATCATGGCCGTGCACATGGCTACGGTCGTGTGCATGAGGCCTTAATCTCTAGTTGTAACAGGCAATTGACATTGGTTTAAAAATATTATTACATGCTGTGGCAACCTAATGGCCTCCTCATGTTTACATTGAATAGTAAATCAAGAGCTCGTCAAGAATTAGTGAGTCTGTTTGAACTGTAAGAGTAACAGGTCTGTATTATACTGTTTTAAAATAAATGTTATGTTTTATTATTTCATCTATTATACCTATGGCATGAAGACTCTTAACCACTTGCCGACATTAAATGTACGGTTACGTCATAGCCGGCAAGGGCAAGAATGGAATGGGCTATGTATATAATATGTATATTGCAGTATATTTGCAATCGATCCAAGGACTAAGTTTAAGTCCCCAAAGTAGATAAATAAAAAACGTTAACAATAGTTAAAAAAAAATTTTTTTTTGTATACCCAAAAAATATTAAACCTTCAAAACAACTCCCTTTTCCCATAATTCACACAAAAGTAATGTAAAAAAATAAAAAATAAATTTGTTATCGCTGCATTCGTAAAAGTCAAAACTATTACAATTAGAGATGAGCGAACTTATCAAAAGTTCGGTTCGGCTAGTTCGCCGAATTTCACGAAAAAGTTTGATTTGGACCGAACTAGTTTGGACCGAACCTGTAATTTCTGTGCGCCGAGCATGCTACTGTCCAGGGTGCTGATAGAGTTAATGGGCTGCACTAACTATTTCAGCAATCTTGAGAGTACATGCTCGGCGCGCGGAAAATACAATTTTAATGTAATAAAAAAAAAATAATAATACGTTCATACTTACTTTCCTCCTGTCCGGCCTCCAGCGATGACGTTTCATCCATGTCGCCGCTGCAGCCAATCACAGGCTGTAGTGGCGGTCACGCACGTCAGGATGACGTCAGAAGGCTGGCCTCCAGGGAAGACGCTTCATCCCACGTGACCGCCTCTGCAGCCAATCACAGGCTGCAGCGCACTCTACACTACACTACACTACACTACATTACATTACATTACATGACATGCGTTGTGGCGCAGATGACGTAATCATATAAGGCACACGTGAATACGTCATCTGCGCCCACCGCTCTGTTATTGTGAATGGGAGCAGTAAGAAGAAAAGTGACGGGACCGTTCAAATCTTCGTGGGAACGTCTTAGGTGAGTTTATTTATGTATGTATGTTTGCATGTATGTATGTATGTATGTATGTATGTTGTCATGTATGTATGTGTATATGTGCATGTATGTTTGCATGTATGTATGTTTGCATGTATGTATGTATGTTGGCATGTATGTATGTGTATATGTGCACGCATGTTTGTATGTATGTTTGCATGCATGTATGTTGGCATGTATGTATGTTGTCATGTATGTATGTATGTATGTATGTATGTATGTTGTCATGTATGTATTTATGTATATATGTGCATGTACGTTGGCATGTATGTATATATGTGCATGTTTGTATGTATATTTGCATGTATATATTTGCATGTATGTATGTATGTATGTATGTTTGCATGTATGTTTGTATGTATGTTTGCATGTATGCATGTTTGCATGTATGTATGTTGGCATGCATGTATGTATATATGTGCATGTATGTATGTTTGCATGTTTTTATTTTTGCATGTATGTTTGCATGTATGTTTATATATATGTGCATGTATGTAATTATGTTTGCATGTATTTATGTTTGCATGTATATTTGTGCATGCTTGTATATATGTATGTATGTATCTTTGCATGTTTGTTTGTATGTATGTATGTTTTCATGTGTGTGTATGCATGTATGTATGTATGTATGATAGTTTGCATGTATGTATGTATGTATATATGTGTGTATGTTTGCATGTATGTATATTTGCATGTATATATGTGCATGCTTGTATATATGTATGTATGTATGTATGTTTGTATATATGTATGTATGTTTGCATGTATGTTTGTTTGTATATATGTCTGTATGGCCATGTATGATACTGTCTGCTGGCGCCCTGTATCTAAGTCAACTTCGCGGCAGGCTTCTATACATGGTATAACAGTCAGTATCACACATTAAACTGAATCTAAGCCTACGACATGTTTTATTTCATTTTTTTTAATTAATTTTTTTACAGGTTTGGTGTTTGGACTACGTCGGTTTCGAGGACTACTTAGATGACGGTTGTTTTTTCTACAATAAAATGGTCAATGAGGGTTGTGTTGGGGGTGCTTTATTTCAATAAAATATTTTATCTATATCTTTGTCTTTTCTTTTCAAATTGTATTACTACCACTTTAGTAATGGCCGCTGTCTGAGTGACAACATCCATTACTAAGGCGAGGCTTAGTGTTAGCCGGTGCAGAGGCTAACACTAACCACCATTATTACCCCGGTACCCACCACCACCAGGGGTGCCGGGAAGAGCCAGGTACGATCCAGTACCCGACCATCTGTTGTGATGGTCGGGCTCTGGGGCGGCCGAAGGCTGGTATTATGAGGCTGGGAAGGGCCAAAAACAGTGGACCTTCCCACCCTTGTAATGCTAGGATGCTGCTGCTGTGTTGTATCTGGCTGGTTATAAAAGTGTGAATTTTTTTTTATTTTTTTTTAAAAAAGACATGGGGTTCCACCCAATTTATCATAACCAGCCACATACAACACAGTGTTATTAGCCTGGGAATGGACAAAACCAGTGGCCCTTCCCACCCATGTAATGCCAGACTGCTGCGGCCTTGTATATGGCTGGTTATTAAAAATGTGGGGGAATTTGTTAAATTAAAAAAAAAAACGACGTGGGGGTCCCCCCCATTTTTATAACCAGCCCGATACAACACAGCAGCAGCAGCCTAGAATTACAAGGGTGGGAATGTCCACTGTTTTTGGCCCTTCCCAGCCTCATAATACCAGCCTTCGGCCGCCCCAGTACCCGACCATCACAACAGATGGTCGGGTACTGGATCGTACCAAGCTCTTCCCGGCACCCCTGGTGGTGGTGGGTACCGGGGTAATAGTGGGTGGTTAGTGCTAGCCTCTGCACCGGCTAACACTAAGTACCGCCTTAATAATGGATGCTGTCAATCAGCCAACTACCATTATCTAGGCACTAATAAAGTTTAAAAAAAAACACAAAGACAATTCTTTTTTATTGAAATAAGAAATCCCCAACAAACCCTCGTTAACCATTTTATTAAAATTTGAAAAAACTTAGATCTACGCAGTAGTCCAACGAATCGAAGATGTAGTCCAATCGGTACATCAAAATCTGCAACAACATAAAAAAACAGTTATCAATGTGAACAATAACAATACTTCTACTCACCTACACACATATATACACGCACACACAAACAAACAACCATACACAAACACACACATATATACACAAACACAACAAGATACACACACACACACACAAACACACACATATATACACAAACACAACAAGATACACACACACACACACACACATATACAAACAAAAACACACATATCCAAACACACACATATACACGAACACACACATATACACAAACACACACACATATACACAAACACATATACACAGTTATACACAAACACAACAAGATATACACAAACACACACACAAAGAGACAAACACACACATATACACACACATATACACGAACTAACACATATACAAAAACACATATACAAACAAAAACACACATACCCAAACACACACATATACACAAACACACACATATACACAAACACACACATATACACAAACACATGTACACAAACAGAGTATTTCAGGAGAGGAGCGTGCAGATTTTGTGCTGCTGTGAACTCTGCTCTTACCATTACGTAGCTCAGTTGTACCTCTCCTCCACCCCTGTCCTCAATAACACCTTCACATGATTGGCAAGTCACCACCCCGCACAAGATCCGCACGCTCATCTCCTGAAATACTCTGTGCTGCTGTAAACTCTGCTCTTACCATTACGTGGTGACTTGCCAATCATGTGAAGGTGTTATTGAGGACAGGAGTGGAGGAGAGGTACAACTGAGCTACGTAATGGTAAGAGCAGAGTTCACAGCAGCACTGAATCTGCACGCTCATCTCCTGAAATACTCTGTGCTGCCTTAAACTCTATGGACAGGTCAGGATCCTGTTTCCTTTAAATGCTGCACTGTAGCGCAGCCTTATATAGTGGATCGAGCGGGTTCCCCAGCAGCATTTGAAAGAAACAGGATCCTGACCTGTCCACAGAGTTTAAGGCAGCACAGAGTATTTAAGGAGATGAGCACGGCCGGGCACGGCCGGCCACGGGCAGCTGGTCGTTTTTCCGAGCCGTGCTCCCATTATAAAATATATTACCCGTAATGACGGGTGGCTACATGTGTGCACCCGTCATTATGGCAGCGTTGCTAGGCGACGTAAATAGTCACTGTCCAGGGTGCTGAAAGAGTTAACTGATCAGCAGTAACTGTTTCAGCACCCTGGACAGTGACTACCGATCACAATATAGAGTAACCTGTAAAAAAAACAGACGTTCATACTTACCGAGAACTTTCTGCTTCCTCCAGTCCGGTCTCCTGGCCGTTGCCTTGGTGACGCGTCCCTCTCGACATCCGGCCGGACCTTCCTGTATGATGATACAGCCCATGTGACCGCTGCAGCCAATCACAGGCTGCAGAGGCCTCTGCAGCCAACCACAGGCTGCAGAGGCCTCGGCAGCCAATCACAGGCTGCCGCGTCAGAAAAGAAGGTCGGACTGGAGGAAGAAGAGGGACTCGTCACCAAGACAACGACCGGGTACGTATGAAATGCTTTTTATTTTATTTTTAATCAGCAGCCTCTTTTCTCTATCAGTGATTGATAGAGATAAGTGGCTGCCGATTTGTATAATATTTTTGACCGGGTTCGGTCAAAACGGGTTCGGCCGAACCCGGTGAAGTTCGGATTCGCTGCGAACCAAACTTTTCCGGATGTTCGGACCGAAACTGGGTTCGGTTGTCCCGGTTCGCTCATCTCTAATTACAATATAACATTGTAACATTGTTCAACCCCCACAGTATACACCATAAAACGAAAAGTCAAACACCAGATATATATATAAATATATATATATTTCAAAGGTGTACATAGCCTTTAACCCCTTCCCGCGATTGGGCGTGACTGTACATCCGGAATCAAAGTGAATTTCCGCAATAGGGCGTACAGTTACTCCCAAGCTTTAAAATGTCAATAGACACGGTGACAGCATCCTGATCGCAACGCTATGTAATATAGTTCAGTCTATAGAAGATGTTCATGAATTGCAGGCAGATTTAAACAAACTAAGTGTTTGGGCGTCCACTTGGCAGATGAAGTTTAATGTAGATAAATGTAAAGTTATGCATCTGGGTACCAACAACCTGCATGCATCATATGTCCTAGGATCTGGGTGTACTTGTAAATCATAAACTCAATAACAGCATGCAATGTCAATCAGCTGCTTCAAAGGCCAGCAGGATATTGTCGTGTATTAAAAGAGGCATGGACTCGCAGGGCATGGACAAGCATTAGTGAGGCCTCATCTAGAATATGCAGTTCAGTTCTGGGCTCCAGTTCATAGAAAGGATGCCCTGGAGTTGGAAAAAATACAAAGAAGAGCAACGAAGCTAATTAGGGGCATGGAGAATTTAAGTTATGAGGAAAGATTGAAAGAATTAAACCTATTTAGCCTTGAAAAAAGACGACTAAGGGGGGACATGATTAACTTATATAAATATATTAATGGCACATACAAAAAATATGGTGAAATCCTGTTCCTTGTAAAACCCTCTCAAAAAACAAGGGGGCACTCCCTCCGTCTGGAGAAAAAAAGGTTCAAGCTGCAGAGGCGACAAGCCTTCTTTACCGTGAGAACTGTGAATCTATGGAATAGCCTACCGCAGGAGCTGGTCACAGCAGGGACAGTAGATGGCTTTA
Organism: Rhinoderma darwinii; assembly: GCF_050947455.1. Lineage (NCBI taxonomy): Eukaryota > Metazoa > Chordata > Amphibia > Anura > Rhinodermatidae > Rhinoderma > Rhinoderma darwinii. The sequence goes on from NC_134687.1 coordinate 225,580,942, forward strand.
AAAAAGGGTTAGATAATTTCCTAGAACAAAAAAATATTAGCTCCTATGTGTAGAAATTGTTCCTTTCCTTTTCCCTTCCCTTGGTTGAACTTGATGGACATGTGTCTTTTTTCATCCGTACTAACTATGTAACTATGTAACTATGTAACTGTCATAGACAGTTGCTGAGCAGGACTCACGGCACAGGAGCAATCAGAGTGGTCCCGTGCCGGCAAGAGCTGTGATTGGCCAGTCAGTACTGACTGGCCAATCACAGCGCAGGAGGCTTGTTTTTCCGGCATCTCCAGCTCTGACAAGCTCATTTCTGTCAGAGAGCTTGTCAGAGTCGGAAGCCAGTGAGGATACAGTGTAAGAGTGTTAAAAAAAAAAAAACTGCGATGTGCCCTTTTTGTGCCTACTGACCAGTGATCACCCCCTTTGGTGCCCACTGGTTATCAAATATATAATTATATAATTTCAGTCACCCACAGTTTCCTTCTGCTGTGCTGTGATCTGTGCCCAGCTATCACCTGTCGCAGTACCCGGTCGCTATCACCCTGCTGTGTCCCTAGATTGGCCACTGCCCGAGTTCCCTGTTAGGTAGCAATGCCACGTCTCATTTCGTTTTTCCCTTGGTAGGTAGGGTAACCTTACTCATTGAATACAGCAGGGTCGCTGGTCTGCTCTCATTCCCCAGTTGAGAGTAGCGCTGTTTATTTTTTGTTAAAAAAAGATTTACACAAAAATCAAAATTTTTTTTAAAAAAAACTTTCAAAAAAAGTTACAAAAATAATTTGTTAGTTAGTTAGTAGCTGAACTAAATTATTTTATATGGCCAAAAGAGTCTTCACAGCCGAGGAAGTGTATCAAATGATGTGTTCCGATACGGACAGCGCAAGTGGAGGTGAAGCACAGTTCGTGCTTTCATCTTCATCTGTATCTAGTGACTCTGAGTCTTCACCCCCCCCCCCGTCAGTGCAGAAGAGCCATAGGTCCTGCTCTGCCTGAGCTGACATGGGAAGCTGCAGACAATTATACCCCCCAGGTGCCTGAATTTACAGCCCCCTCAGGCATTCAAATTGACACTACGGGTTCCAGCCCCATTAATTATTTAAAAGTTTTTTTTCCTCTCGCCCTTTTAGATTTAATGGTCCAGCAGACCAACATCTATGCGGAACAGTTTATCTCCCAGAACCCTGACTCTTTTTATGGGAGATGACAAAATTGGACCACCACAAACGCAGTGGAATTGCGGAAGTTTTGCAGCTTATTTTAAAGTTTTGGTCTCGTAAAAAAGCCCAGTATTAGAGACTATTGGTCCCCTAATATTTTAAATAACACCCCCCTTTACCGCACAGTAATGACAAGGATGTGATTCAAAGCCATCCTAAAGTTTCTGCATTACAATGACAATAGTCACTGCCCACCCCCACAGGACCCACATTTTGATAGACTCTATAAAATAAGACCATTAATTGCCCACTACTCCCAAAGTTTTTCCCAAGTTTATACCCGCCAACAAAATATTTCGGTAGATGAATCATTAGTGAGCTTCAGGCAGTATCTACCCAATAAAAGAGCCCGGTACAGCATAAAACTGTACAAACTATGTGAAAGTGCCACCGGTTACACCTACTCTTTCAGAGTCTATGAGGGAAAAGACTCCCATATAGATCCCCCAGAATGCCCCCCCCCCCTTCCTAGTAATTAGTGCAAAGATCGTATGGGATCTTGTTCATCCTTTGCTCGGCAAAGGATATCATTTATATCTGGACAACTTTTACAATAGTGTCCCATTGCCAAAAGTTCTCTCGTCCAGATCCACCTTGGTGTGTGGAACAATCCGCAAAAATCAGAAGGGCCTCCCCAAAACTTTGCTGGGTCAGATACTAAAATTAGGAGAGAGCAGAGCTGTCTGCAGCGACGATCTGCTCCTCCTGAAATATAAGGATAAATGGGACATCCTTATGCTGAGCAGCATTCATGACAGCAGCTGCAGCCTTGTCCCTGTATGTGGATCCACCACCCAAGTTCACAAACCATTTTGTGTACTGGAGTACAAGAAATATATGGGTGGCGTTGACCTGTCTGACCAGGTTATAAAACCATACAGCGCCATGCGCAAGACCAAGTTATGGTATAAAAAGCTGTCTGTGCATCTTACACAGATGGCTTTATACAACACCTTTGTCCTTCACAGATATGCTAGCAGTGGGCATACGTTCCTGCAATTTCAGGAAAAAGTTATCAAGGCCCTGATATTTGCTGAACAGGTAGGAGAGGGCAGTTCATCTGGTTCTTCTGTCAGCAGGATAATTCCCGCCCAGCATTTCCCCACAGAAATCCGCCCCCTCACTGACAAAAAAACAGAAGCCCCCAAAAAAATGCTGTTTGTGCGCCAAGCGAGGCATTCGTAAGGACACCCCATACCAATGTGAGACATGTCCCACAAATCCCGGCCTGTATATGAAACAATGTTTCAAAATATATCATACCTCCTTGGATTTTTAATTTATTTATTCTTCATTCACCTTTTCTGTCTCCCATATTGGCCATGACCAATTATTAATTTTTTTACTGACCAGCCCCATTCAAAATTTGATCATTTAAAATTTTTAAAAAAACACCTAAAACAAAACTAAAAATTTGCACTATACCAAGAACCCGAGGGAGTGTCTTTCTCACCTAGGTTGCAAATCTGGGTGAGAAGAATAAATCCAGATGAGATTGGTTGTCTCAGCAAATCTTTTTTTGCTGAGGCCTTTGATTTATTTTTTGGGCTGGATTTTATGGAATGGTGGGTAGGTTGGTAGTGGGACCTGCCATTCCCTCTCCCTCCATTGCGCGTTTTCCAGGTTGTCCTCCTAAGTTACTAAAATTAAAGTGTTTCTTATTATACCCCTAGATGAATACCTAGAGGGTTGTCACTTCACAATTTAAAAATTCTCACTATACCCCTAGATAAATACCTAGAGGGTTGTCACTTCACAAATTAAAAATTCTCACTATACCCCTAGATGAATACCTTGAAAGGTGTTACATTACAATCTAAATCTTCTCACTATACCGCTATATGAATTCTTTGAGGGGTTTCGTTTCCTAAATGGGGTCACTTTTCTGGGTTTCTAATGTTTTGACACCCCAGATCCTCTGTTTTCATGACACAGGGCAGTAAATGCCATCGTAGTAGGCCTCAGATGTTACATGGTGCTCTTTACCTTCTGAGCCTTGCCATGTGCTCAAACAGCAGTTTATATCCACAACTGGAGTATTGCCGTATTCAGGAGAAATTGCGTAACAAACTGTGGGTGCTTTTTCTCCTTTAACTTGTTGTGAAAATGATGAATTTGGAGCTAAAGCAACATTTTCTTTGAAAAAATGAAAATTTTCTTTTTTTACTGCCTAGAGTATGAAACACCTGTAGGGTCAAAATTCTCACTATACCACTTGAAAAATTCCTTGAGGGGTGTAGTTTCCCAAATGGAGTCACTTTTGGGGGGTTTCCACTGCACTGGTACCTTTACAAATGCGACATGGTGCAGAGAAATCAATCCATCAAAATTAGCGCTCCAAAAGCTTAATGGCGTGCCTTCCCTTCCGAGTCCTGCCGCTTGCCCAAACATCAGTTTATGACCACGTATTTGGTATTTCCGTATTCTGGAGAAGTTGCTTTACAAATGTTGGGGTGCTTTTCCTCATTTATTTTTTAAAAAAAATGAAAAATGTTGAGGTAAAGCTACATCTTATTGGAAAATAATGTAATTTTTCATTTTCACTGCCCAATTCTAATGAAATCTATGAAACACCTTGCGGTTCAAAATGCTCACTACACCCCTAGATAAATTCCTCAAGGGGTGTAGTTTCCCAAATGGAGTCACTTTTGGGGGGTTTCCACTGTACTGGTACCTTAAGAGCTTTACAAATGTGACATGGTGCAGAGAAATCAATCCACCAAAATCTGCGCTCCAAAAGCTAAATGGCGTGCCTTCCCTTCCGAGTCCTGTGGCTTGCCCAAACAGCAGTTTATTACCACATGTTTGGTATTTCAATACTCTGGAGACGTTGCTTTACAAATGTTGGGGTGCTTTTCCTCATTTGTTTGTTGAAAAAGTTAAAAATTTTAAGGTAAAGCTACATCTTATTGGAAAATAATGTAATTTTCCATTTTCACTGCCTAATTTTAATGAAATCTATGAAACACCTGTGGGGTCAAAATGCTCACTACACCCCTAGATGAATTCCTCAAGGGTGTAGTTTCCAAAATGGGGTATTTTTTGGGGTGTTTCCTATGTTTCGGCACCACAAGACCTCTTTTAACCTGACATGGTGTCTTAAATATAATCTAAGAAAAGGAAGGCCCTAAAATCCACTTAGCGCTCCTTTGCTTCTGGGGCCTTTGTTTCAGTCCATTAGCACACTAGAGCCCCAGGATATTTATAAAACTGCAAAATCAGGGTAATAAATATTCAGTTGTGTGTTTCTGGTAAAACCTTCTGTATTACAGGAAAAAATTATTAAAATGGAATTTCTGCAAAAAACGAATTAAATTTGCACATTTTCCTTCCACTTTGCTTTAATTCCTGTGAAACGCCTAAACAACTTTCTGAATGCTGTTTTGAATACTTTAAGGGGTGCAGTTTTTAAAATTGGTGATTTGTGGGGGTTCCTAATATATATAAGGCCCTTAAAGCCACTTCACAACTGAACTTTTCCCTAAAAAAATGGGCTTTTGAAATTTTCTTGAAAATGTGAGAAATTGCTGCTAAACTTATAAGCCTTGTAACGTCCTAGAAAAATAAAAGGATGTTCAAAAATTGATGCCAATCTAAAGTAAACATATGGGAAATGTTAGCTAGTAACTATCTGTCTTACAAGCTGTAAAGGATCTGCCAGGCACAGCTTCGGGTTTAACGCCCATAGATAATCAGTCTGCACCTGCTTCTATGTCTGTGAGACTGACTCCATCTTCCACCACTCAGGGTGGCAGGCTTAGGAGTGGGAGAACCTATCACAGCCTGGCCAGACGGAGCTAGCTCCTGCCCTCTGTCTATTTATACCTGCCTTTCCTGTTCCTCCTTTGCTTGTGATTCTTCTCGTTTGGTTTCCTGGCCCTGCTGCAGCTTCTTGTACCATTCATATTGACCCCGGCTTGCTGACTACTCTCCTGCTCTGCGTTTGGTACCTTGTACACTCCTGGTTTGACTCGGCTTGTTTACTACTCTTCTGCTCTGCGTTTGGCACCTCGTACTCTCCTCGTTTGACTCGGCTTCTTCACATCTCTTGTTGCTCACGGTGTTGCCGTGGGCAACTTCCCCTTTCTCCCCCTAGCTCTGTGTACCCTTGTCTGTTTGTCTGTCGTGCACTTATTGAGCGTAGGAACTGTCGCCCAGTTGTACCCCGTCGCCTAGGGTGGGTCGTTGCAAGTAGGCAGGGACTGAGTGGTGGGTAGATTAGGGCTCACTTGTCTGTCTCCCCACCCCCGTCATTACATAATGGCAAGCCCATACCTAGTCTACCCTGGTCCCTGACACCAATATGGACCCCCTTGAGACCCTGGCTCAGCAAATGCAGGGTCTCTCCCTACAGGTCCAGGCCCTGGCTCAGAGGGTCAACCAGCCTGATGCTACCATGGTAGTCCCCCTCACCTCACCTCTTGAACCCCACCTCAAATTGCCCGACCGGTTCTCAGGGGACCGGAAGACTTTTCTTTCCTTTCGGGAGAGTTGTAGGCTCTATTTTCGTTTAAAGCCCCACTCCTCAGGTTCTGAGAGCCAGCGGGTGGGTATAATTATGTCCCGGCTCCAGGAAGGGCCCCAAGAATGGGCCTTCTCCTTGGCTCCTGACGCCCCTGAACTTTCCTCCGTTGATCTTTTCTTTTCTGCTCTCGGACTCATCTATGACGAGACTGACAAGACTGCTTTTGCCGAGAGTCAGCTGGTGACCTTACGTCAGGGTAAGAGACCTGTTGAGGAGTATTGCTCTGACTTTAGGAAGTGGTGCGTAGCTTCTCGGTGGAATGACCCTGCCTTAAGGTGCCAGTTTAGGTTGGGTCTGTCGAACGCCCTGAAAGATCTGCTAGTTAGTTATCCCTCTTCTGGCTCCCTAGACCAGGTTATGGCTTTAGTGGTACGACTTGACCGACGTCTCAGGGAACGACGACTTGAATGTCTTGATGTTTTCTCCTCTGACTCCCCCATGATGCCTCCCGAGGTTCCGTTGCTTCGTTCCTCCCCGGAAGACTCGGATGAACCTATGCAACTCGGGGCCTCCGTGTCCCTCCAACAACATAGAGATTTCCGCAGGAAGAATGGTCTCTGCTTCTACTGTGGGGATGACAAGCATCAAGTGAACAACTGTCCTAAGTGTAAGAATGCAGCCGGAGAACTTCCGCGCCTAAGTGATCATCGGGGAGGTCACTTGGGCGCACAGGTATTTCCCGTAAATATGAAACGTAATAAAATCTTGCTTCCCTTTCAGGTCTCATTTGGTGGTAGGTCTGCTACCGGCAGTGCCTTCGTGGATTCAGGGTTTTCTGCTAATATCATGTCTGTGGAATTTGCTATGTCTCTAGCTATGCCTTTGATTGATTTGCCTAAACCTGTCCCGGTGGTGGGTATCGACTCCACTCCTCTTGCTAATGGTTATTTTACACAGCATACCCCTGTTTTTGAATTCCTTGTTGGCTCCATGCATTTGGAGCAGTGCTCTGTACTGTTAATGCAGGGATTATCGTCCGATTTGGTTTTAGGCCTTCCCTGGTTGCAGTTGCATAATCCCACGTTTGACTGGAATTCTGGGGACCTTACCAAGTGGGGTAATGAATGCTTGACGTCATGTTTTTCTGTTAATTCTATTTCTCCCCCTGAGGTGGTGAACACGCTACCTGAGTTTGTTCAGGACTTCGCCGATGTTTTCTCTAAGGAGGCTTCCGAAGTGTTACCTCCTCATAGAGAATATGATTAAGCAATCAATTTGGTACCAGGAGCTAAGCTCCCTAAGGGTAGGATATTTAATCTCTCTTGTCCCGAACGTGAAGCCATGAGAGAGTATATCCAGGAATGCCTGGCCAAGGGTTACATTCGCCCCTCTACTTCTCCGGTAGGTGCTGGCTTCTTCTTTGTAGGGAAGAAGGATGGTGGTCTTAGGCAATGCATTGACTACCGAAGCTTGAATAAGGTCACTGTAAGGAACCAGTATCCCCTTCCTCTGATTCCTGATCTCATTAATCAGGTTCAGGGGGCCCAATGGTTCTCTAAGTTTGATCTACGAGGGGCATATAACCTTATCCGCATCAAAGAGGGGGATGAGTGGAAGACTGTGTTTAACACGCCCGAAGGTAATTTCGAATACCTCGTCATGCCCTTTGGGTTGTGTAATGCTCCCGCAGTCTTCCAGAATTTCATAAATGAGATTTTAAGAGACTACCTGGGGTTATTTCTTGTAGTGTACCTTGATGACATACTTGTGTTTTCCAAGGACTGGTCCTCCCACATTGAGCATGTCAGGAAGGTGCTCCAGGTCCTTTGAGAAAACAAACTGTTTGCAAAGACCGAAAAATGTGTGTTTGGGGTGCAGGAGATACCATTTTTGGGCCAAATCCTCACTCCTCATGAATTCCGCATGGACCCCGCCAAGGTCCAGGCTGTGGCAGAATGGGTCCAACCTGTCTCCCTGAAGGTGTTACAGTGCTTCCTAGGGTTCGCTAATTATTACAGGAGGTTTATTGCTAACTTCTCGGTCATCGCTAAGCCTCTTACGGATCTCACTCGCAAAGGTGCTGATCTCCTCCACTGGCCTCCTGAGGCTGTCCAGGCTTTTGAGGTCCTTAAGAAGTGCTTTATCTCGGCCCCGGTGCTGGTTCAGCCCAACCAAATGGAGCCATTTATCGTGGACGTTGACGCGTCCGAGGTGGGAGTGGGGGCTGTCTTGTCCCAGGGTACCAGGTCCCTCAACCATCTCCGTCCCTGTGCCTACTTCTCCAGGAAGTTTTCACCCACTGAGAGTATCTATGATATTGGCAACCGCGAACTCTTAGCCAATAAATTGGCATTTGAAGAGTGGCGCCACTTCCTGGAGGGGGCTAGGCACCAGGTAACGGTCCTTACCGACCACAAGAATCTGGTTTTCCTAGAATCTGTCCGGTGGCTAAACCCGAGACAAGCTCGTTGGGCGTTATTTTTTACCAGATTCAACTTTGTGGTTACCTATAGGGTTGGGTCTAAAAATGTTAAGGCTGATGCACTGTCACGTAGCTTCATGGCCAGCCCTCCTTCGGAGGAAGATCCTGCTTGTATTTTGCCTCCACGTATAATCATTTCCGCTATTGATTCTGATTTAGTCTCTGAAATTGCGGCTGATGAAGGTTCAGCTCCCGGGAGCCTTCCTGAGATCAAGCTGTTTGTTCCCCGGCTAAGGGTACTTAGGGAAAATCATGACTCTGCACTATCTGGCCATCCAGGCAGAAACTATTGGTGGCCTGGGTTGGCTAAAGACGTTAAGGCCTACGTCGCCGGTTGTGAAGTTTGTGCTAGGTCCAAGACTCCCAGGTCCCGACCAGCGGGCTTACTACGTTCTTTGCCCATGCCCCAGAGACCTTGGACCCATATCTCCATGGATTTTATCACCGATTTGCCTCCATGTCAAGGCAAGTTGGTGGTGTGGGTTGTAGTAGACCGCTTCAGTAAGATGTGCCACTTTGTGCCCCTCAAAAAACTACCCAATGCTAAGACATTAGCTACCTTGTTTGTCAAACACATCCTGCGTCTCCATGGGGTCCCTGTCAATATTGTTTCTGATAGAGGGGTACAATTTGTTTCATTGTTTTGGAGAGCCTTCTGTAAAAAGTTGGAGATTGATCTGTCCTTCTCCTCTGCCTTCCATCCTGAAACTAATGGCCAAACTGAGAGGACTAATCAGTCTCTAGAACAATATTTAAGGTGTTTTATCTCTGACTGTCAATATGATTGGGTCTCATTCATTCCCCTCGCCGAATTTTCCCTTAATAACCGGGTCAGTAACTCGTCAGGGGTCTCCCCCTTTTTCTGTAATTTTTGGTTTAATCCACCGTTCTCTTCCGTTTCACCTGGTAGTTCCAACAATCCCGAGGTAGAGGTCGTTCATCGAGAACTGTGCACAGTCTGGGCTCAGGTTCAGAAGAACCTAGAGGCGTCCCAGAGCATACAAAAAACTCAGGCAGATAGAAAACGTTCTGCTAACCCCTTGTTTATGGTCGGGGATCTGGTGTGGCTATCGTCTAAAAATTTGCGCCTTAAGGTCCCGTCCAAGAAGTTTGCTCCCCGGTTTATAGGGCCGTACAAGGTCATTGAAGTCCTCAATCCTGTCTCCTTCCGACTGGAGTTGCCCCCATCTTTTCGAGTACACGACGTGTTCCATGCCTCCCTCCTTAAAAACTGCTCCCCGTCCTTGGCTCCCTCGAGGAAACCTCCGGTCCCTGTTCTCACCCCTGAGGGGGCAGAATTCGAGGTGGCCAAAATTGTGGACAGCAGGATGGTCCAAGGCTCCCTCCAGTACCTGGTCCATTGGAGAGGATACGGGCCTGAGGAGAGGACTTGGGTACCCGCTCGGGATGTTCACGCTGGGATATTGGTCAGGAGGTTTCACCTTCGTTTCCCCAGTAAACCAGGTCCACTTAGAAAGGGTCCGGTGGCCCCTCATAAAAGGGGGGGGTACTGTAAAGGATCTGCCAGGCACAGCTTCGAGGTTAACGCCCATAGATAATCAGTCTGCACCTGCTTCTATGTCTGTGAGACTGACTCCATCTTCCACCACTCAGGGTGGCAGGCTTAGGAGCGGGAGAACCTATCACAGCCTGGCCAGACGGAGCTAGCTCCCGCCCTCTGTCTATTTATACCTGCCTTTCCTGTTCCTCCTTTGCTTGTGATTCTTCTCGTTTGGTTTCCTGGCCCTGCTGCAGCTACTTGTACCATTGTCCTTGCTTCATATTGACCCCGGCTTGCTGACTACTCTCCTGCTCTGCGTTTGGTACCTCGTACACTCCTGGTTTGACTCGGCTTGTTTACTACTCTTCTGCTCTGCGTTTGGCACCTCGTACTCTCCTGGTTTGACTCGGCTTGTTCACTTCTCTTGTTGCTCACGGTGTTGCCGTGGGCAACTGCCCCTTTCTCCCCCTAGCTCTGTGTACCCTTGTCTGTCATGCACTTATTGAGCGTAGGGACCGTCGCCCAGTTGTACCTCGTCGCCTAGGGCGGGTCGTTGCAAGTAGGCAGGGACTGAGTGGTGGGTAGATTAGGGCTCACTTGTCTGTCTCCCCACCCCCGTCATTACACATGCAGATACATTTAAATTTAGAAAATGCTAATGTTTTGCACATTTTCTCAAAATTTTGGTGTTTTTCACCAAAAAATATTGAATATATCGACCAAATTTTTTCACTAACATAAAGTACAATATGTCACGAGAAAACAGTCTCAGAATCGCTTGGATAGCTAAAAGCATTCCCAAGATATTACCGCCTATAGTAACATACGTCAGATTTAAAAAATGAGGCTCTGTCATTTGGTCCAAAAGTGGCTGCGGCGGGAAGGGGTTAAAGGGTCAGACATTGACGTATAGGTGACACTAGAGAGACAATTTTCTTCCTTCTGGAGGGGAGCTAAATCACAAGCACAAAAGATCTTGCCTCTTGCGTTACTGCCAAAAAAAAAATCAAAGCCGGTCAAATCTAATGTCTTTAACAAATTCTCCATTAACCCTCTGTCTCAATGTACAAAATTTAAATACCTTAGTTTTATCTGCTCGCCTATATTTATGAGTTTGCAATTGTGAAGACACCTTGGTTTCAGCATAATTATGACAGATGTAGCAATCTTTAATTTGACTCGTAACGCGTTAAATACACTGTGGCAAGACATTTTAACTTGACATTTTCAATGTTTTTTTAATGACTGCAGCATGTTATTAGAGTCACGTTAAACTTTGCTACAACTGTATTTCATTCCTTAGGCCTAATTAGAGAACAGTACGAACAGCAAGTAGGGAAGCCACATGTTGACCTTTAAGCTTCTTTACTGCCATCTGAATGTCTGGTGGTCACTAAGGAACTAACAACATGTTGTACACTATTGGTTGCTAGAGAACCAGGGAAAAATGACAAAGAAATTGAGGGGCGACCCTAAAAGAAGAAAGATACTAATAAAATAAAAAAATAGAGCCCTCAGAATTGATAGGAGAGAATGATAATTATAAAGTTTGAACTTGACCAAGCAATTTAACAAAATGCAAAAACAATTACCTAAGTACTGTAGACTAGTCCTTGCTCCTATAGAGACCCCCATAGACCCCTGTTACATAATAACATGCCTCCAGATCTTCAATGCAAGGGATTTTGCCCTGTAAAGATGTCTACTGGTCTTCAGTGTTGGACTGATGAGGTCAGTATACATATTTAGTTATATATTTTTTTAAATACCATGTTTAAGAAGTGATCATATTGGAATTTTGCTCCCTGCTGTTCTTGTTCAAAGAATATATCTTTTCTATTGCTATAAAAAAAAACACATACACAAATAAAACATAATTATTTCCACAGTTTTAATGTATAAACCTCGGGCAGAGTTTATTCCTGCTTCCAATGCATGTGACCTGATTCATCAGACGCTCACAAATTTTGGCTTGAGAATACAGGATGGTTACCAGATGTAAATAATTACAAAAATGAATTACAAACCACAAATGTTTAACTCACTCATCATAATTATTACTTACTCCTTCTTGCTTATTACTACAGCACTTACTTCTAACATCTGGCTGTTGTGGCTTTTCTGCAATGAATAATGCAGCAGATAAAATGCAGTAAAAAAATAATAAATAAATAACGCAGTGGAAAGTAAAGTATGAGTTTGACCTATGAAGTTGGATAAAATTATTTAACACCTGTGAGATTTCTTTGAAATTCCTGTGAATATTGAGGTTGTAAAATATTGGATGGCAATGGCCTGTTTTTTTGGAATTAAGTCCTATAAATTTCAGAATCTCTTTAAATGTGAGCCTAAAGCTGGATTCACACGAGCACATTACGTCCGTAATGGACGGAACATATTTCGGCCGCAAGTCCCGGACCGAACACACTGCAGGGAGCCGGGCTCCTAGCATCATAGTTATGTAAGACGCTAGGAGTCCCTGCCTCGCTGCAGGACAACTGTCCCGTACTGTAATCATGTTTTCAGTACGGGACAGCAGTTCCATGGAGAGGCAGGGACTCCTAGCATCGTACATAACTATGATGCTAGGAGCCCGGCTCCCTGCAGTGGGTTCGGTCTGGGACTTGCGGCCGAAATACGTTCCGTCCATTACGGACGTAATCTGCTCGTGTAAATCTAGCCTAAGGCCTCATGCATACGACCGTATATTTGCGTCCGCAATTTATCTTCATTTTTGCGGATAAATTGCGGACCCATTCTTTTTTATGGCCCCTTGCACACGACAGTGATGTACATGGATCGGTGCCGGGGTCACAATTGCGGACAACAAAAACTCAGGACATGTCATTTTATGGTCCACGCTTTCGGATTCACCAATACTGGTGAATTGTTGTGGATCCGTGAGTCTGGATGACACACAGATTTACAAAAAGGTTTTTTTGCGGTCCGATGGACTGCTATAGATCCCTGGTTTTGCGGACAGCAAAGCTAATGCGGTCGTGTGCGTGAGGCCTAATTATGATACAAATTTGAATGATCGTACAATTTTTATTAGGATGTGCCTATTATTATTGTTTAGTTTAGTCAAGAGTGAAGTTCATAGAAAAAATGCCCTGGAGTTGGAAAAAGTACAATAACAGCAACAAAACTAATAAGTGGATACTCAACACTGAGGAGGATAGACAATTTTGAACGGAGCTTGCTGCTCACAGAGCATGCAGTTAGTGGGTTACAACTGGAGGGTGAAGACATGGGTGAGCAGGATCAGGTAAGTAGCTGGGTTAATGTAGTTAGGGGCAGTAGAAAGGGGTCAAAGACAAGGAAGGCCGATCCGGTTTCTGACATTCCAGGCAAAATTGCCAAGTTGGGTGATGATGCAAGGGTGTCAGTCTCAGAAATGGCAGCCCTAGTGGATACTGATCTCCCTAACAGCCGGGAGAACAGCCCAGCTAGTAGTCGGCGGGATGGTAATGCAGGTAAGCCAAGACAATTGATAGTCGTAGGGGATTCTATAATCAGGAAGACGGATAGAATTATTTGTCGCCAAGACCACCTCAACCGAATGGTTTGCTGTCTCCCTGGTGCCAGGGTTCGGCATGTGGTGGAACGGGTGGACAAATTGCTGGGAGGGGCTGGTGATGATCCAGCTGTCGTGCTCCATGTCGGTACCAACGACAGAATAAATGGTAGGTGGAGGAGCCTTAAGAATAATTTTAAAGAACTAGGCTACAAGCTGAAGGGAAGGACCTCCAAGGTTGTATTCTCAGGAATACTGCCTGTGCCATGCGCATCACAGGAAAGACAGCGGGAGCTTAGGGAGTTAAATGCATGGCTGAAGTCTTGGTGTAGAGGAGAAGGATTTGGGTTCCTAGAGCACTGGGCTGACTTTTCATTGGGGTACAAACTGTATTCTGCAGATGATTTGCACCTAAATGGAAGGGGGTCCGCTGTGCTGGGGGAGAGAATTCTAGCTGGGGTGGCGGAGTATTTAAACTAGGGCTGAGGAGGGAGGTCAATGTAGAAAAAAAAGGGGTAGCCAGGTTAGAGAGGGGTCAGACTATATTGGTGGGGGGAGAAACAGAATGTGGGGAGAGGACTAGACAACAAGATAAGGAGATCCTTTCGTTACAAAACATCAGTGTAAATAAAAAGGACCGATTAATGTCAAATCACATTTCTGATAATAAAAGTGAAAAACTGACAGGCAAGTTAAAGTGTATGTTCACAAATGCCAGAAGTCTAGCAAGCAAAATGGGGGAGCTGGAGGCCTTGATACTGGAAGAAAATATAGATATTGTTGGTGTTGCTGAAACATGGCTGGACTCTTCACATGACTGGGCTGTAAATCTACAGGGTTTTACACTTTTTCGTAAAGACAGGACAAATAGGAAAGGTGGTGGTGTATGTCTGTATGTGAGAAGTGATATGAAGGCGAGTGTGAAAGAGACAATAGTGGGTGAAGACTGTGAGGAGGTTGAAACCTTGTGGGTGGAACTAGAAAGGGAGGTAAACACTGAAAAAATTACTTTTGGTGTAATCTATAGACCCCCCAATATAACTGAGGAGATGGAAGGTCAGATATATAAACAGATGGAGCGGGCTGCACAGGCGGGTACTGTAGTGATAATGGGAGATTTTAATTTCCGGGATATTAATTGGTGTCATGGTTCGGCTTCAACTGCAAAGGGGAGACATTTCCTCAACCTGTTGCAGGAAAATTTTATGGGCCAGTTTGTGGAAGACCCGACTAGAGGTGAAGCTCTGTTGGATCTGGTCATTTCTAATAATGCAGATCTTGTTGGGAATGTCAATGTTCGTGAAAACCTCGGTAACAGTGATCACAATATAGTTACATTTTACCTATACTGTAAAAAACAAACGCAGGCTGGGAGGGCAAAAACATTTAATTTTAAGAAAGCCAATTTCCCCAGGATGAGGGCTGCAATTCAGGATATAGACTGGGAAGAACTAATGTCAAATAATGGAACAAATGATAAATGGGAGATTTTCAAATCTACTTTGAGTTATTATAGTGCAAAATTTATTCCTACAGGTAATAAGTATAAACGACTCAAATTAAACCCCACATGGCTTACACCTTCTGTGAAAGGGGCAATACATGACAAAAAAAGGGCATTTAAAAAATACAAATCTGAGGGTACAGCTGTAGCCTTTGTAAAATATAAAGAGCTTAATAAAATCTGTAAAAATGTAATAAAATTAGCAAAAATACAAAATGAAAGGCAGGTGGCCAAGGATAGTAAAACAAATCCTAAAAAATTCTTCAAGCATATAAATGCAAAAAAGCCAAGGTCTGAACATGTAGGACCCCTAGATAATGGTAATGGGGAGTTGATCACAGGGGATCAAGAGAAGGCAGAGTTACTAAATGGGTTCTTTAGCTCTGTATATACAACAGAAGAAAGAGCAGCTGATGTAGCCGGTGCCAGTGCTGTTAATATATCAGTTGATATACTGAATTGGATGAATGTAGAGATGGTCCAAGCTAAATTAAATAAAATAAATGTGCACAAGGCTCCGGGACCAGATGGGTTACACCCTAGAATTCTTAAAGAGCTTAGTTCAGTTATTTCTGTCCCCCTTTTCATAATATTCAGAGAATCTCTAGTGACTGGTATAGTGCCAAGGGACTGGCGCAGGGCAAATGTGGTGCCTATTTTCAAAAAGGGCTCTAGGTCTTCCCCGGGTAATTATAGACCAGTAAGCTTAACATCCATCGTGGGGAAAATGTTTGAGGGGCTATTGAGGGACTATATACAGGATTATGTGACAATAAATAGCATTATAAGTGACAGCCAGCACGGTTTTACTAAGGACAGAAGTTGTCAAACTAACCTAATCTGTTTTTATGAAGAGGTGAGCAGAAGTCTAGACAGAGGGGCCGCTGTGGATTTAGTGTTTTTGGACTTTGCAAAGGCATTTGACACTGTCCCCCATAGACGCCTAATGGGTAAATTAAGGACTATAGGTTTAGAAAATATAGTTTGTAATTGGATTGAGAATTGGCTCAAGGACCGTATCCAGAGAGTTGTGGTCAATGATTCCTTCTCTGAATGGTCACCGGTTATAAGTGGTGTACCCCAGGGTTCAGTGCTGGGACCACTATTATTCAACTTATTTATTAATGATATAGAGGAAGGGATTAATAGCACTATTTCTATTTTTGCAGATGACACCAAGCTATGTAATATAGTTCAGACTATGGAAGATGTTCATGAATTACAGGCAGATTTAAACAAACTAAGTGTTTGGGCGTCCACTTGGCAAATGAAGTTTAATGTAGATAGATGTAAAGTTATGCATCTGGGTACCAACAACCTGCATGCATCATATGTCCTAGGGGGCGCTACACTGGCGGATTCACTTGTCGAGAAGGATCTGGGTGTACTTGTAAATCATAAACTCAATAACAGCATGCAGTGTCAATCAGCTGCTTCAAAGGCCAGCAGGATATTGTCGTGTATTAAAAGAGGCATGGACTCGCGGGACAGGGATGTAATAATGCCACTTTACAAAGCATTAGTGAGGCCTCATCTAGAATATGCAGTTCAGTTCTGGGCTCCAGTTCATAGAAAGGATGCCCTGGAGTTGGAAAAAATACAAAGAAGAGCAACGAAGCTAATAAGGGGCATGGAGAATTTAAGTTATGAGGAAAGATTGAAAGAATTAAACCTATTTAGCCTTGAAAAAAGACGACTAAGGGGGGACATGATTAACTTATATAAATATATTAATGGCACATACAAAAAATATGGTGATATCCTGTTCCTTGTAAAACCCGCTCAAAAAACAAGGGGGCACTCCCTCCGTCTGGAGAAAAAAAGGTTTAAGCTGCAGAGGCGACAAGGCTTCTTTACAGTAAGAACGGTGAATTTATGGAATAGCCTACCGCAGGAGCTGGTCACAGCAGGGACAGTAGATGGCTTTAAAAAAGGGTTAGATAATTTCCTAGAACAAAAAAATATTAGCTCCTATGTGTAGAAATTTTTCCTTCCATTTTCCCTTCCCCTGGTTGAACTTGATGGACATGTGTCTTTTTTCAGCCGTACTAACTATGTAACTATGTAACTATGTAACTAAGTGGCATGGAGAATCTTAGTTATGAGCAAAGATTAAAAGAATTACATTTATTTAGTCTTGAGAAGAGAAGTGTCAGGGAGCACATGATTAACTTGTATAAGTATTAATGACCCGTACAAAAAATATGGTGAAAGCTGTTATATATAAAAACCTCTTGGTTGAACTTTATGGATTCTTTTTTCAGCTCTACTTATTATGTAACTTTGCATCCAAACAGAAGAATACCTTATTTAGGCCAATTCTGGTTTCATTGACGGATTTTGAATATAGCTCCATTGTTAATTTTTTTTTTATTGCAGCTAAAACAATCGTAAAGAATTCCAAAATGAAAAGGTCTTTACAAATGAAGTCCTCAAATTCACACAAACGTTACAGTGAATGTCCATCTTGACACCATATTACTTTTTAAAGATGCAGCAAACTTTAACTTAACACTAAACATGCCATTAAAAATGTCAAATTACCGTGTTGCCTCATCATGGATTGTAGCACGTTAAATTTCAAGTTGCAATTTGCTACTGTTTATCTGTAAATAGGTCCAATATAGTGTGCTAAATACTTTTTAATATATCTTTGTACCGAATGGAGATGTTTTTCTGATACTAAGCTACAAATCCCTGCATTGACAAAACAATTAAATAATACAATTCTAGCTGCCTGCAGCCACCACTAGAGGGAGCTTATGAACATACTGCATACTGTTAGCACATAAGGTCCCCCTAGTGGTGCTTGCAGACAGCTAGAAATGTATCTTTTAATTCTTTGTCTATGCAGGGAATTTGGAGCTCTGTATCAGAAAAACAGGGCCATGACCATTGTAAAGATGAGTTAAAAAATGAATTAGCATAGAATATTGGACTTAAAATTGAAATGGTAGGAAGAGGTGTACAATTCATTATACATTGTTTTGTATGTTATTTATAAAAGAGAAATCAAGAAGTCCCCTATATAGTTTATTTTAGGAGAATATGCTGACATACCGTGCAATCTATGGATCCTGCTTGTTGCTAATCAAAATTTGTTACGGCCGCGGTCATGTACCGTAACCTTCACTTACCTGCCTCCCGCAGATCCTCCTCGCCCTGTTGGCGTCTTCCTCCCCAGAGACGTCGGCACATGTGCCTGCTCTGTCCCGTAGTGATCGCTAGAGGGTGCGTGCTGGTTCCCGGCCGTAAAGGGCCAGCGCGCACATATGTAAATAATTAATTAATTATTCCCTGATCACCCTGAACTATAAAAAGGGCCCTGCCCTTCTGTTCCTTAACTGAGCGTTAATAGTTAATTCCATGTTAGGTTTTGCAAATGGTCCCTTAGTGTTATCCTGTTCCCGTTGTTTCCCGTGCCCTGCTACCTGTTCCTGAGCCTGTTAGTGTTTGAGTCGTGTCCTACTGCACCTGCTGTCATCTGCCACGTCCAGTGTCTTCTACCACATCCAGCGTGATCTGCCACATCTGGCGTAACCTGCTGCACCCACCTCCTTCCGTGCTAAAGCCTCCGCCACTCTCTGGACTATTTCAGGTACCCTTGTGCTACGAACTGGTATAGACTCTTGCATAGAATGTAACTTGGCCAGCTGCCTCTCCGCTACAATCAAAAGAGTGATAAATATCGCACACTTACTTTGTACTACTGGTGATTATTTCCTTATATTGTAAGGTGATGCACACAGGGTCGGCCTTAGGCTAGAGGGCACCCTGTGCAGCAGAATAGTTTTTGCTCCCCCTCCCATATTACATACCTTCCACACAAATAATGCCACCATATACTGTTCACATAAATAACACCGGTAAATCCTGTACGTATAAATAATGCTACCATTTACTTTATACATAAATAATATGTTATAATAATAATACGCATACATAATAATAATTTTTATTTCTATAGCGCCAACATATTCCGCAGCACTTTTCAGTTCAGGGGGTACATTGTACAGACAATATCAGACATTACATATTGATAAAACTAATTTACAATTCAAACAAGAGGAGTGAGGACCCTGCTCGCAAGAGCATACAATCTATGTATACAGTACATATATAATATATATATATATATATATATATATATATATATATGCCATATATTGTACATATAAAGTCCTACATATGCTGTAAATATAATTAATAATCACTTTATACTCTACACACATATAAGACCACTGCTATATACTGTACACATATAATACCATTATATTCACTACACACCTATTATACTGCTATATACTATACTCCCATATAATAACGCTATATACTGCATACAACTATAATATCGCAACATACACTATGCACAAAATACTGCTATACAGTCTACACACACAATACCACTATATAGACACTATATACTCTACACATCACAGTTTTGACACTATTTACACAAAAGCACAGCAAAAACTGTTTTTAAATCATTGCTGCAAAACGACAATGTGTGAATATGCCCTTACAGTATCATATGTATACGCGAATCATATATATTCACATGCACTCAGATATATATATACACACACACACACACACACACACACACACACACACACACACACATTTACGCACTCATACATACACTTACAAGCTCATACACACACTTACACACTCATGCACACACTTACACACTCATACATACACTTACACACTCATACACACTCATACATACACTTACACACTCATAAACACTTATACTTACACACTCATACACACACACATTCATATACACACTTACACCCTTCATTCACACACTACAGTCATACACACAATTACACACTCACACACTCATACATACACTTACACACTTATACACACTCATACATACACTTACACACTCATACATACACTTACACACTCTTACATACACTTACACACTCATACACTCTCATACATACTTTTACCTTCTATGCAGGATCTCTCATGCAGACAGTCTCCTGAAGCAGCAGGGACCTTTACAACATGCCCCATCCCAGGACAGCAGATATAACCAGCTGCAGAAAATAGCTGGTCCGTTGGTCTGTAAGAAGATTAGGGGTACCCAGCACAAGAGAGGAGGGGGACACAGGAGAGGGAAGCAAGGGCACACAGGAGAGAAATGGCACACAGGAGAGGAGGGGGATAGAAGAGACACAGGAGAGGACTAGAAACGGAGCTTCCTCTCTGCAGACCCTCAGGCTGTGAACACTCCCCTCCCCCTTTTCTCTGTCCCGACTGCTTCAGGCGAGAGAGAGAGAGAGAGAGGACGTAGTTTGTATTCACAGCAGTCCAAAGGCAGGCTGAGGAGATGGGATATGGTGCCACCATAGAGAAGATTATGTTTTAGGAGGGAATAGGGGCTGCAGAGGGAGTAATCTACGATGGCGCCCCCTTTACTTAGGAGTGATGCGCCCTTTGCTGCCGCACAGGCAGCACACCCCTAAGGCCGCTCCTGGATGCATGCTGTGCAGGGTACTGTTATTTTTAATTAAAGAAACTCATACTATACAGTGTTCATATGTCCTTGGTCATTCATTAGCTAGAAGCCCTGACAAAACTAAAATGTATTTTCTCAAGTAACTTGAGATGCTTATTTTGAGCCCAATTACAAATATTACTTATCCAGCAGTATCATATTGAGGCAGTAAGATGGGCTTTTCATATATGTTACCCAGAAAGGTTTCGAGTCAGCGTGTGTACATAACCTTCTTCGTCAGCACATGAATCTTATCTGGAATTTCACAATCCCTATCAAAAGCTTTCCAGCTGTCTGAAGAAGCCCATTTACCTCAGGAAAACAAAGATTGCATTACAAACACGCATTCCTAGCGCACATAAAAATGTTGATTGCTTAACACAAAAGTGCTGAAGCCATTAGTATATCCTTTTAGTATTGAAAAGTACACGTGTATTATATGCCTCTCATTCCCAGTGGAGATCACCACTAGTGTCACATTGCACAGTGGATCCATTAGTAACATAATGTCATTTTACCACAGGACAGACTAATGGTCTAAATCAGACAGTTTTTTTTCTTATTATTCAGTCAAAATACCCAGTCAGCTTAAACTTAAGCTGCTTGATAGGAGTCATTAAACTATATCTGACCTATCAAGGCATAAAGAGAGTAGTTCTATGAGAATCATGTATTGTATTGTACTGTACTGGTCATTTTTTCCAGTTCCACCTAATTAAAATGTGGTATACTGTTTGGTTGACTCTATGTCCTGCTACAGTCAATGTCCCTTCTGAGTTCTGGATTTTGGGGGTTTTACTCATATTATGCTTATGCTCATTTTTGGAGAGAACGCAAAGTGGTGGGTGTCAATTCTTGGCCAAATTTATTGTATTGTTCTTTTTTTCTTTTGTAATGTTTCTTGATTAACCAATGAGCAACTGCACAGATGAAAAAAAAAAGTTTTTTCACATTAGTGATATATTTGTGGATAATTTTGCAATTTTGCCTTCTGTGGCAGGAACTTGAGCTTCTTCCTTTTTGTTTTCTGGCTTGAGATAACACTGGGAATTCCACGAATTGGAGTGTTGGTTAAACGACAAATTGCTTTGTGGTTAGAGCAATATATTGTCTAAATTTGAGAATATTCAATTGAGAGTACCTAGCAGCCACATTTCAGCTTTTCATTTTAATGTCCCCCCTTCTAAAAGCCATAACTTTTTTATTTTTCCGTCAATATTTGTGGAACGAGTTGTAGTTTTTTCAAGGCACCATTTATTGTAGCATATAATGTACTGGGAAACTGGAAAAAAATTATTTGTGGTGTGGAATTGGAAAATAACAACGATTCTTAATTGTTTTTTGGGTTTCATTTTTATAGTGTTCATCGTGTGGTGAAATTGAACTTTATTTTGTGGATCAATATGTTTACGATGATACGAAATTGATATAGTATTTTTTAGGTATTGTTAAAAATAAGGTTTGTTTTGTGTCGCCATATTATGAAAGACATAACTTTTTTAGTTTTTGGTTGATTGAGCAGTATGAGAGCAGGTTTTTTGTGGGGAGAACTCTACTTTCTATTGGTACCATTCTGGGATACATTGGACTTTTTGATCACTTTTTATTTCATTTTTATTGTAGGAGATGAGGTGACCAAACAACAAAGATTTTGGTGTTTCAAATAATTTTTACGCCATTCACCATGCGGGTTAAATAATGTTATATTATAATAGTTCCGTGGACTACTAATTACTTTTGCGGACGCGGCAATACCAAATATGTTACTGTACTTTTTTTTCACTTTGCTTTTGGGGGAAAACGGGAAAAGTTTTTTTTAACTTTTAATATTTTTTTTACATATTAAAAAAACTTAATTTAACTGTGCTAAACTTTTTTTTATTTGTCTCCCTAGGGAACTTGAACCAGCAGTCATTGGATCGCGATATACGGCAATACTAATTTATTGCAGTATATTCTGTCGCTGAAGGAGTACGTGTTTAATGTACACTAAACCTAAAAATTAATGTAATAGTAGCAGGAAACAAATTTGCCCACAGTTTTTGTCAATCTGCATGTTCCTGATACAAACAGCCTTATAGAAATCTTGCTAAGATCATAGGGGTTAAATTCTTCTTGATCGCTTCCATTTTTGGCTGGAACGTGGCTAAGGGTAGACCTTAGCCAAGGCAGCAAGGCCTAAAGTTTTTTTTCTCCTATTTCAGACAGAGCAATTCTCCTGTTGTAGACAGAACACCTGATACAGCCAGTTGTCTTATAGCCAGACAGAGGATTGTGAAAATGAGGAGGGGAAAATAGCTGTTTTCCTGGAACATGTATACAAGAGAAATTTATGTTTTTCCCATTTTAGATTGTAATATAAGACAAAATATTAAAAGAAATGAGAATACTAAGGAAGGAATTGTTGGGAAGTTTTTATTTTATTTTTGTGTGTATTTTCTATGTTTAGTGTTACGTTAAAGCGTACCTCCACTTTCACAGAAAAACGCTTATAGTGCAGGAGTGGGCCCCTCTAATCAGTTTTGTAAAAAAAAAAAAACTTGTATTAGCGATTTTGCTTCTAACAGCAGCACTATCTATAGTACGTGCTGCCAGCGGCTCATAACTCTGCAGTATGATAGAGCATCCTACTCGTCTCCATGGCTCCTGTATGCAGAGCGGCCGCCAGCACTGTCTAATCCTATAGCACTAATGGCCGTTCTGCACACGGGAAACATGAAGACGAGCAGGACGCTCTGTCTCCAAATGCAGAGCTATGAGCCGCCAGCAGAAAGGATTATACACAGTCCGTGCTGCTGCTCGAAACAGAATCGCTAATAAAAGTTATTTAGAAAACGATCATTGTGCACACTCCTGCACTATAATAGTTTTTCAGTAAAAGTGGAGATACGCTTTAACCCTTTTCCTACCATGGACAGATTTCATATGTCCTAGCAGAGAGGCACTTCTGTAGCCAACGATGTATCTGATATGTCTGTAGTACTAAAGGCTCCAGCTCAAGGCTCTAGATATGTGATCTAGGTCTTGTTTTAAAGAAAAAATGTGTTTGGGAGGATTCCTCCAGCTCACCTTATCGCATGTGTGGACTTGCGCACGGGTCCTCGTGTCGGCACACGTATGAAATGGAAGGAACACAAAGAAATGGATCCAGCGCTGTGTCCTTGAAGTCTTTTAAAAGGAAACTATTTCCAAGTTTTATTGATATATTAAGAAAAAATTAAAAACAATCGCATTGTAGGTAGATATTCTCAAATGAAATAATGGATTTATGGCGGTGTGAGCGGTGCCTACGCGTTTCTGACGCTTGCAGCGTCCTTAGTCATGGCTTCTGTGACTAAGCCATGACTAAGGACGCTGCAAGCGTCAGAAACGCGTAGGCACCGCTCACACCACCATAAATCCATTATTTCATTTGAGAATATCTACCTACAATGCGATTGTTTTTAATTTTTTCTTAATATATCAATAAAACTTGGAAATAGTTTCCTTTTAAAAGACTTCAAGGACACAGCGCTGGATCCATTTCTTTGTCTTCCTTCTTGTTTTAAAGCTTAGATTCTAGCTTCAGTCTAGTTGGAGTTTGAAATGGGAGCTGGTTATATTTGTAGCTCTTCAGCCTGTGTGAAGAAGGAGATCGGTGGCCAGTAGTGGACGTGCTGACAGCATACAGGGAGATAAGGAGAATCTGTTAACCTCCTTCTGGCCCTGTATGGCTGTAAATGACCTCAGTGGGAGGGGTAACATAAACATTTCTTTATGTTATCACACCCCCTTATCAATTATCTGATTGTCACATATTGAGTATTTTTTTTTTCAGAAAAGGATTAAGAATATGAGCACGTGCTCATTAAATCACTCCTCTTCACCTAGTTAGGCAGTTTGTTGACTCCAGAACCTAGGCATTTACTAGTGTCCGTATCACAACATCAAATAAGCAACAAACACTCACACATCAATAAAGTTCTTAAATTTTACACTGTCCCTTGGCTGTCCATACCCGATCTTTAGCGTAAAATCTGCAGATCGCTTCTCTAGCAATACCCATTACACGCTACAGTCATAGCGATAACAATTATCACTAGAGAGAGATGTGTAATATATATGACCTCTGTTTCAGCATTTGTGAGAGCACAAGCTCTTGTTGATGTAGATGTTTGTGGTATATATAAACTTTGCACAACTTTTATACCTATTATTTTTACATCGTTTTTGAGGATAAACCTCTGCATGTATGTGAGTTTTATGCACAAATGTATGTTTTAATGCATTTTAAAAAAAAATAATAATAATTCTTGTTTGTCACAAATGTTAAGGTGGGCATGTATAGAAGAAATGGAAGATTTTTTTTTTAGATTTATAGGAGAGGAGGATGCTTAGAAAGGATTTGTTGGGATTTTTTTTTTTTGTATGTATGTATTCAATGTTTAGTACTCCTTTAAGGTTAAGGCTAAATATAGACTTGTGCTGCATGATTGGGCTCTGTATATAACTGCCGATTGTCTGCCATCACAGCAATTACTACTACATTTGAGGTATAAAGAGAGAAGCTATCATAAAGGGCTCATTCATGCAAGATTATTTAAGGTCCATATTATGTTTTGTCTTCTTTTAAACTGAGCCAAACACCATAATTTCATGTGGCGTTACTGTTATATTTATCTGGAATATTGTTGATGTTTATTATCGTCTTTGTTCTTTGGTTCTATAATTGGGCCATAATTGGACAGTTCTGTATGTTACAAACTATTTCCAGGAAGACAAAGGACATATTTTAACATGCAACTACCCAATATAAAAAAACCTGTGAAAACACATTCAAAAGAGAAAAAATTCCAAACTTAATTTCAAAGCTTTTTTAGGATGCTGTATCATTCCGACTTTAAAAAAAAATGGAAAGAAGTAATAAAACTGTTCGCCACTCTATATAGATTTTAAAAAAAAAGAATAGAACAAAGTACTAAGCATTGTAATATAGCACACAACAACCTATATTAGTTTATTTATTTATTTATTTTCAAGCATATTCAGTAATTACGGGATGTCAATGGATGTTATTGGTTAAAAAGCATTGTGTCTGCAAGCGTTTATGGTTGGCTTCCCTGCTTGTTCCTCAAGTGATCGGCTGTAATCTGTGGGGGAATCTGTCAGTAATTTTCTTACAGTACCACTGCAGGCAAAATGGATCTTTACATAGTTACCATTAAAATCAATGTAATGTATGGATGTGATGGGTCCTCCAGAGCAGAATATACTCTTTGTAGATGCTTTGCTCTGTGGTTTATAGATGAGGTTCCTAAACAGGACCTCCTTTATTAACTTAGATTTTCATACTAGAATAGTATGGATCTGCTACTATTTGCTATTCAAAAAAATTTAAGTTCTAGCTGTCAGTGAAGTACTAGTATATACTTTAACACCAGGAAAATATTTATGCCAAGTAGTTCAGAGCTCCTCCTCTCATTTTTTTTTTTTTTTATAGGGAATACTGGTTACAAATAGCAAGATGCAAAACAAATACAAAAAATAAAAAGAAAATAATATATTAATTTATGCACAGTATATGGCAACAAGAGCTCTAGCCTCAAAATTATAATTTTGTGCTTCCTAAGCTTTATTGACTAGCCAGTAAAAGTAGTCTGCAGAGATCCATTCACTTACTTCTCTCAGGTACATTGTGCAATGATTTCTGTCTTAAGACCTGAACAATGTCCAAATGCATCATGCAGCCATGGTGCCAAGCCTAACTCTGTCCAAGTGATATGCATTCTAATAGCAAAGTTTTGCAAGCTCCAAACATATTATCTTTGTATGTCCTATCTATACAAGACTTAATTAACTATATTTTGTACTTTCCACTTCACTTGCACCATTTTCCGCTGTAAATAGATGGTTACAATAAGATATATATATATATATATATATATATATATATATATATATATATATATATATATATATACCCAGTCCTTCTCAATGAATTAGAATATCATCAAAAAGTTAATTTATTTCAGTAATTCAATTAAAAAAGTGAAACTCATATATTATATAGATTTATTACACACGGAGTGATCTATTTCCAGCATTTTTTTTATTTTAATGTTGATGATTATGGCTAATAGTTAATAAAAAAAAAATTTGAATATTATATAAGCCCAATATCTAAAATGATTTTTAATACTCTAAACTGAACTGTAAAATTTCCTGGTAGACGGCTGCGTTGACTCTGGACTTGATATAACACAGTGGACCAACACTGAGGCTCAGTGGTCCAAAGTCCTGTTTTTAGATGAAAGTAAATTTTGCATTTCAGGTCCCAGAGTCTGGAGGAAGAGTGGAAAGGCATCAATCCAAGTTGCTTGCGGTCCAGTATGAAGTTTCCACAATCAGTGATGGTTTGGGGAGCCATGTCATCTGCTGGTGTTGGTCACTGTGTTATATCAAGTCCAGAGTCAACGCAGCCGTCTACCAGGAAATTTTACAGCACTTCATGCTTCCCTCTGCTAACCAGCTTTATGGAGATGCTGATTTCATATTCAAGCCGGACTTGGCACCTGCCCACACTGCCAAAAGTACCAATACCTGGTTTAATAACCCCAGTATCACTGGGCTTGATAGGCCAGCAAACTCGTCTGACCTAAACCTCATAGAGAATCTAAGGGGTATTGTCAAGAGGAAGATGAGACACCAGACCCAACAATGCAGACGAGCTGAAGGCCGCTATCAAAGCAACCCCTCAGCAGTGCCACAGGCTGATCGCCTCCATGCCACGCCGCATTGATGCAGTAATTCATGTAAAAGGCGCCCAACCAAGTATTGACTGCATATACTGTACATACTTTTCAGTAGACCTACATTTCGGTATTAAAAACATTTTTGAAATTGGGCTTATTTAGTATAAAAAAATTGCTTAGACACTAAATTTGGGGTTTTTAATAACTGTTAGCCATAATCATCAACATTAAAAGAAAAAAATGCTGGAAATAGATCACTCTGTGCGTAATGAATCTATAATATATGAGTTTCACTTTTTGAATTGAATTACTGAAATAAATTTGGAGAAGGACTAGTGTATGTATATATATATATATATATATATATACATATATACTAGTACACATAAATATACAGTTAATATATATATATATATATGTATATATATGTATATATATATATATATATATATATATACATGTATATATATGTGTATATACATATATATATATATATATATATATATATAAAATAAAAAAAATAAAATCTATATATATATATATATATATATATATGTATATATATATATATATATATATATATATATATATATATACAGGGTGATTCAAAAAGGATAGTGGAAATTATAGCCTTGGTATCCATAGCCGGGAGGACATAACACAAATTTATTAACATGAAAAGACACATTATCTATCTGTTATGTCTATACACTACAAATGTTCAAAGTGAGTTCCATTGGTTACACAGCAGATGTCTAGGTGTAAGTCCAGTTCTTTCCAGACGTGTGACAGCACATCCTCGGATATGGTCTCCTCTGCTTCAGTGATGCATTGCCTCAGGTCGTTCCGATCCTGTGGCTGGGCGGAGGGGAAGATACACTAAGTCCTTTATATAGCCCCTCAGAAAGAAGTCACAGGGTGTTCAGCGCAACATTGGTTAATCGTTGTTTCCGGCGTGGCCAATCCAACGTTCCGGTAGAGTTTTAGTCAGGTATCGGCGAACATCCAAATGGAAATTTGAAGAAGATATAATCTGTATGGCTTGCAACACAGAAGTTTTCGTAAGATATGCCATGCCGTGGATTCTGGCACCTGTAGTTCCATGCTATTTAACCTGGTTGACTTTCTAGGACTACGCTTGTACACGGCTCGAATCCTGTTCACTGTCCCTTCCGAAGTCTTTGGGCGGCGGCCCAGACTTTTCCCATGATATAAAGACCCAGTGATTTCAAATTGCTTCACCCAACGCGAAATTAAGTTTCTATGCGGAGAACATCTACTAAATTTATTGTGAAAGTTTCACTGTACTGTCACAACAGACCCCCTTCTTGCAAATTGCAACACGTAAAAAGCTTTTTCTTGCTTCAATGTCGCCATGTTATGTCACACTATGTAAGCACATTTCAAATTTGGTTCTTGAAAATTACTCTGATTGGTTGCTATGGGCACTAAGCCAGTTTTTTCTTTGATTTTCAGTCACTGGCCATTTACCACTGATGTTACTTTAACTACAGGCCTTTACTTTATCACAATTCTTCTTGATTCACACTATACATATATATATATATATATATATATATATATATATATATATATAGATAGATAGATAGATAGATAGATAGATAGATAGATAGATAGATAGATATATGTATATACATATATATATATATATATATACATATATATATAATTATATATATATATATATATATATGGAACATTTGTATTTTATCTAGACATATATGATGACGTTAATAGGTTGTTTTTTTACCATCTTGGACATATGTGGCATATCAACAGGATGAGTCATAAAAGTCCGAAACATGTGGGTCCCACCTCTGGGACCTGCAATTATCTCTAGAACCGGGTTCTATGACCCCAGTCCTACCTTGTCTGGCTCCCTCTGCTCCCTGGTCACTGTCTGATGAGGTGTTAGAAACTAAGGAAATAGCCAAGCTCTCTGAGCTACACTGATTCCATAACTCCCATAGATCTGAATGGGAGTTACGGAAACATTGTAGCTCGCCATGCTATGCTGTTTTAGCATAGCTCAGCCAGCTCAGCTGATTCCGTACTCCCGACTACCTTGTCAGACAGTGAAAGGGAAGCAGCAGGAGCCAAAAATTGTATGACCGGGTGCAAGGGACACCCGTTATAGAGACAGGATCGGGTACCACAAGTGGGACCTGCATCTATTGGACATTTTTTACATATCCTGTGGATATGCCAAAAGTTTCCAAGGTGGGGAAGCAACTTTAAAGGGAACCTGTCACCAGCATTTCACCTATTACACCAGCAATACCATGTGGTAGTGGGTGAAAAATAATTTCTATATCACCTATAATTGTCTTCTTAGTCGGCTCTGTAGCTTTAATATTCCGTTTTTTAGTGTCCCCACACCGTATGCTAATGGGCATAAGAGTGTCAAATCTTCGTTAGAAAAGAGTGATATCTGCATTCCTCAAGTCTTTCCGAGTTTACCCCGCCTCCGTACTTTTGATTGACAGCTCCTCGTCTTCCCCCAGCACACAAAATCCCGCGCTTGTGCATTGATGTCCTATTCTGGTGTGTGCGTACAACAGGACACCGGATTATTACGATAAAAGGCGTGAAATGTTTGCAGACTGTTATTTACAGTCGGAGGAGGAACTTAGGAGAGGGGATAACGGCAATGCACTTTTTATAGCAGCGGCCAGTGAGGGATAAGTAAAGTTCAATAGGTGAAATGCTGGTGACAGGTTCCCTTTAAGTTATGTAAATGCTGTGTTTTATTCAAATTAGTATTGTGCGTTTAAAGAAGACTTCCATTTACTTATGTTTATGGCATATCGATAGGAGCTTCTGAGCACTGTGTTCCTTTGGTTCCAGTTTGTAACGTCCGTGGTCGCTGACCACAAACTCCTTCCAACCAGTCGACGCCCTTCTCTCCAGAGATGTCTGCACATGCGGCCATCCTTTTCCACAGTGACCACCAGGGTGCGCTCGCGAGCTCAGTCCAGACTTAACCCCTTAATGACCGGGCCATTTTGCACGTTAATGACCAAGGATTATTTCTTGTTTTTTCACGGTCGCATTCCAAGAGTCGTAACTTTTTTTTTATTCCGTCGACATAGCCGTATAAGGGCTTGTTTTTTGCGGGACGAGTTGTATTTTGTAATTGTACCATTTTTAGATGCTTATAATGTATTGATTAACTTTTATTAACTTTATTTTAGGAGAGAATTGAAAATAAGCAGCTATTCCAGCATTAATTTTCACGTTATAAATTTACGCCGTTTACTATGCAGCGTAAATAACATGTTAACTTTATTCTATGGGTCGGCACGATTATGGGGATACCAAATATGTAAAGGTTTTATATGTTTTTTCTACGTTTGCACAATAAAAACCCTTTTAGAAAAAAATTACTTGTTTTTGCATCGCCGCATTCCAAGAGCCGTAACGTTTTTATTTTTCCGTCAATGTGGCGGTATGTGGGCTTGATTTTTGCGGGACAATGTGTAGTTTTCATTAGTACTATTTTGGGGTACATAGGACTTATAGATTAACTTTTATTTTATTTTTTTGGGGGGGAATGGGAGAAAAGAGAGAATTTTGCCGTTGTTTTTTGCGTTTTCTTTGGACGCCGTTCATCCGGCGGTTTAATTAATGTGTTCATTTTATTGGTCAAGTTGTTACGATCGCGGGGATACCATATATGTGTATGTGTGATTTGTTTTGACAGTTTTACTAAATAAAACCACTTTTTGGGCCAAAAAAGTAGTTTTATTTGACTTTGACTGTAATTTTTTTTTTTTTTTTTTTCACAAACTTTATTTAACTGATTGTCATTTTTTTTTTAAGTCCCATCAGGGAACTTCACTATGCGATCTGTTGATCGCATATATAATGCTTTGGTATACTTAGTATACCGAAGCATTATTGCCTGTCAGTGTAAAACTGACAGGCAACCTATTAGGTCATGCCTCTGGCATCGCCTAACAGGCAGATGCTGAAGACAGACCTGGGGGTCTTTGTTAGACCCCCGGCTGTCATGGAAACCCGACGGCGACCCCCGATTTGTTTGCGGGGGCGCCGATCGGGTGACAGAGGGAGCTCCCTCCCTCTGTCAAACACATTAGATGCCGCTGTCACTATTGACAGCGGCATTTAATGGGTTAAACTGCCGGAATCGGAGCGTGCTTCGATTCCGGCAGTTGCAGCAGGAGCCAGGCTGAGTATAACAGCCGTGCTCCTGCCGCTGATCGCATGGGTACGCTGTCAGTACCCGCGCGATCACAGGACGGATATATCCGTCCTCCTGCGCGAACTAGCAGCTGCTGAGGACGGATATATCCGTCCTTCGGCGTTAAGGAGTTAAAGAGGCTCTGGCACCACATTATAAGTGCCCTATCTCCTACATAAGGAGATCGGCGCTATAATGTAGATGACAGCAGTGCTTTTTATTTTAAAAAAAACGATCTATTTTTACCGCTTTATTAGCGATTTTAGATTTATGCTAATATCTGTACATTTAATGTATTTGCCGACAAGATACTTTATTTAAAAATTCATGTGCAGCTGTCTGTTAAGAAATGACACATGCAAAACTTTAGTACACAGAAAAAAAGGACAAATATTGTAGAGTAGAACACCACAAAAGGTATAAATAGTAACACTTTACAATAAGGTTATGTTCACATGGCATATTTTCGGCCATTTTTCGGGCCGTAAACGAACGAAAAACGGTCGAAAAATCGGAAGCAGAACGGGGCATGTTTTGAAAAACGGCCGCGTAAAAAAACGCCCACGAAAAAAAATGTGCATGTCACTTCTTGAGCCATTTTTGGAGCCGTTTTTCATTGTAAAAAATGCCACGAAAAACACGAGTTTGCTTAAAAAAGTCTGAAAATCAGGAGCTGTTTTCCCTTGAAAACAGCTCTGTATTTTCAGACTTTTTTAGCTAAGCGTGTGCACATACCCTAATTATGCAAGAAAAAAAATGTAGCCAAAACATTACGTTTAAGTACATCATGTGCTTTAAAAAGTAACTTGAGAACAAGGAGTGACCAACAAGTTTTCCACTGCATTGATGCAACTCCTCAAGTAAGTGTCCTAATAACAATCCAGAAGGAAATCCATCAGCAAAGTGGTAAAATGCAGTCAACCTCTGCAGCTGTCATCACAAGTCATTGTGGAAATTACCTTTCAAGGGCTTTTGGGACACAAATAGGTGAACCAACGTTCCGTGCCCCACCATTCAGCGCCTTCAAATGACATAAGCAGCGCGTCATTGCGCCGCTTGTGTCGTTAAATGGAAGGGCATGGCACCCCGCCAATCAGCGCCTTTGCAAGCGGCGCGATGACGTAGTTGAAAGGCGCTGAGTGGCTGCCCTGCCAATCAACGTCTTTCATCTACGCAAGCAGCGCGGTGTTATCACACTGTTTGCGTCGTTCAGCCCCAGCAGACCTGCTCAGAAGAAAGTGAGGGGGTTATATGTGTGAGGGGCTTTATGTGGAGCACTAACTACAGTGGGTTTATATGTGTGTGGGGGCTATATGTGGAACACTATCTACAGGGAGGCGTTATATGTGTGAGGGGCTATATGTGAAGCGCTATCTGTGGAGCACTAACTACAGGGAGGGGCTATATATGTGAGGGGCTATATGTGGAGCACTATCTACAGGGGGGGCTAAATGTGGAGCACTATCTACAGGAGGGGGCATATGTGGAGCACTATCTACAGGGGGGCCATATGTGGAGCACTATCTACAGGGGGGCTATATGTTGAGCACTATCTATGGGGGGGCCATATGTGGAGCACTATCTACAGGGGTGGCTATATGTTGAGCACTATCTACAGGGGGGCTATATGCATATTGAGCACTATCTACAGTGGGGCTATATTTTGAGCACTATCTACAGGGGAGCTATATGTGGAGCACGATCTACAGGAGACTATATGTAGGCACTATCTACAGGCGGCTCTATGAAGGGCATTATTTATGTGGGGCACTGTCTACAGGGGGCTCTATTTGGGGCACTGTCCTTAGGGGCCTCTATGGAGGGCACTATGTATGTGGGGCCCAGTCTACAGCGGGCTCTATGTGGGGCACTGTCTGCAGAGGGCTCTATGGGGGGCACTGTCTACAGGGGCCACTATGGGATGGAACTATCTACAGGGGCTCTTTTGGGGGCATTATCTACATGGAGCACAGTGTGTGTTGCTATTTTAATCAGGAACACAGTGTATGGTGCTATTATATTTAGGGCATAGTGTGTGGTACCATGACAATTTTATCTTCATTTATAGGTGCAGAAATGTTTGAAAAGTGAGAAGCCGAAGACATCTGAGTGGAAAACGGCAGAAATGGGCTGTGGCCGGGAGAATTCATCATAGAGGTCTGGACCGGATGGTCACTGTATGATCTGCACGGAGAGGATGGGTGGTAGCAAATCCCAGCAAATCCTTACGATTGTTCAGGCCATGCTGGGAGATGTAGTTGTACGCCGTACAAACCTATACAGGGGGTGCAGATACATGCCCTACCTGTGTCCTTCTGGACTTTTAAACCTATGTCCAGATAGAGATCTTTTTTTACATTTCAAATGTGGATGTTCTGAGGATTTTTCTACCTTTTTCAATACACTGCCAACAAGCCCCCCCTTCCAATTGCTCTCCATTGAGGAACTACAGATCCCGGGAAGAACTATTGGGTGTGCACACCTGTGGCTTCTTACTGCTGTCTTTTTTCTTTTACTGTATACATGTATTGAGCTTGGTTCTGGAGCTATATATGTCAGAGCTTGGTCCTGATGCTGTAATTATATAGGATATATTTATAATTACAAAATTGCAGTGCAGATAGAATTGTTTTCAATTCATTGTATATTTAATGGGAACCTGGTAGTTTTAACCCCTTTAACCGCCATCATGCCTTAATACATGACCTGACAATATTTTCTAAAATTCCCTTGTATGTTTTTTTCAGATGCAGCAAAATCTATAAAATCAACTTTTAAAACGGCGCACACTATATGCTAATTACTCATTAAAAGGTCATGGGCCGGTGTCGCTATCCTAAAGAGTCAAATGGTCCTGGCTCCAATCCCACCTTTCCATGGTTGATTAACATCACCCTGGCTGTTATACTTCACTACCAGTCTCCTCCAACTTTCTCAGATGTGCCATTGCCTTGTACTCCATGGGCAAGCACCGTGCAGCGAGGTGTACTTCATCGCTGCACCGCACATGCCAGGGGAGTACAAGGCAACTGCGCATCTGCAAGATGGAGGAGGCTGGTAGTGATGTAGAACAGCCGGGGGGATGTTAATCAAAATCTGGGCAGCACCATTTCAATTTTCGCCTCGGGCAGCAGAAAACCTAGAATCGGTCCTGGGCGTAACTTGAAGCTCCAGGGTCCCAATGCAAAATCTGTGACAGGGTCCCTCAACTTTGACATGTCATTTATATTATTGGTCTTTTTATAAGGGGTACAGACCTTTTTGGGCGCGGGCCCGGGTGCAGCTATAACTTCTGCATCCCCCATATACAAATAAGTCAGCCTAGAAGCATCTGATGAGTAGAGTCAATAGTCAGTATGATCGGTGGGTACCCACAACCAGAGAAGACTAAGCCAAAGCACAGTGATCCACAGGCAGTTGTAAAATGTAAATGTCAACTTACTGTTTCATCATTTCATCTATTTACATAGAACTTTGAAGAAGGACACCACAAGGTCAATGCTCAACTTTTTAACCCCTTATAGTCCAAGCTTGTTTGGACCTTAATGACTAAGCCACATTTTTCAAATCTGGTATGTCTGACTTAATCAGAGAATAACTCTGTAAGGCTATGTTCACACCGGGTATTTTGCCGAGTTTTTTGACGCGGAAACCGCGTCGCAAAACTCGGCAGAAACGGCCCGAGAACGCCTCCCATTGATTTCAATGGGAGGCGTCGGCGTCTTTTTCCCGCGAGCAGTAAAACTGCCTCGCGGGAAAAAGAAGCGACATGCCCTATCTTCGGGCGCTTCCGCCTCCGACCTCCCATTGACTTCAATGGGAGGCAGGAGAAAGCGTATTTCTCGCTGTTTTATGCCCGCGGCGCTCAATGGTCGCGGGCGAAAAACGGCGCGATAATTGCCGCGAAAATCGGCGTGCAGGGAGAGGAATATCTGCCTCAAAGTTCCAAACGGAATTTTGAGGCAGATATTCCTCCCCCAAAATACTCCGTGTGAACATAGCCTAATAGTTTTGCATAGCCAAGTAATTCTGACACTGTTTTTTCGTCACATGTTGTACTTTATTTAGGTGGTAAAAGTAGACTGATACGATTTGCATTAATTATTAAAAAAACACAAAAATGTATCAAATTTTGTAAAAAAAACAAAAAATTCTCCCAATTTTGAACTGCAAATGACACACATGTACATTTATACCGTACACAAAAAAAAACAAAAAACTTTTTTCACAAATGTGTTATTTTGCTTGAAACTGTTTTGGGCCACATTGCACATTTAGAGAGGCATTGAGCTGCCAAAACGATAGAACCCCCCATAAATGACCCCATTTAGAAAACAACACCCTTTAAGGAATTTATCTAGGGGTGTAGTGAGTCTTTTGACCCCATCGTTTTTTGCAGAATTTAATGCAAAGCAGGTGAATTGTTTTTTTTCACTTTTTTCACAAATGTGTCATTTTAAAGACAGATTTATTTTGTAAAGCGAACATAAGAATGAAGAAACGCACCCCAAAATGTATCACTCTGTTTCTCCTGTGTTCAAAAATGCCCCCATTGTGGCCCTAATGTGCTGCCTGGACACATGGCAGGATCCAAAAGGAAGGGAGCACCCAGTGGCTTTCAGGACACATTTTGCTTGAAACTGTTTTTGGCCTCATTGCACATTTAGGGAGGCATTGAGCTGCCAGAACGATAAAAATCCCCAATAAATGACCTCATTTAAAAAACTAGACCCTTTAAGGTATTTATCTAGTGGTGTAGTGAGTATTTTGACCCCATAGTTTTTTGCCGAATTTAATGCCAAGCACGTGAGATTTTTTATTTTTTTCACAAATGTTTAATTTTAAAGACAGATTTCTTTGTAAAGCGAACATGAGAATGAGGAAATGCACCCAAAAATGTATCACCCTCTTTCTCCTGTGTTCAAAAATACCCCCATTGTGGCCCTAGTGCGCTGCCTGGACACACGGCAAGGCCCAAAAGGAAGGGAACACCCGGTGGCTTTCAGGACAAATATTTTGCATGAAATTGTTTTAGGCCCCATTTCAGATTTGGAGAGGCATTGAGCTGCCAGAACAATAGAAACCCCCATAAATGATCCCATTTAGAAAATTTAGACCCTTTTCGGTATTTATTTAGGGGGGTAGTGAGTATTTTAACCCCACATTTTATTGGTAAATTTAATGCAAAGCAGATAAAAAAAATATTCTTTAATTTTTTGGACAAATGTGTCATCTTAAAGACAGGATTTTTTGTAAAACTAACTTGAAAATGAAGAAATACACCCCACAATTTATCACCCTGTTTCTTCTTTGTTCAGAAAAATCCCCATTGTGGTCCTAATGCGCTGCCTGGACACACAGCGGTACCCAAGAGGAAGGGGACACTCAGTGGCTTTCAGGAAACAAATTTGTACTCATGTCCTGAACATTGCATTTGCCTGTAGATATGACTATGTCGTTGCTAACAAAGCAAATGACCAACAAATGTGTCAGTCTGTAGCCGTTAAGAACAGCAACCCACTCTGGTATATAGTTAGTTAGAGTGGGAATATTTACATTGAAGTGAAGGGCAATACATTTGAAAAATAGAGGAAAAAAGTATTGAGCATGATCACAGCTACAGAGCTATACAAACAAAACATTTTTTTAAAGGGACTTATTGTGCAACGTCTCTGTAGCGCAACCCATCCCTATATAAGGGA
The DNA here is from genome assembly GCF_050947455.1 of Rhinoderma darwinii. Taxonomy (NCBI): domain Eukaryota; kingdom Metazoa; phylum Chordata; class Amphibia; order Anura; family Rhinodermatidae; genus Rhinoderma; species Rhinoderma darwinii. The sequence continues at coordinate 225,617,795 of NC_134687.1, forward strand.
CGGACGTGCTCAGTGACGCTGGCACACCATAACAGATCCCTGCCCGGTCAGTGTCCAATATCATATATATATATATATATATATATATATATATATATATATATATATATATATATATATATATTTATATATATATATATATATATATATATATATATACATATATATATATATATATATATATACATATATATATATATATATATATATATATATATATACAGTAAAGGATCATTAACTGGTTGCCGACACAGGATGAGTATGCTCGTCCTGAGCGGCGACCACTTCGCGCATAAGGACGAGCATACTCGTCCTGTGTGACAGCCGACTGTGCGCGTCTGTGCGCGCGATCGAGAGCGGGCCAATGGCTGTAATACACAGCCACAGCCCCACTCTGACAGCGGAGAGGAGAGAAACATCTTCTCTCCGCCGTTAACTCTTTGAACGCCGCGATGAAAGCTGATCGCGGCGTTCAAAGAGGGGGGACTGCACATTGATCGCGTCACATAAAATAACTGTGACGCTATCAAAGCCCACAACTTTGTATGGCCGGACAGCCCAGAGTCCATTGAAGGACCCCAGGGCTGTCTGAACATATTTCCTTTTAGGGCATACTGAGGTATGTCCTAACAACTGCCTGTGTACAATAGGAACACAGGCTAAAGTACTGGCATATAGATCTATGCCAGTACATTACAGTTACAAAATAAAAATCAAAATGATAAATCCCTTTATGGGATTAAAAAAAAATAGTTAAATGAATGTAAAAAAAAATTAATGATAAGTAAATAAAAAGTAAAAAAAATACACAGAAACACACATTTTTTATAATAAATAAACTTTTTAAAATATAAGTCCCAAAACATGAAATTATATAGACATATTTGGTATCGCCACAACCGTAACAACCTGTACAACAAATGTATAACATTATTTATGATGATCGGTGTATGGTGTAAAAAAAATTTATATTAAAACTGCAGCGGAACTGCTTTTTTTCTGCATTTTCACCAAAATAAAAATGTATATAAATTAAACGATAATGTATTTGTACCAAAAAATGGTTCCTACACTACAAATCGTCCCGCAAAAAACGAAGTCTCATACAACTACGTTGTACAAAAAATAAAAGTGTTATGAGCGTCGGGATGCAAAGAGGGAAATGTAAAAAAATTGCTCTGTCCTCAAGGCCAAAATTGGCCGTGTACTTAAGGGGTTAATCCCCAAAAAACTCTCAGCTTTACTAGGAGTATTACTGGATATAGCAGGTTGCAAAAAAAAAAACGGCACAAAACCATAAGGGAATGTTCAGACTGCCTATTTTCAGCTGTTTTTCAGGCTGCAAACGCCCCGAAAATGGCTGACAATACGGGGGCTGTACGCCTCCGAAGATCTGCCAATTAATTTCAATCGGAAAAACGGCGCTTAAAAAAAACGCCCTGTAAAAAAGAAGTGTATGTCACTTCTTGAGCCATTTTTTGAGTCGTTTTTTCATTGGGTCAATAGAAAAACAGCTACAAAAAAGGCCGCAAAAAACGCATCAAAAAACGCTTGATGCATAAAAAACGGCTGTTAATCAGAGGCTGTTTTCCCTTGAAAATAGCTCCGTATTTTACAGCCATTTTTTGTTAAGCGTGTGAACATACCCTAAGAAAGCCCTGTATTGATCAGAAACAGCTCAAGTATTAGACACTCTCCAAATCTAAAGAATTATACCCATATCACTAAATAGTACTAAGAATGAAAATAACTGCTTTATATGGCATGGCATAAAATGCTACATTTTAAAAGATGAAATACATCAAGGGAAAATGTCATATGATGCGATCAATTATAAAAAAAAATGCCGTTTGTGATTCAAAACAGCGGCAGAACACACGGCAGGGTTAAAAAGGGAAGGAGTTTCATTTTTGCAGAGGCCCTAAATTGTCAGAAAAACTTAAACTCCCAAGAAGTGACCCTATTTTGAAAACTACTCCCCTCAATGTATTCATCTAGAGGTATAGTGAGAATTGTAAGATTTTACAGATAATCCACATTTGTGTGACCAATTGTAAAGCGACACCCATTTAGGTGTTCATCACAGTGACAATTTTGGCAGCACAAGCATTTGGCAGCAATTTATGCACTGTGGGGTGGCACCGAAAAAAGTTATACTTTATTTTTTCAAAGGTGTCATTTTGTGACACCTGTAAATTTATTGATCTAGGGGTATAATGCTAATTTTTTGTTTTGTTTGGGCTTTTTTGTGTGTGTGTGTTCAAGTTTGTAATGGGGCTGTAAAGTAATTGGGAAAAGGATAAATGAAATTTAAATAATCATATGAAAAAGGGCAAACATGGCAAATCAATTATTTGTAAAATTAATATTCTAAAGTCAAATTATAGATTTTGAAACAATCTTGGATACAAAGCCGAGGCTTGGAGGGGCACATGTCGCACTGATGAATTGTGTCTTTGTGAATTCCTCTTTTATAACAGACATGGCATCTTTTTTGGGGCCATCTTTTTTTTCTGTGGGAGGCACCTCAGGAGAGAAATGTTGCCCTGTAACAATTCTGGAAGCATCACTTCCGAAGGATGAATTTTCTCCACCCTCTTCGGTGCAAAAATTAATTTTTTTTATTATTTTCTTCATGGTATTCCAGGTACTTTTTCTGGTGGCCAGTATTTCTGTACAACACATAAGAGTTGTACAACGTCATTTGAATCATTTTTGTAACACGTACAAGACTTTTTCATTGCATCATATGGCTTTATCATCTGATCCAATAGATCAACTCCACCATATGTTTATTGTATGCCTGGCTTTGGCTTTGCTGTTTCTTCTGCTCTGCCACGCACTGGTACAAAAGTGTTCTCTTCATTGTGGATAGTTGTAAGTAGAGATGAGCGAACTTATGAAAAGTTCGGTTCGGCTAGTTCGCCGAATTTCACGAAAAAGTTTGATTCGGACCGAACTAGTTCTGACCGAACCTGTAATACAAGAAAGCCCCTAAAAATCGTGTATAACACTGTTTAAAAGCCCTAGAAGCCCTGTATAACACTCTTAGGTCACCCATGAGTGTATCCAAGTACTTTTGAGCTGTCTTTAAGGCAAAGTTAGTGTCAAAGTTACACCAACATGTATGGCTATAGGAAAACTGATAACTAACAGAAACCACTGCACTTGTGCATGTTGTATGCTAATGTATTGTTAAAAAAGGTACAAAAATTAACCATTTTTGGCGGCAGATGCCTGCCAGGGTTCATACATATAAGGTGGTAAAAGAAGAAGCAATGTCTTTTGAGTGCAAGCCCTCCAAAAATTTACCCTTTTTATTGGCAGATGCCTGCCGGGGTTCATCCATACATGGATGTAAAAGCAACAAGCAATGACTTTTCACAAGCCCTCCAAAAATATACCCTTTTTATTGGCAGATGCCTGCCGGGGTTCTTCCATACATGGATGTAAAAGCAACAAGCAATGGCTTTTGACAAGCCCTCCAAAAATTGACCCTTTTTATTGGCAGATGCCTGCCGGGGTTCATCCATACATGGATGTAAAAGCAACAAGCAATGGCTTTTGACAAGCCCTCCAAAAATGTACCCTTTTTATTGGCAGATGCCTGCCGGTGTTCATCCATACATGGATGTAAAAGCAACAAGCAATGGCTTTTAACAAGCCCTCCAAAAATGTACCCTTTTTATTGGCAGATGCCTGCCGGGGTTCATCCATACATGGATGTAAAAGCAACAAGCAATGGCTTTTCACTGCGGAAAATCAGGAGCTTGTATAGAAAAAACAACATATATTTGGTATCGCCGTAATCGTATTGAGCCATAGAATAAAGTTAACATGTTGTTTTAATTGCACAGTGAATTCTGTAAAAACGGCGTGCAAAAAACCATGGAGGAATTGCTGTTTTTTTTCAATTTCTACCCCACAAATAATTTTTTTCCCATTTCTTAGTACATTATATGGCAAAATAAATGGTGCTACGGAAAACTACAACTCGTCCTGCAAAAATAGAGCCCTCATAGGACTATATCGACGGAAAAATAAAGACGTTATGGCTTTTGGAAGGTGGGGAGGAAAAAAGAAAAATGAAAATCTGAAAAAGGGCTGTGGCGGGAAGGGGTCTAAGTAGCAAAACTACATAAAAACGTATACCCAAAGACATGGTGGAGGGAGGAGGTGTAGAGAGATGTGGCACAGAAAAACGCCTCGACACGCGTTTCGCCTAAGACCGGCTTCGTCAGGAGGCTAACTATAATGAAATAACGGTGGTTTAAATAGAAATGCTGGAAGCACAAAATATTTTCACCTGTGGATGATCTGCAAGTCGGCGCTCAGTTCACATGATGGGGGCCAGGCATCACCGGAAGCGCCATGAGATGCACACAAACAAAAAGACACCCCAAAATACGGAGCCCATAGCGCATGCGCCAATGAGCGTCTGTGTAGACAATACACAGGAAAAAAAGTTAAAAAGCTGATAGAGAATAATATCATCGGAAAAATTACATAATCCCACGACGTGAGATGAATATCGAACAGACCCAATATTAAAAAAAAAAATATATATATATATATATGTATATATATATGTATATATATATATATATATATATATATATATATATATATATATATATATATATATAAAGACATTGATAAATCAATATATGAATATAATAGCAAGTCAATACCTACAAAATATAATATACCAAAACACAAAATATACAAAAAATATGCAATGAATATATATGAATAAGAATAATAGAAAATATAGAGAAATAATAATTTATTAATTAATTAAATAAAAATAATAAAAATAAATAATAAAAATAATTTAAAAATAATAAAAATAAAAATAAAAAATCATGAATAATAAATAATAATAATAATAATAATAAAAAATAAAAAATTAGAAAAGGAATAAACAATATATATACATCAGTGACCATGATGTAAGTCACATGAATTAGTAACATGTAGATATGCCCTGTCAATCCTAACAAGCTAAGTGATTAATAATATGTAAAAAATATATATATATAAGTGTAAGTGTGGAAGATTATAAAAAAAATAAAATTATATATATATATATATATATATATATATATATATATATATATATATATATATATAAATCTGAATATATATAAGAAATATATGAAATTAATAAGTGCAAGTGAAAACCAAGTCGTGAAATAAAGCATATTAAATAAACAAAAGAAAAAAAGGGAAAAATGAAAGTGCAAACACAATATACAAATATTTATGAAAATTCATAATTATGTGCAAAAATACATTGTGTCAATGCACGGGGTGTGGACCCACTGGGCCATAACGCGTAGCGGGGTAGCAGCTGGCCAACAAGGTACAAAACAATGTCTATAGTTCGGAAAGGGGACCTGAGGCAATGTAGACAGTAGCGGAGGCACGACTTGACTTTCACAGCAGGTGGCACCGTGGATGCAGCGGAAGACACAACTTGACTTTCTCAGTAGATACGATAGCACGGGATACAGGGTACAGGCAGCAGGAACGGGTAACACTGGGAACTGGAAAGACTGGGAGACCATTTGTAAGACAAACTTAAGTACACAACAATGCTCAGACGAGGAACAAGTGGGCAGAGCCCCTGTTTATAGTCTAGCAGCCATTTGGGCTAATTATTGACGGGTGACAGCTGGACACGTACTGGTCCTTTAAGGCCGTGTGCACCCAGCAGGAAACAGTCTGAGGACCTGGAAATGAGTGCCGGTGTCTCCCTGGAGGGAGCTGGCACCGCAAAGACAGATGTCCATGGCCGGGGCCGTCAGAGGGTAAGTCTGAACGACGGCCCCCGGCCATAGACGTTACAGTATCCCCCCTCTTACCCTCCACCCACGGGAGCAGCTGCACCCAGTCATCATGTCGTCTGGAGACAATTTGCCGCAGATAGTTCTCCATAATTTGGTTAACCCTTTCGACTTGTCCATTGGACTGAGGATGGTAAGCTGAGGAGAAGTCCAATTTTACACTGAGTAGGCCGCAGAGTGCTCTCCAGAACTTTGAGGTGAACTGGACCCCTCGATCCGAGACAATATGCAGGGGCAAGCCGTGCAGACGGAAGATGTGTTGTATGAAGAGGTCAGCCAGTTGAGCAGCAGAAGGCAGGCCAGTCAGGGGAACCAAATGAGCCATTTTAGAAAAACGATCCACCACCACCCAGATCACACTGCATCCCGCAGAGAGAGGCAGATCTGCGACAAAGTCCATAGCAATATGCCGCCAGGGGGCATCGGGCACAGGCAGTGGTTGGAGCAAACCAACTGGTCTGGAGTGAGCAACTTTTTTTGCTGCACACACTGTACAGGAGGAGACAAAGTCCATGACGTCTTTGGGCAGCGTCAGCCACTAGAACTGACAGGCAATTAGGTCTCGGGTCTTACGGGCACCCGCGTGACCTGCCAGCTTGGAACTGTGACCCCAGCGAAGGTTTCTTCCTCGGTCAGCCAGACGTACAAAAGTTGTTCCCGGGGGAATATCTCTAAACTGCAGAGGGTTATCAGAGTAGATGCAGAAAGGATCGATAATATTCTGTGGGGACTCCACAGTGTCCTCTGTCTCAAATGACCTAGACAAGGCATTGGCCCTCACATTCTTGTCGGCAGGTCAGTAGTGGAGTTCGAACCGGGACCGTACAAAAAACAATGACCACCTGGCTTGACGAGGATTCAGCTGTTGAGCCGTCTGTAGGTAGGTCAAATTCTTGTGGTCCGTGAAGACCAGGATAGGATGAGCTGCACCTTCCAGTAGGTGTCTCCACTCCTGCATGAACAGCTTGATGGCCAGTAACTCCCGATCTCCAATCGAGTAGTTGCGCTCTGCGGGAGAAAACAGCTTGGAGTAGTAACCACATACCACTGTCTTGCCTTTCGAATCTCTCTGGAACAAAAGTGCACCAGCACCAACAGAGGAGGCGTCCACCTCTAACAGAAACTGTAGGGATACATCAGGATGATGAAGAATAGAGGCTGACGTGAAGGCCTTTTTTAAAGTTCTGCCTCTGGAGTCCACACCTTGGCATTCATACCGTTTTTAGTGAGGGTGGAGACGGGGGCTGTCAAAGAAGAGAAGTTGGGAATGAACAGTTTGTAGAAGTTGGCGAATCCCAGGAAGCGTTGTATGGCCCTTAAGCCTTGGGGACGTGGCCACTCCAGGAAAGCCTTGACCTTCTCAGGCTCCAACTTGAGACCCTGATCAGAGATGATATTGCCTAGGAAGGGTAGAGACTTCTCTTGGAACACGCACTTCTCCAACTTGGCGTAAAAATGATTCTCCCTTAATCGAAGCAACACGTGGCGGACATGGCTCTGTTGAGTCACAAGATCTGGGGAAAAAAATCAAGATATCATCAAGATACACCACAACACAGACATAGAGGAGATCACGAAAAATGTCATTGACAAATTCTAGGAACACTACGGGGGTGTTACACAGGGCGAAGGGCATGACCAAATATTCGTAGTGTCCATCACGTGTGTTAAATGCAGTCTTCCACTCATCACCCTGACGGATCCGGATTAGATTTTAAGCCCCCTGCAGGTCTAGCTTGGAAAAAAAAATTGCCCCTGTATGCAAGCAAAGAGTTCCGAAATCAACGGCAATGATTACCTGTTCTTCACCGTGATCTGGTTGAGGGCTCGGTAGTCAATGCAGGGTCGAAGGGATCCATCCTTCTTTTCGACAAAGAAAAACATGGCTCCGGCCGGGGATGAAGACTTTTGTATGAAGCCCCTCTCCAGATTCTCCTTAATGTATGCCGACATAGACTGGGACTCTGGCAAGGAGAGAGGGTATACTCTACCGCGAGGAGGAAACGAATCAGGAACCAAGTTGATAGGGCATTCGTATGCTCGATGTGGTGGCAATGTCTCTGCTTCCTTTTTGTTGAAGACATCAGCGAACTGAGAGTAACAAGGAATCAACCCTGCCAATGACTGATGCGGAGAAGGCTGGGATGGATGGACATGCACGTCGAGACACTTGGGGCCCCACTAGAGAACCTCTCCGGAGTTCCAATCCAGGACTGGGACGTGTAGACGGAGCCAAGACAAACCCAGCAGCACGGGGTTGACGGCCTTGGACAGGACATACAGGGAGATGAGCTCAGAATGAAGAGCTCCCACTTGAAGTCTTAATGGCTTGGTCACAGACAATACTGGGTCAGGCAAAGGCAGTCCATCTACCGAGGCAACAATCAACAGTCTTTCCAGAAAAACAGTGGGCAATTGAAGAAGATCCAGAGTCCATGTAGGCAGAGACTGGATGAGGTCTCTCGCCAGCGACGATGTTCACAGGAATAAACAGTTTGGAAGAGCGTTCTCTAATAAACGTTGTAGCGCCCAGGGTTGTCTCTCCAACCAATCCCAGGCGTTGGGGTTTCTTTGGCCTCTGGGAACACATAAGCACGACATGGCAAGCGAGGCCGTAATATAAACAGAGTCCAGAGGTGTGCCTGCGCTATTTTTCTTGAACGGACAGTTTAAGCCGATCCACCTACATCAGAACCTCGGGCGCAGCAGAAGAACAAGGCAAGAGGGGTTGCTGGAACTTGGGCGCCAATCTAGGAAGCCATCTCTCCTGTAGAATCTCTTGAGATCTCTCCCCGAGCCTAATGTCCACACGGGTAGCCAGTAGAATCATGTCGTCCAAGGCAGCTGGGAGATCTCGAGCACCCAGTTCGTCCTTGATCTCGGGCGATAGGCCATGCCAGAAGGATGCAACCAAGGCCTCATTGTTCCAGGTCAATTCTTCTGCCAGAGTCAGGAACCGGATGGTGTATTCACTCACGGAGGCGTCCTCCTGACGCAGATTAAAGATAGCAGTGGCTGCCGATGAGACTCGTCCAGGCTCCTCAAATACGGAATGGAACAACCGCACGAATCCCTGGAAGTCTCGGGTCTCCGGTCCCTGTCGTTCCCAGATTGGATTCGCCCATGCCAGGGCCTTGCCGGCAAGTAGAGATATAATGAAGGCGATCCTGGCTCCGTCCGAAGGAAATGCTCGGGTGTGCAGAGTGAAGTGGATTTGGCATTGATTCAGAAACCCCCTGCATGAACTTGCGTCTCCATGGAACCGAGGTGGCAATGGCAGTGAGAACCGAGGGTCCGAACTGGGACTGCCAGGAGGCGTAGCAGAAGGGTCGGAGGAGCTTGAATAGGAGCGGTGAAGGAAGTAGCTAGCGCCCCTAGGTTGCTATACCATGGAGTCTACGGCCACAAAGAGTTGACCCTGTCGTGCTTGCAGATCCTGCAGGTACACCTGCATGGCTTGGGAGGATGACAGGCCCTTGACTTGGCCTGGGGTCCATGGCCTGACCGTACTGTCACGACACGGGGTGTGGACCCACTGGGCTGTACCATGTAGCGGGGTAGCAGCTGGCCAACAAGGTACAAAACAATGTCTATAGTTCGGAACGGGTAGCTGAGGCAATGTAGACAGTAGCGGAGGCACGCCTTGACTTTCACAGTAGGTGGCACCGTCAGTGCAGCGGAAGACACGACTTGACTTTCTCAGCAGGTGGCACCGTGGATGCAGTGGAAGACACGACTTGACTTTCTCAGTAGATACGATAGCACGGGATACAGGATACAGGCAGCAGGAACGGGAAACACTGGGAACTGGAAAACACTGGGAGACCATTTGCAAGACAAACTTAGGTATACAACAACGCTCAGGTGAGCAAGAAGTGGGCAGAGCGCCTTTTTATAGTCCAGCAAGCATTTGGGCTAATTATTGATGGGTGACAGCTGGACGCGTACTGGCCCTTTAAGGCCGTGCACACGCGGGCGGGCGCGCACGCCCTGCGGGAAACAGTCCGAGGACCCAGATGTGAGTGCCGGCGTCTCCCTGGAGTGAGCTGATGCCGCGAAGATAGATGTCGATGGCCGCGGCCATCAGAGGGTTAAGTTACAACGTTACAATAAGCGACAGCCAACATGGTTTTACTAAGGACAGAAGTTGTCAAACCAACTTGATTTGTTTTTATGAAGAAGTGAGCAGAAGAGGGGCTGCTGTGGATATAGTGTTTTTGGACTTTGCAAAGGCATTTGACACTGTCCCTCATAGACGTCTAATGGGTAAATTAAGGACTATAGGTTTAGAAAGTATAGTTTGTAATTGGATTGAGAATTGGCTCAAGGACCGTATCCAGAGAGTTGTGGTCATTGATTCCTACTCTGAATGGTCCCCGGTTATAAGTTGTGTACCCCAGGGTACCATGCTGGGACCACTATTATTCATCTTATTTATTAATGATATAGAGGATGGGATTAATAGCACTATTTCTATTTTTGCAGATGACACCAAGCTATGTAGTAATGTTCAGTCTATGAGAGATGTTCGTAAATTGCAAGCTGATTTGGATGCATTGAGTGTTTGGGCATCCACTTGGCAAACAACGTTTAATGTAGATAAATGCAAAGTTATGCATCTGGGTACCAACAATCTGCATGCATCATATGTCCTAGGGGGCGCTACACTGGGGGAGTCACTTGTTGAGAAGGATCTGGGTGTACTTGTAGATCATGAACTAAATAACAGCATGCAATGTCAATCAGCTGGTTCTAAGGCCAGCAAGAGGCATGGACTTGCGGGACAGGGATATAATATTACCACTTTACAAAGCATTAGTGCGTCCTCATCTAGAATATGCAGTTCAGTTTTGGGCTCCAGTTCATAGAAAGGATGCCCTGGAGTCTGAAAAAATACAAAGAAGAGCAACAAAACTAATAAGGGGCATGGAGAATCTAAGTTATGAGGAAAGATTAATAGAATTAAAACTATTTAGTCTTGAAAAGAGACGACTAAGGGGGGGATATGATTAACTTATATAAATATATGAATGGCACATACAAAATATATGGTGAAATCCTATTCCATGTAAAAACCCCTCCGTCTGGAGAAAAAAGGGTTCAATCTGAAGAGGCGACAAGTCTGCTTTACTGTGAGAACTGTGAATCTATGGAATAGTCTACCGCAGGAGCTGGTCACAGTAGCTACAGTAGATGGCTTTAAAGAAAGCTTAGATAATTTCCTAGAACAAAAAAATATTAGTTCCTATGTCAATGTGTAGAAATTTTTCCCATCCCTTGGTTGAACTTGTTGGACATGTGTCTTTCTTCAACCATACTAACTATGTAAATACGGCTATATCGGCGGAAAAATAGTCATTCTTTACATGTAAATGAAAGGCAGTTTAAATACCAATATAGGAAAGGGTTCTTTATAGTAAGAGTACTCTAAGGCTATGTTCAAACGCTAAACGAAAAACGGCTGTAAAATACGGAGCTGTTTTCAAGAGAAAACAGCCTCTGATTTACAGCCGTTTTTTATGCATCAGGTGTTTTTTCATGCGTTTTTTATGGCCGTTTTTGGAGCTGTTTTTCTACTGAGACAATGAAAAACGGCTAAAAAAACGGCTCAAGAAGTGACATGCACTTCTTTTTTACGGGGCGTTTTTTTACACGACGTTTTTAAAAACGGTCGTGTAAAAACGCCCCGTGGGAACGGAATGCCGTTTTTTCCATTAAAATCAATGGGCAGATGTTTAGAGGCGTTCAGCCTCCGTATTTTTAGCCATTTTTCGGGGCGTTTACGGACTGAAAAACGGCTGAAAATAGGCCTTTTGAACATACCCTAAGGCCTCATACACACGAACATATTTTTTTCCTTCTGTAAAAACTGGCGTAAATATGGGTCCTTGGTCACACGTATTCGACCCGTATTCCACCCATATTTACGGACACGTTTTCGCTGCAAAATTGCACTGCACTAATCGGCAGCCCTTCTCTCTATCAGTGCAGGATAGAGAGAAGGGACAGCCCTTTCCGTAGTAAAAGTAAAATAAATTCATACTTACCTGGCCGTTGTCTTGGTGACGCGTCCCTCTATCGACATCCAGCCCGACCTCCCTGGATGACGCGGCAGTCCATGTGACCGCTGCAGCCTGTGATTGGCTGCAGCGGTCACATGGGCTGAAACGTCATCCCAGGAGGCCGGACTGGAGGAAGACGCAGGGAGTTCTGGGTAAGTATGAACGTCATTTTTTTTACAGGTTGATCTATATTGTGATCGGTAGCCACTGTCCAGGATGCTGAAAGTGTTACTGCTGATCATTTAACTCTTTCAGCACCCTGGACAGTGACTATCCACTGACGTCGCCTAGCAACGCTCCCGTAATTACGGGTGCACACACGTAGTCACCCGTAATTACAGGAGCCCCATAGACTTCTATGTGCCTGCCCGTGCCGTAATTACGGCCTAAAATAGGACATGTTCTATATTTTTCAACGGCCCGGGCACCTTCCCGTAAGCATACGGGGAGGTACCCGTGGCCAATAGAAGTCTATGGTCCCGTAATTACCTTAACACTATGTCAGCATTGAAAAAAGAGCTAGACTTTTATTTAACAAATAATGGTATTGAGAGTAAGGTCCTGTTCACACCGAGTACTGCAGGCAGAAAAAATCTGCAGGAATTTTGAGGCACGTTGTGATCTGCCTGCACTTTCTTGCTGTGCCTTTTGCTTCGTTTTTTTGGCGGCGGGCATTTAGCGCTGGGGGCAAAAAACTCCACCAAAATTGCTTTCTCTGCCTCCCATTGCTTTCAATGGGAGGTCAGAGACGGAACCGCGCGATGAAAGAGCATGTTGCTTTTTTTTTCCTGCGGGCGGCTAGAACCGCGAGAAATACGTCTCAGCCTCCCATTCAAATCAATGGTAGGCGGTTTCAGGCGTTTTTGGCACTGATTCTGACGCAGTTTTCGTGTCAAAATCTGCGCCAAAAAACTCAGTGTGAACAGGGCCTTATAATCAATAAAGGGGAGGGGGTCATATTTCATTCATCCCGGGAAATTATCTGACTACATTGCGGAATGAGGAAGGATTTTATTTTCCCTTCGGAGGCAAAATGTGTTGTTTTCTTTGCCCTTGAATCAAACAGTTCTTAGAACAGGTCTTAGAAATGTTGAACATGAAGTGTCTTTCCCCCTTAGTAACTGTAACATTTTAGAAGACGTTAATGGTGGGGGTCTGTGAAATAAATGACACTGTAAAGCCCCGTCAGTTTCATTCATGGAAATCTCCATGTGAATCCAAAGGGATACAGTGCTTGTTAGTGTCCGAGCCCCTTCATCCTAGTGATCAGTGAAGGTCACGGCTTACAGACCCCTATCGATAACGTCTTCTGACAGGACTCAATGACATGTCAGAAGATGTTTAAACCTATAACAAGACATTCTTAACTAGTAAGGTCTGTATTTCTGTGCTGGTATATTTTGCTTTGGTGGTGTTTCTTTTTATATATATATATGTGTTTTATCATACACTGTTATAAAGTAACAAACATATTGTTGCAATATTTAATCCAACTTTCAAGCATACCAGGCTATAACAAATAAGCAGTCAATTATTAAGAGGATGTCCATTCTTCTGTTCCTCTTGCCCAGTGTTTGAAGCTCCATGTGATCAGAGAGTCTCAGCCTCACTTCTTTTGTACTTCCACGGAAGAACCGTCAGTTTTAGAAAGAAAGATATATGCACAGGAAGGTTACAAAGAGAGTCCTTGAGGGTTGATCTTTTTCATATCTTTAAATATCTCAATTTGTTTCCGTCACTTGACAACTCATCATGTTACACTAATACTATAACAAATAGTTTCTTTCCCAGGGGATGACTACACAAAATATCCTAGTATTCTGTTTTTGGTTTTCGTAACCTTGAGTGTTCAGAAAAGTGTTGTGAAGATCAGATTATTTATGACACTATGACTATATAATATAAATGCATGTATCACTGCTGATCCTCTTATAGTAGATGCTCTTTACTTTTCAGCCTCTTATTTTTGCTATAACAAGAAAAAATGGTAGATGTGATTTATTTTAAATACATTTCAATTCTATACTATACGTTTGAGAAGCTACAGGAAATAAGTTGTCAACAAAAGGGACAATGCTGACCATATTTTTTTGGGATGGATCTAAATGTCATGTGCCAGAATACATATTCATGGTCATCATATGTTTGGCCAAAATGGATAGGACCCACATCATTTGAACTTTACAGCAACCTGTTTCAGCCAAGCTACATTGGTCAGAATGTCTGAATAGTGTGCTTAATATGAGGATTGTTATTACTCAATGTGGTCATTCTAAGCCCTATTTATTATATTGGCTAAAATATTGTATCTGTGGTAAGCATAAATGAGACTTTATGGGTTGTGCCTAAGATTTAGTACTTTTGCAATATACTGTATTTAAATAATCTATCCCCAATGAGATTTCAGGAATTGTCACTTTGCAAACGGTGTGTGTTGCTTTACAGATGCTCACCTGTACAGCTGATGTTATAGGCAAGGCATAAAAATTAATGCCTTCATATGTTGCTTATCCACAGAATTAACTATAAAATAGTGCATAAAAAGCTAATTTTTAAATATATTACAACACACATAGAATCTCAAAATGTCAAATCTGTAAATATCGGGAGTTTAAGCAAAAATGAATGGGGGTCAATCAGGTGTGAAATCTCTACAATTATTATAATCCCAGGAGTATTACAAGCAAACATGGGACCCTTAGAAAAACGTATAAGGGCACGGCCAGACGTGGCGGAATTGCTGTGGAATTCCGCTGCGGACAGTCCGCAGTGGAATTCTCCAGAGGCCGTTTTTTACATTTGTTTCAATACATTTTTAGGCAAGTTAGTTCAGACGTTGCGGAAAACTCCGCTGCGGACCTTAGGCTGCGGTGCAGAATTTTCCCTCCGCAGCATGCACTTGACTGTTGCGGAGAAGAAGCGGAATTTCATTGCGGATTTCAGCCTTTGCAATGCAAAAACTGAAATCTGTGGCAAGTCCACTGTCTTTTCTGCAACGTCTGAATTACCTGTCAAATATGCAAATGTTGGTGCATATTAGTTGCGTAAATGCCCCAAATCTGCACCAACATTTGCAGCGGAAAAACTCTGCCACGTCTGGCCGTGCCCTAACACTCACAGGTGATATCTACGCTGATTGGAGTCATTCCCTTTCCTTTTCTACTCCATCCAGCCTAGACCATCATGGCAATTTCTCAACTTCAGAGTTTGCTGCCAAAACATCTTTCGCCCTTCACTTCTGCAGCCCATCCCCAACCTCTTTAGCAACAAAATGGTCCCATCCATTAACACTGTCATCCTGCTGCTACCACCAATACCGTGCCTGCTGAGGCCCCAATAGCTCCCATTACTGTACCTAAAATGCTGCTCAATTCCCCCAAATACTATACTACTAAAATCATAATAAAATAAAGCGGATACAGAAGAAAGCAGGGCATAACTAGAAAATGCTGTGCACCATAGTATACTTTTAGAACCCAAAATTAATACAGACCCTAGAGCAGATTAATCAGACCAGACTCATCAACTAATCAGACCTAGTAAAAAAGAGAAGGAAATGCAAAAAGTGTGCTCACCAGATGCGTCTTTGTGGTATTTGTGGTTCCTCAATAGCGAAGTGCAGCAGAAGGGAGCTTGTAGTCTAACAAAAAAAATCTATATATAGAAGGAATTTTTCTCCAGCACATCCTTAAAAGGGTATAAATTTATTCAGCAGACATAATTAAAATTCCGAGACAGAGCACAGCTTAGGTGTGTAGACGCTTATGCGTTTCGAACAGAAGTATTCTTACTCATAGCATACGTCACTAAACTAATGCATGTGTTTTAAAAGCATAATCAACCAATCCTGGCTGCTCCTAATGTTAAACCCTACACAGGTTCAAGTAATGCACAATCTTCTTATTGCTTAGCGCTTGTTCACACTTACAATGTGATGAAGTAAGCAAGCTATCCATAAATTCTATGCTGACTTATCGCTTATCACTACATAAATCACATTTTACATATATAGTATACATGGTGTACATGAAAATAAAATTCATTAAATTTGGAACAACGTAAACAGCCTGAATAAAATTTTTGACACAGTTATATATAAATGGGTTATATAATAGTTTAATAAAAAATAAAGCAGGTCTCCTCTACAATTGAGACCGTTAGGAAATCTAGTCTCCAGTTGCAGAATATAATACACTTCCCAGATAAGGTGTTTCCTCCCGTCTACTCCCCTTACTGGCCTTTTCATGTATTCCATTCCACAGATTCTGAAAAATTCAAGGGAGCTACCATGTTTGTCTATAAATTGTTTGGCAGCACCAGTGGTATTAGATTAATTTTTATTTATGTCCGCTATATGTTCGTCTATATGGATTTTACAAGTTCTGATTGTGCAACCTATAAAAGCCAAATTGCATTTAATGCAATTGATGGCATAAACCACATGATGCGTATCATAATTTATGAACGCATCAATTTTATAACATTGTTTTTGGGGAAAGAAATTCTTTGATTTTAAGTCCATATCTACAAAAATTGCATCTGCTGCTACATTTAAAGAATCCTTTCTGAGACAGCCATATCTTTTTAGCGATATTAGAAGAATAACAGCTGGGGAAAGAGTATAGCCTAATGTTTTTCCCATTTTGGCTATATATCTACAGCCTTGATCAATAATATGCGTCAAAATCGCATCCTGATTCAACATCAGTAAATATTTCCTAAGAATGTTGATAATATCCTTGCAATTGGAGCTGTGCGCCATAGAAAAGGCCACAAGGGGAAGGAACAGAAGGACACTCCCTACCCCTTGTTATTACATTCTAAAGAAAATAATCTTCTGATTTATTTCTTTGTAGTGTAGATTTTGTAAACGTAAGCTGTTAACTGTAAATTAAGATCATTCTCATTGCTGAGGTCCGCAAACAGTGGTGTGGACGCCACATCTCGACCCCATACAAGTAACAGGTCATTAATGTAGCGCCCATACCACACGATGGCCTCACCATATGGATTAAATTCTGAAAAAATGAAATTCTCATATATACATTTGCTAATGAGGCGAAAGTTTTGAGCCCATTTGGGCACCCTCAATTCGCATAAAACATAAACCATCAACGCTGAAAAATTGTGTGTCAGTAAATACTGCGCTGACTTTAAGATAACCTCTTGGGCCCTGTTTACATGGAGTTTTTTTGCTGCAGTTTTTGCCACGGAAACCGCAGCAAAACACTGCCCTATATTTGGGCGTTTTCATTTCTGACCTCCCATTGACATCAATGGGAGGCAGAGAAAGCGTTTTTTGCTGCGTTTTTTGCCTGTGGCGCTCAATGGCCAAAAAACGCTGTGAAAAATGCGACAAATAGCGCGCAGGGAGGTCAAAATCCGCCTCAAAATTCCTGAAGGAATTCCCGCCTGCAAAAAACAAAATTGTGTATGTACTGTATTTTGTCAGATTAAACTTAACTGCTTGCACCGCGAGGTTGTGGGGGATACATGAGTATAAACACACCCCATCTCAAGTGACCCAGGAAAACTCATCCGACCATACAAAATCACAGAAGGGTTTAAGGAGTTCTTTGCTGTCTTATAATCTGGAGTCTCTCATTGAGATGTTAGGACATAAAGGAGAGGGAAAGACATCCTTATGGATTTTAGGCAGACCATGAAAAACTGGCATTACACGGAAATCAGGTAACAGATAATTCATGGTTTTATTATTTAATACTGCTAGACCTGCCCCTCTTCCAATAACTGTTTAACCCCTTTAGGACACAGCCTGTTTTGGCCTTGTGGACACATGATTTTTTCAAATCTGACATGTGTCACTTTATGTGGTAATAACTACGGAATGCTTTTTCCTATCCAAGCGATTCTGAGATTGTTTTCTCGTGACATATTGTACTTTATGTTAGTGAAAAAATTTGGTCGATAAAATCAATATTTATTTGTGAAAAACATCAAATTTTAGCATTTTTCTAAATTTAAATGTATTTGCTTGTAAAACAGATAGTAATACCACACAAAACAGTTACTAGTTAACATCCCCCTTATGTCTACTTTATGTTTGCATCATTTTTTTTCACGTACTTTTATTTTTCTAGGACGTTACAAGGCTTAGAACTTTAGCAGCAATTTCTCATATTTTCAAGAAAATGTCAATAGGCCATTTTTTCAGGGACCAGTTCAGTTCTGAAGTGGCTTTGAGGGCCTTCTATATTAGAAAGTCCCCATAAATCACCCCATTTTGAAAACTGCACCCCTCAAGGTATTCAAAACCACATTCAGAAAGTATTTTAACCCTTTAGGCGTTTCACAGGAATTAAGGCAAAGTAGTGGTGAAATTTACAAATTTCATTTTTTTTGCCGAAATTCATTTGTAATAAAAAAAAAATCTGTAACACAGAAGGTTTTACCAGAGCAATGCAACTTAATATTTATTGTCCAGATTCTGCAGTTTTTAGAAATATCCCACATGTGGCTCTAGTGTCCTAATGGACTGAAATACAGGCCTCAGAAGCAAAGGAGCACCTAGTGGATTTTGGGGCCTCCTTTTTTTAGGAATATATTTTAGGCACCATGTCAGGTTTGAAGAGGTCTTGTGGTACCTAAACAGTCGAAACCCCCCTCAAGTGACCCTATTTTGGAAACTACACACCTCAAGGCATTTTTCTAGGGGTATACTTAGCATTTTGACCCCACTGTTTTTTTGCAGAATTTAGTGGAATTAGTCTGTGAAGATGAAAATCACCTATTTTTCTGTGGAAACATAGATTTTTTTTCATTTTTCCCAAGGAATAAAGGAAAAAAAACACCTCAACATTTGTAAAGCAATTTCTCCCGATTACGGCAATACCCCATATGTGGTCATAAATTGATGTTTGGACCCACAGCAGGGCTCAGGAGGGAAGGAGCGCCTTTTGGATTTTGGAGCGCAGATTTTGCTGGATTGGTTTTCAGTGCCATGTCGGGTTTGCAACGCCTCGGAGGGACCAAAACAGTGGAAACCCCCCAAAAGTGACCCTATTTTGGAAACTACACACCTCGAGGAATTTTTCTAGGGGTACAGTGAGCATTTTGACCCCACAGGATCTTTTTTAGAGCTAAGGTGACCAAAAAACAGCGATTTTGGCGCTTTAAATTCTTTATTTCTTACAGCGTTCACCGTGCGCAATAAATTACATTTTACTTTATTCTACGGGTCGGTATGATTATGGCGAAACCATATGTGTATAGTTTTTTTTTACGTTTTGCAGCGTTTGCACAATAAAATTAAGTTTCTATAAAATAATTTATTTTCTGAGACACCATATTCTGAGCCGTAACTTTTTTATTTTTTTGTCAAAAAAGCTGTGGGAGGTCTTGTAGTTTTTATTGGTACTATTTTAGGATAAATGCGACTTTTTGATCACTTTTTATTCTGTATCTTGGGAGGGGTGGTGACCAAAAAATAGCAATGCTGACATAATTTTCCGTTTATTTTGTTTGCTGCGTTCACCGTGCGGAAAAAATAACATTATAGTTTCATAGTTTGTGTCGTTACGAACATGATGATACCAATTATGTGTACTTTTTTTTAAAGTTTTCATTTTTTTCCTATAATAAATGACTTATTATAGGAAAACAAAAACTTTTATTTTTACACTTTTATAAAACATTTTTATTAGCTTTTTTTACTTTTCACACTTTATTTTTTTGTTTATTAACTTTTTTTTTTGCTTTTTACACTTTTTTTTACTTGCAGCTCTGATCGCTGCTAGAATACATTACACTACCTAGGCAGTGTAATGTATTCCAACTGTCAGTGTGACGTCACAGTCACTCTGACAGTAAGTCTACGAGGACCAGCCAGAGGCTGGTCCTCATAGGCTTCCATACATGGCAGACCCGGAGGCCGATGCCTGGCCTCCGGATGCCATCACAAGCATCAGCAGCCCCCACAATTGCATGGGGCTGCTGATGTGCTACAAACCCCCTAAATGTGGTTTTCGCAATCGAGCACCACATTTAACGGGTTAATTGCCGAAATCAGCAGGGACAGCTGATCTTCCAGTTCCCGATGCACACCTTGTCGCCGACAGTGTGCATCGGGAACGACACAGTGACTTCCTGTCACTCTGACAGAAAGCCTATCAGGACCAGCCGAAGGTTGGTCCTGATGGGCTTCCGTCCATGGCAGACACGGAAGCCACGGTTTGGCTTCCGTTTGCCATGCTAACTATCGGCAAACCCCGCGATTTCGGACCGGGGTCTGCCGATATGCTAGAAACCCCTAAAATTCGGCAATTGCAACCGATCGCCGAATTTAAGGGGTTAATTCACCAAAATCAGTGGCAAAGGACCGCTGGCCGGCAAGAGTAGATTGTCAGCTGTCGGCGACAGCTGACCTCCCGGTTCCCGGTGCCCACTGTCGCCGACAGTGTGCACCGGACATAACTCAGTAACTGTACGTCCTCGTGCGATAAATGAACCTCCCACAACGACGTACAGTTACTTACTCGTGCGGGTAGGGGTTAAGTGACGAAATACAAGCGGAGGTGGGATCCTGGGACAACTTCCGATAATTTTTTACATTATCGAAAATATCAAATACCTGTTTTCTATATAAAAGAGAATCTAACACCACTACTGCACCTCCTTTATCCGCCTTACAGATCACAATATTTTGGTTACTTTTAGATCTTTTATGGCGGAAAATTCCCTATTTGTAATGTTAGTATTGTGCCCATTATTTGTATATGCTTAGCCAAGAGGGGTGGGAGTGGATATTTTGTCATACAACATCTTTAGATCTTTCCATGCACAAAATAGGTCATCTAGCACAGCTACCCTAGACTGGTTTGGGTAAAACATAGGATTAGTTATGCAAAATCTAGTGTTAGATAGCTCATGGGTTTCACATATATTGCCTTCCGTATGCAAATCCAACAAATATAATAATAAGGTACTTTGTTCCGAAAAATTTAGGCCCGAAAAATAAATTTCCACATTCCTAGACTGATTGGAAACTATTGGTGCAATTGTATGTTTCATGGATTCTATATCTAAAGTCCCAAAAGTCCCAGTTGGTTCCGATATTATGAGAGGAGTAGTGTTACACTCCAAAGATTTCATTTCCAAAAAAGCTGTGTTATTAGACAGTCTTCTGTTAGTATCAGGAACATCGATATTTGTTGCAAAAAAAATGTCTTTAACAGTTAGCAGGCGAGCAATTTTATTCACATCCAGTATAGTCTGAAAAAGATTAAAGTTGGAGGTCGGTTTGGAGGTCGGTACAAAGTTGAGACCATTAGAGAGAATAGATATCTGATCTTTATTCAAAATTCTTGGTGACATAATGACAATACTACACACAAGAAAATGGCGACCGCACACTGTGAACACCAATGTCAGCTGAACCGCTAAATATAAATAAATATGAATTCCATGCTAAATCTACTTACAATAGGGAAGTTCTGAGCACACATTTTGGTCAAAATGTGTGGGCCCACCCGCCACAACAAAGGGTCCTCTATAGGTGGGGACCTACTCTGCACATACACCCAGAACTGGGACTAAGCCTATATACAGGGTGGGCCATTAATATGGATACACCTAAATAAAATGGGAATGGTTGGTGATATTAACTTCCTGTTTGTGGCACATTAGTATATGGGAGGGGGGAAACTTTTCAAGCTGGGTGTTGACCATGGCGGCCATTTTGAAGTCGGCCGTTTTGTATCCAACTTTAGTTTTCTCAATAGGAAGAGGGTCATGTGACACATCAAACTTATCGAGAATTTCACAAGAAAAACAATGGTGTGCTTGGTTTTAACGTTACTTTATTCTTCCATGAGTTATTTACAAGTTTCTGACCACTTATAAAATGTGTTCAAAGTGCTGCCCATTGTGTTGGATTGTCAATGCAACCCTCTTCTCCCACTCTTCACACACTGATAGCAACACCGCACAAGAAATGCCTCCCGATCTAACCCCCTTAGACTTTTATCTTTGGGGTCATCTGAAGGCAATTGTCTATGCTGTGAAGTTACGAGATGTGCAGCAACTGAAACTACGGATACTGGAAGCCTGTGCTAGCATTTCTTCTGGTTCTCACATGGTTCTTATGGTTCTCACATATGCCAAAACTCAAATATACTTAATTAATGTGATGTTTATATGTACTGTGCAATTTTGACTTAGCATACGATCGTAAGGCTGGGTTCATACGACCTATTTTCAGACGTAAACGAGGCGTATTATGCCTCGTTTTACGTCTGGAAATAAGGCTACAATATGTCGGCAAACATCTGCCCATTCATTTGAATGGGTTTGCCGACGTACTGTGCAGACAACCTGTCATTTACGCGTCGTCGTTTGACAGCTGTCAAACGACGACGCGTAAAAATACAGCCTCGTCAAAAGAAGTGCAGGACACTTCTTTCAGACATAATTTGAGCCGTTCTTCATTGAACTCAATGAAGCACAGCTCAAAATTTACGGCTGTCAGAGAAGCCTCGCAAAATGCGAGGAGGAGCAATTACGTCTGAAACGAGGCAGCTGTTTTCTCCTGAAAACAGTCTGTCTTTTCAGACGTAAAAGCAAGCTAGCGTGTGCACATACCCTTATGAGCAATTGGTCTGTAACACTGTGAATCATGCTATTTATTACCCGGCCGGGCTTGTGATGTATATGTTTGTTTGTTTGTTTGTTTGTAAATGCAGGAATGTATCTGCTGCCTTTTTTTTATATTTAATACATTTTGTTATTTTTATAGTTATATTTGAGCCGAGTGCCTTGTTTATACCAGGATTATTCTTTTCCCTCTCTTTTTTTGATAGTGTTATGATTCTTCCTGGTTGGCACTGTACGACTGTACTGAGCTCTGATAGATTGAGTAACAACTGAGATTCCCTATGCTTTTTTATGTTATCATTAGTATACTCGTTTACGTCTCTCTGATATTTGTTTTTCTTGATATCCATAATAATGGATTCTAATCTAGATATGTTGGATTTTAATTGATAGATAGATAGATAGATAGATAGATAGATACAAAGATAGATATGAGATAGATGGACATATATATGAGATAAATAGATATGAGATAGTGTAATGACAGGGTAGGGAGACAGACAGGTGAGCCCTAATCTACCCGCCACTCAGTCCCTGCCTACTTGCATGGCCCATCCTAGGCGACGGTGTACAACTGGGCGACGGTCCCTACGCCCAATATGTGTCCGACATACAAACAGACAAGAGTACACAGAAGATAAGGGAAATGGGGCAGTTGCCCACGGCAACACCGTGAGCAACAGGAGTAGTGAACGAGCCGAGTCAAACCAGGAGTGTACGAGGTACCAAACGCAGAGCAGAAGGGTAGTCAGTAAAGCCAGGGTCAAAATGAAGCAAGGTCAATAATAATAGCAGGAGCAGCAGAGCCAGGAAACAGGAAAGAATCACAGGCAAAGGAGGAGCAGGAAATGAAGGTATAAATAGACAGAGGGTGGGAGCTAGCTCCGTCTGGCCAGGCTGTGATAGATTCTCCCACTCCTCAGCCTCCCAGCCTGATTGGTAGCAGATCGAGTCACTCTAACAGACCTAGGCACAGATGCAGGCTGATTAACTACGGGCGTCGACAAAGAAGCTGTGTCAGGCAAATCCATTACAGATAGATACCGTGTTTTCCCGAAAGTAAGACAGTGTCTTACTTTCTTTTTATCCCCAAAAGCCCCACTATGTCTTACTTTCGGGGTATGTCTTATATTGGAAAAAAAAAAATTTTTATTTTTTTTTTTCACAAACTTTATTTAACTGTTTTACATTTTTTTTTTTAGTCCCACGAGGGGACTTCACTATGCGATGTGCCGATCGCATATATAATGCTTTGGTATACTTAGTATACCGAAGCATTATTGCCTGTCAGTGTAAAACTGACAGGCAACCTATTAGGTCATGCCTCCGGCATCGCCTAACAGGCAGATGCTGAAGGCAGACCTGGGGGTCTTTGTTAGACCCCCGGCTGTCATGGAAACCCGACGGCGACCCGCGATTTGTTTGCGGGGGCGCCGATCGGGTGACAGAGGGAGCTCCCCCCTCTGTCAAACACATTAAATGCCGCTGTCACTATTGACAGCGGCATTTAATGGGTTAAACTGCCGGAATCGGCGCGCGCTTCGATTCCGGCAGTTGCAGCAGGAGCCAGGCTGTGTATAACAGCCGTGCTCCTGCCGCTGATCGCGTGGGTACACTGTCAGTACCCGCGCCATCACAGGACGGATATATCCGTCCTCCTGCGCGAACTAGCAGCTGCTGAGGACGGATATATCCGTCCTTCGGCGTTAAGTGGGAGTGGAAGTGGGCAGGAGGCGGCAATACCCCCGTGTTTCCCCGAAAGTAAGACATATGTCTTACTTTCGGGGTACGGCTTATATTAGCCGACCCCCCTGAAACCCCTGATACGTCTTACAATCGGGGGTGTCTTACTATCGGGGAAACACGGTAGATAGATAGATAGATAGATAGATAGATAGATAGATAGATGATAGATAGATAGATATATGTGAGATAAATAGATATGCAATAGATAGATAGATAGATAGATAGATAGATAGATAGATAGATAGATAGATAGATGCATTCGGAAATTCTTTTCACCTTTTACATTTTTTCACGTTTTGTTATGTTGAGGCTTTGTGCTAAATAAAAAAGAAATACAAGTTTTTCCTCCATAATTCTGCATTCAATACCCCATAATGACAAAGTGAAAACAGAATGTTAGTAATCTTTTCTTATATATTGAAAAGGAAAAACTAAAATATTGCATTGACATAGGTATTCAGACCCTTTACTCAGTACTCCCAGGCAGCACGGGTGGCACGAGTGCAGAAGTCATCTTTGTCTAAGTGTCATATTGGCAAAGTGTCCTGGCAGTTATACATGTCAGTTAGACAGGTAAGTGACAAGGTAAGCTATGTGGGCTAAACATACAAACTTGCTTACATTATATTTACTACTTTAGAGTTTTTATTTGTTCCTTACAACAAAACCAATACGCCTCACTCATCATTGTAGCTGTTGTTTGTTTACAAGCCTACCGCTCATTTATGCATTTGCTTAATTTTATCCACATCAGTACCTCTCTCCTTCCCTCGCCCATGTACAGCTCTCATGCACTATTCACTTTTCTGAATCACTGTAACCGCTTCCCGACCGCCCACAGTAAATTCACGTCGGCACTTGCTGGGCTCTGTGCAGCGCCAATGTGAATTCACGGTGGGTGTTAAAAGCGCGATCCGGGTGTCTCAGACAGAGTAGCGCTAACACCCGGTTCGCGCTGCTGTCACCTGCCTCTGGTCCCAGAGACATTATCGGGACCTGATTTATTCAGGTCCCGAACATGTGATGGTCATGATAATCAATCATGGCCATCGCAGGGAAAGTTTGTTGTAGCACCAACTTTCCGCCGTAACCTACTCT
Organism: Rhinoderma darwinii; assembly: GCF_050947455.1. Classification (NCBI taxonomy): domain Eukaryota; kingdom Metazoa; phylum Chordata; class Amphibia; order Anura; family Rhinodermatidae; genus Rhinoderma; species Rhinoderma darwinii. The sequence continues at coordinate 225,643,161 of NC_134687.1, forward strand.
GTCTCTCCTCTGCTGTTCTATCAGAGAGCAAACAGAGGAGAGACAGTGCCTCTGGTCCCGGAGACATGATCGGGACCTGATTGGTTCAGGTCCCATTCATGTGATGGTCATGATAACCAATCATGGCCATCGCAGGGAAAGTTTGTTGTAGCAACAAACTTTCCCTGGGACCAAGTATATATAAACGCTGTCTCTCCCCTGCTGCTCTGTCAGAGAGCAAACAGATGAGAGACAGTGTCAGATCTGTGAATATCACAGTATAAGACAGTACAAAAACACCATATAACAAATTCCCCCAATCCCATTAATCTGCCTTGTAAGGTAGGATATAGGGTTAGAGTATAGTGCTAGGTTTTAGTATTAGGGTAGTTAGTAATAATAATTATTAGGGTATAGTTAGTAATAATTTAGGGTGACGGTTAGGGTAGTATAAGTTATATTAGTAATCAATTTTATAGGAAGTGCTGTGCCAGTCAATTCATTTGTTGTCTCAATTAATTTGTTCTAATTAAATGTAACTAATTTCATACCATTTACGTTTATATACCTTTACGTATAAAAATATAAACGTAATAAAATGGCCCGTCAATTTTATTCTGCAGAGGAAGCGTATGCCCTTTTTTGTTCTGTCAGTGAAGATAGTGTCTTGTCAGATGGCGATGACTATTTTGAGGGTTTTGCTCTTAGCGAAAGTGACAGCTCTGAGTCTAGCGGTCATTCTGGTTCATCCTCAAAAATTACAAGGACCAGTACAGGACAGGTAGAGAGGGCTGTTGGAGAAACATCTCCAAATCAGGGCACGATGCCCAGTACAAGCGATATGCCTCGTTTTAGTGAAGAGGCACATGCCAACCTACAAGAGAGTTTGCCACTAGATGTAGCATTTATGAAATGGGAGGCTTCAAATTCGGGTACGGCATTCATCCCTGACTTTAATGCCACCCCAGGTACAAATGTGGAGCTGGAAGGTTTTGGACCAATTATTTTTTTTTACTTATTTCTAACAAATGATTTGCTGGAACATATTGTTTTCCAAACTAATTTATATGCTTCCCAATTCATCTCTCAGAATTCCCGCTCCTATTATGCCAGGCAAAATTAATGGAGGCCAACAGATATTGATGAAATTAAGACATTTATAGGCCTCACATTTGCCATGGGGCTTGTTAAAAAACCGAGCATTCGATCATACTGGTCCACCTGTCCCGTTCTAACCGCCCCTGCCTTTTCTGCCATTCTTCCTAGAGCCCGTTATGAAATGCTCATGAGATTTTGGCATTTCAATGATAACCGTCAGTGCCTCCCTAGAAGTGTCCCAGATTATGACTGACTCTACAAAATAAGGCCCATCATAAAAGCGTTGTCAGACACATTTTTATTACTTTACACCCCTACGCAAAACATTTCCATTGATGAGTCCCTAGTAAAATTCAAAGGGAGACTGCACTTAAAACAATTTATTCCATCTAAAAGAGCAAAGTTTGGAATAAAGCTCTATAAAATGTGCGAGAGTGCAATAGGGTACACATCCGCTTTTCGCATTTATGAGGGAAAAGATAGCCAACTAAACCCACCAGGATGCCCCCCTATCTAGGGACAAGTGGAAAAATAGTTTGGGAGCTTATTACCCCATTTCTAGAAAAGGGCCATAACCTGTATGTGGACAACTACTACACAAGCATACCCCTTTTTAAAAGTTTGGTCGAACATAACACAGGGGCTTGTGGGACCAGTCGTAAAAACTGCCAGGGGTTTCCACAATCATTGGTGAATGAAAAGTACAAAAAGGGGCAGTCAGGCGGTGTTCACAGCAGAGAGCTGCTTGCCCTAAAATACAAAGACAAAAAGGATATATTTATCCTCAGCTCGATCCACACTGATGCAACAATGGATGTTGTAGAACGAGGTTCTACTACCCAAAAGCAAAAACCTGTGTCAATCATTGATTGCAACAAATACATGGGGGGAGTAGACCTTGCTGATCAGGTTCTACAGCCATACCAGGTATCAAGAAAATCATATACCTGGTACAAAAAATTAGATATTTACCTATTTCAGGTTGCCACATACAACTTGTTTGTGTTATACAAAAAGGCAGGAAATTCAAATACTTTTCTTGATTACCAGGAAATGGTCATTAAAGATCTTGTTTTAGCAAATGTTGGCTCCTCTCATCCATTAGAATCTGAATCTGTCAAAAGACTCACTGAGCGACATTTTATTGCTGTAATTCCCTCAACTGAATCAAGAAAGTACCCCCAAAGAAGATGTTGTGTATGTACCAAGAAAGGAATGAGGTTATTATTGCCCAGATTGCCCATCATCCCCAGCCTTGTGTCTCATTGACTGCTTTAAAATTTTCCACACAGAGCCACGTTTTTAAACTTTTTATTAATTTGTCCCATTTAAGACATTCAAGAATATAATTTAGTTTATCTTTAGTGTGCCAAAATTTTTTGGGATATTTTTGTTCTTGCCATTCTTGTCAAAAACCCATCTTCATAAATGAACTATGGCCAAAGTATACCCAAAAATAAAAATGTACCTAAAGGGGTTGTCCGATGAAAAGAAAAACTATTTAGCATTTTGCTTTTGTAAATAAAGAAACTTTCTAATATACTCTATTTTTAAAACCTGCACGGATTGCAGGTTTTAGTCCCCATTGTGTGGACCCAGAAGTGTGGAGCTGCGATACTTGCTGTGACGCATCAACACTATCTCCGGGAGAAGGAGCATCCGCCTCCTCTCTGTGTGTTGATAATGCGGATGAAGGGGCTGGCTGCCTGGCTCAATTCATCAGCTATCCAGCCCCTTCCCCCTTGAGGCTTAGCTAATGAATTGAGCTAGGCAGCCAGCCCTTTTATACGTGTCATCGACAAACAGAGAGGAGAGGAACTCCTAAAGTCTGTGTCGAAGCATGGCAGTAAGAACGGCCGGGTCTATGCAATGGGGAATGAAAACCTGCAATCCATGCAGGTTTTAAAATTTAAGTATATTAGAAAGTTTCTTTATTTCAAAAAAGCAAAGTAATATATTGTTAAAATGCAAGCTGAAAGCCAAAATGCACACAGTCCATTCGAGGCCCTGAAAAATGTCCATTCAGTCGGTAATGTACACATATAAGGTAACTACACATTCCTTGAGGGTAAACTTTCCAAAATATGGTTGCTTTCGGGGAGTTTCCACTGGGGCTAAGGGGCTTTGCAAATGCGACATGGCCTGTGCACACCATTCCAGATAAATTGGAGCTTCAAAAGCCAAATGACGCTCCTTCCCTTTTGGGCCCTGCCGTGTGTCCAAACAGCAGTAAATGACTGCATATGGGGTTTAACTATACTCAGAAGATATTTCTTTACAAATATTGGGGTGCTTTTTCTCCTTTAGTCCCTATGGAAATGTAAAAATGTTTTCAAAACCTATATTTTATCGAAAGAAATGTCGATTTTCATTTTCAGAGCCTAATTCCAATAATTTATGCAAAAAAATTATAGGGTAAAAATGCTCACTATACCCCTAGATAAATTTCTTGAGGGGTGTAGTTTCCCAAATGGGGTAATCTTTTAGGGGTCTCCACTGTTTTGGCCCCTCAATGGCTTTGCAAATGCGACATGGCCTCAGCAAACAATTCCAGCTAAATTTGAGCTTCAAAGGCCAAATGGTGCTCCTTGCCTTCTAAGCCCTGCTGTGGGTTCAAACAGCAGTTTCTGACCACATATGGGGTATTCCGTGCTCAGGACAGTTTGCTTTACAAATGTTTGGGTGCTTTTTCTCCTTTATCTATTGTGAATATGGAATAATCTGAGGTAAAACTTAATTTTACTTGAAAAAAAACGTAGATTTTCATTTCCATGACCTAATTACACTAAATTCAAAATGCTCACTATACCTCTCAATAAATTCCTTGAGGGGTGTAGTTTCCAAAATGGGGTCACTTTTGGGTGGTTTCCACTGTTTTGGTTCCTCCAGTTTGTTGCAAACGCGACATAGCACTGAAAACCATTCCAGCAAAATCTGTGCTCCAAAATCCAAATGGTGCTCCTTCCCTTCTGAGCCCTGCCGTGGGTCTATACAGCAGTTTATTATCACATATGGGGTATTGCCGTAATCAGGGGAAATTGCTTTATAAATGTTGGGGTGCTTTTTCTCCTTTATTCCTTGCAAAAATGAGAGAATTCTATGTTTTTTCAGGAAAAAATTAATTTAAATTTTTACAGACTAATTCAAATAAATTTAGCAAAAAAACTGTGGGGTCAAAATGCTAACTATAGCCCTAGATACATTCCTTGAGGGGTGTAGTTTCCAAAATGGGGTCACTTTTGGGGGGTTTCCACTGTTTTGGCACAACAAGACCTCTTTAAACCTAACATGGTACCTAAAATATATTCTAATAAAAAGGAGACCCCAAAATCCTCAAGGTGCTCCTTTGCTTCTGAGGTCAGTGTTTCAGTTCATTACCGCACTAGGGTCACATGTGGGATATTTCTAAAAACTGCAGACTCTGGGCAATAAATATTGAGTTGTGTTTCTCTGGTAAAACTTTCTGTGTTACAGAAAAAAGTGTATTACAAATTAATTTCAGCAAAAAAAAATAATTTTGTAAATTTCACCTTTACATTGCTTTAATTCCTGTGAAACGCCTGAAAGGTTAAAACACTTTCTAAATGTTATTTTAAATACTTCGAGGGGTTCAGTTCTTAAAATAAGGTGTTTTTTAAGGTTTTCAAATATATGGGCCCCTCAAAGCCACTTCAGAATTGAACTGGTCCCTGAAAAAAAAGCCTTTTGAAATTTTCTTGAAAATGTGAGAAATTGCTGCTAAAGTCCTAAGCCTTGTAACGTCCTAGAAAAAAAAGGACGTTCAAAAAAACAGTGCAAACATAAAGTAGACATATGTTCAATAGTAACTATTTTGGGTGGTATTACTATCAGTTTTACAAGCATAATTTTTGCTAATTTTCTCCAAATTTTGGCGTTTTTCACAAATAAATACTACATTTATCGACCAATTTTTTTCACTAACATAAAGTACAATATGTCACGAGAAAATATTCTCGGAATTGCTTGGATAGGTATAAGCATTCCAGAGTTATTACCACATAAAGTGACACATGTCAGATTTGAAAAAATAGGGCTGGTCCTGAAGGCCAAAATGAGCTTGGTCCTGAAAGGGTTAAACCATCTTAACCCACTGATCAACACCAACGTGTAAATCTAGGAACCATCTGCTCTTTCGATTCCCCTGCTATTAGCTGCAGGGGACATCTCTCCTAACCCTGGCCCTTCCTTTTCTTCTGCCAAACTCAACCCCATACCTGCCACACATAGAAACCCTGCAAATCTCCTCAACATCTCTTGTATGTCTTCTTCTGTCTCTTTTAACTGTGCTCTCTGGAATTCTCGCTCCATGTGCAACAAATTCACCTTTATTCATGACTTATTCGTTTCTAACTCTCTCAACCTTCTGACTCTTACGGAAACATGGCTACACCTGTCTGACACTGCTACCCCTTCTGCTCTATCTTATGGTGGTCTCCATTTCTCTCATGCAGTGGCGTAACTACCGCCGTAGCAGCAGTAGCGGCTGCTATGGGGCCCGCGGCATGAGGTATCTCCCCGCTCTGCCATTAACTGGTTCCCGACCGCTGGCTGTATTTTTACGGCCAGCGGTCAGGGTCCTTAAAACCCGAGCCATAGACTTTCTACGGCTCGGGTTTTAACTTGCTGCCCGCGCGATCGGGCAGCTGAATGTCGGGTCTCCGGCTGTCAATGACTGCCGGGGACCCTGAGGAGAGGATAGAAGCAGCTTTCGCTGCTTCTGTCTTCTCTGATCACTTGTACACAGCGCTTAATGCGCGCTGTGTACAGGAATAGAGACAGCAGCAGCGGCGCTGTCTCTATTCCTCCCGGTGATCATGTGACTGGTCACATGATCGCCGGGTGCCGTTAGTGGCAGACTGTTGCTGGGTCTTACTAGACCCAGCACAGCCCTATTAGTGACAATCGTCACTATGAGAGGGCTGATTTCCCCTGTAACTGGGGCTGCTGTGCAGCTCCAGTTACAGTGGAAAAGATGGTGTAAAAGAAAGAAAAAAATATATAAAGTTCACTTCTTCTTCTTTGACCTTTGGGGGACAGACCATAGTAATAAAAAAATAATAAAGTAAAGTGCAAAAAAAATGTAAATAATAAATACACATAAAATACCCACCCCGATAAAAAAAACGTTCCCCCCGCCAATCATTGTTGTAACGCTAGTGCTGACCCAATTACCCTAATATAGACATGTAATATATAAAAGATTTACGGTGGACAATGACGATCACAAATAAAAGGTCTATTTTAGGGTAAAACTATGTTATTACCAAAAAAAAAAATAGCTGAAATGTAAAAAAGCTTATTTTTTTACTATTATTTTCAAACTTTATGAATAAAAATTCTAAAATAGCAAAAAAGGTGTGTATAAAAACGATTAAAAATGAAACCTGCATTGTCTACGGAAAAAACGTCGCAAAAATCACGTCGTTAGCCCAAGAAATAAAAAAGTTATAGCCATTTAACTAACACGTGCTAAAAATGGCTCAACGATGTCTGGTCCTGAAGGCGCAAAATAAAGCAAAAGACATGTATCCCCTCTCCACAGGATCTCCACAGGATAGGGGATACATGTGTGATCGCCGGCAGGGATAGGGAGAACGGGGGACTGAAAGTCCCCTGAAGTTCTCCATCACTAACCTCGGACTTCCGGTGTCTGTGTCGGCAGCTCCGTAGAAATGAATGGAGCGCCGGTCGTGCTTGTGCGCATGCATGACCAGCGCTCCTTTCATTTTTATTGAGCTGCGCAGACGCCGGAAGTCAGAGGTTTGTCATGGAGAAGTTCAGGGGACTTTCAGTCCCCCGTTCTCCCTATCGCTGCCAGCGATCACACATGTATCCCCTATCCTGTGGAGATCCTGTGGAGAGGGGATACATGTATTTTGTAGGACACACCGTAGGTCGCATTTTTTTGGGAGGGGGGACGCTGTATGGCGTTCCCTACAGGGGGGGGGGAACGCTGTATGGCGTTCCCTACAGGGGGGTGGCTGTATTGCGTTCCCTACAGGGGGGAGAGCTGTATGGCGTTCCCTACAGGGGGGGGGCTGTATGGCGTTCTCTACAGGGGGGGGCTGTATGGCGTTCCCTACAGGGGGGCTGTATGGCGTTCTCTACAGGGGGGGGCTGTATGGCATTCTCTACAGGGGGGGGCTGTATGGCGTTCTCTGCAGGGGGGGCTGTATGGCGTTCTCTACAGGGGGGCTGTATGGCGTTCTCTACAGGGGGGCTGTATGGCGTTCTCTACAGGGGGATGTATGGCGCTATCTACAGAGGGGGGGCTGTATGGCGTTATCTACAGGGGGGGCTGTAAAAAAGGCACTATCTACAAGGGGGGGTTGTGTGACACCCAGGGGAGGTGGGGCCCCAGTCAAAGTTTGCTATGGGGCCCAGTCTTTCCTAGTTACGCCCCTGCTCTCATGCCTCTAGACCAGAGAATAGGCAGGGTGGAGGAGTCGGCATACTTCTTTCCCCACACTGTACTTTCCATATCATTCCCCCTCACTCACACTTGCAGTTGTCTACCCCCCCCCCCCCGGCTCACCACGTCAATTGCTGGATAATTTTGCTTCCTGGCTTCCACAATTCCTATCATCTGAAACACCAACTCTCATCGTGGGTGACTTCAACATCCCCATTGATAACCCAATCTCCTCATCTGCCTCCCAGTTTCTATCCTTAACCTCCTCCCTAGGTCTGTCACAACTTACTAACACTCCTACACATGAAGACGGGCATTCACTTGACCTGGTCTTCTTCTGTCTCTGCTCAGTTTCTGACTTTAATAACTCTCCTCTCCCGCTCTCTGATCACAACCTTCTCTCCTTTACTTTTACAAATGCTCTGCCACCTAAAAACTTGCCTATCCATCAGACATACATAAATCTACATGTCATTAACACTCAGCAACTCATAGACAGTCTACAGTTCATATTGTCGCCTATCTCTTCCCTTTCCTGTCCCAATCTGGCTGCATTATAATAACACTCTTAAAAACACTTTGGATGAAGCAGCCCACCCCTACACTCCGAACCACCCGGCAAAGATGTCCATAACCCTGGCACACACCTCAATCCCGTTTTCTCCAGCGGTGCTCGAGATGTGCCGAATGTCTGTGGAGAAAATAGTACTTGTTAGCAGCCTTCCTCCATTACAAATTTTTGCTGAGAACTTACAACTCTGCCCTTCACAGAGCCAAACAAGTCTATTTCACCTTTCTCATCTCCACACTATCTTATAATCCAAAACGCCTCTTTGATACTTTTCATTCCCTCCTTAGTCCTAAAGTGCAGATGCCAATCACAGATCTCAGTGCTGAAGACCTGGCCACCAATGTTCCCTCTAAGTCTTGGCAGCTCCTGAGCGGGGCAGTTAGGGAGCAGGGCAAGTCTCCATCAATGGTGGGCGATCTGATGACCAAAAGTAATACCCCCAGTAAACACTAATATAGCGACTAAATAAGAGAATAAGAAAACTTATGTTAAATTAGTTTTAATTACTTATTTAAATACTATAATATTACAAGTCCAGCAGTAAAATAGACATTTATAAACACCAATTATAGGCATCAATGAAAGAATCCCTCATTACACCACGGCCCCTATAGATAGCGCCACACAGACCCCCCCTGTAGATAGTGCCACACAGACCCCCCCATGTAGATAGCGCCACACAGACCCCCTGTAGATAGTGCCACACAGACCCCCCTGTAGATAGCGACACAGACCCCCTGTAGATAGCGCCACACAAACCCCCATGTAGATAGCGCCCCACAGACCCCCCAGTAGATAGCGCCACACAGACCCCCTGTAGATAGCGCCACACAGACCCCCCTGTAGATAGTGCCACACAGCCCCATGTAGATACTACCCCATGTTGATACTGTATATACTACTTTCTTGATCCCGCAGCACTCCGTGTTTCAAGGGTGCGTGAGTAGGCTTCCATGCCAACGTATAAAAAATGGGAACTCAGCACTCCAAGGTATTATGCAATAAGTGATATTTTATTTCACATATAGCGAAAAGTAGTAATCCAAAAATAGGTTTAACGTTTTGATCTATACATTCGACCTTCTTCAGACACTACAAAATTAATATACACAGAAATAAAAAAAAGTAAGATCAAATCCACAAATATATACATATATACATTAAATATTAATCTCCCATAGGCTTAGATGGAGATAAATCGAAGTTCACATACTGGTATACAGAAGTTTATCTATAGCTAGATCTGTTTTACAATGTAATCCCTTTACATTAAAAGAATATTGATACCTCCATAATACAGCAAGCAATAAAGCATTCAATAATTTTTATGTGGAATTCGTATGGGATTTGACAGAGAAAAACCTCTGTGTGTCTCCGTTTGAAATTTAAAGTATACAGAAGTACAGTCAGGCCGTATGCACCTCTTTAGATGCCCTATTATAGCTCTGTAAAACACACAGCCATAATACGGCCATGTGTATGAGGTCTTATTGCCATGGAGTGGCCAAAAAATTTCCGATCATTGCTTGGCAAACAGTGCAGCTAAAAACTAATACTTAGACTTGCTAAAAATTGAGACATTATTTATGTTTCACTTTTAAGATGTGTTGGTCATTGTGAGTAAATACTTTTTAATTGTATTTAGTGTTTGAAAAAGCAACTAGCTGATAAAAGTAGGTAAGAAAATTGCATCCAGGAGGCGTTTTTTAACCATTAGTCCCATTATGTTCTGTACAGAACTTACAGCTTGTGACTGGTCTACCTGTACCTGCCCAATTGTAAAATGACAAAGAAAATGCTTTTAAATCTTTATATTATGGTCTTTAAGATAAAGCCGCAAAGGTTTATTATTAAATATGACATCCAGAAGTATGCTATTATATGCAGGGCAGTGTGTTGTGAATGTGCAACGGTTTGAGCAGATTTCAATAGTATTTAGGATTTAATGCAAAGCGCAGAGAGCTCTTTTGAGGTGTATATAATATTAATCTGTAAAAAGAACAGTGACATTTATGAGCAGGCACAAAAATACCAGTTCACTCCGGAGTCATCCCACTGCATTTTTGTGCCAAGATGAAAATCCCTTCCATTCACTATAAAATCCTTCTATTGTCCTGCTCCTGATCGCATCCTGTTTTTCCGATTGGTCACACACTGGCTTAATTTGCAGATGTGCGATAGACCGGTCTGAGCATGGTGTCCTTAGACGAACAAAGTTTTGATGAAAACATGTGAGATGATTAATGCCTTCCACAATTATCTTTAATTGAACAGACATGAAAGGGGGTATTTTGTCAGTCCAGATAAGCCTATTGCATGGCCATTATCATTGCCTTCAATCCATAGTTAAATAAAACTATTATTGCTCCTCGTCTGCAGCCGATGTAATGTGCAGGTCTAAGAGAAATATAAGCGACTCTTTAAAACATAGCTACAATAATCCCTTAAGTGCTAGCATAAGAGAAATAAGGCTGGCTATTTATGTAATAATTGACTGTGACACCGAGTTTGTATTGGTATTAAGTAATTCTACTTTATTTTCATGTATTCCTATAATAATAATAATAATAATAATAATAATACAGCCAACATCACGTTCCCAGCATGATCCTATGAGCACTAAAATTAAATCGGTGAAGAAAAAAATATAGCGTAGTTGTAACTAACAATGTAATACCGCACAACACTTTTGTTACGGGGCTGCTTCCAGTCATGATACGCTTTAATATCATAGAGGAGTAACCAAGCACATAATGAAGTCTAGATTTCTCATATGCTAATACATTAACCTGGACAATTTAATATCATCAAATTAAAATCTAGGTATTGGAATAATGCATAAAATTACTTCATTTGTATTACTCTATTTATTTCTAACATATTGTTCCCTGGAGAGTTTAAAGAACAGTCTGACCACTGAGAACTAAATCTGCCATTAAACTATAGTAAAATTTCTTTAATCTGCCATATGTTGGTCCTAAAATTAGAGTTTTTCTGCATAAAACTAAGAAGGTGCCATGCTGGATTACCCCAAAAATTACCTGCACTGGCAGGAATTAAGCAATAAAAATAGTCCCATGCTGGATTATCTGTAATATTAGCTGATAGTCCAACAGCAGTAATACAACTGGCAATGGGTGATTTTGAGCCATTGTATTCGATGGTTCTCGGAGCCTGATGCACTGTTCTATAATACATAATCATAATTAAAACAAATATTTACTGCACCAAAGGGGTGCTGAGTCTCCAATGCATCTGGAGGCCCATAGAAGTGATGAAGGCCAATAAAAATGATAGTATGGGGCCTACACATAAAATTGTGCAATATATACACTACCGTTCAAAAGTTTAGGGTCACTTAGAAATTTCCTTATTTTTGAAAGAAAAGCACAGTTTTTTTCAATGAAGATAACATTAAATGAATCAGAAATACACTCTATACATTGTTAATGTGCTAAATGACTATTCTAGCTGCAAACATCTGGTTTTTAATGCAATATCTACATAGGTGTATAGAGGCCCATTTCCAGCAACCATCACTCCAGTGTTCTAATGGTACATTGTGTTTGCTAACTGTGTTAGAAGGCTAATGGATGATTAGAAAACACTTGAAAACCCTTGTGCAATTATGTTAGCACCGCTGTAAACAGTTTTGCTGTTTAGAGGAGCTATAAAACTGACCTTCCTTTGAGCTAGTTGAGAATCTGGAGCATTACATTTGTGGGTTCGATTAAACTCTCAAAATGGCTACAAAAGAGAACTTTCATGTGAAACTCGACAGTCTATTCTTGTTCTTAGAAATGAAGGGTATTAAGATTTCCTACAACGGTGTGTACTACTCCCTTCAGAGGACAGCACAAACAGGCTCTAACCAGAGTAGAAAGAGAAGTGGGAGGCCCCGCTGCACAACTGAGCAACAAGGCAAGTACATTAGAGTCTCTAGTTTGAGAACTAGACGCCTCACAGGTCCTCAACTGGCAGCTTCATTAAATAGTACCCGCAAAACGCCAGTGTCAACGTCTACAGTGAAGAGGTGACTCCGGGATGCTGGCCTTCAGGGCAGAGTGGCAAAGAAAAAGCCATATCTGAGACTGACTAATAAAAGGAAAAGATTAATATGGGCAAAAGCACACAGACATTGGACAGAGGAAGATTGGAAAAAGAACATTTGTGAACATTTCAGAACAACTGAAAAGATGCTGGCAGAGTGGGAGATTTGTACAAGGTAAAAGGGATTTTGAATAAGGAAGGCTATCACTCCATTTTGCAACGCCATGCCATACCCTGTGGATAGCGCTTGATTGGAGCCAATTTCATCCTACAACAGGACAATGACCCAAAGCACACCTTCAAATTATGCAAGAACTATTTAGGGAAGAAGCAGACAGCTGGTATTCTATCTGTAATGGAGTGGCCAGCGCAGTCACCAGATCTCAACCCCATAGAGCTGTTGTGGGAGCAGCTTGACCGTATGGTATGCAAGAAGTGCCCATCAAGCCAATCCAACTTGTGGGAGGGGCTTCTGGAAGCATGGGGTGAAATTTCTCCCGATTACCTCAGCAAATGAACAGCTAGAGTGCCAAAGGTCTGCAATTCTGTAATTGCTGCAAATGGGGCATTCTTTGACGAAAGCAAAGTTTGAAGGAGAAAATTATTATTTCAAATAAAAATCATTATTTCTAACCTTGTCAATGTCTTGTCTATATTTTCTAGTCATTTTGCAACTCATTTGATAAATATAAGTGTGAGTTTTTATGGAAAACACAAAATTGTCTGGGTGACCCCAAACTTTTGCACGGTAGTGTATATATATATATATATATATATATATATTTATATATTTATGTATGTATAAGTTAAACCTGATTATATATTGTCAAACAGCACAACAGACCCAGAGGACCACAGGAGGGAATCATTTACCATCACCCAATATATATATATATATATATATATATATATATATATTCTGCCCTGGGTGATTTTAATTAGTTTAATGCTGGTCCCTACCATCCCGAAGAATATGTAGGTCGGGTCCCAGTTCTGGGTGTATGCGCAGTTTAGGTTACCACCTCATAGAGGTCGCCTTGTCGTGGTAGGTGAGCTCACACAATTTGATGAAAATGTGTGCTAAGAACCTCCCTATTGTAAGTAGATTTAGCAGTAATGCATATTTATTTATATTTAGTGGCTTGGGTGGCATTAGTGTTCGCAGTATGCTGCCGACATTTTCTTGTGTGCAATATATATATATATATATATATATATATATATATATATATATATAGCAAAAGAAAACAGCAGCACTCACTAGAGAAAATGTATAGGTGCCAAGCAAGCCGTCCAGATCCAGGGACTAGGTAGTATATAAAAATAGAAATCTTGCAGCACTCAAAATAGTGAAAGTAAAGTGGTTTATTCAGCCAACAAACAGCGACGTTTCTGTCCTACAATAGGACCTTTATCAAGCACCCTTAGTGATATAGATTGCTTCTCAGCTGCTATATTGGTTCAATGTACATTTAAGGAACTCTGTAAGTTTCCATGACGACCGGACGCATACACGTCTTTGATACTCTAGATGTAAGTATGTGGTAATCCCGGTGATAACTGACCGATCGACTCTCATCTAATAGCAGTGATGCTCTACCTGTGGTCTGTTTCTTATGCATAGCATTATGTCCCCATATTGTTGATATATCCGCTTTTCGGATCTCTAAGGTTACTAGGGATGCAATGCGTCCTAACCATTTCTGATTTGCTGCCGAAAAAAGGGGGTGCGCCGCAGTCCTGACAGGTCATGAGTGACATGTCGTACCAGGATTGGCGGTGGGCCGCGGGCACGTCACCAGAATGGGAGGGCTGAAGCCTGTTAAAAGACCGGCACCTCTCCGGCTCGTGTGCGATCATATTATCCTAATCGTGCATGGGCCGGGAGGTTTACTAAGCACAGAACTGTGCGAGCCGGCAGAAACAATACAATTTAACAAATAATTAATCCCTGATGATGCCCCACAGATACCAGTGGGTGCAGAAACGCGTTGGATTAGCGCGGTTTAGCGCGGAATAGCGCAGATCAGTGCAAGATACATTCAGCAGGCTGGGTTCAGCGATTATAAAATAACAGGAGAGGCTGGTCTAGGGGTGAACTTTACGTATCACTGCAATAGACCTGTCTCTGCTGCTGACCACCCTGCTGAGCCTGTTGTAATTTGGCTATGTGAGCCCATTTTTAACAATTTATCATTAAAATTCATTTTAATCGTTCTATCCAGGCAGTAAATTTCCAATGTAGATTCCTTTATCTATGCACCTTGTACACAGGATCATGTACACTACTTTGGAGGATGTACAGGAGAACGTGCCAGTGATTTTATAGTCCTGCTGCGTGTTTGGTACGTGGTTTGTGTTTGATGACAAGATGTTGGTACAGGTCTTGCATTTTCTACTGTTGCAAGGAAAAGTGCCAGTTTCTGATGGTGATGAGAGGGCACTTCTGACCAGGAGATGCCTTAGGTTTGGTGCCTGTTTGTATGCAAGGAGAGGTAAATCTAATATTGTCTTTGTTAAATATAGGTTGAAGATCAGCAGCAATTTTCCTCAAGATGTTCATTTGGGGGTTGTATATGACCACTAGGGGCACCCTGCTGTTGTCTTCTTTCTTTTTGTACTCCAGAAGATTGCTCCTTGGAATTCTTGTGGCTCTGTAGATCTGATCATCTATAATCCTTGGATGTATTCCTCAATGATAGGAGGTGTTGTTTTCTGTCTTCACTGTCTGAACAGATTCATATGTACCGCAGTGCCTGGCTGTAGATGATGGATTTCTTTATGTGTCTCGGATGGAAGCTGTTCCATCTCAGGTATGCTAGACGGGCTGTAGGTTTATGGTAGATTGTTGTTTGTATGGTATTGTTTCTCATGTATATGGTCATGTCCAGGAAATGTATTTGAGATGTAGAGTAGTTGAGAGTGAGTTTGATGGTAGGATGGAACTTGTTGAAGTTTTTATGGAAAGAAAGCAGTTCATGTTCAGAACCTGTCCAGATTATCAACAGGTCATCAATGTACCGGAAATATGCTAGAGGTTTATTTGCGCATGTTGATAAAAACTCCTCCTCTAGTTCGGCCATAAACAGGTTAGCATATTGTGATGAGATTTTGCTACCCATAGCACTCCCCATACACTGCAGATATATGTCTTTGTCAAATGAAAAATAATTGTGATGGAGTATGAACCTGATGAGTGGTAGGGCTGGCTCTGTCGCTAGATTGTAATTTTCAAGAAAGTGTTGGCATGTGGCTATGCCATCCTCATGAGGGATGTTAGAATACAGAGACTCCACATCCATAGTTGCCAATATTGTTCCCTCTGGTAGTGGACCTAGGTCTGAGAATTTGCAGAGGACGTCTGTGGTGTCCTGGACATAACTGGGTGTGCACCTCACCAAGGGCTTTACAAGATTTTCCACCCAGCCAGAAATATTCTCAGATAGAGTCCC
Organism: Rhinoderma darwinii; assembly: GCF_050947455.1. Taxonomy (NCBI): domain Eukaryota; kingdom Metazoa; phylum Chordata; class Amphibia; order Anura; family Rhinodermatidae; genus Rhinoderma; species Rhinoderma darwinii. Next base: position 225,658,744 of record NC_134687.1, read on the forward strand.
AACACCTGAAATGATTGGTCTCCCTGGATTTCCTTCTTTATGTATTTTAGGTAACATGTAGAATGTACCCATTCTGGGATTGTCCGGTAAAAAGGTCCATTATACTGTCTGACACAGAGTTGAAACTATTGATGATATGGACAAGTTCCACTGTATATTGTTTGGTGGGGTCTTCTTTAAGCAGGGTGTAGTATTTTTTGTCTGAGAGTTGTCTGTGTGCCTCCTGGATGTAATCGGATGTATTCAGAATTACTACAGCCCCTCATTTATCAGCTGGTTTGATGATGATGTCTTTGTTGGATTTTAGTGATTTTGTGGCGTTCCTTTCCTGCATGCTGAGATTGTGTGTTACTTTGTGCTGTTGGTCCAAGATCTCAGATTTCACTTTTTTTCCGAAGTCAATGTAGTAATCCAGAGTTGGACTGTATCCAGGCTGTGGGGTCCAGTTTGTCATCTTCTTCTTTCTTGATGTTTCTTTTCCCATCCCGGCTTGTGATGTCATATCTGTCTTGTCAGAAAATAATTCTTTCAGCCGCAATCTGCGGAAGTGTTCCTCCACGTCACTGCAAAACTGGGCTCTGTCAAGTGGTTTAGAGGGACAAAATGTAAGTCCTTTAGACAGAACATTCATTTCCATTTTGCTAGGTTCATACTGAGAGAGGTTTACAACAGAGGATGGCATATCCAAATGGTTATGTGGATTTTGCTTTCCTTCTTGTATTTTGAGACCCACTTTCTTCCTTAGTCTGTTAAGTTTCTTTTGTTTGCAGATGATAAGTTTCTTTTGTAATATATTGTAGAATTCCTTTAATACTTGCTTGGTTAGACTTGATCCAGGTCCTTGTATTGTATCATTTAGGGAATTAATCTTATTTTGGATGGTTCTCTTCTTGTTGTAAAAAAATCCAATAAAGTGATTCCGCAGTCTTTCAGATGATGTGTAGCAAAGTTTCTGTGAAAAGTGAGTGTTATAGGTATATTCAGTTGGATTCTTGATCATGAGGCCTTTGGGGATAAGATTCTCCTTTTTGCATCTGGTTAGGAAGAATATGTCGCTAATCTGTTGTGCCAGTTTCTTCAGTAGGTTTTTAAGATCCATCTGTGTTCGGTACATTGGGGGTATCTTCCATTTTCACGAAGTACAGTAAAAAATAGTGCAGTACTGTGTTAGCCAGAAACAATATGTAATGTTAAATAATTTTGTGTCAAAAAGGACAAAAGTATAGTAGGTATGATACCTTTATTGGTTAACCATAAAAGTTCTATATTCAAGCTCTCAGAGCACACAGGCTCCTTCTTAAGGCGAGTTTAGAAATGAATGACTTAGAAAAAAAGCACAATATTTAAGATGTTACACAAAGACAATTAGTACATGAGGTGATACATCATTAAGATAAGCCGGGGCAATAAAACTGAGGTTATAGGGGTGATGACTTAGGAGTTAAGGCATCTGGCATCAGTCTGAGGGGAGATGATATGTGTGTCCATGTAGTGGCTCATATATCCAGGTGTTAGATTGAGGCCTTGTGTCAATGACTGGAATGTTATCATCAGCTTGAATTCCCAAATTTTTCTTTCTCTGTTGTTTTCTAAAATGACCCTTTAGTATTAGGACTTTTAAATCTGCCAAACTGTGATCAGGTCCAGAGAAGTGTTTTCCCACGGGTGTATCCACCTCCTGTTTTATTGTATGTCTGTGTAGATTCATCCTGGTTTGTAGTTTTTGTATGGTTTCCCCAATGTAGATTCCTTTATCTATGCACCTTGTACACAGGATCATGTACACGACATTGGAGGATGTACAGGAGAACGTGCCAGTGATTTTATAGTCCGAAGTGCCCTCTCATCACCATCAGAGACTGGCACTTTTCCTTGCAACAGTAGAAAATGCAAGACCTGTACCAACATCTTGTCATCAAACACCATCCACATAGCAAACACGCAGCAGGACTATAAAATCACTGGCACGTTCTCCTGTACATCCTCCAAAGTAGTGTAAATGATCCTGTGTACAAGGTGCATCAATAAAGGAATCTACATTGGTGAAACCATACAAAAACTACAAACCAAGATGAATCTTCACAGAACTACAATAAAAAAGCAGCTGGGTACACCCGTGGGAAAACACTTCTTTGGACCTGATCACAGTTTGGCAGATTTAAAAGTCCTAATACAGAGAAAGAAAAATTTGGGAATTCAAGATGATGATAAAATTTCAGTCATTGAAACAAGGCCTCAATCTAAGACCTGGATTTATGAGCCACTGCATGGACACACGTCACATCCCCCATCAGCCTGACTGCAGATGACTTATGTCCTAAGTCATCACCCCTATAACCTCAGTTTTACTACCCCGGCTTATTTTAATGATGTATCACCTCATGTACTAATTGTCTTTGTGTAACATCTTAAATGTTGAGCTTTTTTCTGAGTCATTCATTTGTAAACCGCCTGAAGAAGGAGCCTCTGCGCTCTGAAAGCCGCATATAGAACTTTTATGGTTAGCCAATAAAGGTATCATACCTACTATACTTTTGTCTTTTTTGACACAAAAGTATTTAACATTGCATATTGTTTCTGGCTAACACGGTACTACAATATTGTTTACTGTACTTTAATTGCAGTGAAATGCCTGAAGGGTTACTTTCTGAATGCTGTTTTGAATACTTTGATAGGTGCAGTTTTTAAAATGGGGTGATTTATTGGGACTTTCTAATATGTAAGGCCCTCAAAGCCACTTCAGAACTGAACTGGTCCATCAAAAATTGTTTCTTGAAAATGTGAGAAATTGCTGCTAAAGTTCTAAGTCTTGTAACGTCCTAGAAAAATAAAAGGAAATTCAAAAACTATACAAACATAAAGTAGACATATGGGAAATGTTAACTATTAACTATTTTGTGTGGTATTACTATCTGTCTTACAAGCATATACATTTAATTTAGAAAAATGCCAATTTTTGTAATTTTCTAAACAATTTTGGTGTTTTTCACAAATAAATACTAAATTTATCGACCAAATTTTTCCATCAACATAAAGTACCATTTATGTCATGAGAAAACAATCTCAGAATCGCTTGGATAGGTAAAAGCATTCCAAAGTTATTACCACATAAAGTGACACATGTCAGTTTTGAAAAAATCAGCTTCATCCTCAAGGCCAAAACAGGCTCAGTCCTGATCTTCTTATAGGTGGCAATGCTTTTTGTTTCTCATGTTAACAAATATTCGATATATGAGCCATGATTGAGCCACCTAGTGTTTATCATAGGGTATACACGTTCTGTAGCCTAAGGTATTATACCAAGAATGTATGGTATGTGTTGTACGAGAATGTACAATTATACATAGTTACATAGTTACATAGTTACATAGTTAGTACGGCTGAAAAAAGACACATGTCCATCAAGTTCAACCAAGGGAAGGGAAAAGGGAAGGAAAAATTTCTACACATAGGAGCTAATATTTTTTTGTTCTAGGAAATTATCTAACCCTTTTTTAAAGCCATCTACTGTCCCTGCTGTGACCAGCTCCTGCGGTAGGCTATTCCATAAATTCACAGTTCTCACTGTAAAGAAGCCTTGTCGCCTCTGCAGCTTGAACCTTTTTTTCTCCAGACGGAGGGAGTGCCCCCTTGTTTTTTGAGGGGGTTTTACAAGGAACAGGATTTCACCATATTTTTTGTATGTGCCATTAATATATTTATATAAGTTAATCATGTCCCCCCTTAGTCTTCTTTTTTCAAGGCTAAATAGGTTTAATTCTTTCAATCTTTCCTCATAACTTAAATTCTCCATGCCCCTTATTAGCTTCGTTGCTCTTCTTTGTATTTTTTCCAACTCCAGGGCATCCTTTCTATGAACTGGAGCCCAGAACTGAACTGCATATTCTAGATGAGGCCTCACTAATGCTTTGTAAAGTGGCATTATTACATCCCTGTCCCGCGAGTCCATGCCTCTTTTAATACACGACAATATCCTGCTGGCCTTTGAAGCAGCTGATTGACACTGCATGCTGTTATTGAGTTTATGATTTACAAGTACACCCAGATCCTTCTCAACAAGTGAATCCGCCAGTGTAGCGCCCCCTAGGACATATGATGCATGCAGGTTGTTGGTACCAAGATGCATAACTTTACATTTATCTACATTAAACTTCATTTGCCAAGTGGACGCCCAAACACTTAGTTTGTTTAAATCTGCCTGTAATTCATGAACATCTTCCATAGTCTGAACTATATTACATAGCTTGGTGTCATCTGCAAAAATAGAAATAGTGCTATTAATCCCTTCCTCTATATCATTAATAAATAAGTTGAATAATAGTGGTCCCAGCACTGAACCCTGGGGTACACCACTTATAACCGGGGACCATTCAGAGAAGGAATCATTGACCACAACCCTCTGGATACGGTCCTTGAGCCAATTCTCAATCCAATTACAAACTATATTTTCTAAACCTATAGTCCTTAATTTACCCATTAGGCGTCTATGGGGGACAGTGTCAAATGCCTTTGCAAAGTCTAAAAACACTAAATCCACAGCGGCCCCTCTGTCTAGACTTCTGCTCACCTCTTCATAAAAACAGATTAGGTTAGTTTGACAACTTCTGTCCTTAGTAAAACCGTGCTGGCTGTCACTTATAATGCTATTTATTGTCACATAATCCTGTATATAGTCCCTCAATAGCCCCTCAAACATTTTCCCCACGATGGATGTTAAGCTTACTGGTCTATAATTACCCGGGGAAGACCTAGAGCCCTTTTTGAAAATAGGCACCACATTTGCCCTGCGCCAGTCCCTTGGCACTATACCAGTCACTAGAGATTCTCTGAATATTATGAAAAGGGGGACAGAAATAACTGAACTAAGCTCTTTAAGAATTCTAGGGTGTAACCCATCTGGTCCCGGAGCCTTGTGCACATTTATTTTATTTAATTTAGCTTGGACCATCTCTACATTCATCCAATTCAGTATATCAACTGATAGATTAACAGCACTGGCACCGGCTACATCAGCTGCTCTTTCTTCTGTTGTATATACAGAGCTAAAGAACCCATTTAGTAACTCTGCCTTCTCTTGATCCCCTGTGATCAACTCCCCATTACCATTATCTAGGGGTCCTACATGTTCAGACCTTGGCTTTTTTGCATTTATATGCTTGAAGAATTTTTTAGGATTTGTTTTACTATCCTTGGCCACCTGCCTTTCATTTTGTATTTTTGCTAATTTTATTACATTTTTACAGATTTTATTAAGCTCTTTATATTTTACAAAGGCTACAGCTGTACCCTCAGATTTGTATTTTTTAAATGCCCTTTTTTTGTCATGTATTGCCCCTTTCACAGAAGGTGTAAGCCATGTGGGGTTTAATTTGAGTCGTTTATACTTATTACCTGTAGGAATAAATTTTGCACTATAATAACTCAAAGTAGATTTGAAAATCTCCCATTTATCATTTGTTCCATTATTTGACATTAGTTCTTCCCAGTCTATATCCTGAATTGCAGCCCTCATCCTGGGGAAATTGGCTTTCTTAAAATTAAATGTTTTTGCCCTCCCAGCCTGCGTTTGTTTTTTACAGTATAGGTAAAATGTAACTATATTATGATCACTGTTACCGAGGTTTTCACGAACATTGACATTCCCAACAAGATCTGCATTATTAGAAATGACCAGATCCAACAGAGCTTCACCTCTAGTCGGGTTTTCCACAAACTGGCCCATAAAATTTTCCTGCAACAGGTTGAGGAAATGTCTCCCCTTTGCAGTTGAAGCCGAACCATGACACCAATTAATATCCCGGAAATTAAAATCTCCCATTATCACTACAGTACCCGCCTGTGCAGCCCGCTCCATCTGTTTATATAGCTGACCTTCCATCTCCTCAGTTATATTGGGGGGTCTATAGATTACACCAAAAGTAATTTTTTCAGTGTTTACCTCTTTTTCTAGTTCCACCCACAAGGTTTCAACCTCCTCACAGTCTTCACCCACTATTGTCTCTTTCACACTCGCCTTCATATCACTTCTCACATACAGACATACACCACCACCTTTCCTATTTGTCCTGTCTTTACGAAAAAGTGTAAAACCCTGTAGATTTACAGCCCAGTCATGTGAAGAGTCCAGCCATGTTTCAGCAACACCAACTATATCTATATTTTCTTCCAGTATCAAGGCCTCCAGCTCCCCCATTTTGCTTGCTAGACTTCTGGCATTTGTGAACATACACTTTAACTTGCCTGTCAGTTTTTCACTTTTATTATCAGAAATGTGATTTGACATTAATCGGTCCTTTTTATTTACACTGATGTTTTGCAACGAAAGGATCTCCTTATCTTGTTGTCTAGTCCTCTCCCCACATTCTGTTTCTCCCCCCACCAATATAGTCTGACCCCTCTCTAACCTGGCTACCCCTTTTTTTTCTACATTGACCTCCCTCCTCAGCCCTAGTTTAAATACTCCGCCACCCCAGCTAGAATTCTCTCCCCCAGCACAGCGGACCCCCTTCCATTTAGGTGCAAATCATCTGCAGAATACAGTTTGTACCCCAATGAAAAGTCAGCCCAGTGCTCTAGGAACCCAAATCCTTCTCCTCTACACCAAGACTTCAGCCATGCATTTAACTCCCTAAGCTCCCGCTGTCTTTCCTGTGATGCGCATGGCACAGGCAGTATTCCTGAGAATACAACCTTGGAGGTCCTTCCCTTCAGCTTGTAGCCTAGTTCTTTAAAATTATTCTTAAGGCTCCTCCACCTACCATTTATTCTGTCGTTGGTACCGACATGGACCACGACAGCTGGATCATCACCAGCCCCTCCCAGCAATTTGTCCACCCGTTCCACCACATGCCGAACCCTGGCACCAGGGAGACAGCAAACCATTCGGTTGAGGCGGTCTTGGCGACAAATTATTCTATCCGTCTTCCTGATTATAGAATCCCCTACAACTATCAATTGTCTTGGCTTGCCTGCATTACCATCCCGCCGACTACTAGCTGGGCTGTTCTCCCGGCTGTTAGGGAGATCAGTATCCACTAGGGCTGCCTTTTCTGAGACTGACACCCTCGCATCATCACCCAACCTGGCAATTTTGCTTGGAATGCCAGAAACCGGATCGGCCTTCCTTGTCTTTGACCCCTTTCTACTGCCCCTAACTACATTAACCCAGCTACTTACCTGATCCTGCTCACCCATGTCTTCACCCTCCAGTTCTAACCCACTAACTGCATGCTCTGTGAGCAGCAAGCTCCGCTCAAAATTGTCTATCCTCCTCAGTGTTGCATTCTGCTCCTCCAGATCTCTAATACGAGCTTCCAGGTGAACAACATGCTCACATCTGCCACAGAGATATTCACCCTGGAACTCCGGCTCCAGTCGTGCATACATATGGCAAACTGTGCACCGAAGAAAACCTCCAATCTTGCTATCCATTATCCAAGTTACACCAAAACAGCGAACAATTGTCAAAGTAAAAGAAAAGAAGAGTACTTACTGGGGCTTCAACTCCTCTTTTCAACTCCGGTTTTAGAACTCCACTTAGTTCACAAGCCACTTAAACCACCAAGCTCAGAAAGAGCAAGCTCAAAATGAGGTCTGCTGACTAATTTATACCACCTGTGTCCAGTTAACCCCTTCCCCCTCGTCAGCTGTTCAGCTGGAACGAATCTGCAAGGGAAAAAAAAAAAATAAAAATTTACAAATTTTTTTTTTTAAAATTGTGTGAGTTTTTGCTATCTTCTATTTGCTAGCAATCAAAACAGATTCACAAACACAGAAATACAGCAACACAATACAGAAGTACAGCAACACAATCCGGTTTTAGAACTCCACTTAGTTCACAAGCCACTTAAACCACCAAGCTCAGAAAGAGCAAGCTCAAAATGAGGTCTGCTGACTAATTTATACCACCTGTGTCCAGTTAACCCCTTCCCCCTCGTCAGCTGTTCAGCTGGAACGAATCTGTGTCCAGTTAACCCCTTCCCCCTCGTCAGCTGTTCAGCTGGAACGAATCTGCAAGGGAAAAAAAAAAAAAAAAAAAAAAAATTTACAAATTTTTTTTTTTAAAATTGTGTGAGTTTTTGCTATCTTCTATTTGCTAGCAATCAAAACAGATTCACAAACACAGAAATACAGCAACACAATACAGAAGTACAGCAACACAATCCGGTTTTAGAACTCCACTTAGTTCACAAGCCACTTAAACCACCAAGCTCAGAAAAACACATATTTAGGAAGTTTGAAGATTATAATTTTTATGAATTCTTCTAAAATATATATTAAGCAATGCTATAAATGCAATAAAATAAAGTGTTGGTATAGTTACTCATGTTATACAGTAGCACTAAAAGTACATTTAGAAGATAATTTAAAAAACATTGTTTAATATTTATTTCTCAATTGTTTATTAAGTTGCCTCTATATTGTGTTGTTGCTATTTAAAGGAGTACATTTATGATATTATGTTGCAAAGATATTGCTCTGCTAGGCCCTGTTTACACAGAGTTTTTTCCTACAGGAATTTTGAGGCAGATTTTGACCTGCCTGCACCTTTTTGCTGCGGCCATTGAAGCTAATGGAAGGACCGCAGGCAAAAATCGCAGCGAAAAATGCTCAGAAACGAGTGTCGCAGTTTTTCTCTGCCTCCCACTGATTTAAATGGGAGGTATGAGACGCAACTGCGGAAAGAAAAGACAAGCCACTATTCTTTTCCCGCAAGCCGCTAAAAGCCGCTCGGGGGGAAAAAATGCATCCCATTTATTTTAATAAGGGAGCGATTTCGGCTGTTTTTTGGCGCTGATTCCGAAGCGGTTTCCGCGTCAAAATCAGCACCAAGTAACTCTGTGTGAAAAGGGTCCTAGCGTTTCCTTTAGTCTCTGCTCACACCATATGTGTGGTATATGCTCTACGTGCACATTTAAAGTGTGCGCTAAACATATGCCCATACAGTTGCATGTCTGCCATTGAAGCTCAATAATTTTTTGCAGGATCCACTTTTATAATAGTCTAGTATATTGTAATCAACAATGCTTGTTAATGCAGTTAGAAGAGTTATACTGCCATATACCAAGAAAGTATATGCCAAATTGACACTCCTTTTGCGTACGCTTGGTTATTAAATTATATGGGCACATCAGCATATACGTCAGGAAGTGCTCCAAACACATACACCAAATGCATATGATGAACACAGCCCAACCTGCTTGATGCATTCATGTTCCTGAATCTCAAAACTTAAATATTCTAAAAATGAATAGTATACATTATGGATAAACTGGAGTATTAAACATGCAGAAGACCTGTCCGCTCTCCTAAACACGTCATTTATTGAGTTAAGCGCTGGCAGACTAGAGGTTTTTATTCTGGTTTGAAGACCTGGTGCCCAGTCTGGGTTGGTGACATCAATTCTAATATCTGCTCTGGTTTAAGAATCTGAGACAGTCAGCTGTAAGAATGTGACCCTAAGCAATATAAAAAAAAACATTGCTTGTTGTAAGCAAGACTTTTGTTATATTTTCATATGTCTACTTTAGATTATTGTTTGGCAGAGATCTTTCATATATAATTCCATTATATAATCACACTAGTATAGAAAACTCATTACACGGGTTTGCTAGCAAAAGGAATGATGATAAGTATTTGTAAAAAATATTATAAAAAATATGTGTATTTTAAAACCTAATTACCTAAATTTTAAACCTAAGAAAAATGCGGAAGCGTTTGCTGAATAATAGATTATTCACCATGGGTAAAGGACGTGGACCTCCGTCCGTTTGTTACCCTATAATGTAGTAGATGTTACATGCAGTCCTATGTAACACCACAGATAACACAGTGATAACGCTCTGAGTACAGATAATGTAGATGTTACCTGCAGTCCTATGTAACACCACAGATAACACAGTGATAACTCTCTGAGTGCAGATAATGTAGATGTTACCTGCAGTCCTATGTAACACCACAGACAACACAGTGACAACTCGGAGTACAGATAATGTAGTAGATGTTACCTGCTGTCCTTTGTAACATAACAGATAACACAGTGATAACTCTGAGTACAGATAATGTAGTAGATGCACACACAGAAATATATACAAATACAGATACATATAGGCACTTAGACACACAAATACACACACACACACACACACACACACACAAAGACACACATACTGGAACTTCTACACAGACAAACAGAGATACACAGGCAAATAGAGGCACAAACAACAGACAGACTGAGCACTCACATCTCCTTCCTCACAGGCTTCTTGCAGGTCGGGCTGTGGGTGGAGCTGACTGTGCCTCAGACACCACGTCCTTGCCAAATATATATATGATGTTCTAAAACATGATTATTAACCAATTGTTATTGTTGCAATTTTTATAGTGGGATTATATTTTGTGTTATGACATACATCAGATAAACATATATACAGTATATAACAAGACCATCACAATCTAGCAGGATGCCACCAGGTTACCACTGGTTGAAATAGTAATGGTCATGAAGAAGTTCTCCTCCCAGAAAAAAAAAATTGAAAAAATAAAGTGCATTATATAATCACATACAGATTTTAGAGTAAATTATAAGGATTTCTCATGTGGTCATAGGTCTCAGCTATTTTACATGTTACTAACACATTCATGATAACCGCATATAAAACCTGCATTGGCATTAACCGCATTAAAACACCATAACATTTTCCATAAAAACTGTAGCCCGTTTCCGTAGCAAAACTTAACGTGCAGATGCACCTTTACTTAGAATAGTCTCAGTATGCTTGTCTTTTTATTCTGCGGCTGAAAATCAGTTCCATGCATCTGAATGGAACTTGCAGAAATTCATGTGCTTCTGCAGACCAATCCCATGAATAGAAGTAAATTTTAGTTTCAGAAATTTCTGCAAGATAATCTGCCATGTGTCAATACACTCTAAGGCCGGGTTCCCAAGTAGCGTAAACACTGCGGAATTTCCGCAACGGAGTTGTGTGCGGAAATTCCACTGCATTTATAGTAGCAGCAAAGTGGATGGGATTTAGTAATTCTCATGTTCACACTGCGGAATTTTTTTTTTCTTTTGCGGGTTTTCCCCATTGAATTAATTTAATTCAGGTCAGATAATACAGTGAAATAAAAGATATTCTGATGAATACTACTTAAAAATCTGCCAAGAGGACATTATACCCACTATACCCTATGTACATTTTTGAGGTATATGTTAGAAGCAATCCCCGAAACACACACAAAAAACATAACCATAAAAAATAAAATAAACATTTTTAATAACTCAATTAGTATGGCAATGTGTTTTTGAAATACTTGTAGAGCTTACAAATATTTGGGGAAATTCTTTCAATATATATACTGTATTGCAGATGCCTATGTCATGTAAACATTCATTAATACTAATACAACATTGTAGCATAGTAATAATAATTAAAACAATGACAAAATTTTATTTACGTAAGTAATTTTTCTATACTTTTGAAGATCCAGTCAGAGTTAGTGGTAATATATGATCTTTAAGAAATGTATTCTCTTCATTGGTTCAAAGTATCTACAATTCTCTGTGGTTTATTTGGTAAATGTGTAAAGTCACCTTAAGATGTATAAAAACCTATCAGTATTGTACAGTATACTAGCAAAACAATAGCTATATTAATGCAAAGTAAGAACAATAGTAAAACATAATGGAGAGGAAATAAATTGGTTCAAGAAAGCATATAAACATATTACAAGAGAATGTAATTCTAGACCTGTCTCCCAAAGCACACATGCTGTCATTACTGTATTGATCATTCATGTCAATCACCTTGATTGCTAGAGAACTGTCAATACTTGAATGTCAAATCATTGCTTTTTGTAGATCCGTAAAAGATCTGTAAGTAATGCAAGAGATTGTGTAAGTCTAAACCAGAGAACTATCGATGTACATCATCAATTAACAGCACTTGTCTTTTTCAGAATCTTCCTGAAACAGTTCTTCTTTTATTTGGACATGTGAAACAATAAGTAACTAATGAAAATGTGAATTGTATACATTGTAACTTGCATGCACTGGGATCCCCATCGATCTCGAGAATGGTGGTCCCGAACCCTCAGATCCTCCACACTGCACTCACCGCAGTGAGGAGAAGCTTGAATGGAGTGGCGGTCACGCATTCTCTAGCCGCTCTATTCAATGTCTATGGGACTGATGGAAAGAGCCATGTGATGTAGTCGGCTGTTTCTGTCATTGCCGTTGACTTTGAATGATGCAGCAGCGTGCATGCCTAAGCCCTGCTCCATTCAAGCTTCTCCTCCCTGTGTTCAATAAGTTTTAAATCTACAGTTTTCGCAATCGATGGGGAACACAGTGGTTGGGCCCCCAGTGATCAGACAATTATCACCTATCCTGTGGATAGGTGATTAGTGTCGATTCTGGGAATGCCCTTTTAACCCCTTAACGCTATGTGATGTACTATTATGTCACAGGCAATGTCCTTTAAACACAAACTGACATGCTATTACATCATCACGTTAACAGACAGGTCTGCAGACACAGTTTTAAAGCGGGGATAGCTTACCGTTATCACTGCTGCAAGGCCAGGACTGGAGCTAGCCTCCGATCCGGCCGATTAACCCCTTAGATGCAGCGCTCAAAAGCGAGTGCTGCATATATGGGGTTACTAGCATATCGGTTCTGATGGCTGCTTTTACGGCCTAATTCCAATAAATTCTGCAAAAGAGCAGTGGGGTCTAAATGCTCACTACACCCCTAGATAGATTCCTTAAGGGGTTTCCCTAATGGGGTTACTTTTGGGGGGTTTCTACTGTTTTGGCCCCGCAGGGGCTTTGCAAATGTGACATATCACCTGAAACCATTCCAGCTAAATTTGAGCTCCAAATGGTGCTCCTTCCCTTTTGAGCCCTGCCATGTGTCGAAATCGCCGTTTATGACACTTATGGGGTATTACCGTAATTGGGAGAAATTGCTTTTCAAATGTTGGGGTGCTTTTTCCTCCTTTATTCCTTGTAAAAATTGAAAACGTTCATGTTTTATCTGATTTTTTTTTAGCTTTTCATATTCCTGGCCTAATTCCACTAAATTCAGCAAAAAACCTGTGGGGTCAAAATGCTCCCTATACCACTAGATAAATGCCGTCAGGGGTGTAGTTTGCAAAATGGGGTCACTTTTTTTTTTTGTATAAACTCTTTTTATTAAAGTAGACACAGAAGTAATATCAAACATTGGTGCACATATGAAATACAGCCATTATGCATAGTACATTAACACTGTTTATCAGTGAACATTCACATCTTATTAGAACAGGTAAATTCACATACCATGACATCTGTTATTAATGTATATCATCAAGTTATCAGATTACACGTCTACTGTTTTCCAGAACATACATTTAAACGGACAAACAAACATGAAAACCACTGTGATCGCATCTCAGACAAATTCTCAAGTCTCAATTAATCAAAGTACTGAAGTGTAATAATAAACATCACTATCTAACTGTCCCTGTTTAGGAGGTAATCTATATAGGCTTCAAATTCCTTCTCTCACATCTAAACCTTATCCCTATAGTCTATCCAAGGCTGCCATACTTTTAGGAAAGAGCTTCTATTTTTATTTTCCCATCCAGCCAGCTCTTCTAACCGGCAGATCTCGTGTAATTTGGACACAAGGTGAGATCGTGATGGGGGAGAGGTCTCTTTCCACTGAGAAGGGATCAGTAATTTAGCTGCAGATATTATAAAAGTAGGTCGATTTCTAGATGAAGGAGAAAATTCCCTAAGAGGCAGCCAAAGTAGCACCAGTTCCCTCGTGAGGGATATCGAGATAGAACACACTTCTAAAATTAAATCTTCAACTTTCTTCCAAAAACATTGTATTTTCATACAAGACTACCAGATATGCGACATGCTTCCTACCTCCTTCTCACATCTTCAGCAAGTATTCACTGGAGAGACTGAAATGTTATGTAAGTATTCAGGAGTTCTGTACCATCGTGTGAGTGTTTTGTAGGAATTTTCCTGTACTCTAACACACCTGGAGAAAACATGTGAGTGTCGCATAATGGTAGATCTCTCTTTTTCAGAAAAGATGCAACCCAGTTCCTTCTCCCAAGCGAAAATAAAACCTGGGGTAGAGTTTGACATGGAGGTAACCAGCTCCTTATATATCTTGGAGAGAGATTTTTTAGGGGTTGTGGGAAACAAAGTATAGTTTTCCAACCAAGTTGGATCTGACTTTCGAACCTCCAATGACGTCATCAACTTCTGACACGTAGATGTAAAATCTAGTATCTGTAGGGCATTAGGCTGTGGGATATGCAATTCTCTATGTAATTGTTCCAATGAAGGCAAGTCAGCTTCATCAAAGAGTCTAGCTATTCTTAGTGAATGAAGGTGTGACCATGTCTCCGGTACCCGAGTACATTTCTTATTAACAAGACAAGGTAAAAAGGAAAGAGGCATCAGCATCGAGAAAGTACCGTCGTGTAAGTGTAATGCCGAAGAGGCTTGACATACTCTGATCAGCCCCCTAGTCATATCACTCTGAACCAATGTTCTGGGAGGTAATTGTGTCCCTACCCATAGATAAGAAATTAGACCATTACCCAATAAGCACCTTTCTATGTCCACATGTGGAAGAGAGATATTGTTGTTAGCTAGTTGTGTCCATCTCCCTAATTGTATGGCTCTGTAGTAGTTCGAGAGATCAGGAATTGATAACCCTCCGGTACCCTTTTTCCGTATTAGTTGCGTATATGCGAGTCTAGGAAGTTTTTTATTCCACAAGAACTCCATGAGCAATCATCTAAATCTAGAAATATAAAATGTTGGTATATCGATGGGCAAGGACTGTAAGATGTAGAGAACTTGAGGTAGAACAAATGTGGTAAGGAGGTTTTTACGGCCTAACATCGACATATATGGGACCTTAAGTTTCGTTAAGAACTCTTTTATTTTATAGTATATTGGGTTATAATTTCTATCAAAAAGCATCTTTGGGTCTGCTGTAATTTTGAAACCTAAATATTTCAGTTCAGACTTCGGCCACTTAAAAGGGGATTGAGTACTGACAGCTAGAAACGTATCTTGAGGAAGGGTAACATTAAGCGCCTCCGACTTGTCATAGTTGATCTTGAAATTAGAGACCCGGCCCAAATCCTCAAAGATCTGTAAAATTTGTGGGAGAGCTTCCAAGGGGTTGGTTATATATATTAACAAGTCGTCGGCGAAAGCTGCGGTTTTATGTTCAAAATTTCCCACCTTAAGTCCTTTAATGGTGGGGGTTTGTCGTATCCTTAATAGCAATGTTTCCATTGCAAGTATAAATAAGGTAGGAGATAAAGGGCATCCCTGACGAGTTCCATTCCTGATAGGGAAAGAGTCTGAAAAGGTGCCATTCACTTGGATTCTTGCTGTGGGGACTGTGTGTAAGGAAAAAATTGCATCTATGAATTGTTGCAGGAAACCAAATTTATTAAGAACAGCTTTTAAAAATGTCCAATCAATGCGATCAAAGGCCTTTTCTGCATCTGTGCCAAGCAGCATCAGAGGTATCTTATGTTGTTTTGCTAAAAATAGAGCATGGATGGTTCTTGTAGTATTAAACTTGCCCTCCCTTCCTGGTACAAATCCCACCTGTTCTACGCTTACCAATTTGGCAAGAAAGGAACTAATTTGCGTCGCTAGTATTTTTGCCCACCATTTTAAGTCCACATTTAATAAGGAAATAGGCCTGTAATTACTACACCTTTCCAGATCCCTCCCTTCTTTAGGAATTATCGTGATGTTTGCTGCCAGTGTTTGGGCCGGGAAGAATATATCTAAAAAAATATCATTGCAGACGGATAAAAAGTAAGGTAACAAGGTTTGCTTAAACTTTTTAAAATAAATGATAGGGAGCCCATCAGGTCCAGGACTTTTCCCATTTTGAATAGACATCAAGGTTTTTTCTATCTCCGTTAAAGTGAACGGGGCTACCAAAGAGGATTGTTCCTCTTCTGTCAGAGAAGGAGCCTCAATGGACTTTAAGTAATTGCAACATCAACATGTGAAAACTCATTAGATTGATCAGACTCTGTTTGAAGGTCATACAGCTCCGAATAATACTTCCGGAATTCTTGAGCTATTTGTGCGGTCTTCGTAAGTTTCCTATCTAATTTGTCTTTAATAGATGATATAAATGTTTTCCCCCTTTTCTGTTTAATAAGGTTCAACATCATCTTGTTCCCTTTATCCCCATGAGCATATGATTTATACTTAAGTAATTGAAGGGATTTAGCGGCACGTACGTTCAGGATATTTTTCAGTTTCTGTCTGAGATTCTGGAGTTCTGTCTGAATTGATTGCAATTGCGATCTTTTATGTACAGTTTCTAGGGAGGAGATTTGGTTCAACACATCATTTATAAGTTGTGACCTCTGTTTCTTTACACGTGATCCCAAAGCAATAAGTTCTCCCCTCACAAATGCCTTGTGTGACTCCCAGAGTATGGGTCTTGAAATGAGAGGATCGTCATTGAATGTAAAAAACTCCTCCAGTTTACTCTCTAATGAGGCTACATCTTTAGAATTTTCTAGTAACGTATCGTTAAGTCTCCAATTCCACCCTCTGGCAGGTAGTTCTTTTAAGGTTAATTTTACAGAGACCGGAGCATGATCCGAAATGGTAATGTTCCCGATTGAGGAGGAACAAACTTGGGGCAAATACTGTTTAGATAGGAATAGATAGTCTAGGCGATGATACGAATCATGTGGGTTAGAATAGAAGGAATAATCCCTCATAGATGGGTGATGAAGTCTCCATACATCTATCAATTGGAATTTAGTTAACATAACTTTAAGGCGTCTAAGGTTCTTATGCGCAATAGGAGATGTTTTTCAAGAAGAATCCATAATCGGGTCTAAAGTCAGGTTGAAATCCCCTCCCACTATTACCAAACCCTCAAAGAAAGGTTGCAACAAATGTAGTACCTTTATCAACCACTGCACCTGTCTCATGTTCGGCGCATAGAGATTCACCAATGTAACTTTCATACTTGAAATAGTACCTTTGAGAAAGATATACAGTGGAGGAAATAAGTATTTGACCCCTTGCTGATTTTGTAAGTTTGCCCACTGTCAAAGTCATGAACAGTCTAGAATTTTTAGGCTAGGTTAATTTTACCAGTGAGAGGTAGATTATATTTAAAAAAAAAAGAAAATCACATAGTCAAAATTATATATATTTATTTGCATTGTGCACAGAGAAATAAGTATTTGATCCCCAACCAACCATTAAGAGTTCAGCCTCCTCCAGACCACTTACACACTCCAAATCAACTTGGTGCCTGCATTAAAGACAGCTGTCTTAAATGGTCACCAGTATAAAAGACTCCTGTCCACAGACTCAATTAATCAGTCTAACTCTAACCTCTACAACATGGGCAAGACCAAAGAGCTTTTTAAGGATGTCAGGGACAAGATCATAGACATGCACAAGGCTGGAATAG
This sequence comes from Rhinoderma darwinii, assembly GCF_050947455.1. NCBI lineage: Eukaryota > Metazoa > Chordata > Amphibia > Anura > Rhinodermatidae > Rhinoderma > Rhinoderma darwinii. The sequence continues at coordinate 225,676,235 of NC_134687.1, forward strand.
GCTACAAAACCATAAGTAAGACGCTGGGTGAGAAGGAGACAACTGTTGGTGCAATAGTAAGAAAATGGAAGACATACAAAATGACTGTCAATCGACATCGATCTGGGGCTCCATGCAAAATCTCACCTCGTGGGGTATCCTTGATCCTGAGGAAGGTGAGAGCTCAGCCGAGAACTACACGGGGGGAAATTGTTAATGATCTCAAGGCAGCTGGGACCACAGTCACCAAGAAAACCATTGGTAACACATTACGCCGTAATGGATTAAAATCCTGCAGTGCCCGCAAGGTCCCCATGCTCAAGAAGGCACATGTACAGGCCCATCTGAAGTTTGCAAATAAACATCTGGATGATTCTGAGAGTGATTGGGAGAAGGTGCTGTGGTCAGATGAGACTAAAATTGAGCTCTTTGGCATTAACTCAACTCGCCGTTTTTGTAGGAAGAGAAATGCTGCCTATGACCCAAAGAACACTGTCCCCACTGTCAAGCATGGAGGTGGAAACATTATGTTTTGGGGGTGTTTCTCTGCTAAAGGCACAGGACTACTTCACCGCATCAATGGGAGAATGGATGGCGCCATGTACCGTCAAATCCTGAGTGACAACCTCCTTCCCTCCACCAGGACATTAAAAATGGCTCGTGGCTGGGTCTTCCAGCACGACAATGACCCGAAACATACAGCCAAGGCAACAAAGGAGTGGCTCAAAAAGAAGCACATTAAGGTCATGGAGTGGCCTAGCCAGTCTCCAGGCCTTAATCCCATCGAAAACTTATGGAGGGAGCTGAAGATCCGAGTTGCCAAGCGACAGCCTCGAAATCTTAATGATTTACAGATGATCTGCAAAGAGGAGTGGGCCAAAATTCCATCTAAGATGTGTGCAAACCTCATCATCAACTACTAAAAACGTCTGACTGCTGTGCTTGCCAACAAGGGTTTTGCCACCAAGTATTAAGTCTTGTTTGCCAAAGTGATCAAATACTTATTTCCCTGTGCACAATGCAAATAAATATATATAATTTTGACAATGTGATTTTCAGTTTTTTTTTTCAATATAATCTATATCTCACTGGTACAATTAACCTAGCCTAAAAATTCTAGACTGTTCATGTCTTTGACAGTGGGCAAACTTACAAAATCAGCAAGGGATCAAATACTTATTTCCTTCACTGTATCTACCTAATGGGTCAACTTGTGAGGCTTCAAGAGTAAAGGGTATAGTATTCCGTATTGCAATCGAGACGCCTCTGGATGCTGCATGATAAGTGCAGTGGTACCATTTATCATAAGGCTTTGTATGAAGTGATGGGATCTTATTGGTTTTAAAATGTGTCTCCTGTAAGAAGACCAAGTCGGCATCTTCCCTTCTCATTAAGTTAAACACCTGACTTTTTTTTTGCGGGATATTCAGTCCTTTAACATTAAATGTTAAAACTTTACATGAAGTCATCTATCAACACCACCGTGAGACAGACGCAATGTTGCCCAAGCACGATCACAGTACAAACATAACAAACTATATACACATATATTTTTAAGCACATCTCCTATGCCCCGCAAGCTGTATATAAATGAACTTACAAGGGTGACAAGACATAGAATTAACCACGATCTGATGGCCATATAGAGGTAATCAACCCCTGAGGCCCATAATGTTGTTCCTTTACAAGAAACAGAGTAGTGCAAGGGAAGAGGGGGGGGAAAGCACAGTGCCATTAGAATAGGAATCCCCTCCAGAAACTATATCATCGGAATTAACATATAGGCAGTAACAAGTAATATCTCCACTATCGTTGCCAGAATGAACATAAGCCAACTGTATAAAGTACAGAAAGCAGCAATTTTAACATATTCTCATTTACATATATAAAAGGCAAAAAGTTTACTTTTCAGAGTAAAAGACGTGGGTGAATGAGGCACAATAAAACAAGTACATATCACTCACGCAATCCTCCAATCTCACCGCAATCTGCAAAAATGAGAAAATGAGAAAAAGTCCTTCCATCCAGGTCAGGTATCTCGGGTATCTAAGTTGGTCGCTTGGTAAGTCTTATTTCTCGGAGACTTCAATCTAGGAGCTCTCTGCCACTCCGTCTGTGAAGGTAAGAGCGGGAAATCTGGATCCAATTGTGCAGGTAGCCAGGACGGAACCTCCATGGGTTGTATTCCCGTCCTCTCCAAAAACTTCGGGAGGTCTTCTGGAGATCGGACAGTGATTTGTCGTCCATCTTTTACAGTCGCCAATCCGAACGGGTATAACCATCGCACAGGCAGTTTCTCACCCCACAATTTATCTGTGATGGGCTTAAAAATTCTCCTTTTTGCAAGGGTACTAGGAGCTAGGTCCTGAAAAAATAATAATTTTGAATCTTCAAATTGAAAGTCCCCTTTGTCTCTCGCCGCCTTCAGTAAGCATGAAGTATCAACGAAACTCAGTAATCCACAAATTACATCTCTCGGTGATTCATGTAAAGCAGGTTTCGGTCTAAGAGCTCTATGTACTCGCTCTATCACCATCTTGTCAGCTCTCTCTTGGCCCACTAGCCCCACAAAAAATTGATTAGTCACCTGCTGCAACGCTTCTCCTGATGTCAGTTCGGAGAGACCTCTAATTCTGATGTTCCGTCTCCGGCTGCGATTCTCCTGGTCTTCTATCATCAGGTGAGTATTATTGATGTGGGTTTGATGTGAAGCAAGCGTGGTGTTAACCGCGACACTATGCTTCAAGATGGAGGACTGAGCTTCCTCCAGCGGGTCCACTCTATATCCAATTTGCCTGATATCGCCTTTGATATCTGCCAGCTCCTGCATTATTGGTGAGACCGCCTGTGTCAGAACTTTCTTAAAATACGATCAAGACAGCGTGTCTCTGCTCCTTGCCGTATCCGAATATGCTGCTGAGCTGTCTCCATCAGAGTCGTCATCTCCGGCGTGGTCTGTTTGGCGCTCCATTGCCATTTTGTACGGGGATGAAAGCTTTTTCCTCAGAAAGTTGTCCATTTCTGGCTGGATTTTCCCCTGTTTTGCAGGACCAGGAGAGTCCTTATATTTATCTTTAGATGTTCTCACCATTCTATCGCTAAATTCTGCCTAGAAGCTGTAGTTTCTAGAGGTGAAGTGAGGAGCTCCCGAGTTAAGCGTCCATCACGATGCGCGGTAACTCCGCCCCCCAAATGGGGTCACTTTTGAGGGGTTTCCACTGATTTGGTCCCGCAGGGGCTTTGCAAATATGACATGGCTCCTGTGAAAGAAATTAACTAATTCCACCATTTTGTCTTCTATTCTACACTTCTATTTTAACTTCAATATAAGAGTGATATGTTGAGAGAATGTTTTTCTGTTTTTGCTGTGTTAAGGAATTGAATCAGCAAGAATAAAGGCTGAGGGAAAATTGATGACTCAAGACCCCACCCTCTACGCCCTCCGATACAGAATACAGAAGATGATAAGGACTTACCATTCAATGAATTGATAGGAAAATATTGCAATGCTAAGAAAATATTGTGAATGTAATTTGTTTTGTGCAAAATCAAGAGAAAATATTATAGCTGATGTAGTGAAAGTTCAGTCTAAAAAACTGTATATAAGCCCACTCACAATATATGTAAAATGCAGTCTGCCATCACTTGCTGAGTGACATAATTAGGACACTGCTGTGAAACCTTCTCTTGAGGAAATAAATATTAATGAATCTGGAGCAACTGTTTGACTTTGAATTATCGACAACAATTTTGGTGCCGAAACCCGAGAACCGAAAGCGGCTGCAACTGAACCAGGATGGGAACCAAGGACAGGAGGCTGAAATGGCGCCATCAAACAGGTGAGAAACTTTTTTCTCATTCGCGCTCTCTTACTTTGGTCCCCAGTCCCTCTGTTCTCTGTCGTGAGTACGGTTGCCAAGAACCTCAAACAGTTGTTAAATGTACTAACCTCTTTTGATATGTATGTGAATGAATTAATGAATGAATGAATGAGGATGTTGGTGCATGCCACATCAGCGTGAAAGAGGCCTTTACGGCGGAGTGATTGAAACTGCCTCAAGACGCACCTCTACGGAGAAGGCATGGTGGGGGCAGTGCAGTGATAAGTAAGAGGACCCTACCGTCCTCAGACATGATTGTTGTTCTATTTTTCTGTGTTTCTCAAGTAAATTGTTATTAACCACTGCCTGAGCAGCAGAAGGACAAAAAGTGCACGTGTCCTGAAGCTGCACATGGCTTGTCTCCCTCATGAAAAATCATAGTGCATAGAAGATACCTTTCTTAGATTGTTTGATATAGATGATATAATGAGCAGATCCTTTGTGGGATTATTGTTTAGTTGGTTATAATTTGGCTCAGTTGGAATGTTTGTTTAGTGTATACAGAGTGTATATGGGTACGTAGGAGATACGTAGTGTGGGACTTTCCCTAACAGCCAATAGCCATCTACTATGATATCGGTGTTTCTCACGTGCTCACATCTGTCAATAATGTCCATAATTGAACAACAGTGAGCTTTACAGAATATCTGTGTATACTGTTGTCATTTCTCTCTATATCTGATAGTGTGTGGTAGAGGTTGATAAAAGTCTGCTCAAATTAAGGAAAAAGCATACTCTAAATGCACACGTGACATTACGATCACGCTGGATTTCAGTTTGCAGCAAGTTGCAGCATAATATTTAATATACGTTGGCTATTTCTGCTATTACTTGATTTTAATTCACCGCAGCTATATTGCTAATATTTGGAGACTCTTGTTGGACACACGGGACTGTACGCACAATCTATTCCACATGGCAAATGAGATCCAGTTAAATCGAACGGAACTAGCAGAGAAAGTGTTTGGTGGCAACAACAACCTAACTGAAAATGAATCCAACATGGAGGATCTTTTCCATAGTCTGGAAAAGCAACTGGCCCAACAAGCCAAAATTTGGTGGGACCTCACCACTCTCAAAAATTAAATTTCAAAGGACATGATACCAAGAGGCCTAAGACTGAGAAAAACACCCACTTTCATCTATAATGAAGATTTCATCAAAGAATGGAACGATACGTTATCCGATTGTTCTATCAAACTAATGAAATTGATTACAAAACAGGAGGAACTGAAACTATTGGAACTGGACTCACAAATATTGGATAGTAGGAAACAGTTAGAGGCATTTTCCAGCTCACCTTCCTTTTCTCTTCTCCATCTGCGCACATCATCGGCGATCGACAAACTTGATCGATCTATAGCAGAAACGAAAAAAAGCAAGTTCAAACGAGATACTAAGGACTATGCACTAAATGAAATTTACACCTGGAATAAAAGAGAAAGAAATTATAATAGACCAAGACCCATTCTCAAAAAACGAAATTATCAGCATAAACAATACAAAGATTTACCTAATAGAGTAAGCTTCAGCTCCACTGAGCCAGACTCAGCAGAAGGTTTTTCAGAAGATGAGAATATGAGAACACGGTCCTACTCCAACCATAGACAAGACGTTTCAGGTCACCAGTCAAAAAACGAGGAAGGAGGGGCGGTAGGAAGCACAAACAGACCAAATCAAGATCCAAATCGCCGCCTCCGTCCCCGAAAATTTCAGCATTATTAGAATCGAATGTTACAAATTTATCTTCTACACCGTTAACCAAGGAACAAAATCAAGTATTATCATTGGGCCTCAATTTTGCCCCGAAGAACAACTTCAACCTGTTCAACACTATACTCGATATCAACAAATTCATCCGTAATTTGACGGTCAAAAAACACTTCTTAGCACCAGAAATTACTACAGAGGTCATCAATACCATGATACCTTCATCAAATACAACCAACGTCATCGAAGAATCACCAGTGGACATATCTCATGTCCAATCCAATTTCTCGTTTCAGGAACTTACAACCATTGTGTGCTTGGACCACCTGTGCACTGAAAAACCAAATCAAACAGTCATGACTGCTACCAACTTTGAAACATCAAACCCTAAGTTTTATCCAATAGGTTCACGCACAGACTCCATGGACCAATTTCAGATGGTGTTAGAAAAGGAATTACAAAATCTGGCAGATACAATAAAATCTCAGCAACAACAAACCAACATGACAGCTGGTCTGAGAAAAGCAGCCAAATCGTTACATGAGAATAAAGAACTAATCATTAAGATGTCAGATAAAGGCGGCAATGTCACGGTCCTGAATAAACATGACTACAAATCATCTATTCTGACCATGCTATCAGATGAAACAACTTATAAGATTTTAGATAAAAATCCAGTGGACAACATCAAAACTAATATGAAAAAACTACTTACTGATGGCCTACAACAAGGTTTCATCACTCAAAAACAGCTGGACTTTATATATATTGATCAACCTATCACTCCAATAATCCACGCACTTCCAAAAATACACAAAGAAATTTTCCCTCCACCGATGAGACCCATAGTCTCAGGTATTGGATCAATACTAGAGAGACTATCAGAATGGCTCGACACATTGCTGCAACCTCTAGTACAAAGAACACCTGGCTTTTTAAGTGATACTAAAAATGTCCTAAATTCACTATGTAACCTACGGTGGCAAGAAAATTACACATGGCTCACCTGTGATGTAGTCTCACTGTATACCTCAATTCCCCATCAAATAGCCTACACTGCCTTGGAAGAACACTTATCTACACACAGTAGTTATGATAAAAAATTTCAAATCTATATACTGGAAGTTCTGGTGTTTCTAATGACGAATAATTACTTCCTATTCGATGGAAAATATTATCTTCAATTAAGGGGTGTATCCATGGGGGCAAAATTCTCCCCCTCAGTGGCGAATTTGGTCATGTCGTGGTGGGAGCAGTCCCACATTTTTTCCAGTAACAACATATACGGCAACTGTATTGAATGGTACGGTAGATACATTGATGACATTTTACTGATATGGAAAGGAGACATTAACATCATCCCAGTGTTCGTTGAGAGTCTAAATCACAATGAATGTAACCTTAAATTTACTCACAACCATAATACCACTGAGATTATCTTCCTAGATTTAAAACTAAGTGGCAAAGTGGGTCAGACCATATCTACCGAAACACATCGCAAACCAACAGCATCCAACAACATACTTCATGCAAAAAGTAACCACTCCAAACAAACCATTCGGGCCATACCAGTAGGGGAGATGCACCGAGCGAAACGGAACTGTAGTTCACACAATCGCTTCATATTAGAAGAAGAGCAGATAAAATCAAGACTCTCCAAAAGAGGATATCCACAGTGGACACTGAATAGAGCAAGTGATATCATGTCTAAAAAACCTAGAACACAACTACTTGAGTACCAAAATAAGACCTTCATAAAGCAAAACACCAAAAGTCAGCCTACATTAATTCTTCAACAGAGTAATCAATTCTCTCAAATTAAAAATCTAGTAAACCGATACTTACCAATTCTTATGGAGGATGACAGCTTGCGTACCATCTTGGCAGGAGGAATCAGGATAGTAGCCCGTAAAGCACCGTCCCTAGGCAGCGTCCTATCTCCGTCCTATTTCAGTTCACACGACAAAACAAATACCACATGGTTAGAAACAAAAGGCTTCTACAGGTGCGGTCAACACCCCTGTAAAGTTTGCTCTTACGCATACCCCACCAAAAATTTCAGCAACTCTACTCAAACGGACACATTCATCATTCAAAATTATATAAATTGTAACACGGAATCTGTTGTCTATATTATTGAGTGTACAGAGTGTCTTTTGAAATACGTGGGCTGCACTAACCGGAAATTAAAAACCAGAATACTGGAACACCTGAGTTATGTCAGAAATCCAAATATTGTGAACATCTCTAACGCATCAAAACACTTCATACACAAACACAATAGGACAACCAAAACCTTTCGTTGCTACGCTATCGAGAAAATTCACATGCCGAAAAGAGGAGGTGACATAAAAAACAAAACCCACCTAAGAGAAGCCTTTTGGATCTATAGATTAAAAACAAGATTTCCAGATGGCTTAAATTTGAGAAAGGAACTCATGTTCCAATATTAAATCGATGAGTGAGGTCACTAACATCGTATCACCTCCCCATACATAGTCCCAACAACCTATTACATGATTTAATACAACAAATATTGATATCTTGTCTCTACAGGAATTTCTCCATATAGTCATGATTTTAACAATCACCCCCCGTGGTGCATGCATAACATATGCTGATTGACATGCATTACATTTTCACAATGTAGATTTTAACCTTCACTTCACTTTCCTTACCCGTGCACTTATGATCCAATCATCCTAACTAGTGAAAATTGAACTTTAGATGCGCAAGATGTCCCAATCTGGCCACTTTTTGTCATATCAACATCACAACAAATTTTGATCCGAATGGTTATCAGCTATGTCCACAGTCACAGATATATCAATACTGACATTTCCTAGAAAGCATTATCTAAGTATAAGTCTTGTTAACTATAAAGGAATCAAACGCTCACCCACCATATGTAGTAGAAACAGGACGACATCTGTTCGTCCAGACTGCACGCCACTGATTCGTCCTGCATGTTTGCGTTCCACATGGTCATGTGATCTGGAACGCACATGTGACTACGTATCACGATCTATTCTACAAGCGTTCTCAGTAATTTAGTGTTATATTCTACAAAGTAAAAACTTATAACATAATTTAACAAAGAAACGCAAATTGCTTCGTAGGGCAGGGTGTCTAATAGGAGATAAAAACTTACGAGGCACCAAAGCGGGCGCATCAAACGCCGGCATCATCTCACTTCCGGGTTGCGTTCCATGTGACACGCAGAGACGTGAAACGCAATCAGGACTCAGCTGTTACCCCGGACATAGTATAAATCTGCCAGAGCGCCAGTTTCAAAATACACTACAGCCAAGTCTAAGGACGTTGCCTCGTCCGAAACGCGTAGGCTTACAGGATCATTCTTTCCCTCTATCCACACACCGGGACCATACTACAATGGACTTTTTAATACAAACCTATTAAACTTGGAAAAAAAATTTTCTATTTTACCTCTACTAAAGCGCTGGACTTAACCTCTTCTGCCACTCCTAGCCAATAGCCATAGTGTTTGTTAGTGAAAATAAAAACTAAGAGAGAAGGGTATGAGTCCCCTCCATCATAGTAGGGCTATGGGCAACAGTCACGGCAAACAAGGGTCTGGCCGATCACCAGATTACAAAGTAGGGCGTCCGCAGGCTTCTCTGATCCCACCAGAGAAGATGAATTTTGAGGAATGGCATATGGGTGAGCAAGCACCTGTTAAAATGATGTAAGCTTACTCGGGGATTGTAAATCCAGAATGACAGAGTCAAATAACAATGCAGATTGGAGTAGATGGATTGTAGCATCTTTTAGAAAGCAGCAAAGAGCCCAAGGTATCTTTATAGTAGTCAGTATAGAATATATACTTTAATAATTTCAGTTATTGTGTATATTCATTATCTTCATAGAACTGTTTAGCATCTTTTAGTGACAATTGTATGTAATGCTAATACACTGAAGTAAAGTGCAGGAGGTTGTCAGAGGAAATTCATACTTTATAAAGTAAAGTTTAAAGCAAAGGAAATTATAGAAGTAGTAGTTGTTTTAAAGTTGCAAATGTCCATATAGTAAATTCCCATATGGTATAATTTAGAATCAACTAGTGTGATAAGAGAAGTGGGAGGTGGAGAACAGCTGCTAGTGAGATAAGAAATGTAATATTGTTCTTGAAATGAATGGACACAAACATTAAATGCTGATATAGATATTTTGTATAACATTGCAGAACAACTTTGTTTAATTTGTAGATTGAATCAAGAAACGTGTTAAATGTAATAATGTATAAGCAGTCCTTCACAGCCAAACCACCAGACACCTGTCTTATACTCTGAAAACCTTGATCCTGTCAAACATTCTGCCCAGAGGTGCAGAGTTGCTTGCCCTTATCAAGGCATGCAAGCTGGCAGAGGGAAAGACTGTAAATAAATAAATATATATATATATATATATATATATATATATATACTCCCGTTATGCTTATGGAGTTGTACATGATTTTAGTTTTCTGTGGGAGCACAGAGGTTTCTTAACTCCTTGTGGGAAGGTTGTGAAACATGAAGACCTCATACAGAAGCTGCTGGAAAAGGTAAAGCTACCTCGACCTATAGCTGTTGTCAAATGCCAGGCACATCAGCGAGCTAAATATCCTATCACTATGGGTAATAACAGGGCAGATGCAGCGGCTAAAAAGGATGCTCTTCTGATAATCCAAGAGTCCCCAAAAGATGACCAAAATCTGACAATGGACACTCTCATAACCTTGCAAAAACAGGCAGGTCCCCAGACACACAGTAAATGGAGGAAGACAGGTTGTAAGCCAGATAATGGTGTTTGGAAACATGAGGATCGTCGATTGTGTGCCCCTCCAGCTATATATCAGTTTTTAACAAACTTATTTCATCTTCCATCTTATGTTTCCAAAGGAGGAATGGTTTCTATTGAAAGTACATTTTGGGTTGCACCAAGCTTCTCACAATTTGCAACACAATGGTGCAAGAAATGCATGATTTGTGCCAAGCACAATGCAGGAAAAATGACCAGGGTACAGATGAAACACCTTGTAAAACCTGACTACCCATTCCAGAGACTGCAGATAGACTACATTCAACTACCCAGATGTGGTGTCTATGAGTATGTCTTAGTATGTGTGGATATGTTCTCCTCTTGGGTGGAAGCATGGCCTGTTGCTAAGGCAACAGTTGTAGTGACAGCTAAGAAAATAATATCTGAGATTGTCTAAAGGTATGGCCTACCCAAGATGGAAGAGTCTGACCGTGGGACACATTTCACAGGGCAGGTATTTGCAGAAATGTTGAAAGGGTTGCAAATTAATCAACAGCTACATACTCCATATCACCCACAGTCATCAGGGAAGGTTGAGAGAGCAACTGGCATCTTAAAAAATAAGATAGATAAAATATGTGAGCAAACAAAACTTACTTGGGTACAAGCCCTATCGTTAGCTCTATTTGCAATGAGGCATACACCAAAGGGAATGCATGGACTTTCACCATTCGAAGTACTATTTGGCAGGCCACCGCTGACAGGACTTTTCTTTCCACAGGAATTACATGGACACTATGCTTCTCTAACTGACTATGTTGTCCAGCTCCATAAGCAGCTGACTAATTTGCATGGCTTAGTATTTTCTTATTTACCACACCCAGAAGACAAAACTGGAACTCACCACCTCCAACCTAGAGATTGGGTCGTGATAAAAAGATACGTGAGGAAACATCTGGAACCCAGATTTGATGGCCCATACCAAGTACTACTGACCACTTCTACCTCAGTGAAAGTAGAGGGAAAACCCAACTGGATTCACGCTTCTCACTGTAAAAAGGTGAACTTTCAGGTCAGGTGACGCAGATCTGTGTAAAAAGGGTGAAGCCACTCGAAGAAAGAGGATTGACTATAGGAAGATGTCAAAACTGCATTTGCTGTCTTGCCTGTTGTTTTGTATCTTATGCTATTGTACACAGGTGAATGGTGAACGGCGGAAAAACTGTATTTGGCTTCTACATCAACAAACAGCCAAGCAGCTGAACATAACTGACTGTTGGATCTGTTCTCATGTTCCAGCAAATCATAAAGGAATCCCTTTAATTGGGGACCAATATCTATGAATGATCTCAATCTCACAGACTATATCTATGATGTTGAAATAGATGCAAATCACACTGCTCACAATGCTCTCTCAGACCAAGGAACATCTTTAGAAATTGCTGGCCTACTAAATACACCCACTATGTGCATAGGGCCTATGTATGCTGATCACATAGCCAGAATTAATAGGCGCAAAGTCAATTTACCTAAGGTACACGTTGGAGAAACAGATTGTAAAAATGCCACATTACTGTTCAATATGAAGTATGATGTAAACTGTGATGAGGTACATGGTAATTGTAATAACCAATGTTGGTGTGCAACTATGACAGCGTCTTGTGCCCCCAGGTGTTCCTGTCCTGACAAAGGAGATGATGACGAATGGGACTGTAAGACTAAAGTACATGACAATACGAGATGGTTTCAAAGTTGGTTGGGGAATCATGGTAAAATAGTTCCTAGAGTGATAACACCAGGGCTAGATTATATTTGTTGTAACAGAGTCTATTCTTGGCATCCAATGGGAGCGTGGGGTAATTGCGCTATAGGAAGAGTTGTTCCAGCCATCAGACAACGTCCAAACATCTCAATTGCTGACATTTACAGTGAAGGAAATAAGTATTTGACCCCTTGCTGATTTTGTAAGTTTGCCCACTGTCAAAGACATGAACAGTCTAGAATTTTTAGGCTAGGTTAATTTTACCAGTGAGAGATAGATTATATAAAAATAAAAAAAAACTGAAAATCACATTGTCAAAATTATATATATTTATTTGCATTGTGCACAGAGAAATAAGTATTTGATCCCTTTGGCAAACAAGACTTAATACTTGGTGGAAAAACCCTTGTTGGCAAGCACAGCAGTCAGATGTTTTTTGTAGTTGATGAAGAGGTTTGCACACATGTTAGATGGAATTTTGGCCCACTCCTCTTTGCAGATCATCTGTAAATCATTAAGATTTCGAGGCTGTCGCTTGGCAACTCAGATCTTTAGCTCCCTCCATAAGTTTTCGATGGGATTAAGGTCTGGAGACTGGCTAGGCCACTCCATGACCTTAATGTGCTTCTTTTTGAGCCACTCCTTTGTTGCCTTGGCTGTATGTTTCGCGTCATTGTCGTCCTGGAAGACCCAGCCACGAGCCATTTTTAATGTCCTGGTGGAGGGAAGGAGGTTGTCACTCAGGATTTGACGGTACATGGCTCCATCTATTCTCCCATTGATACGGTGAAGTAGTCCTGTGCCCTTAGCAGAGAAACACCCCCAAAACATAATGTTTCCACCTCCATGCTTGACAGTGGGGACGGTGTTCTTTGGGTCATAGGCAGCATTTCTCTTCCTCCAATCACGGCGAGTTGAGTTAATGCCAAAGAGCTCAATTTTAGTCTCATCTGACCACAGCACCTTCTCCCAATCACTCTCAGAATCATCCAGATGTTCATTTGCAAACTTCAGACGGGCCTGTACATGTGCCTTCTTGAGCAGGGGGACCTTGCGGGCACTGCAGGATTTTAATCCATTACGGCGTAATGTGTTACCAATGGTTTTCTTGGTGACTGTGGTCCCAGCTGCCTTGAGATCAATAACATGTTCCCCCCGTGTAGTTTTCGGCTTAGCTCTCACCTTCCTCAGGATCAAGGATAACCCACGAGGTGTCGATTGACAGTCATTTTGTATTTCTTCACTTTTTTTTTTTATTGCACCAACAGTTGTCTCCTTCTCACCCAGCGTCTTACTTATGGTTTTGTAGCCCATTCCAGCCTTGTGCAGGTCTATGATGTTGTCCCTGACATCCTTAGAAAGCTCTTTGGTCTTTCCCATGTTGTAGAGGTTAGAGTCAGACTGATTAATTGAGTCTGTGGACAGGAGTCTTTGATACAGGTGACCATTTAAGACAGCTGTCTTTAATGCAGGCACCAAGTTTAATGGTTGGTAGGGGATCAAATACTTATTTCTCTGTGCACAATGCAAATAAATATATATAATTTTGACTATGGGAGTTTCCTTTTTTTTTTTTTATATAATCTATCTGTCACTGGTAAAATTAACCTAGCCTAAAAATTCTAGACTGTTCATGTCTTTGACAGTGGGCAAACTTACAAAATCAGCAAGGGATCAAATACTTATTTCCTTCACTGTATGAAATGTATTCTAAGGAGACTAGACATAAACGAGAGTTGTTTACAGAAGCAGATAAAGCTTGGATGTGGTTCCCCTCTTGGAAAGGCTGGGGAATGTAACTAGCAAATAAGTTAAACAAATATGCTAGTATAATGGATGGGATAATTAATGAGACCTCCAGTTCTAGCCATGCTATCAATAAAGAGTTGGCCCAAGTTTGGAAATGTGCCCTCCAAAATAGAATGGCTCTTGATTATCTGTTAGCAATAGAAGGTGGAACTTGTGCTGTTACAGGTGAAGAATGTTGCACTTGGATTGAAGACTCACATGACCCCGTAGAGGCACACATGAACAAAGTAAAGGAATTGCAGAAAAAAGCTAGAGATATATCTAAGGAGGGATGGAATCCCTTTTCCTGGATGGGATCTATTGGTTTTTGGTTTAATAATATGCTTTCTGGATTGCTGAAACCCATAGTGGTAGTGATAGGACTGATTTTAATGCTATTAATTGCCTGGTAATTATTAATGTGTTGTGTTTCTCATAGCAGTAAAGATGTGGATACTAATATTCTCTAAATATGATGACAAAACAGCTACAGAGTTGATCGTCTGACAGCCAAGCTTGACTACCCGCCTCACCTGAAGACCCCTCAGCTGTTTGAGAGTAGGATGTTTGAGCACCACCCTTAAAGAAGAGTTAATGCTCTGAGAGTGATTTCACCGGGGATTTCTCCGGGGTGGTCCTTGTGATGTGATGCATCTCTGGCCAGCTGTTGTCATCTACAATAGTTAGAAAAGAGTTTGTGTGTGTGTGTTTTGCTATCAATACAACGTATGGACGATTTAGTGGAAATTGCTACCAAGAAATAGTCAAGAATAGATGTCTGACATCTCATGGTCTATGCAGCTTATCTGTATACTCTGTGAAGTACGGACTGTCTCGGGGCGGTTTCCAGGATAGGAAGGATGCTAGTTAGTGAGAATAATAATAATATATGTGTGTGATAATGATATTATCAAAAGGGTGAAATGTGAAAGAAATTAACTAATTCCACCATTTTGTCTTCTATTCTACACTTCCATTTTAACTTCAATATAAGAGTGATATGTTGAGAGAATGTATTTCTGTTTTTGCTGTGTTAAGAAATTGAATCAGCAAGAATAAAGGCTGAGGGAAAATTGATGACTCAAGACCCCACCCTCTACGCCCTCCGATACAGAATACAGAAGATGATAAGGACTTACCATTCAATGAATTGATAGGAAAATATTGCAATGCTAAGAAAATATTGTGAATGTAATTTGTTTTGTGCAAAATCAAGAGAAAATATTATAGCTGATGTAGTGAAAGTTCAGTCTAAAAAACTGTATATAAGCCCACTCACAATGTATGTAAAATTCAGTCTGCCATCACTTGCTGAGTGACATCATTATGACACTGCTGTGAAACCTTCTCTTGAGGAAATAAATATGAATGAATCTGGAGCAACTGTTTGACTTTGAATTATCCACAACACGCCGCAAACCATTCCAGCAAAATTTGAGCTCCAAAAGACAAATGGTACTTCTTCCCTTCTAAGACCTGCCGTGTGTCCAAACAGCACTTTATTACCACATATGAGGTATTTCTGTGCTCATGAGAGGTTGCTTTACAAATGCTGGTGTGCTTGTTCTCCTTTATTTATTGTGAAAATGGAAAAGCTGAGCTAAATCCAAATTCTATTAGAAAAAATGTAATGGCAGGAAGGAGGTGAAGGGAACAAGTGAGCCCTAATCTACCCACCGCCCTGTCCCTGCCTACTTGCAACGACCCGCCCTAGGCGATGGGGTACAACTTGGCGGTGGTCCCTACTCTGTCTAAGTGCAAGGGAGACAAACAGGGAACACGCAAGGGAATACAGTAGCCCACGGAACGCTGCGAGGAAACGGAGCGGTGAAAGAGCCAGTCAGGATCAGGAAGTAGTGGAGTATACAAACGGGAGCAAGGAGCAGAAGCAAGCCAGGGGTAGAGCAACGCAGGATAAACGGAACTGAAGCAAGGCAGAAGCACGGCAGAAGCAGGCTGGAGCAAGGCAGCAGTGGGGCCAGGAATCCAAAAAGAATAACAAGCAAGGAGGAAGAGAAAACGGCAGGTATAAATGGACAGGGGGCGGAGCTAACTCTGACTGACCAGGCCGCGATAGGCTCTCCCACTCCTGAGCCTGCCACCCTGATTGGTGGGAGCAGGTGTCAGTCTCAGAGGTCTGGCCTCAGGTGTCGACTGATTAATCCTGGGAGTATACCCAGATGTAGTACCTGGCAGATCCTTTACAGTACTCCCCCTTTTATGAGGGGCCACCGGACCCTTACTAAGAGGACCCGGTTTAGTGGGGAAGAGAAGGTGGAACCTCCTTATCAATACCCCAGCGTGAGCATCTCGAGCAGGTACCCAAGTCCTCTCCTCCGGCCCGTATCCTCTCCAATGGACCAGGTACTGGAGGGAGCCCTGGATCATCCTACTGTCCACAATCTTGGCCACCTCGAATTCCACCCCCTCAGGGGTGAGAACGGGAACAGGAGGTTTCCTCGAGGGGGACCAGGACGGGGAGCAGCGTTTCAGGAGGGAGGCATGGAAGACGTCGTGTATGCGAAAGGATGGGGGCAGCTCCAGACGGAAGGATACAGGGTTGAGGACTTCAATGACCTTATAAGGTCCAATAAATCGGGGAGCAAACTTCCTGGACGGGACCTTAAGGCGCAAGTTCCTTGACGACAACCACACCAGATCCCCGACGACAAACCGGGGGTTAGCAGAACGTCTACAATCAGCCTGAATCTTTTGTACGCTCTGGGACGGCTCTAGGTTCTTCTGAACCTGGGCCCAGACTGTGCACAGTTCCCGATGAACGTCCTCTACCTCGGGATTATTGGAACAACCAGGGGAAATGGAGGAGAACCTAGGATTAAACCCGAAATTACAGAAAAACGGGGAGACCCCTGACGAGTTACTGACCCGGTTATTCAGGGAAAATTCGGCGAGGGGAAGGAATGAGACCCAATCAAATTGACAGTCAGAAATGAAACACCTTAAATATTGTTCCAGGGATTGGTTAGTCCTTTCCGTTTTGCCATTAGTTTCGGGATGGAAGGCGGAGGAGAAGGATAGATCAATCTCCAACTTTTTACAAAAAGCTCTCCAAAATAAGGAAACAAATTGTACCCCTCTGTCCGAAACTATATTGACCGGGGCCCCGTGGAGACGCAGAATGTGTTTCACAAACAAAGAAGCTAACGTCTTGGCGTTAGGTAGTTTCTTAAGGGGCACAAAGTGGCACATCTTGCTGAAGCGGTCTACTACCACCCACACCACCGACTTGCCCTGAGATGGAGGCAAATCGGTGATAAAATCCATGGAGATATGGGTCCAAGGTCTCTGGGGAATGGGCAAGGAACGTAGTAAGCCCGCAGGTCGGGACCTAGAGGTCTTGGACCTAGCACAGACCTCACAAGCGGCGACGTAAGCCCTAACGTCTTTAGGCAACCCAGGCCACCAATAGTTTCTGGTAATGAGGAGTTTGGTACCCAAGATGCCAGGATGACCAGATAGAGCGGAGTCATGGTTTTCCCTGAGTACCCTTAGCCGGTATTGCAGGGGGACAAACAGTTTGTCCCCAGGGAGGTTCCCGGGAGCTGAACCTTGATCAGCCGCGATGTCAGAGGCTAAGTCAGAATCAGTGGCAGAAACAATTATACCAGGGGGTAAAATACAAGCAGGATCCTTCTCAGGAGGATTAGCCATGAAACTACGTGACAGTGCATCAGCCTTAATATTTTTGGACCCAGCCCTATAGGTAACCAAGAAATTAAATCTGGTAAAGAACAGTGCCCAACGAGCTTGTCTAGGATTAAGCCTCCGGGCAGATTCTAGGAAAACCAGATTCTTGTGGTCAGTAAGGACCGTTACCTGGTGTCTGGCCCCCTCCAAGAAGTGACGCCACTCTTCAAATGCCCATTTAATGGCTAAGAGTTCGCGGTTGCCAATATCATAGTTACTCTCAGTGGGCGAAAACTTCCTGGAGAAGTAGGCACAGGGACGGAGATGGGTGAGGGACCTGGTAAACTGGGACAAGACAGCCCCCACTGCCACCTCGGACGCGTCATCCTCCACGATAAATGGCTCCATTTGGTTGGGCTGAACCAACACCGGGGCCGAGATAAAGCACTTCTTAAGGACCTCAAAAGCCTGGACAGCCTCAGGAGGCAAGCGGAGGAGATCAGCACCCTTGCGAGTGAGGTCCGTAAGAGGCTTAGCGACGACCGAGAAGTTGGCAATAAATCTCCTGTAATAGTTAGCGAACCCCAAAAAACACTGTAGCGCCTTCAGGGAGGCAGGTTGGACCCATTCCGCCACAGCCTGAACCTTGGCAGGGTCCATGCGGAATTCATGAGGAGTGAGGATTTGACCTAAAAATGGTATCTCCTGTACCCCAAACACACATTTTTCGGTCTTCGCAAACAGATTATTTTCCCGAAGGACCTGGAGGACCTTCCTGACATGCTCCACGTGGGAGGACCAGTCCTTGGAAAACACCAGTATGTTATCAAGGTACACTACAAGAAAATTACCCAGGTAATCTCTCAGAATTTCATTAATAAAATTCTGGAAGACGGCAGGGGCATTACACAACCCAAAGGGCATGACTAGGTATTCGAAATGACCTTCGGGCGTGTTGAACGCAGTTTTCCACTCATCCCCCTCTTTGATGCGGATAAGGTTATATGCCCCCCGTAGATCGAACTTAGAGAACCATTGGGCCCCCTGAACCTGATTAAAAAGATCCGGAATCAAAGGAAGGGGATACTGGTTCCTTACTGTGACCTTATTCAAGTTCCGATAATCAATGCACGGCCTAAGACCACCATCCTTCTTCCCCACGAAAAAGAAGCCAGCACCTACAGGAGAAGTCGAGGGGCGAATGAAACCCTTGGCCAGGCATTCTTGGATATACTCCCTCATAGCTTTACGTTCAGGACATGAAAGATTAAATATCCTCCCCTTAGGAAGCTTGGCACCAGGCACCAAATCGATGGCGCAATCGTAATCTCTATGAGGGGGCAACACCTCGGAGGCCTCCTTAGAAAACACATCAGCGAAGTCCTGAACAAACTCAGGAAGCGAGTTTACCTCCTCCCGGGGAGAAATAGAGTTAACCGAAAGACATGACATCAGGCAATCACTACCCCATTTGGTGAGATCCCCAGTATTCCAATCAAACGTGGGATTATGCAGCTGCAACCAGGGAAGACCTAATACCAGATCGGACGATAATCCCTGCATCACCAGTACAGAGCACTGCTCCAAATGCATGGAGCCAACACGGAGTTCAAAAACAGGAGTATGCTGAGTAAAATAACCATTAGCAAGAGGAGTGGAGTCGATACCTACTACAGGGATAGGATAAGGTAAATCAATAAATGGCATTTTTAGAGACATAGCAAATTCCACAGACATGATATTAGCAGATGAGCCCGAATCCACGAAGGCACTGCCAGTGGCAGACCGGCCAGCAAACGAGACCTGAAAGGGAAGCAAAATCTTATTGCGTTTAGTATTAACGGGAAATACCTGTGCGCCCAAGTGACCTCCCCGATGATCACTTAGGCGCGGAAGTTTTCCGGCTGCTTATTCTTGCGCCTGGGACAGGTGTTCAGTAGATGCTTGTCGTCCCCACAATAGAAGCAGAGACCATTCTTCCTGCGAAACTCTCTACGTTGTCGAGGGGACATGGAGGCCCCGAGTTGCATAGGTACCTCCGAGTCCTCCGTGGAAGAGCGAGGAGACGGGACCTCGGGGGGAATCGCAGGGCAGTCAGAGGGGAAAACATTGAAACGTTCAAGCTGACGTTCCCTGAGACGTCGGTCAAGTCGTACTGCTAGGGCCATAACCTGGTCTAGGGAGTCAGAAGAGGGGTAGCTAACCAGCAGATCCTTCAGGGCGTCAGATAATCCTAACCTAAACTGGCACTTTAGGGCCGGGTCGTTCCACCGAGAAGCTACGCACCACTTTCTAAAATCAGAACAGTATTCCTCAACAGGTCTCCCACCCTGACGTAAGGTCACCAGCTGACTCTCGGCTAAGGCAGTCCTGTCAGTCTCGTCGTAAATGAGACCGAGGGCAGAGAAAAACCGATCAACGGAGGAAAGTTCAGGGGCGTCAGGAGCCAAGGAGAAGGCCCACTCTTGGGGCCCTTCCTGGAGTCGGGATATAATGATACCCACCCGCTGGTTCTCGGAACCTGAGGAGTGAGGTCTTAGGCGGAAATAAAGTCTGCAACTCTCCCGGAAGGAGAGAAAAGTCTTACGGTCCCCTGAGAACCGGTCAGGTAACTTGAGGTTGGGTTCTAAAGGTGAGGTGAGGGGTACTACAAAGGCAGCGTCAGACTGATTGACCCTCTGAGCCAGGGCCTGGACCTGTAGGGAGAGGCCCTGCATCTGCTGGGTCAGGGTCTCAAGGGGGTCCATGATAGCGTCAGCGTAGAAGAAATGGTAGACTAGGTAAGGGCTTGTTATTATGTAATGGCAGGAAGGAGGTGAAGGGAACAAGTGAGCCCTAATCTACCCACTGCCCTGTCCCTGCCTACTTGCAACGACCCGCCCTAGGCGACGGGGTACAACTTGGCGGCGGTCTCTACGCTGTCTAAGTGCAAGGGAGACAAACAGGGAACACACAAGGGAATACAGTAGCCCACGGAACGCCGCGAGGAAACGGAGCGGTGAAAGAGCCAGTCAGGATCAGGAAGTAGTGGAGTATACAAACGGGAGCACGGAGCAGAAGCAAGCCAGGGGTAGAGCAACGCAGGATAAACGGAACTGAAGCAAGGCAGAAGCACGGCAGAAGCAGGCTGGAGCAAGGCAGCAGTGGGGCCAGGAATCCAAAAAGAATAACAAGCAAGGAGGAAGAGAAAACGGCAGGTATAAATGGACAGGGGGCGGAGCTAACTCTGACTGACCAGGCCGCGATAGGCTCTCCCACTCCTGAGCCTGCCACCCTGATTGGTGGGAGCAGGTGTCAGTCTCAGAGGTCTGGCCTCAGGTGTCGACTGATTAATCCTGGGAGTATACCCAGATGTAGTACCTGGCAGATCCTTTACAAAAAACTTCGATTTTTATTTTCACTGCCTAATTCCACTAAAGTCAGCAAAAAACCTGTGATGTCAAAATGCTCACTATACCCCTCGATAAATTCCTTGAGGGGTGTAGTTTCTCAAATGGGGTCACTTTTGGGGGTTTTCCACTATTTTGGTCCCACAGGGGCTTTGCAAATGCGACATGGCACCGAAAACCATTGCAACAAAACTTGAGCTCCAAAAGCCAAATAGTTCTCCTTCTCTTCTGAGCCCTGCCGTGTGTCCAAACAGCAGTTTATTACCACATATGGGGTATTGCCATAATTGGGAGAAATTGCTTTTCAAATGTTGTGCTGTTTTTTGTCCTTTATGTCTTGTAAAAATTGAAATTTTCTATGTTTTATAGGAAAAAAAAAATGTCAGGGCCTCATTCCACTAAATTCAGCAAAAAAATGATAAATTATTTGAGGAAAATGTGTAGTTTCCCAAATGGGGTAACTTTTGGGGTTTCCCTACTGTTTTGGCGCTACAAGACCTCTTCAAACCTGACATGGTGCCTAAAATATATTCTAATAAAAAGTAGACCCCAAAATCCTTTAGGTACTCCTTTGCTTCTGAGGCATGTGCTTCAGTACATTAGCACACTAAGGCCACATGTGGGATATTTCTAAATACTGCAGAATCTGGGCAATAAATATTGAGTTGCATTTCTCTGGTAAAACCTTCAGTGTTACAGAAAAAAAAGGATTAAATATGAATTTCTGCAAAAAGAATGAAATTTGTAAATGTCACCCCTACATTGCTTTAATTCTTGTGAAACGCCTAAAGGGTTAAGAAACTTTCTAAATGCTGTTTTGAATACTTTGAGGGGTTTGATTTTTAAAACGGGGTGATTTATGGGGGTTTGTATTGTATGGGCACCTCAAAGCCACTTCACAACTAGTCTCTGAAAAAATAGCCTTTTGAAATTTTCTTGAAAATGTGAGGAACTGCTACTAAAGATCTAAACCTTGTAACGTCCTAGAAAAATAAAAGGATGTTCAAAAATCTATGCCAATCTAAAGTAGACATATGGGATATGATATTTAGCATAATATAAAGTCCAATGTGTCACGAGAAAACAATCTCAGAATTGCTTGGATAGGTAAAAGCATTCCAAAGTTATTACCACATACACGAGGCACCTGCCTCTTTAAGGGGTTAAGATTCAGAGTTAGGGAAACTAATTTTCATTTTGTCTTCCTATTGTACTTAGCTCATATTTTAAAATTACTGTAATATTTGTGCAATTTCCTACAATTTAGCTTCTGTAGAATCTGTGTAATTCCTGAGAGCTGGTCTCCTGCAAATTCTAACTCAAATCTGACAATTCACTTCTCCTGACGGTTGACTCAACTGCTCTCCCCCTCTCTTCTCTCAGTGTTAGAGATAGCAGCAGGAAGCTGGAAGAGGTTGTACACAGCAAATTAGAGTTTTTAGAGGGGGGAAAGCTACCAAGATTTTAGGGAATAAAATCACACAGGCTGTCAGTATCAGAATGCAGATAGGGAGGAAATCACAGGGGAGGGAGGTGATAGAGAACACACAGGCTATCAGTTAGATGCTTTCCTCTCTCTCCACACTGTGGTCTGTCGTGTATAACCTCCTCCCTCTCTGATGCTACTGTATCTCTAACATTGAGAAGGGAGAGAGAGAGCAGTATAGGCTGTTAGTTTTGCATTTAGGGAGCAAATGAACAATAAAACAAATTTCTGTGCAAAGGTGTACATAGCCTTTAACAAAATCCCGTCATTTTTTTTTTTAATTAGCAGATAGGTAAGAGCCAGATTAATTTGGCACATTAGACCCATGTGTATGGTAAGTAGAAACTTATAATAAAAGTTGACAAGGGGAATGGTAATGCCCATTTCTTAATTTACTCTTACATTTCTAGGAGGTATAAAAGAGGAATGACACAATACAGAGTTATAAAAAAAAAGAATTGTTATTTCATGGGGAATGCAAATATTTCCTAAAACAGACATGTCGGGAGTGCTGGAAGGTACTCTACAATATGACTATATGAATATCTGACTATATAAATATACAGTATATTGTATTCATCTCTAATCATGTCTACTTTCTACACTATTCCTTATAGAATACTACCTAATATATTTTTTTTCCCAAGTACCATATAAATGACATAACTCAAAACTTGAATTACAATTGACAGAGTAGCCTGGTTCAGTAGTAACTACTAGCACATGTGCATATGTAGTTCCAAAACATCATATTACTTTGCTTTTTTGTTAACTCCTATTGACAAGACTAAGATGTGTAAAACTTGCTTTTCTCCTTGAATCTTAAAGGCGATGCCAATAGAACATGCTGTGCAGTGGAGATTCTGTAAAGAATGAGACGGTCTATGACAATGGGGAGTCCCTGTATTTTGACATCGCTTCTAGGATCTTGCTGTATAAATGATATAATCTCATCAGGCTACTTAGACCACTGGGATAGCCTGTAGAAATACATTCATTATTTTACTGATAACTTTATCTAATTGTAAAAAAATAAAAGCAGAAAAAAACTTAAATATATATTATTTTCAATGTCCTGTCTTGAAGGTAATGTTTAAAATTTAGTGTCAATTCATCACTTGAAAAATCTCTTCATGCAGGAAAATATTTTTACTTGAAGGAAGGTATCCTTGATCTTTTTCTTGAGACGCTATTGTATCTGGGGCACAGTGAGAAGCCTATTAGCTCTGATGCCTACACATACAAAAGTAAAGAGAAAAGAAGTCTTTATTAAATTTGTGAAAGGGTTTAGAAGTCTGCACTGCAGGTGTAGGGTGTATGATTACCCATACAGTCAGCTTGCCTCAGATAATGAGATCCATAAAGGAGGTTAGATCCTTTGTTGCACCATTTAAAACTGACAGAGATTTTATTTAATTTAGAATTCAATAAATCAGATGTTGGTATTTTATTTTATATATATATATATATATATATATAATTTCACTGTTGTAATATCTATAAATAGACCAAAAAAATAGGCCCAATGTGATAATATAACATTAGTTTGCTTACTCAATAATTGTTTATAAATGGGCTAAGACACGCGGAAGAAAAAGTTTTGCATAATGTACATATTGCTATACAACTTATTTCATAGCTAATAAAATTTGGATGCCTAAACTATCATACCAAGATGTTGTTTCTCTGATACTTCAAAAACATACTGAAAAGTTAATTTGCTTTATATGAAATTGACCCTAGTGTGGGTGTGCCTAAAACAGGGAAATAAAATGATGAACTGCATTGGTGACAGGGACAGAAGCAAATTGTGCAATCTCTTACAGCACTGTGGAAATGTTGGCGCTATATAAGCAATGGGAAATAAATCTACCCAAAATTGTTCCAATTTTACAGTCCATAATGATCCTGTCCCTCAGCTGAGATCTCAGTGACAAAGTTGTATGGGCTGATGTTTACAGATCTTGGTGTTTATATTTTTTTAACCTATTCCCGACATCCGCCGTATATATACGGCGCTGTCGGGCAGGGCTTCCCGCAAAGTGCAGTACCATTACGTCGCGGTGATAGTGCGGGCTAAGCCCGCACCATCACCGCCGGGTGCCAGTTATATGTTACAGCTGGCTCCCTGATGTAACGCACAGGACTGGAGCTAGCCTCCGATCCAGCCGATTAACCCTTTAGATGCTGCGTTCAATAGAGATCGCAGCATGTGAGGGGTTTTTAGCCACCGGCATCCCAGCAACGTCATCGCTGGGTTGCCGGTGGCTGCAATGACAACTGAAGGCCTAATACTAGCCTCCCGGTCTGCCAGCAATGGAAGCCTCCTATGCCCCGCTCGGAGGTGGGGCCTAAAAGGCTTCTGGTACCATTGGCAAGATGGCGCCGGCACAGCTTCCGGCTCAGAAGCTGAGTCGGCATCATCAGCAGTGGGTGTCCACTGTATGTTACAGCGGACACCCCAGTGTAACGGCAGAAACCGGAGCTTGCTCCGATTCCTGCCATTAACCCATTAGATGCAGTGATCGAAAGCGATCGCTGCATTTTAGTGGTTTGTAGCAAATTGGCAGCCCTACCATGTGATGGCAAGGCTGCCGACTGTTACTATGGCAACAGGAGGCCTAACAAGGGCTTCAAGTCCCCTAGTGGGACTAAAGAAAAGTGTAAAAAAAAGTTTAACAGTTTTAAAAATAAAAGTTGTAAAAAATAAAATAAAAGTTTCAAGTAAAAAAATAAAACACAATCCCCCTTTTTCCCTTATCAAGTAATTTATTATTGAAAAAAATAATAAAGCCATACATATTTGGTATGGCTGCATCCGTAACGACCTGAGCTATAAAAATATTTGTCCCGCACAGTGAACGCCAAAACAAAAATGAAAAAAATACTGCCAGAATTTTGCATGTATCCAAAAATGGTACCTATAAAAACTATAGCTCGTCTCATAAAAAAAAAAAAAGGCCTCATACAGCTCCGTCGATTTAAAAATTAAAAAGTTATGGCTCTTACAAAATGGCGACAGAAAAAAAAGTAATTTTATTGTGCAAAAAGTTGTAAAACATAAAAAAGTGCTATGAATTAGGTATCGCCGGAATTGTACTGATCTGCAGAATAAAGTTAATATGTACTTTATGACGCGTGGTGAACGCTATATAAAAAAAACTAAAAAAGTTAGGCCAGAATTGCTGTTTTTTGGTCACCTTGCTTCCCCAAAAAAAAGGATAAAAATTGGTACCAATGATAACTACAGCTCATCCCGCAAAAAACAGCCACCATACCACTACGTCTATGAAAAAATTAAATAAGTTAAGGCTCCAATAAGTCAGGAAATAAAAAATATGCAGTTGTGCAGGCCCGAGGGGAACATTGCTTCTGTTTCAATAGGCGATTTATCAAGGCCCTACAATTAGGGAACCAGGAAGGGTTGGGCCCAAACATATCTGCTGGAAATGAGGGTGCCCGCATTATACCAGGACAACACTTCCCAGAAAAATTCCCCACACTGCAAAGGTGCGGAGTGTGGACCAAAAGGGAATAAGTAAGGACACCGTTTATCAGTGCGACACTGACCTGTGCAGAAAGTATTGCTTCACAGTGTAACACACATCTATGAATTATTTTATTGTTAACCACATTATTATACCACCTGACTATGCCCCTGATGTACTCTGCCCAGCTTACATGTACCCCCACATTATAAACTGAAATATCAGCAATACTCATGGTGCTCCCTCCCTTCTGAGCCCTACAGTGTGCTCAAACAGCAGTTTACTTCCACATAAATGGCATAGCAATACCCGAGATAACCCTTTTAACACTTTTTGAGGCGTGTGTCTCCAGTGGCACAAGCTGGGCACAACATATTTCACACCGAAATGTCACATCTAGGGAAAAATTTACATTTTTACTTTGCACCATCCGCAGCGCTATCATTTATGGAAAAGACCTGTGGAGTGAAAATGCTCACTAGACCCCTTAATAAAGGCCCTGAGGAGTGTGGTTTCCAAAATGGGGTCACTTCTCAGGGGTTCATTTTATTATTTCACTCCAGAGCCCGGTCGATAGTCCAGGCAAAAGATTAGGGCCACATGTAGGGTGTTTCTAAAATCTTCACTCTGCAACATCGAGTGCACACTAATTTATGCAAACACCTGCGGGGTTAACATGCTCACTACACCCCTAGGTGAATACCTTGAGGGGTGTAGTTTCCAAAATGGGGTTACTTCCTGGGGATTTCTACTGTTTTGGTCCCACAGGGGCTTTGCACATGTGACATAGCGCCCAGAAACCAATCTATCAAAATATGTACTCCAAAAGCTAAATGGTGTTCCTTCCCTTCTAAGCTCCTCCTCTTCTGATCCTTGCCATGTGCCCAAACAGTAGTTTATGACCACATATGGGATATTTCCGTACTCCAGAGAAGTTGCTTTACAAATGTTGGGGTTCTGTTTTTCCTTTATTTGTTGAGAAAATTATTATTTTTTTAGCTAAAGCTACGTCTTACTGAAGAAAAAGGATTGTTTTTATTTTCACCGCCCAATTCTAATAAAATCTATGAAACCCCTCTGGGGTCAAAATGCACTTTTTGGGCATTTTCTCTGTTTTGGTCCTTTAGGGGCTTTGCAAATGCGACATGGCCTCCGCAAACCATTCCTGCTAAATTTGAGCTCCAATAGCCAAATGGCGCTCTTTCCCTTCTAAGCCCTGCTGTGTGTCCAAACAGCCATTTATGACCACATGTGGGGTATGTTTTTACTCGGGAGAAATTGCTTTACAAATGTTGTGGTGCTTTTTCTCCTTTAGTCCTTGTTAAAATGAGAAAAAATTAGCTAAACCTACATTTTCTTTGAAAGAATGTAGATTTTCATTTTCACGGCCTACTTCCAATCATTTCTGCAATAAACCTGTGGGGTTAAAATGCTCACTATAACCCTAGATAATTTCATTGAGGGGTCTCGTTTCCCAAATTGTGTCCCTTTTAAGGGATTTCCACTGTTTTGGCACCGCAAGAGCCCTTCAAACCTGACATGGTGTCTAAAATATTTTCTAATAAAAAGGAGGCCCAAAATCCACTAGGTGCTTCTTTGCTTCTGAGGCCTGTGCTTCAGTCCATAAGCACACTAGAACCATTTGTGGGATATTTCTAAAATTTGCAGAATCTGGGAAATAAATGTTGAGTTGCTTTTCTCTGGTAAAACTTTCTGTGTTACAAAAAAAATGGTTTATAAATGAATTTCTGCAAAAAAAAAAGTGAAACGCCTAAAGGGTTAAGAAACTCTCTAAAAGCTGTTTTAAATACTTTGAGGGGTGAATTTTTTTTAAATGGGGTGACTTATTGGTGGTTTCTAATATATAAGGCCCTCAAAGCCACTTCACAACTGAACTGGCCCCTGTAAAATTAGCCTTTTGAAATTTTGTTGAAAATGTGAGAAATTGCTGCTGAAGTTCTAAGGCTGGATTCATATGAGCATGTTCGGTCCGTAAAGGACAGAATGTATTTCGGCCACAAGTCCCGGACCGAACACACTGCAGGGAGCCGGGCTCCTAGCATCATAGTTATGTACGACGCTAGGAGTCCCTGCTTCTCCGTGGAACTACTGTCCCTTACTGAAAACATGATTACAGTACGGGACAGTTGTCCCGCAGTGAGGCAGGGACTCCTAGCGTCGTACATAACTATGATGCTAGGAGCCCGGCTCCCTGCAGCGTGTTCGGTCCGGGACTTGTGGCCGAAATACGTTCCGTCCTTTACGGACCGAACATGCTCGTGTGAATCCAGCCTAAGCCTTATAATATCCTAGAAAAATAAAAGGATGTTCAAAAAACGATGCCAATCTAAAGTAGACATATGGGGATGTTAATTAGCAACAATTATGTGTGGTATAACTGCCTGTCTTACAAGCAGATACATTAAAATTTAGAAAAATGCACATTTTTGCAATTTTTTGCTAAATTTTGGTGTTTTTCACAATTAAATACTGAATGTATCGAATAAATTTTGCCAGTAACATAAAGTCCAATGTGTCACAAGAAAACAATCTCAGAATTGCTTGGAGAGGTAAAACCATTCCAAAGTTATTACCACATAAAGTGAAACATGTCAGATTTGAAAAACGAGGCTCTATCAGGAAAGTCAAAAGTGGTCAAAGCGGGAAGGGGTTAACCACCAAAAGTAAGCTATTGACTTTATTGTATGGATTGTTAAAATCTTAACCCCTTAGTGACCATTAATACGCCCTTTTTAAGCTGGGATTCCAAAGAAAGTTTTTCTGCATTCTTTACCTACGTTTCTTCTGTTCAATCATTTTTATTAATTTTTCACAAAAAGAATGGATGCAAACTGTACATGTCACATATTGTTGAATACATATAGAAAAACTTACAGCATCTTATTCATCGAAACATCTTTGTTTCGGTCCAACATAATAACATTACAACAAGACAACAGAACAACATCGCTAGCAGCTTGTATATCGTCAAAAGGTTTTTTATGAATATGAATCTAATTAAGATGTCAGTTGTTTATATAAGAGCTATATTTGATGGCACAAAGGGCTGGTTGACCAGCTTTCCCAAATGTTGGAGAATTTAGGGAAACTAAGATTGCCATGTGCTATTATTCTTTCATAGGTATACGAGGAGTTAATTAGCAACAACAGTTCGGCCTGGGTGGGTATGTCAGCACTCTTCCAATGTCTAGTCACCACTAACTTTGCCATAGCTAATATTTTACATGACAGTATTCTGAATTTTGGAGGAATGTCTTCCATGTGTAAAAACAGTAGAGCTAAATGAGGGGATACAGGAATCCGTATGTCAAACATAGATTCTAATAAAGCAAATACCTCTCTCCAGTAGCTTAGTATTACTGGACACTCCCATAGTACATGTATTAAAGTACCTCTGTTACCACATCCCCTCCAACATGTTACTGAGATGTCTGGGAACATTATATGTAGTTTGTCCGGGGTGTAATACCAGTGTAGATGGGTTTTTAGAGCCGCTTCTAACTGGGAGCTACATTGCAGCGAACTATGAATCTGGTTATATGCTTTCCTCCAAGTCTCTTCCCCGAATGACTTTCCTAATATCCGCTCCCATAATAGAATATTGTGAGTTTTACAAAAATCCGTGTGACTTGACAATGTATCATATACTCCTTTCAATATCTTGGTAGATTTGGCCAGCAAGCTAAAAAGTTTTGTATTACAGATAGGGTGAAGATCCTTTAAGGTTGATATATAGTGTCTGACCTGTAAGTATTTATAAAAATCACTTCTTGGAAGGGAGTATGTAAGCTTCAAGTATTCAAAGGAGTTTAGTTGTTCATTGCAATATAACTGAGATATTTGGGAGATTCCTCCAGCCTTCCAGTTGTTTAAATTTAAATGAGGGATGGCCAGTTCCAACACTTCCAGAGGGACCTGCGAGTTGGTAAGAGGCACACGATTAGAGGAGTGTTGTTGTATGTAGGACCAACACCTTAAGGCTGCTTTAGTTATTGGGGAGACGTGTGCAGGGATGGCTATGTTCCAAAGTTCGAGAAACATGAGAGCTTTCAAGCTAGACGGGTAAACATAAGATGTTTCTATTTGAACCCAATGTATTGAGAGATTATTCGTCCACCCCGGACTTAAGAGTGCCACCAAAGTGGAAGAGTAGTAAGCATAAATATCTGGTATTCCCAATCCCCCTAGTCTTCTGTCCCTAGTCAAAATATGTGCTGCGACACGTGGTTTGCGATAAGACCAAATAAATTTCATGATAGCCGTTTCGATACATTTGAAGAAAGATTTTGGCACGGCTATTGGGACCGTTCTAAACAGATACAGCAGTTTAGGTAGTAATAACATTTTGAAGGCGGCAATCCTGCCTATCCAAGACACTTCAAATTTATGTAATCTAGTCATTTCTACTTGGATTGTTTGCAAAAGGGGTTCATAGTTAGATCTGTATAAAGACTTGTGAGATTGTGTCAGAGTTATACCCAAGTATGTGATACCCTTTTCTTTCCAATCAAATGGATATCTATATTTGAGGAGATGAAGTAGAGAGGGCGAAATGTTCAGTGGTAATATTTGAGACTTCTGGGTATTTAATTTGTATAGCGAGACTTGTCCAAATTTTTGAATACAGTCTAGAGTAGCTTCTAGTGAATCTTCTGGGGAGGATAAGGAGAGTATTATGTCATCTGCATATAATGAAATTGTATGAACTCGATTGTCAATGCATATACCGTGAATGTTTGCGTGTGTTCGTAAGACTTGAGCTAGGGGTTCCATAGATAATATAAACACAAGGGGGGATAAAGGGCAGCCTTGTCTAGTGGCGTTAGTAATTTGGAAAGAGTCCGACAACACTCCATTAGTATACACCTGGGCTGACGGGCAAGAATATAGAGCTTTAATAGCGTCAATTATACATCCTCTGAGCCCCATCTTTCCTAACGTCGAAAAAGCGTATTCCCAATGGATACGATCAAACGCTTTTTCAGCGTCTAGGGCTAGCATTACCGAAGGCATCTCTGATTGTTCTATAGTATGTAGAATACCCAGCACTCTACGAGTATTGTCTGAGGCTTGTCTACCCTTTACGAATCCTACCTGGTCTTCTCCTATCAGCGTGGGCAGCAAGAGGGAAAGTCTCATAGCTAGTATTTTTGCGTATATTTTAACATCTACATTTAATAATGAGATAGGACGAAAGTTTTGAGGGGTATCTGTAGTTTTCCCTGGTTTCGGGATGGTGACAATTAAGGCAGATTGATTTTCGGCTGGTAAAACCCCTGAGTACATTGCTTTCTGGAAAAATCTACACATGTACGGTAATAATGCTCCTTGTAGTGATTTATAATACATGTTGGTAAGTCCATCTGGGCCAGGGGACTTGCCGTTGGGTAATAACTTAAGAGCGTCAGATATTTCCTTTTCTAAAAACGGGGCATTTAAATTCGACAATTGGATCTCGGAGAGGTGAGGCAGATTTATTTTTTGCAGAAAGGCCTGAATATCTGCATCCGACGGATGTGGGGAAAATGGATCTTTCCCCAAATTGTATAAAGAGGAATAAAAAGTTCGAAATTGGTTAGCAATGTCTGTGGGGTGTGTTATTTTCATTTGGGTGTGGGGATCTATCAGAAATGAAATCTTGGATTTTTGGTGTTGCGTCTTCAATCTAGCCGCCAACAACTTGCCGACCTTATTGTTCTGCGAGTAATACCTTGCTTTGGTTTTTTTGAGATTCTTCTCATAATCTGAAAGTAAGCTTTGTCGGAGAATAAAAAGTTTTTCGGCGTTTTGTGGCGTCTGCTTAGTTTTATTTTGGGTTTCCATGGAGCGAATTTCTTCTGTAAGGGAAGAAATTAAGGCCATCCTTTGTTTTTTAACTATATGTCCCAAACAAATGAGAGTGCCTCTAATAAAGGCTTTGTGGGCGTTCCATAGGGTGAAATCATTGATTTGGGAATTGTCGTTTTGTTGGAAGTATTCTCGGAGGTCATTCGCAATGGTTTGTTTATGTTCTGGATGGGACAATAAAAAAGGGTTGCATCTCCAGAGGTAAGTGGGTTTGGACCTATTACTTTCTTCAATTGTCAGTGTTATTACCGCATGATCCGACCATTTAATGGTCTCTATTGTCGAGTTTTTAGTGGCAAAGAGCGATTCTTTGTCCACGAGAAACATATCTATGCGGGAATAACTATTATGGGTTGAGGAGTAGAAAGAATAATCTTTCTCTGTACTGTGCTGAGCCCGCCAGACATCATATAGTTCTTGTTTCCCCACCAAGGGTCCAAGCTGGGCTTGTGATTGTCGTGTGGGATTTGTGGTATCCAGAGAGGCATCAACTATAGTGTTGAAGTCTCCACATATTATCACCCTTCCTTGACGTATTTTGTTCATTAGTCGGAATATTTTGTGGAGAAAACAAATTTGATGACGGTTGGGAGCATAAACGTTTACAATTGTATATGTTATATTGTTAATTATGCAGATTAATATAATATATCTACCATTTGGGTCAATATAGGCCTGAATTTTCTGAAACGCTACCGAGTTTTTTACAGCAATTAGAATGCCTCTGGACTTAGCTGTGTAGTATGATTGGAATATGTGAGGAAATAAATGGTGATTTATGCGATTCGCATCTGTTTGTAATAGGTGCGTTTCTTGGGCACACAAGATGTCACATACTATGGATTTAGATTCTTGCCACATATGCGCTCTTTTATGTGGACTATTAAGCCCGTTCACATTAAGTGAGGCTATTTTAATAACCATTGTAGCTGTAAAGAAATGTGGTGTAGTGTCTTATCTGAGGAGATATTAGTTTGTTTTCCCCTGTACCTGTATACAGTGTGATCAGCTCGTTCAGTTTCCAGCGACCATATTCACAATAGGTGTCTCTGCTGCTAGCACAAAAATATAAAAAAGAAATAAACACAGAACAATAGATTCTACACAAATCTAGTACGAACCATGAACAGATGAAACTGTCCATCAGAAAAAGGGCAAAGACAGTCAGCTTGATGTCGGGCCGATATGACCGCGACTACACCAGTATTAGCTAAGCCTCAGCTAATACTTTGAAGAGGGATGTTCCGTCGTATCCGAGATCAGTAGAGAAAAGCGGAGAAAAGAAGACATATATCAGTCTTTTCATCGTTTGTGTTGTTTCCGGCGATCTAACACCTGCCATTCATCCCTTACTCTTTGGGGGGGGGGGGGGTGGTTAGATGGCTGCTCTTGTAGATGTACCGTAATGTCCCATGTTTTCAGTAGGGCTACTCCCTCTGAGATATTTCGGATCACGTATAGAGAGTTATTTCGATGAATAAGTAGGCGAACTGGGAATCCCCAGCGGTATAAAATCTTGTTGTCCCGTAGGGCATTTGTGATAGGAGCCAAACATCTTCGTAGCTGCATCGTCGCGGCTGAGAGATCTGTAAAGATGGATATCATACTATATTGTGATGGCGTAGCATCTTTTCTCTTGAGAGACATCATCAATTGTTCCTTGATATGGTAAAAATGAATCCGGGCTATTACGTCGCGCGGTATGTTATCTGCAAGATGTTTTGGTTTTTGGAGTCTATGAATTCGATCTATAATGATATCCCTCGAAGTACATCCCGGAAGCATGGTCTTAATAAATTCTTGCGCAAATTTAGGCAGATCTGGTGCAGCTACATCTTCAGGGATCCCTCTTATCTTGATATTGTTTCTACGGGATCTGTCCTCTAGGTCAGCCATTTTTGCTTTTATCTGAGATAGTTCAGTTTCTAGGTCGTAGTGTGCATCAATCAGCTCATTATGAGACATGACAAATTCACTGAGTTTGGTTTCAGTATGTTGAACTCTAAGTTCTACGTCTTGTACTGCTGCTGACAGGGGATGTAGCATTTTAGCAAATCCTGCTTGCAGGGAGGTACTGAGAGCCTGAAGCATGGTCTTCATTGCAAGCTCTGTGACTAAATTAGCTGAGGAGGGCATGTCATCTAGGTTTTTTTCCTCTGACAGGGGGGTCCCAGAGGGTATACATTCTCCTACCTGGGTTGATGGAGATGCCGGAGAAGACCGTCCCTGTCTCTGTTGAGATGTACTCCTGGAGCTCAGCAAAGACGGTGATGGGGATGCAGAGGTAGGTGTTGATGATTGAAGATGGCGCCCACGTCGTCCTGAATGAGTGAGGCCTGTAGCTGGGCTACCCCGGGTAGTCTTCACCGTAGTTGCCGCAATGAGTGGAGGAGCTAGCGACGGGACAGAGGTACTCCTCCTCTGCGTAGCTGCAGCAGTATTGAGTCGAGACGGGGAGTGTGGAGACGGCTCGGAGGTAAGGGAGCCAGTCAAGGAGCATGCGTCCCCTCCATCTTGGATCTCCTCAGTGTGGCGAGGAGGGAAGAAGTCCATGAGCTTGGAGGGTCCCTGTACGGGCCTTCTGCGTCTCGGCATATCTGCTTGATACTCCGGTCTGTGTAGGGAACTATCTTCGGTGCAAAGTTGTGCTGCTTTTAAGGCGGTAAAGTAGAGTCTGGTGCAGGAGCTCTGTACTCACGCGTCCATTCAGACCGACCGCCAAGCCACGCCCCCTTTACCTACATTTCTTCATATAAAGCTGCAGCAGAACAAAGGCTAATGTTGTTCTATTTTTTAGGCTGTTTTTACAGTCTGCCAGTAAATAAGAACCTTAAGGCTATGTTCACACGGAGTATTTTGGGGGAGGAATATCTGCCTCAAAATTCCGTTTGGAACTTTGAGGCAGATATTCCTCTCCCTGCACGCCGATTTTTGCGGCGATTTTCGCGCCGTTTTTCGCCCGCGGCCATTGAGCGAAATACGCTTTCTCTGCCTCCCATTGAAGTCAATGGGAGGTCAGAGGCGGAAGCGCCCGAAGATAGGGCATGTCGCTTCTTTTTCCCGCGAGGCAGTTTTACTGCTCGCGGGAAAAAGACGCCGACGCCTCCCATTGAAATCAATGGGAGGCGTTCTCGGGCCGTTTTTGCAGAGTTTTGCGACGCGGTTTTCTGCGTCAAAAAACTCAGCAAAATACTCAGTGTGAACATAGCCTAATTGATTGACTGCTGGGCAGCGTTCATGTGAGGTTCTGCTAGTTGTTCTTCTGTTTAAAGACAGCCAGGCATCTGCTCGAATGACCAGGATCGGAGTTCGCTCCATTCCTGACCATTTAACTCCTTAGATGTCGCGGCACATAGCAACCATGGCATCTACTGTAAGTGGTTTCAGAGAGAGTGGTTTCCCTTTGTCACTCATTTGTTTCCATGGCAGCCAGGGGCCTAACAAAGGTCCCCAGGTCTGCCAACAGTGTATGCCTATTAGGCCCTGCCGGAGGCAAGGCCTAATGGAATGTCTGTCAATTTTACACTGACAGAAATTATACACTGCAATACAGAAGTATTGCATTGTGTTATAAAAGCAATCAAATTGTGGTATAGTAAAATAAATATAATAATTAAATAATTAATTTAAAAAATCAAAGTGAAAAAAAAAAATAGAAAACTCAACCTACACATAATTGATATTGCTGCATTATATCTGTTATATTACCGGCACAGTGAACGCTGTAATAAAAAACTAACAATGCCAGAATTGCTGTTTTCGGTTCCTCCCGTCTTTCAAAATCACAATAAAAGCGTTCAAAAAGCTATATCTACCTCAAAATGGTACCAATAAAAACTAAAAGTCCTCCCACAAAGTATAAGCCCTCATACAGCTACATCATCAGAAAAATAAAATTTTTATGGCACTTAGAATATGGCGACACAAAAACAAATACTTTTAAAACCAAAGTGTTTTTATTGTGCAAAAGTAGTAAAGCATATAAAAATATATAAGTTTGGCATTGCAATAATTCTAAATAAAGTGATTATGTTATTAATACCGCACAGTAAACGGCGTAAATTTAAGCTGCAAAAAAGTTTTTTTCCTATTCCCTTCCCAAAATAATAAAAGTTAATATATAAGTTATGTTTCCCAAAATGGTGGCATTAAAAAAATACAACTCATCCCGCAAAAAGCAGGCCCTCAATTGGCTACGTCTATATAAAAACAAAAAAGCTATGTTGCAGTCACACAGATTTAGCATACAAATATTTTTTTGCTCGAAGGCCCCATGCACACGAACGTGTTTTTGTGGCTACAATTCACCCGCAAATCTGCGGGGGAATTGTAAGTGCCATTCTAAGTGCCATTCTAAGTGCCATAACATTTTTATTTTTTGGGTGACGTAGCTGCATGACGGCTTATATTTTGCAGGAGGACTTTTCGTTTTTATTGGTACCACTTTGAGGCACATATAGCTTTTTGAACGGAGTGAAAATTCTGCACCGCAGCCTAAATTCTGCACTGTTATTTTCCGCAATGTCTGAACTAAGTTACCTAAAAAGGTATAGAAACCAATAGCAAAAAAGGCTGCCCCAGATTTCCACTGCGGACTGTCCAAAGCGGAATTGAACAGCAATTCAGCCATGTCTGAAAGTGACCTAAAGAACAACAAGGGCAACTCCTTACTATACCACAGGTCGTATAATTATTATCAGTGCATCAGGAATAGCCACAGGTAGGAAGGGAAGGGGTGTCTATAAAACATCCTCAAATCATGACCTGGTGGGGCAGTGAGGACTGGTGCTGAGAAGAGTAGATTTCTAACGTTAATCTGTTTTCCCTTAGACCTGGCAGCAGCACAATCATGGGGTATCTCTGCCAATGTGAACTATTAGGACAGATGGATTTTTTTATTTAATCAAACTAATCAACTAGAGTCTCTTCCCTACATAAGGACGTCTAGCCCCTCCTAAAATGTGTTTATTATAAAGTAGTAGGCTTAATTAGGGGGGGGAGCTTGTGCTGCTGCTAGGACTAAGGGAAAACAGACTAACGTTAGAAATCTACTCTTCCCTTACGTCCTGCAGCAGCACAATAATGGGGAAATATTAAGAAGAAACCCAATAGGGAGGGTCCTCTTAACTGGTGAAACCCAAGATTCACTGCTCAAACAATAAATTCTCAACCTTCCTAATCTCTTACTCCAAGCCAACTAGATCTCAAGACAACAGCAGAGATCTAGGAAGAGAGATTATGTTCCTCATGAGAGGAAGACACGTGCCAGAACACTGGAAGGGAGTTGACCTGATTTCAGGTTACAAGTGAGGAACTTTGGAGTGAAGTTTGGTAGTAGCTTCAGCAATACCCTGTCCTGGAGGAATCTGATGTTTGGTTAGGGGCGAACACCCCTCATGTGCAAACCGTGCCGATGCACAGGAGCCCAGTATAATATAATTGAGGGACTGAAACGATGCTCACTGTTACTGGTGCACCAATGGAATAACACAACCTAATGTGCCATGGTAAACCATTGGAGAGTATGGGGTCCCACAAACCCCACACCCTACATGGGGCTCCCCACCACCTTTGTCCGCCCTTGATTATGACCAGAAGGAAATAACCTCGTAGGATAGGTAATTATGTGGGACCTCTTCCCGTGGTTCAGTGGTAGTTGATCATAAACTTCTTAGGACTAATGCAAAGTCTCCTTTTGCAATAGGTCTGAGGATAACAGGTCTCATTTAGCAGACCGTTTCAAGAACCTTTTCACTAAGGGCTCTTGTGACAAGGATCTTACCCAAAATGTGGCCTGGACTAAATTTTAAACCTTCAAGGGCGATAGACTCAGTCCTTTACCGAATCCTTCTTGCTGGAAGTGTAGGATGTTGTTAAGCCGCGAGTTGCAACGATCGACTCCTTAAATGGAATATAAAGCTGAAACAATCAATTCGCGCCTTGTGTAAATAAACCTGGTAGTTCCAGACCTGGACTGTGGGCAGGTATTCATAAATGGATTGGAGAGCCCTTTAGCTTCTAAAGGGACTGGTAAATCTTCAAGCTGTCAGGTTGAATGTCTTCAGGTCCTGGCAGAGTTGATTGCCCTGAGACACCAAGTTCTGCACTGGGGGAAGTCTCTAGTAACACCCTCCACTCATCTGAATGAGGTGGGTATACCATGACCTCTGTGGCCAGAACGGTATGATGGCTCTTACCGTGGCCTGGTCTTGCCTGATTTTCATCAATACCCTGGGTATCAAGGCAAAGGGAGGGAAACCGTAGGCCAGCCTGAACCTCCTAGGGATGGACAGGGCATCCACTTCCAAGGGATTGCCACCCTGACAACGGGAGAGAATGTTTCCACCTTGGCGCTGAACCTGTTGGCCATGAGATCGATCTCTGACACTTCCCACATCCTGGTGATCTGCTTGAAGATCTCTAGATTCAGAGACATTGCTCCCGGACTGTTAGCCTTTGACTAAGTCGGAGACTTGCATATATACAGCAGAGGATGG
The DNA here is from genome assembly GCF_050947455.1 of Rhinoderma darwinii. Taxonomy (NCBI): domain Eukaryota; kingdom Metazoa; phylum Chordata; class Amphibia; order Anura; family Rhinodermatidae; genus Rhinoderma; species Rhinoderma darwinii. The sequence goes on from NC_134687.1 coordinate 225,714,492, forward strand.
GTAGATTCAACTCTGTTCATATCAAGATCTTTCCACCTTCCTGAGAAGGGGTTCTGATCGGGTACCAGCCTGTCTCTTTGAGTTCCTTTAGGATCAAGATCATAAAGATCTAGAGGGGACTCTTTGAGGCCCAGTATGTCTACCACTCTTGGAGTATTCCCAACCTAGTTGAGATGCATCTGTTATCAACAATATCGAATTCTCTTGACCAGGCGCCTGATGTCCCTAAGATGTTTCCACATGTGATGGATTCATGAGTTTTGAATGAAGGGTGCACCTATTGTTCAACCACTCCAGGTTGTATTACCTTTCGGTTCTGGATCTCTCTCTGGAGGGGTCGGCAGTGTCCTAAGGCCCAAAGAACTTCCTCTGCAGCTGCTGACATGAACATAAGCCCCTCCACTGCCAATATTCTTTCCTACCAAGCAGGCGGAAGGGAGAATATCTCCTGGGAACGTCCTTGTTCTTGCTGGACCAATATCTGACTTTCCCAATTTATTAACCAACAGCATTGGAATTACTGGACAGTAGTTTGAAGGTGGCGCATTAAAATGAATCGTCCAGGTATGGAACCACAGGTATCCCCTGTGTTCCTACTGGCAGCTATTGCGTTCACCACCTTAGAAAAGGTGTGAGGAACCAAAGAGATCCTGAAGAAAACAGCTGTGAATTGCAGGGAGCTTGACACTGCTTCATATATACACAGCTGTACCTTGCCATTTTTTCTGCCTCAGAAAATCTCTATATGGAGGTATGCATCCTTCAAGACTAGAGAGGCCATGACATCTCATTTCCATGGATGTAATAGTCTCCTATTTGACTTTTCTTCTTTCTGAAGAATAGGAGGTTGATACCTTTCCTTCTAGGAATTGTAGAAAGGAGACATCCAGGATGACATGATGTAAAGGAGTACTACGGAAAATGCTTCCAGAGGAAGTAAATTGAATAGCCGGACTGCCTCATCTTCAATCGTAGGAAGGGTTATACCTTGCCAGCTGCAGAAGAGAGTTGGGGGCGCCCACTACAGGAAGGGATCTGGTGTCAGAATTTAGTCCTTCTGGTGTCAGAAGTGTAATCAGAATCACTGCCTCCAGGGGGAAATGCGACTTAACGCAGAGCGCTAGACTGCTCAGTAATCCTGATTGACTTTGTTAAGGGCTATGGAGCCTCTTAATTCCCTCCTAGTGAACCTTGTTCTGCCTCGGTGTTGACTTCTATGAAGTCAGAGGGAGTTTCACGTTGAACTACCTGAACTGACTGCGGTAATGATTCTACCTTCTTCTTTTGAGAAGCTCTCTAAACCTTTAGTCAGCTCAGACCCTAAGAGTCTATTGACTCATACTTTAACTCACAGATGCTGTACTTGGAAGCAGTAACTGCAACTCAGAGTTTAAGCTAGAGAGAGTGTCTGCCAGTGATGAATAGGGCCATAGTCCTCTCTGACAATCTTACCTGTTGGGATAGTATCAACAAGGTAGTCAGGGGTCGAATTGATGATATCATCACATGTAACTCCGGCATTTATATCACCTTGGATCTGTTAGAATCCTGCCATATTTAGCTTAGCTGTAGGATAGGTCTTTTTTACTTTATTAAAAATAAAGTCTTTGGCTGTCAAGAAATGCTGAAAGTTGTAGTTCCACAACAGCTGGAGTGCAACAGCTGGCTGTGAACTTCTGCGGTCCGAAAGGAATTGCGCTACTGGACCTGCTCAACAGAGTAGGCCCTTCAGGCGCACACTTAGAGTTTTGACCTGACTCAGCAGGTACAATAGCCTGGACGGTCTTGGAGGAAGACCTCACTGCTTAAGTTTAGCCCAAGGAATCATGGACCATATTCAAGATGTTTCCTCTTCTGCCATCATAGCTTTATTCCACAGCTTCATCCACTTAGATGGCCCTAGGTCAACATCCTGGTCCCTTGACCAGATGGACTTCCACAATTTCCATTAGAATGATAAATTGAGGCATTGCCCCTGGCAACACTTAGAACTTCCTGAAGAAAGAATCCCAATTCTTCCATTCCGTATGCATCTTTGAATGGCCCTTAACTGGTTCCCGACCGCTGTCTGTGTATTTACAGCCAGCGATCAGGGTCCTTAAAACCCGCGCCATAGATTATTTACGGCGCGGGTTTTAGCTTGCTGCCTGAGCGATTGGGCAACTGAATGTCGGGTCTCCAGCTGTCAGTGACTGCCGGGGACCCTGAGGAGAGGATAGAAGCAACTTTCGCTGCTTCTGTCTTCTCTGATCACTTGTACACAACGTTCAATGAGAGCTGTGCAAATGAATAGAGGCAGCGGCAGCGCCGCTGTCTCTATTGGACCCGGTGATCATGTGACTGGTCACATGATCGCCAGGTCCCATTAGTGGCAGACTGCTGCTCGGTCTTACTAGACACAGCACAGCCCTATTAGTGACAATAGTCACTATGAGGGTATCTTCACACGGCAGCGTCCGTAACGGCTGAAAATACGGGGCTGTTTTCAGGAGAAAACAGCACCGTAATTTCAGCCGTAATGGCATGTTGAGGCGCTATTTCGCTGCGTCCATTACGGACGTAAATGGAGCTGTTTTCCATGGAGTCAATGGAAAACGGCTCCATTTACGTCTGAAGAATTGACAGGCACTTCTTTGACGCGGGCGTCTTTTTCACGCCTCGCCTTTTGACAGCGGGGCGTAAAAAAAATTACCGTGTGCACAGAAAATCGTAAGACCCATTCTAATGAATGGGCAGATGTTTGCCAACGCTATCGAGGCGCATTTTCAGACGTAAATCGAGGCGTAAAATGCCCAAATTACGTCCGTAAATAAGCCGTGTGAACATGCCCTAAGAGGGCTGATTTCCCCTGTAACTGGGGCTGCTGTGCAGCCCCAGTTACAGTGGAAAAACATGATGTAAAAGAAAGAAAAAAAATAAAGTCCCCCAAAGGTCTTTTCTGACCTTTGAGGGACAGACCATAGTAATAAAAAAATAAAAGCAAAGTAAAGTGCACAAAATATTAATAATAAATACACATATAATACCCACCCCAAAAAAAAGACATTCCCCCCTCCAATCATTGTTGTAACGATAGCCCTAAGCCAATTACCCTAAAATAGACATGTAATATATTAAAATTTACGTTAGACAATGACGATCACAATTAAAAGGTCTATTTTAGGGTAAAACTATGTTATTACCAAAAAAAAAGCTAGAAATTAAAAAAGCTTATTTTTTTACTATTATTTTCAAATTTGAAGCCTAAAAATTCTAAAATAGCAAAAAGGATGTGTATAAAAATGATAAAAAAAGAAATCTGTATTGTCTATGGAAAAAACAACGCAAAAATCACATTACTAGCACAACAAATAAAAAAGTTATAGCCGTTTAACTAACGAGTGCTAAAAAGAGTTAAACGGTGTCTGGTCCTAAAGGATCAAAATAGCCTGAACTGGTTAAATCACACTGTCTCCCATGTAGGTGCTTGCCAGGCATTAAGCCACATAGCATCTGCACTTTGACATGGGCAGGCACATTAGTCTAACTTAGCCATGGACATCGTCTCGCAGAGATGGTTCACCAGCAAGGATGCAAGGGCTACAATTTTGGCACCTAAGGGTATGTGCACACGTAGTGACCAAAAACGTCTGAAAATCCAGAGCTGTTTTCAAGGGAAAACAGCCCCTGCTTTTCAGATGTTTTTTGAGCAACTCGCGTTTTTCGCTGCATTTTTCGCAGCGTTTTCGCGGCGTTTTTTACGTCCGTTTTTGGAGCTGTTTTCATTGGAGTCTATGAGAAAACAGCTCCAAAAACGTCCAAAGAAGTGTCCTGCACTTCTTTTTACGAGGCGTAATTTTACGCGTCGTAATTGCCGTACGACGCGTAAAATTACGCGTCGTGGGAACAATACAGCGTTATACCCATAGAAAGTAATGGGCAGATGTTTGACAACGTATTTGAGACGTATTTTCAGACGTAAAACGAGGCAAAAAACGCCTCGTATACATCTGAAAATAGGTCGTGTGAACCCAGCCTAAGGCCTCATTTACACGAGCGTATTATACGCGCGTGCGACGCGCGTGCTTTTCACGCGTGTCGTACGCACCTATAATAGTCTATGGGGCTGTTTAGACGATGCGTGAATTTTGCGCAGCGTGAGTGCGTTGCGTAAAACTCACGACATGTTCTATATTCTTGCGTTTTTCACGCAACACGCACCCATTGACTTCAATGGGTGCGTGAAAACAACGCATGCCACACTGACGGTCCTGCGTTGCATGCGCGAAAATCACGCAAGAGCTGTCAAAAGGATGAATGTAAACAGAAAAGCACCACGTGCTTTTCTGGTTACAAACATCCAAACGGAGTGTCAAATTAGAGATGAGCGCACCGAACTTCACCGGGTTCGGCCGAACTCGTTTTAACCGAACCCGGCAAAAAATGTTCGGGTACGCGACGTCAGGAGACAGTCACTGCCCACGGTGCTGAAAGACTTAAACTGTTTCAGCACCATGGACAGTGACTTTCGATCACAATATACATATACGTGTAAAAAAAAAAAGAAGTTCTGACTTACCGATAACTCCCGGCTTCTTCCTCCAGTCCGACCTCCCGGGATGACAATTCAGGCCAAGTGACAGCTGCAGCCAATCACAGGCCAAGCACAGGCTGCAGCCAATCACAGGCTGCAGCGGTCTCATGGCCTGCCGCGTCATCCTGGGAGGTGGGGCCGGATGACAAGAGAGGGATGCGTCACCAAGGCAACGGCCGGGAGACCGGACTGGAGGAAGCAGGCAGTTCATGGTAAGTGTGAACGTCTTTTTTTATTCACAGGTTGGTGTAGATTGTGATCGGCATTCACTGTCGAGGGTGCTGAAAGAGTTACTGCCGATCAGTTAGCTCTTTCAGCACCTTGGACAGTGACGGCCGTCGACTACCTCATCTCTATGATGGCGGCTGCGCGAAAATCACGCAGCCGCGCATCATACACGGATGACACACGGAGCTGTCAATTGCCTTTTGCGCACGCAAAACGCAGCGTTTTTTTGCGTGCGCAAAACGCACACGCTCGTGTAAATGAGGCCTAAAAGTTGCTAGCTACAGGCAAGGGTATATCACAGTCCCTGCAGCTAATGTGCTCTCAATTGGAGGTTGTTTTTCCTTTTAAAGGGAATGTGTCGCCAAATAATTTTTTTTTTTTAAAGTAAGTTACTTATTTTTATTATATTTTTTAAGTTTTGTTGATGTATTTTTTTTTTCTTCCACAAGGTGGAAAGTATTCAAAATTAATTAATAATCTTACATGTATTCCAATGTTGGCCACCAGAGGGAGCACTTCCCAGAATTACAGCAAGGTGAATCAGGCAGAGCATAATTAAACCGAGAAAGAATACCCAATATATGTAAGGTCATATAATTAACATATAATCACTGCACATGGGAACCCATATAAGATATATAAACTGACAGAAAATTCCCATATGCTGTAATAAAGAATATCCATCCAATGTAGAGAAAAAAAAATGAAAACATTTTAAGACACAAAAACAGTAGTACATACCGTTTAAAAACACCTATAAAAACATATGTACACAAAGTACAAAAAGAGGACAGTGTATCATAAGGCAGGGCATATATGGTGATAACACAGGTCAGTATCTCTAAATGTCAAAACATCCCTTGTATGTATACAACCACTATGTGCACATCGGTTACTCTAAAATAGAGCCACGGTGACACCAAATCAATGTCAACGTAGGTACGTATCAAAACTTAGATCGTATATCACACAAGACCTCACCCAGCATAAGCCATCATAGCTACCTATACACTGTCCAACACCCCAACGCGCGTTCGCACCTGGCTTCGTCAGAGGGTGCTGGATCAGTGTAGTAGGAAGGTTTAAATAATCAGCCAACAGCTGAAATTAAATTAGACCCCATTACCTAACTGTGAAGATGTCTGTTGGCGCATGCGAGAGGAGAGGCGGCACATCAGTAGCGATGAACGAGGTGCCTAGAAGTGAGCAGTGCGCAACTGCGCAATACCCAATTCCACATTGCGCCATGAGCAACATCACGAACGACCCCTCATCACCCGCATGCGCACTACATCCATAAATCGAGTGCAGCCATGTTGGATGCTGGCACCGATAATAAATAGTGCCAGCAAAACAGAGTTACTAATTGCCACACCATGCATAGGAATACGCAGTATATAGTAAATGCAGAAGATGTCAAATTATAATTATCAGTAGTAACCACAGCGGTCATCCTGTATGGAATGACCCTCGCTGTTCATGTGTAACGGCTGCCGTGCCGTTTCCTGCCTCTTCCAAGGTCTCTCCTCTGGTTCCTGCACCCTCCATTTCCCCATGCTCGTTCCGAGCTCCACTTACCCGATCCGGACGCTCTGCAAACTCTGGGTGTCGTCAGGTAACTGCATCTCTCACCTCCCTCCACGGCCGTCATCCACGATGTGCAGCTGCAGCCACTAGAGGGCGCGCGCACTGACTCTTTCCATCTTAAAGGGCCAGCACGTGCCAAAATTCCAAGACTTCCGATCCTCCTCCCTCTGAATTCTTGCTTGTTTAACCAAGTCCCCCGTGAGTTTCCCTGTACCCTGGTTCCCTGTTTTCTTGCCTTCTGCCTTTGTCTGGATTTCCCATTTTTGACTTCTGCCTGAACTTGACTATCCTTGCCTGCCGCCTGCCTTGACCTATTGCTATCGACACCCGTAACGACGTCTGCTGCCTGTCCTGACTTCTGGCCTATACATGTGACTGCCTCTAAACCTGCTGTGTCAAGCGTTGCCCTGGGTTACTATCACCATCTCCCGGACGACACAGAGGATCCACAAACAAACCAGGTGAGAACCGTGATAGTTTGAACAAGCCAGGGTTCCCCTTGACACAGCCCTGCCTGACGCGGCTGATATGACTCAGGAACTTTCTAGACAAAGAATCTGCCAAGATCAGCTTTTTCAGCTTTTGCAAAATGTGTCCACTCGTTTGAACGAACTTGCGCCTCCGGCGCCTCCTACACCGCCACCACCACCGCAAGCTCCTATCTACAGTCCAGGACTACATTTACCTACGCCTGCCCGCTATGAGGGTAACCCCAAGACCTGCAGGGGATTTGTTAATCAATGCACCATCCATTTTGAGGTCATGGCACATCATTTTTCCTCAGACCGGGCTAAAGTGGCCTACATCCTGTCCCTGCTTTCTGGCGAAGCGCTGGCATGGGCATTGAGCTTGTGGGAGAGAAACGACCCCATAATGTATAATATTCAGAACTTTCTCTCCACATTTAAAAGGGTGTTTGAAGAGCCAGGTCGGGCATCTTCAGCAGCTTCCTCTCTTCTCAAGATCAAGCAAGGAATCTCCACTGTAGGAAAATACGCCTTTCAATTCCGCACCCTGGCTACAGAACCCCAGTGGAATAACGAGGCTCTAGTATCTATCTTCTGGGAGGGTCTAGAGGGCCGAATCAAGGATGAACTTGCTGGCCGAGACCTTCCACCATCCTTGGATGACTTGATCACTCTTGCCAATCGGATTGACATTAGTTTCCGTGAGAGACAACGGCTCAGGGCAATCGGACATCACGGTTGGCACCAACCTTCCAAAGGCCTCTTCTTTCCTCATCTTCCTCTCGGTTGGATGAACCTATGCAGGTGGAGAGAACAAGACTCACGCCTGTGGAGCGCAAGTTGAACTTATGTTTGTACTGTAGTGGAAAACGCACTTCATCAAGGACTGTCCAGTGAGGCCGGAAAACTGCAATGTCTAGGACAAGTAGGAGAGGCTACCCTAGGTGGAGTATCAGCCACTCAAAAGATGACCATACCAGCAAAACTGTCCTTTGCAGGAACCACTTTCTACATCCAAGCCTTTCTAGATTCCGGATCCGCTGGGAATTTCCTGTGCCAGTCCCTGGTTAATCGCTACAAAATCCCAGTTCAAGAACTAACCCAACTTTGTCCATTGCTTCTGTGGATGGGAGGTTTCTACAGGAGACTATCTATCTTGTCACCGAGCCCATTTTCATGTTAACAGGGGTGCTGCACCGGGAACGTATCTCCTTCTATGTTTTAAAGAACTCTCTGAACCCTTTGCTACTGGGTCTACCGACTGGATTGGAGGTCCATTTACCCGCTAGAGTGACTTCTGTCACCAACATTGTCTACAAACTATGCCATCCATGCCTCAGCCTACAGAACCTAACTCAGCAGGACTTCCTACACCATATAATAGCTTCTCTGATGTTTTCTGCAAACTACAAGCTAAATCGCTGCCACCACACAGGCCATACGACTGTGCCAAAGACCTGGTTCCCAACGCCATGCCTCCCAGAGGTAGAGTCTACCATTTGTCTTTGCCCGAGACGGAGGCCATGTCTCGGTATATCCAAGAGAATCTGGAGAGAGGATTCATCCGTAAGTCCTCCTTCTCCTAGACCTTCGTGGAGCTTATAATTTCATGCGTATCTGCGAGGGAGACGAGTGGAAAAACACATTTAACACTCGTGATGGGCATTTTGAATACCTCGTCATGCCCTTTGGACTTTGTAATGCTCCTGCGGTTTTTCAAGCCTTTGTTAATCACATTTTTCAAGATCTGTTGTTCAGCTGTGTGGTGGTATACCTAGATGACATTTTAATCTTTTCTTCTAATATTCAGATTCATTGTGTGCATGTGCGTCAAGTGTTACAGCGTCTGCGACAAAACTCTCTGTTTGCTAAACTGGAGAAATGTCTCTTCGAGAAAACCAGCTTGCCTTTCCAGGGGTATGTCATTTCCGACCAGGGACTTCAAATGGATCCAGCCAAGCTATCCTCAATTCTCAAATGGCCTCGTCCGCAAGGACTCAAAGCTGTCCAACGCCTGCTGGGATTCGCAAATTATTACCGCCAGTTTATTCCTCACGCTATGACAGCTCCTATTTCTGCACTGACCAAATAGGGGGTTAATGCCAAAGACTGGACCATGGAGGCCGAAGCCGCATTCCAAGCTCTTAAAATTGCCTTCTCTTTTGCTTCAGTCCTACATAGACCGGATTCCACCAAACCCTTAGTTCTGGAGGTCGATGCTTCATCTGTGGGAGTCGGAGATATTCTTTCACAAAAGACTTGTAGAGGGAGACTTGTGGCCTGTGGCTTTTTCTCCAAATCTTTTACACCTGCTGAAAAAAATTATGGTATTGGAGATAAAGAATTTTTGGCTATTAAATTGGCCCTGGAGGACTGGAAACATTTATTAGAGGGTGTGCAGCATCCTATTATAATATACACAGATCATAAAAACCTCCTTTACCTGCAATCTGCTCAACGCCTGGATCCTCGCCAAGCTCGATGGGCATTATTCTTCTCCAGATTTGACTTCCATCTTCACTACAGACCCGCTGGAAAGAATACCAAGGCTGACGCCTTATCTAGCTCTTTTGACCCCACAGATCAAGAGCCCAGTCCCAGTTCATTATAGATCCAGAACGCATTATCATCGCTGCCCCCGGCTTAAGTGGTACACAATCCCCGAGGAAAGACCTACGTACCCAGGGGTGAATCTAGCCCCTCTGCTGCCTGAGGCGAACTATAAAAAGATGCCCCCGCCCCAATCTATCAGAGTCTTCTCATTACTAGCTTTAAACAAAAAAAAACACAAAATATATACATATTTTTTAAATAGGAAAACATTTGTTGTTTATTTGCTAAAGTTTTGTTTGATGTATAGAAAAGATTTAAAGAATTTTACTTAATGTGTTTAGTATCATAGATCAGCAACGCAGCATTATCACTGAAAATGGTTTAACACATCTTCTATGCCCCCTTTTTCTTACCTAATTGACATGGATTTTAGTTCAGTGTTCAGTTCAGTGGCCCGGCGTGGACGGCATGATGCAGTGACGTCATCGTGCCGGGCAGTTGACGTCATCAGAATGCTCCTGATCACTTGTAGACCTTAGGCCTAAACCAGGATGTGGCCTACAAGAGCAAACGACGAAGCAGGGGTTTCTATTGTGGGAAATTTTTTTTTTTTTCAAAATTTTATACTGCAAACTTTTTTTTGGTAGGTTCCGCTGGACCGTTTGGACTACGTCGTAGATTCATTGGACTACTTCAATGATCTACTTTTAAAAAAATAAATAAAAATGTGAAAGATGGTTGCATGGGGGAATTTCAATTTCAATAAAAAAATAATTCTTATGTCTGTTTTTTTAATACTTTATTATGGCCTTAGGGCTGCTGTCTGACTGACAGCGTTCAATTACTAAGGCTGGGGCTTAGCATTAGCCAGTAAAAAGGCTATCACTAACCCCTATTATTACCCCGGATCCCACTGCCGCCAGGGATACCGGGAAGAGTCGAGTACGATTCAATACCTGGCCATCTCAAACGACGATTAGGCCGCAGGCTGGTATTATCAGGCTGGGAAGGGCCAAAAAACGTGGCCCTTCCCACCCTGGTGATTCTAGGCTGCAGCTGCTTTATTGTATCTTGCTAGTTATGAAAAATAGGGGGAACCCCACGTCATTTTTTAAAAATAAATTGAAAAAAACAATTACGTGAGATCCCCTCCATTTTTCATAACCAGCCAGATACAATAAAGCAGCAACAGCCTAGCATTTCCAGGGTGGGAAGGGCCATGGTTTTTGTCCCTTCCTAGCCAGATAGTACCAGCCTGCGGCCACCCCAGTACCCTTCACTTCAGATGGTCGGGTACTGGATAGTTTTCCAGCTCTTCCCGGTACTCCTGGTGGTGGTGGCTAGCGGGGTAATAATAGGGGGTTAGTGCTAGCCTTTTTACTGGCTAACACTAAGCCCCTTCTTAGTAATGGATGCTCTTAATCTGACAACTGCCATTACTAAGGCGGTAGGAAGTATTAAAAAACATAGACATAAAAAAAAAGTTTTATTGAAATAACTCCTCCACACAATCCACTTTAACCATTTTATTGAAAAAAAGCTTAAAGTGTAGCTCAACGTCCGACAAACCTTTGACATGTCATAGTGATATGTCAGAAGTTTGGATTGGTGGGGGTCCGAGCACGGAGAACGAAGCAGCTGAATCACTTGTGTGAACACTCAGCTGCTTCGTGTCTGTTCAGATTTTTCCGGAAATAAATGTATCTGTGTTCGGGCTCATAGAATTTCTATTGAGTCCGTACACCGATACATTTATTAACAGAAATAGTCGAACAGACACGAAGCAGTTAAGCGCTCACATGAGCACTTCAGCTGCTTCATTTTAGCGATCGGTGGGGGTCTCAGTGCTCGGTCCCCCACCAATGAAAACTTCTGACATGTCAGTATGACATGATAAAAGTTCAGTGACAGTTTAAAGGCTATGTACACCTTTAAAAATGTGTGTATATATATAGATAGATAGATAGATAGATAGATAGATAGATAGATAGATAGATAGATAGATAGATAGATAGATAGATAGATAGATAGATAGATAGATAGATAGATAGATAGATAGATCTATCAATGTGATTGGTGCAAGTTTTAATTACTTTTTATTGAAAATTATTTTAACTTTTTGAGTTACAGCTGCTTTGTATCCTGTATACAGAGCAGCTGTATCTAGTGCTGAGACCTGAATCCATTAGGTCACCTATTATCGATCACATCTAAGTTATGAACTTAGATGTGATCGGTAACAGCTCGATCCTGCCCCTACTTATTTAAAAGGGGTTGGCCGACGCTGGGGGGCCGAGAGTATACTGCAAGGGGGGTCTGGGCGTTTTACTGACAGCAGAGGGCTCTATAGGGGGAATAATCCCCCCATAGAGCCCTCACTAGTTACTATAATGAAAGGTTAGGGGAGTCTGAGCATCCGACTGACTGCTCTAAAGGGGGGGCATAATACTCCCCCCTATAGAGCCCTCTGCAGTAAGTCAGACGCTCAGACCGCCCCTCCCCTGCATCCCCCTATCCTTCCATTATAGTAATGTGAGGGCTCTATGGGGTGGATTATTCCCCCCTCATAGAGCCCTTGGCTGTCAGTAAAATGGCCAGACCTCCCTTTCAGTATACTCCCGGGTCCCGGTCTCCCAGCTACGGCTGACCGACACCTTTTAAATTAGTGAAGGCAGGAGCGTGAGCGATGTAAGTGGCGCTCAGTTCTTAATAAAGGCCACCGCTAACCGCTCAACTCGTGCATTGTGCATCTCGTTACTCCTCTTCTTGAGGAGAGAGCACTCGACCGCTCCTACTGTAGACCTGCTCCTCTCTGGCGGCGCATGCTGCGTACAGCGTCAGAGAGGAGGAGGAGTGTTCTTACAGATGGGCACCATCATGCGGCACATCACGTAAGTAAAATAAGGCATGCCCCCTTCCCCGGTCCAGTCCATCCCTGGTTCAAAATGCTGCCATGGGGCGTAACTAGGAAAGACTGGGCCCCATAGCAGGCAGACAAAAACTCTTGACGGGCCCCCTCCAGGTGCCACAAGCAGCCCCCTTATAGATAGTACCCCCTGTAGAATGTGCCATACAGCCCCGCCTATAACCAGTGTCACACCCCACTTGTAGATAGTGACCCCTACTTAACCCTTGTAGATAGTGCCATATAGCCCCCCTGTAGATATCAGCATAAAGCCCCCGTGGTATATAGCGATATACAGCTCCCACTGTATATAGTGCCACACAGCCCCCCTCCCTCTTATATTGTGCTGTACAGCCCCCCCTTAGTAGATAATACCACACACAGACACCTGTAGTTTGCGCCACAACAGCACCCTGTAGATAGAGCCACAGCCCTCCACCTTGTAAATAGTGCCACACAGCTCCCCATGTGTACAGTGCCACACAGCTCCCCTTGTATACAGTGCCACGTAGCCCCCTTTTGTCCATAGTGCCACAAGGCAATGGCGCATCCGAGAAAGTTGTATCAGCCAGGGGATGTCAATCAAACATGGAAAATTGGGTTTGGAGGCAGCACTATATAACTCGTCAGGATAGCGGCACCGCCCCATGACCCTTTAATGAGTAATTAGCATATAGTGTGCGCCGTTTTAAAAGTGGATTTTAAAGATTTTGCTGCATATGAGAAGAAACATACAGGGGAAATATTGTCAGGTCATGTATTACTGCATGATGGCGGTTCAAGTGTTTCAGACAGGTTCCCATGAAATATACAATGAATTGAGAACAATTCCATCTGCCCTGCAATTTTTATTATAGATATATCTTATATAATTACAGCTCCAGAACCAAGCTCATACATATATACAGTACCACAACCAAGCTCACATATATATATATATATATATATATATATATATATATATATATACAGTGAAGGAAATAAGTATTTGATCCCTTGCTGATTTTCTAAGTTTGCCCACTGTCAAAGACATGAACAGTCTAGAATTTTTAGGCTAGGTTAATTTTACCAGTGAGAGATAGATTATATATAAAAAAAAAAACAGAAAATCACATTGTCAAAATTATATATATTTATTTGCATTGTGCACAGAGTAATAAGTATTTGATCCCCTACCAACCATTAAGAGTTCAGCCTCCTCCAGACCAGTTACACGCTCCAAATCAACTTGGTGCCTGCATTAAAGACAGCTGTCTTAAATGGTCACCTGTATAAAAGACTCCTGTCCACAGACTCAATTAATCAGTCTGATTCTAACCTCTACAACATGGGCAAGACCAAAGAGCTTTCTAAGGATGTCAGGGACAAGATCATAGACCTGCACAAGGCTGGAATGGGCTACAAAACCATAAGTAAGACGCTGGGTCAGAAGGAGACAACTGTTGGTGCAATAGTAAGAAAATTGAAGACATACAAAATGACTGTCAATCGACATCGATCTGGGGCTCCATGCAAAATCTCACCTCGTGGGGTATCCTTGATCCTGAGGAAGGTGAGAGCTCAGCCGAAAACTACACGGGGGGAACTTGTTAATGATCTCAAGGCAGCTGGGACCACAGTCACCAAGAAAACCATTGGTAACACATTACGCCGTAATGGATTAAAATCCTGCAGTGCCCGCAAGGTCCCCCTGCTCAAGAAGGCACATGTACAGGCCCGTCTGAAGTTTGCAAATGAACATCTGGATGATTCTGAGAGTGATTGGGAGAAGGTGCTGAGGTCAGATGAGACTAAAATTGAGCTCTTTGGCATTAACTCAACTCGCCATGTTTGGAGGAAGAGAAATGCTGCCTATGACCCAAAGAACACCGTCCCCACTGTCAAGAATGAAGGTGGGAACATTATGTTTTGGGGGTGTTTCTCTGCTAAGGGCACATGACTACTTCACCGCATCAATGGGAGAATGGATGGAGCCATGTACCGTCAAATCCTGAGTGACAACCTCCTTCCCTCCACCAGGACATTAAAAATGGCTCGTGGCTGGGTCTTCCAGCACGACAATGACCCGAAACATACAGCCAAGGCAACAAAAGAGTGGCTCAAAAAGAAGCACATTAAGGTCATGGAGTGGCCTAGCCAGTCTCCAGACCTTAATCCCATCGAAAACTTATGGAGGGAGCTGAAGATCCGAGTTGCCAAGTGACAGCCTCGAAATCTTAATGATTTACAGATGATCTGCAAAGAGGAGTGGGCCAAAATTCCATCTAACATGTGTGCAAACCTCATCCTCAACTACAAAAAAACGTCTGACTGCTGTGCTTGCCAACAAGGGTTTTGCCACCAAGTATTAAGTCTTGTTTGCCAAAGGGATCAAATACTTATTTCTCTGTGCACAATGCAAATAAATATATATAATTTTGACAATGTGATTTTCAGGTTTTTTTTTAATATAATCTATCTCTCACTGGTAAAATTAACCTATCCTAAAAATTCTAGACTGTTCATGTCTTTGACAGTGGGCAAACTTAGAAAATCAGCAAGGGATCAAATACTTATTTCCTTCACTGTATATATATATATGTATATATATATATATATATATATATATATATATATATATATAAATATATATATATATATATATATATATATATATATATATATAGTACCACAACCAAGCTCCGTACATAAATACTGTACTAGAACCAAGCTCTGACATATATACAGCACCGTAACGAGGTTCATACATATATATATACATACACAGCACTAGAACCAAGCTCATACATATATACAGCACCAGAACAAAGCTCAGTACATATATGCAGCACCAGAACAAATACAGCTCAATTTAGTGCTACCCCTGCCATATAGGTTTGTACGGCGTAAAACTACACCTCCCAGCATGGACCGAACAATGGTAAGAATATGCTGGGAGATGCTGTTTCACAAAAAAAATCATATCACCCATCATCTCGCTGCAGATCACACAGTGACTGCATTACTGATTAGAGGCAGAATAAACATTTATATTAAGCGACTCACCAGTGACGTCTCAGATTCTAGTTAGTTTCTTCTCCCTCCGGTCCAGACCTCTATGATGGATTTCTCCTGGCCTTGACTCATTTCTGCAGTTTTCCGCTCAGATGTCTTCAGCTTCTCACTTTTAAAACATTTCTGCACCTATAAACAAAGTTAAAATTCTCAAAACCTCCAAATATAATAGCGCCATACACTGTGTCCCTGATTATAATAGTACCATAGACTGTGTGTGTCGATAGTACCTCACATATAGCTCCCCTGTATATAGTGTCCCACATATAGCTCCCCCTGTATATAGTGCCCCACTTCCCCACATATAGCTCCCCCTGTATATAGTGCCCCACATCCCCATATATAGACCCCCCTGTAGATAGTGCCCCACATCCCCACATATAGACCCCCCTGTATATAGTGCCCCACATATAGATCCCCCTGTAGATAGTGCCCCACATCCCCACATATATACCCCCCTGTACATAGTGCCCCACATCCTTATATAGACCCCCCTGTAGATAGTGCCCCACATCCCCACATATAGACCCCCCTGTATATAGTGCCCCACATATAGATCCCCCTGTAGATAGTGCCCCACATCCCCACATATATACCCCCCTGTACATAGTGCCCCACATCCTTATATAGACCCCTCTGTATATAGTGGCCCAGATCCCCATATAGATCCCCCCTCTGTATATAGTGGCCCACATCCCCACATATAGACGACCCCCCTGTAGATAGAGCCCCCACTGTAGATAATGCCACTCACAGTTTTAGTAGAGAAAAAAAATAAAACTTTACACACTCACATGATCCCGTCCGGTGGCAATTCAGATCTGCTCTCTTATGAGCAGGTCTGCTTTAGCTGAACGACGCGTTGTTCAAAGGCGCTGATTGGCAGTGCAGAATGACTTGCCCCGTTGAACAGAGCCTTTCAAGCACGGAAGCGGCGCGATGACGTCATCGCGACGCTAGCGTTGTTGAAATGAGCTGATTGGCGGGCAAGTAATTTTGCCCCGCCAATCAGCGTCATTGTAAGGTTGTTGAATGGTCGGGCATTTAGCACTAATGTATGTATTTGTATCTGCGTGCTATAGATGCAGGTACAATTACTGCAAGAAGGGGTGGCTATCGCTAGCACCGGGCCCCCTCCGGTGCTAGCAACGTCCCCAGGCATGAGGGGGCCCGTGTCGCCCGGCCCATAAATGTTAGAGGCTCGGCGGTGCGGACCCCGTAGTAGCGTTGCTACAGCAGTAGCAGCCATAACAGCGCCACCGGGCATATAGGGGGGCGTGTCGGCTAGCGGCATGGCCCCCTCAAGCCACGGGCCCCGTAGCAGCCGCTACGGCTGCTACCACGTTAGTTACGCCACTGATGCCGCCCCCCATTTTCGGCTAGGTGGCGCCGCCTGAGGCTGTCGGCTCACCTCGCCTCATGGCACTGTACGTACCCCCTAAACAAAGGGATTGTGTTCTTCGCTGGGGTCATACCTCCAGGATTTCTGGGCACCCTGGCATCAAAAGAACTCATAATTTGGTTTTCCGTCAGTGTTTGCAGGTAAGATCGACTTACCTGCAAACGCTGATGCTGCTGCAGAATCAACTGTAGCCTCTGGTGCCGATGTGGCCGACACGATGCAGGACCTGTGAGTGACGTCACAGATCTGCACTGTCAGAAGCTGGGCGTTCTGAAGAGAAGTGGATGATACTTCTCTTCAGAGCGCCCAGCTAGTAAAAGTATTAAAAACGCCCCGATGTACGCACATAATACACGCCCACTTGGACTTTTACTTTTAAACACACCCACTTGGACTTTTGCAAGCCTCATTTGCATAACTACAAAAATGGTCATAACTTGGCCAAAAATGCTCGTTTTTTAAAAATAAAAACGTTACTGTAATCTACATTGCAGCGCCTATCTGCTGCAATAGCAGATAGGGGTTGCAAAATCTGGTGACAGAGCCTCTTTAAATCCGCATCTGTGTGTAGGATAGGCCAGAATCTCTCAAAAATGGCCCTCATTTCAGGCCATTGAGCATGATACCCAGTAATAAATCTTACCTGTTCATTGCTGTCTCTTTATTTGGGTGAAGGTATGAGTAGGTCATTCCTCCACGTATTTTTCGCTCTCATATATCCTTGCTCAATATCGTTTGTTTTATATCCTCTAGCACAAAATCTTGATTTTCAAAAGCAAGCTAAGTAGAATAAATCCTACTTGCTATCAAAAATTGCCCAGTTGGAACTGCTCTAAATGTCTGTGGAGGATGACACGCTTTGGCATTAAGAGAGTTGACAGATGTCGTCTTTCTAAAGATATCAGTGCCAATTAATCCATCTATGGCTTTAACAAATCTGATGTCAAGAAACTCAATATCAGTCCGACTCACATTAGAAGTCAGATGGATATTGAGCTGGTTGACATTCAGACCTGCAAGGAAAATCTCCAACTTCCCAATCTCTCCATGCCAGAAAAACAGTATATCATCGATGAAGCGCGTCCAAATCAGGATGCCTCCATCATCTGCCTCAGATAATTGTAGATATGAGGGCACACAAGTCGCCCCCATTGCCACTCCTCTCTTTTGTAGGAAATATCGATCCTTAACCCCTTAAGGACACGACCAATTTTGTCCTTGAGGACAGAACAATTTTTTTATATTTTGCTCTTTGCATCCTGACGCTCAAAACCTTTTTATTTTTTGTACGACGTAGTTGTATGAGACTTTGTTTTTTGCGGGACAAGTTGTACTTTATGTTGTTCAGGTTGTTACGGTTGTGACGATAACAAATATGTCTATATTATTTCATGTTTTGGGACTTATATTTTAGAAACTTTATTTATTGTAAAAAAAAAATATTTTTGTGTATTTTTTTACTTTTTTTTAATTTTTAACATTAATTGTTTTTTACATTAATTTAACTTTATTTTTTAATCCGATAGAGGGATTTTTTATTTACATTTTTCTAACTGTAATGTACTGGCATATATCTATATGCCAATACATTAGCTTGTGTACTGATTGTACAGATTATGCCTTAACAATTGGAAATATGTTCAGACAGCCCTGGGGTCCTTCACTGGACCCAGGGCTGTCTGGCCATAGAAGTTATGGGCTTTGATCGCGTCACAGGGATTTTCTGTGATGCGATCAAAGGGAAGTCTCCCCTTCTCTTATTTACTTTGAATGCCGCGATCAGCTTTGATCTCGGCATTCAAGGGGTTAACGGCGGGGCTGCGTCATTCAGGGGGATCAGTCATTTGTTTTGTGGTGTTTTTTTGTAGCACTTTAGTTTTGATCAACATTTTGCTTTCACTTCTATATATTCTATGCTTTTATACATATATATACAGTTTTCTACACTTATATGGGCTTTTTTTCTATACCCATATAATTACTTAACTCACTGCTTATATTTACTTTGATATGTATTGCAATATTTATAAAAAGTTTTTATCTTGCAGTATGCCATTTTTTACATTTTGGTATGATCACTTGGTTACATTAGTGATAATCTAGCAACTAAATTGCATACACATAACCCATTTAACACGCACCTATTAGGTATTTTTTTCATTTTATTTTGTCATGCTTTTTGTTTTATTATCTTTTGTTTGGAGATGTGCCATGTGTGTGCACATTGAGCCCCAAGGCATGCATTGGTTCTCTTTCTGCACATGCTTGGCATACTTCAAATAAGTTAAGTATAAGTGACTCTCGTAAGGATATATATGGTCAATTGTTGTGATTGTGTTCTCCATATGATAGGGATCGCTCTGTGTGGGTTGACCTCCATGGGGACTAGGGATTACAAATATATATACTAACTGTTATTGTGTTCCGTGAACAGTGGGGGGGTCGTTCCATAAAGGATGACCACTGTGATTACTACTGATAACTATAATTTGACATCTTCTGCATTTACTGTATACTGCGTATTCTTATGCATGATGTGGCGATTAGTAACTCTGTTTTGCTGGCACTGTTTATTATCGGTGCCAGCATCCAACATGGCTGCAGACGATTTATGGATGTAGTGCGCATGCGGGTGGTGAGGGGCTGTTCGTGACTTTGTTCATGGCACAATGTGGAATTAGGTATTGTGCAGTTGCGCGCTACTCGCTTACGGACGCCACCTTCATTGCTACCGAGGTGCCTCCTCTACTCTCGCTTGCGCCAACAGACATCTTCACAGTTAGGTATTGGGGTGTAATTTAATTTCAGCTGTTAGCTGACTATTTAAACCTTCCTACTACACTGATCCAGCACCCTCTGACGAAGCCAGGTGCGAACGCGCCTTGGGGTGTTGGACAGTGTATAGGCAGCTACGATGGCTTATGGTGGATGAGGTCTGGTGTGATATATAGTCTAAGTTTTGATAAGTACTTACGTTGACATTGATTTGGTGTTGGTATTTTAGAGAAACTAATGTGCACATGGTGCAGCATTGTCCAGCTCTCATTTTGGGAGTGCGTCTACAATGGCAGCTGGCAGAGCTCTAGGACACACCAAAAGGATAAGGTCTCTTGCACATGACCGTAGCCATGTGCACGGCCGTGATTTTCGTGTCGGCCGGCTGGCCGCGGAGTGTCACCCGTGAGCCGCCCACAAATCGCGGGCCGTGCACATGGTCGTGTCCATTATTTTCTATGAGACTGGACCACAGAACACGGCCGTAATAAGACATGTCCATTCTTTCTGCGGTCCAGGCTCCTGGGCCATGCATGGACCATGGAAACCACGGTCATGTGCATGGGGCCATAGAAATGAATGTGGCCACAATTCTCCCCTGGATTTTCAAGGGAATTGCGGCCGCAAAAGCACGTTCGTGTGCATGGGGCCTAAGAATGAAGAAAGTCAAGAGAGAAGCCCCTGTGGTGAATGACTTTTCAGTTGACAGGTTCACACGGCGTATATTTGACTGTGTTTTTGACGCATTTTATGTGCCGAAAAACGCGTCAAACGCTTGATTAAGCTTCCCATTTACATCAATGGGAAAGCGCGCCGTTTCTACATACAACACAATTTTTTATGCAAGCATTTTTTAAAAAAAAAGAAGCGTCTTGTCAATTCTTTGGCACGTAAAGCACGCCAAATATTCCCATAGTCAATGGGACTCCTAATGACACAAAATGTGTCAAACACGTGAAAAACATGTAAAAAATGCCTGTATTTTAAAAGGTGCTTCAGAAGAAACGCTAGTGTATTTTACATGTCTACACGTAGTAGTTTTTTTTTGAGCGTCTTGTGAAAATGCCCTAAGGCAATTATTTTTCATTGGCCTGTTGTAATGACGGGGGGTGGGGAGACAGACAAGTGAGCCCTAATCTACCCGCCACTCAGTCCCTGCCTACTTGCAACGACCCGCCCTAGGCGACGGGGTACAACTGGGCGACGGTCCCTACGCTCAATAAGTGCACGACAGACAAACAGACAAGGGTACACAGAGCTAGGGGGAGAAAGGGGCAGTTGCCCACGGAAACACCGTGAGCAACAAGAGAAGTGAACAAGCCGAGTCAAACCAGGAGAGTACGAGGTGCCAAAACGCAGAGCAGAAGAGTAGTAAACAAGCCGAGTCAAACCAGGAGTGTACGAGGTACCAAACGCAGAGCAGGAGAGTAGTCGGCAAGCCGAGGTCAATATGAAGCAAGGACAATAGTACAAGAAGCTGCAGCAGGGCCAGGAAACCAAACGAGAAGAATCACAAGCAAAGGAGGAACAGGAAAGGCAGGTATAAATAGACAGAGGGCAGGAGCTAGCTCCGTCTGGCCAGGCTGTGATAGGTTCTCCCACTCCTAAGCCTGCCACCCTGAGTGGTGGAAGATGGAGTCAGTCTCACAGACATAGAAGCAGGTGCAGACTGATTATCTATGGGCGTTAACCCCGAAGCTGTGCCTGGCAGATCCTTTACACCTGTAGTATATATTGCGGTGCAGGGAGAAGACAGAAGTCACTGTAGGTGAGAAGATTTTAATTTTTTATATTACTAACTTTATTTTTTTATTTTGCAGGTTCTGCTCGACCGTTTGGACTATGTCGTAGATACGTTGGACTACTTTGATGATTTACGTTTTTAAAAAATAAATAAAATAGTTAACGAGGCTTGTGCGGGGGAGTTTTTATTTAAATAAAAAATATTTTCTTAGAGTGTGTTCAAACAGTGCAGTTTTGCCGCGTTTTCACCACGCAGCCGAAAACGACATTGAAAAAATTGTGGTAAAAACGCATGCACTATTCGATGTGGTTTTCGGCCACACGGGAAAGATGAAGTTTTGGTCAAACTAATTGAAACTAATGCAAAAACCACTGTCAAAAACGCCACGAAAAACGCCTCAGAAAAGATTTCAATGGGAGGTCAGAGGCGGAAGCCACAAGAAAGGAAATGCCGCCTTTTTTTGCCTAGTGAGCGGTCATAAGCCACCCTGGAAAAAACACCTCTGCCTTCCATTGAAATCAATGTGGGGAGATTTCGGGGGTTTTACGGCGCTGATTTCGAAGTAATTTCCGCATCAAAATTAGCGCCAGAAAGCTCTGTGTGAACATCAAGTTATATTTCTGTTTTTCAATGCCTTATAACCACCTTAGTAATGGCAGTTGTCTGTTTCATGACGTCCATTACTAAGATGGTGCTTAGTGTTAGCCAGTAATACATCTGCAACTAACCCCCCATAACTACCCCGCTATTCATCGCCACCAGGATTATTGGGAAGAGCCGGGTAAGATCCAGTACCTGACCATCTGTAGTGATGGTCGGGCACCGGGGAAGCCACAGGCTGGTATTATTAGCCTGGGAAGGGCCAAAAACAGTGGCCCTTTCCAACCTCGTAATGCCAGCCTACGGCTGTTTTATTGTATCTAGCTGGTTATCAAAATCCCCCCATTTTGATACGTCGTTTTTGTCAATTTATTTATTTTTTATTTATTTTTAAAAAAAGGACGTGGCCCCCCCCCCCACTCCGTGGAGCGCCTCTCCTGCACACGCACACATGAGACAGAGACAGACACACACAAACACCCCCCCCCCTGCAGGGACGTGTGCGCGCGTGCATACACACACCTTTCCTACCGGGCACTGGCTTTCCCCCTACAAACAGCTTCTATGCATGCGCAGTACAGAGCGAGACGGCAGAGGCAGAGGATGTAACGAACGGCTCCCGTTCGTCATGTCTTATGCCCTGTAGCTGCCGTATTCCATCTGTGTATGTGTCATTAAGAGACACATACACAGATGAAATAAAACATGGCAGCCCCCAGTAAATGAAAAATGTATTAATAAAAAAAAAAACATTTCATGTGAAAAAATAAATAAAGTACATAAATAAAAAAAAAAGAATTCATGACACCTTTCCTTTAAACCCACATCTGGGGCTGCACACAGACCGTTGTTACACAGCGGACATGCTACAATATGTCTGAGTACATTGCTCCGTCTCTAGCAGGCAACTGTTTCTGCTGAGGAGCTTCCTCCAATCTCTGTCGCCAGACCTGCTGAAGACATCTAAGGGTATGTTCACACTGCTTATTTTCGGGCATTTTTCGGCCTCCAAACATCTGCCCATTGATTGCAAAAAACGGCGTTCTGTTCCGATGGGCCACGAGAAAGAAGTGCATATCACTTCTTAAGCCGTTTTTTGGAGCCTTTTTTCTTAGAATCTACAGAAAAACAGCTCCAAAAATAGCAGTAAAAAATGCAGCGAAAATCCCTTGAAAACTGCTCCGTGTTTTGAGACGTTTTTGATTTTGTGTGTGCACATACCCTAAGAGATAGATTAGTTAGCACTTTATACCAAGCAATAGCTGCACTCAATGAGGAGGTGCAGCAATATGTTCAGACTAAATGTACACATGAACAAATGGAGGAGGATTGCTCTTCATACTTTCTTGAACTTTCTCAAAGACTCTTATCTGAGAAACGCTGAACTCTCCGGGCACTTCTGTCCTCAGCTTCCTAGAGGGAGGAAAAAGTTTAAAGAGGCTCTGTCACCAGATTTTGCAAGCCCTATCTGCTATTGCAGCAGAGAGGCGCTGCAATGTAGATTACAATAACGTTTTTATTTTTAAAAAACGAGCATTTTTGGCCAAGTTATGACCATTTTTGTAGTTATGCAAATGAGGCTTGCAAAAGTCCAAGTGGGTGTGTTTAAAAGTAAAAGTCCAAGTGGGCGTGTATTATGTGCGTACATCGGGGCGTTTTTAATACTTTTACTAGCTGGGCGTTCTGATGAGAAGTATCATCCACTTCTCTTCAGAACACCAGCTTCTGCCAGATCACGCTGTGACGTCACTCACAGGTCCTGCATCGTGTCAGACGAGCGAGGACACATCGGCACCAGAGGCTTCAGTTGATTCTGCAGCAGCATCGGCGTTAGCAGGTAAGTCGATGTAGCTACTTACCTGCAAACGCTGATGCTGCCGCAGAATCAACTGTAGCCTCTGGTGCCGATGTGTCCTCGCTCGTCTGACACGATGCAGGACCTGTGAGTGACGACACAGCGTGATCTCTCGAGAACACGCTGTGTCTGCACTGCCAGAAGCTGGGCGTTCTGAAGAGATACTTCTCATCAGAACGCCCAGCTAGTAAATGTATTAAAAACGCCCCGATGTACGCACATAATACACGCCCACTTGGACTTTTACTTTTAAACACACCCACTTGGACTTTTGCAAGCCTCATTTGCATAACTACAAAAATGGTCATAACTTGGCCAAAAATGCTCGTTTTTTAAAAATAAAAACGTTACTGTAATCTCCATTGCAGCGCCTATCTGCTGCAATAGCAGATAGGGGCTGCAAAATCTGGTGACAGAGCCTCTTTAAGGTGCATTTTTTGTAACAACAGCTAAACCCTAATAGCAGGTTACAGCAGCAGTCTCCAGACTGCATAGGGTTAAAATACCCTTTAGTACATCTCCCATGAATGTCAGAAGTTCAGCATAACAACATGAAAACAGTAACACAATGCAAACAAGCAGTGCAAACCCTTCTTGTCCAAGTCCAAAGGACAGAAAAAAACACATGTTAAGGCTATGTTCACACGGAGTACTTTGCAGAGTTTTTTGACGCGGAAACCGCGTCGCAAAACTCGGCAAAAACGGGCCGAAAACGCCTCCCATTGATTTCAATGGGAGGCGTTGGCGTCATTTTCCCGCGAGCAGTAAAACTGCCTAGTGGGAAAAAGAAGTGACATGCCCTATCTTCGGGCGCTTCCGCCTCTGACCTCCCATTGACTTCAATGGGAGGCACAGAAAGCGTATTTTGCGCTATTTTATGCCCGCGGCGCTCAATGGCCGCGGGCGAAAAATGGCGCGAAAATCGCCGCGTAAATCGGCGTGCAGCGAGAGGAAAATCTGCCTCAAACTTCCAAACGGAATTTTGAGGCAGATATTCCTCCTGCAAAATACCCCGTGTGAACATAGCCTAAGGCCTCATGTCCACTTCAGTTTTTTCCTTCAGGGTGCTATCCGTTTTTGTCACTGATAGCACCCTGAACCCATTAATTTCAATGGGCCCATGCACACTTCCGTTATTTTGACGTATCCGTTGTTCCGTTCCGTCAAAAGTAGAGCATGTTCTACTTTGGTCAGTGATTCCGTGGGGTCCATAGAAGTCAATGGGTCCATCAAAAAAACGGACGGCACACAGAAGGCTTCCTTGTGCTGTCCATTTTTGACGGATCCATTGCCCTAGCAACGACAGGGCGTGCCAAAGTTCACAGACTGGGACATGTGACAAGTTCAAATAAAGTTCAATACCTACCGTTTTCTTAACGGAAACACGTAAGCGAAACGGAAGGACAACGTCCATTTAAAACGGAAACACGTTTACGCGTAAAAAAACGGCCTAAAAAAAAAGTGCAGATCACTTCATGGGACATTTTTGGAGCCGTTTTTCATTGACTCTATCGAAAAAAGCTCCAAAAACGACCGTAAAAAACGCAGCGGAAAACGCAGCGAAAATCGAGAGTGGCTTAAAAAACTTCTGAATGTCCGTATTTTGAGACATTTTTGAGATTGTGTCTGAACATACCCTTAAGCTGGAAAACTGGATTGTTGAAATAAGCACGTGGAGAAAACTCACAAATTTCCGTTAAGTTTAAACCTAGTAGTATTATAGTGATGTAGTATTATAGTAATGTTGTATTATAGTAATGTTGTATTATTATAGTAGTTCAAATAACTAATTGATTAACAATAATTTTGTATCGTATCAAACTTGAAAGTAATGCGGCCCGTCAACTTCCCATTTTTTCTATATGCGGCCCACTTACCCGGCCGAGTTTGAGACTCCTGCTCTAGTTGATTAGTTTGATTACATTAAAAATGCCATCTTTTCTAATAGTTCACAGGGGCAGAGATACCCCCCATTATTGTGCTGCAAGGGAAACACTGGCCTGCTTAACTCAACTATTCTAGGTATATTGTTAATTGAACACAAATGTTTAGTTGTTATGAAAAAAAAAAATAACAAGTGTTTTTATATTGATATTCATATCTGGATGTAAAATAGCTTTGAGGTTTTGGGCAATATGAATAGACAGAAGTGTTTGTTTTATTTGATCTCTATAGTGAGTTTATCATACACTGTAAGAGATCAGTATAAAATAATAATAACACGAGATGCGCTGTCCTTTGTCAATCTTCTCTTACGCTTTACATGTTGTAAAATGACTTAGCATTTCATGGGATATGTTATTTTACCTCTCAGTAGCTCAGCTTTTTCTGATCAGGATTCTTCTATGAAATGCCAAGTGGAAGCTTTTTCTTACAAATAATATAAATAACAGACAATTCATCTACACTATATATTGGATTTTTTCTTCTTTTATATAACTACACACTCTAACACTATATACACTACCGTTCAAAGTTTGGGGTCACCGAGACAATTTTGTGTTTTCCATGAAAACTCACACGTTATCAAATGAGTTGCAAAATGACTAGAAAATATAGTCAAGACATTGACAAGGTTAGAAACAATGATTTTTATTTGAAATAATAATTTTCTCCTTCAAACTTTGCTTTCGTCAAAGAATGCTCCATTTGCAGCAATTACAGTGTTGCAGACCTTTAGCATTCTAGCTGTTAATTTGCTTAGGTAATCGGAAGAAATTTCACCCCATGCTTCCAGAAGGCCCTCCCACAAGTTGGATTGGCTTGATGGGCACTTCTTGCGTACCATACGGTCAAGCTGCTCCTACAACAGCTGTATAGGGTTGAGATCTGGTGACTGCATAGGCCATTCCATTACAGATAGAATACCAGCTGCCTGCTTCTTCCCTAAATAGTTCTTGCATAATTTGGAGGTGTGCTTTGGGTCATTGTCCTATTGTAGGATGAAATTGGCTCCAATCAAGCGCTGTCCACAGGGTATGGCATGTCGTTGCAAAATGGAGTGATAGCCTTCCTTATTCAAAATCCCTTTTACCTTGACAAATCTCCCACTTTACCAGCACCAAAGCAACCCCAGACCATCACATTACCTCCACCATGCTTGACAGATGGCGTCAGGCACTCTTCCAGCATCTTTTCAGTTGTTCTGCGTCTCACAAATGTTCTTCTTTGTGATCCAAACACCTCAAACTTCGATTCGTCTGTCCATAACACTTTTTTCCAATCTTCCTCTGTCCAATGTCTGTGTGCTTTTGCCCATATTATCTTTTCCTTTTATTAGCCAGTCTCAGATATGGCTTTTTCTTTGCCACGCTGCCCTGAAGGCCAGCATCCCGGAGTCTCCTCTTCACTGTAGACGTTGACACTGGCGTTTTGCGGGTACTATTTAATGAATCTGCCAGTTGAGGACCTGTGAGGTGTCTATTTCTCAAACTAGAGACTCTAATGTACTTGTCTTGTTGCTCAGTTGTGCAGCGGGGCCTCCCACTTCTCTTTCTACTCTTGTTAGAGCCTGTGTGTGCTGTCCTCTGAAAGGGAGTAGTACACACCGTTGTAGGAAATCTTATGTTTCTTGGCAATTTCTCGCATGGAATAGCCTTCATTTCTAAGAACAAGAATAGACTGTCGAGTTTCACATGAAAGCTCTCTTTTTCTAGCCATTTTGAGAGTTTAATCGAACCCACAAATATAATGCTCCAGATTCTCAACTAGCTCAAAGGAAGGTCAGTTTTATAGCTCCTCTAAACAGCAAAACTGTTTACAGCAGTGCTAACATAATTGCATAAGGGTTTTCAAGTGTTTTCTAATCATCCATTAGCCTTCTAACACAGTTAGCAAACACAATGAACCATTAGAACACTGGAGTGTTGGTTGCTGGAAATGGACCTCTATACACCTACAGTGAAGGAAATAAGTATTTGATCCCTTGCTGATTTTGTAAGTTTGCCCACTGTCAAAGACATGAACAGTCTAGAATTTTTAGGCTAGGTTAATTTTACCAGTGAGAGATAGATTATATAACAAAAAATAAAAAAAAATCACATTGTCAAAATTATATATATTTATTTGCATTGTGCACAGAGAAATAAGTATTTGATCCCTTTGGCAAACAAGACTTAATACTTGGTGGCAAAACCCTTGTTGGCAAGCACAGCAGTCAGACATTTGTAGTAGTTGATGATGAGGTTTGCACACATGTTAGATGGAATTTTGGCCCACTCCTCTTTGCAGATCATCTGTAAATAATTAAGATTTCGAGGCTGTCGCTTGGCAACTCAGATCTTCAGCTCCCTCCATAAGTTTTCGATGGGATTAAGGTCTGGAGACTGGCTAGGCCACTCCATGACCTTAATGTGCTTCTTTTTGAGCCACTCCATTGTTGCCTTGGCTGTATGTTTCGGGTAATTGTCGTGCTGGAAGACCCAGCCACGAGCCATTTTTAATGTCCTGGTGGAGGGAAGGAGGTTGTCACTCAGGATTTGACGGTACATGGCTCCATCCATTCTCCCATTGATGCGGTGAAGTAGTCCTGTGCCCTTAGCAGAGAAACACCCCCAAAACATAATGTTTCCACCTCCATGCTTGACAGTGGGGACGGTGTTCTTTGGGTCATAGGCAGCATTTCTCTTCCTCCAAAAACGGCGAGTTGAGTTAATGCCAAAGAGCTCAATTTTAGTCTCATCTGACCACAGCACCTTCTCCCAATCACTCTCAGAATCATCCAGATGTTCATTTGCAAACTTCAGACGGGCCTGTACATGTGCCTTCTTGAGCAGGGGGACCTTGCGGGCACTGCAGGATTTTAATCCATTACGGCGTAATGTGTTACCAATGGTTTTCTTGGTGACTGTGGTCCCAGCTGCCTTGAGATCATTAACAAGTTCCCCCCGTGTAGTTTTCGGCTGAGCTCTCACCTTCCTCAGGATCAAGGATACCCCACGAGGTGAGATATTGCATGAAGCCCCAGATCGATGTCGATTGACAGTCATTTTGTATGTTTTCCATTTTCTTACTATTGCACCAACAGTTGTCTCCTTCTCACCCAGCGCCTTACTTATGGTTTTGTAGCCCATTCCAGCCTTGTGCAGGTCTATGATCTTGTCCCTGATATCCTTAGAAAGCTCTTTGGTCTTGCCCATGTTGTAGAGGTTAGAGTCAGACTGATTAATTGAGTCTGTGGACAGGAGTCTTTTATACAGGTGACCGTGTAAGACAGCTGTCTTTAATGCAGGCACCAAGTTGATTTGGAGCGTGTAACTGGTCTGGAGGAGGCTGAACTCTTAATGGTTGGTAGGGGATCAAATACTTATTTCTCTGTGCACAATGCAAATAAATATATATAATTTTGACAATGTGATTTTCTTTTTTTTTTTTATATAATCTATCTCTCACTGGTAAAATTAACCTAGCCTAAAAATTCTAGACTGTTCATGACTTTGACAGTGGGCAAACTTACAAAATCAGCAAGGGATCAAATACTTATTTCCTCCACTGTATGTAGATATTGCATTAAAAACCAGACGTTTGCAGCTAGAATAGTCATTTAGCACATTAACAATGTATAGAGTGTATTTCTGATTAATTTAATGTTATCTTCATTGAAAAAAACTGTGCTTTTCTTTAAAAAATAAGGACATTTCTAAGTGACCCTAAACTTTTGAACAGTGGTGTGTATATATATATATATATATATATATATATATATATATATATACATTATATATATATATATATATATATATATATATATATATATATATGTAACATAGAATTCTTCACCTCTTATATTATTTCGCTGTAGAGGTTGCCCTGATGGCAGAGGTGTGCATAAATACACATGAAGGTCATTCTGAAGATTGCCAGGTGATCCCTCCTGTCACATAGAGGGGTTTTGGAATTCTGTTATTGTCACCTTCCTACCGCAACTTTTGGTATGTGATGGTCCTAACATATTCTGGCAATGTCTAGCTAACAAGCCACATGAGAATGTTCATAGGGGAGTCTGAGTGATTTCCAAATAAATAAATAACATTTAAAGGGTGTTTCTGGACAGATACAAGGCAGGCAGACTAAAATACTATGAAAAAACAAAAACAAAAACAAATATTTGACATAAACCAGCACACTCTAGGTAGGATTTGATGTAAAAAAGTACTAATTTATTAATTAATTTAAAGTTTGAGTCAAGTCAATTAACCATATAACTTCATAGCATAGTCAAAGGACAAGAGTCAAGGACATACAAAAAAAGTCACTAAAAGGTATCATATAACAGGATCAGCCGAAAAAATAATCATATGAAGGAAGTACATATGATCAAAACTCATGTGAAATTATTAAACATAATCAAGTGCGGAATATATTTTTATATATATATATATATATATATATATATATATATATATAAATGTATCGTGAGGTACGAACATTTTTACGTTTCTAACAAAAATGTTACTGGCACCAGGTGAAGATTAACTTTGCCTACTTTGAGTGGACACTATATAAAGTGATTAACAATTGGATGTGGATACCGGCTCTGATGAAGTCCCTGAGTGGATGAAACGCGTTAGCCAATGATAATTTATCTTGACACGTGGGTGTTTTGACGTCACGCCCAGTGTACCTGCTTTCGAGCTGATTCCAGGTTGATCCATGCTGGGTCAATACTATCTGGTCCTGTGCCGCAAACTGAATCATTATATATGGGCACAGATCAACCAAACAAGGAGGTCGGTGCTGGGTCACCTTGCTGGGTGAGAAATACTGGGAACATATTTCCCTCATTTATCCTGTTCTGAAACATGTAATCGGGACCTCACCGTTAACTCCGTGCCGGGAGTGGAGCTCCACCTTACACAGGTGGCTGAAATTGGACCATGCTGGTCGAATCAGAGGAATGGATCATTTCTCTCCTCTAAAGAAAAGAGATTTCTTTCCAACAACTGGAGGTGTTGCTTGAGAGACTCTGTGTTTCTAACAACGACACATGGACACAGGCTCATCATATTTTTATTGAGGACACCTATTTGGCCAAACATACAAGCGATATATCGAAGGGGCCCCTCGATTGCAACAATACACAAAAAATAGATAAGTACATCTGGATTGGTAAACAAGTTCCATATTGATTGCTTAATGTAATTATATTGTACTGTGTATTCTGTCTTGGATTCGGATTTAGCAATTCATTATATGATTAATTTCTCGGCTGATCCTGTTATATGATACCTTTTAGTGACTTTTTTTTGTATGTCCTTGACTCTTGTCCTTTGACTATGCTATGAAGTTATATGGTTAATTGACTTGACTCAAACTTTAAATGAATTAATAAATTTGTACTTTTTTTTACATCAAATCCTACCTAGAGTGTGCTGGTTTATGTCCAATATTTGTTTTCGTTTTTGTTTTTTCATACTATCTATTTGGACGGCACCGTGCATAATAATGTTTGCATCTTTTCTAGGTGATCTAATTGGATAACCTTTTCAGCTTTTTCTATAGACTAAAATACTAAATTAATAAATGTACCTTTATAAATGTTCCAATTCCCCAATGACACACTTGTTTCTATTCTCTTGTAGTGAGAGGTATTAGGCTAAGTTCACATCTCGTTTTTACTGTACGTCTGATGTGCACGTTTTGACATGAGAAAACATTGTCAAAACGTGTACCACAATGTGTATATTGATTTCTATGATCAAGACGGATGCCCTAATGGTGTAATTTGTGCTTACATTTTGTTTACTTACGTTATATCCTTTTTTTTTTCCATGTCCTGAAAATCGTAGTCCACTGCGCTTTTCAGTACTTTTCAAAAACGTTTTTATATGTATTGAAGTCAATGGCAACATATGGATGACGTATGCAATATTAAACCCTACATTTGCATACATAAAACGTATACGTTTTTGTAACCTTATATGGGAAATCTTGACTTTACAAAGTTTGATTTAGCTAAAGAACAAAAAAAACAAAACGTTTTTATAAGTAGGAACGGACAGCTCTAGTTTGAGAACATCATGTGCTCGTTTCTAACTCCTTAAGGACCAGACCAATTTTGGGCTTGAATTCAAGAACAACTTTTGGATTTTGCCGCTTTGCATTCTGGTAGTCAGAACATTTATATTATTTGTTTGATGTAGCAGTATACGGCTTTTCTTTTTTTCGGGATGAACCTTATTTCTGTGCCATTTTTTTAAACATATGCATTAGTGTTTCATTTATATTAATTTTTATTTTGGCAAATGTCAAGCAATTTAGTTTAATAATTTAGTCTTTATTATTATTATTTTTTATTTTTATGCGTTGTACATCAATTGTTATAAATTATATTATAACTTTATTGTACAGGTTGTTAGATTTGTGAGGAAATATGTCTATATTATTTTATGTCTTGGGACTTAAATGTAATAAAGTTTATCAATTGTAGAAAAAAAAAATTATTATTATTTTTTTTAATTTAACATCACATTTTTTTACCTGTAATTTACTGGCCTATAATTATATGCCAACATATTAGATTATGTACTGATAGTACATAGGTAGTTGTTCGGGAATACTTACTTTAAAGAGGCTCTGTCACCAGATTTTGCAACCCCTATCTCCTATTGCAGCAGATCGGCGCTGCAATGTAGATAACAGTAACGTTTTTATTTTTAAAAAACGAGCATTTTGGCCAAGTTATGACCATTTTTGCATTTATGCAAATGAGGCTTGCTAAAGTCCAACTGGGCGTGTTTAAAGTAAAAGTCCAACTGGGCGTGTATTATGTGTGTTACATCTGGGCGTGTTTACTCCTTTTACTAGCTGGGCGTTCTGACGAGAAGCATCATCCACTTCTCTTCAGAACGCCCAGCTTCTGGCAGTGCAGACACACAGCGTGTTCTCGAGAGATCATGCTGTGCTGTCACTCACTTCCTGCCCCAGGTCCTGCATCGTGTCGGACGAGCGAGGACACATCGGCACCAGAGGCTACAGTTGATTCTGCAGCAGCATCGGCATTTGCAGGTAAGTCGATGTAGCTACTTACCTGCAAACGCTGATGCTGCTGCAGAATCAACTGCAGCCTCTGGTGCCGATGTGGCCGACACGATGCAGGACCTGGGGCAGGAAGTGAGTGACATCACAGCGTGATCTCTCGAGAACACGCTGTGTCTGTGCACTGCCAGAAGCTGGGCGTTCTGAAGAGAAGTGGATGATACTTCTTGTCAGAACGCCCAGCTAGTAAAAGAAGTAAACACGCCCAGATGTAACACACATAATACACGCCCAGTTGTACTTTTACTGTAAACACGCCCAGTTGTACTTTTGCAAGCCTCATTTGCATAAATACAAAAATGTTTTTTAAAAATAAAAATGTTACTGTAATCTACATTGCAGCGCCTATCTGCTGCAATAGCAGATAGGGGTTGCAAAATCTGGTGACAGAGCCTCTTTAAGTATGCCCTGACAACAGGGAATGTGGTAAGACAGCAGAATTCAACAGCAATTACGCCACGTGTGAATGTGCCCTAAGTACATCAAGTGTACAGGTTTATTTTACCACATTTCTCATCTCTATAGATGTAGTTTATTGTATTAGAGGAGGCATAGCTAGGTTCTCCAGCACCCGGGGCAAAGATTCAGTTTGGCGCCCCCCCCAAAACCTCTTTCCCGACATCTCCTTACCCCTCGCCGTGTTTGTTTTCTCTACCAATCGACGTGTCATTTCTTTTCCACATTTCTTTTTATGTAACGCGAGCATAAAAACATTTATACATTTTACAAGCATTATGGTTCTATACACAACACCAGAACCAAGCTCAGTACATATATACAGCACCAGCACAAATACAGCTCAATTTAGTGCAACCCCTTACATATAGGTATGTACGGCCTAAAACTACAGCTCCCAGCATGGCCCGAACAATGATAAGGATATGCTGGGAGATGCTGTTTCACAAAAATAAATCCTATCAATCATACCACCATCTCGCTGCAGATCATACAGTGACTACATTACTGATTAGAGGCAGAATGAACATTTACATTAGGTGACTCACCGGTGACGTCTCAGATTCTAGTTCTTTTTTTCCATCCGGTCCAGACCTCTATGATGACTTCTCCTGGTCACCGCCCATTTCTGCAGTTTGCCGCTCACATGTCTTCAGCTTCTCACTTTTCCAACATTTCTGCGCCTATAAATAAAGATAAAGTTATCATTATACCACACACTACACCCCTAAATATAATAGCACCATACACTGCACCTCTAATTATAATAGCACCATACACCGTGTCCCACACACACACTGTGCCCCCTGTAGATATTAAATACCTATGAAAGATTGCAAGGACAAATAGTATATCCAAAGAATAGACAACACATAGCACAAATAATGTACCTATGACAGTATAAAACAAACTTTATTTATAATGCACATAACAGCAAATTGGCCATCACAAGATAAAAACAGTATTACACACGTTAAAAAGGAAAGTGTGGAGAAACAACGTGAATAATCCATGTAAGATGCTAGCACAATGTAAACATCATGTGATACAGTAAAGCCAAATTATAGAGCAAGAAGAGGAAGCCGTAGATGTATTATACACCTAGCCACCTGCAACTAATAGCAGATGTTGTGGGTTTTTTTTGCAGTGGAAAAGCAGCAATTCCGCCTCAAAAAAACGCAATTCAGAAAAAAAAATAAGCTTATATCTACCCAGAATTCACTGTTTCTTAGTCCAGGCCGGCCTCCTGGGATGATGTTTCATCCCATGTGACCGCTGCAGCCAATCACAGGCTGTAGCGGTCACATGAGATGAAACATCATCCCAGTAGGCCGGCCTGCAGGTCGTCAGAGGGACGTGTCACCATTGCTATGCAAATATCAAACTTTTTTTTAAAGTGCAGTATTCCACAGCATTTTTCAGGAAAATAATAAGGGCTCGTCCACACGTAGCGGAATTGCTGCATATTTTCCGTCCGAAATTGCGAATGGAAAATACGCAGCAGAATACAGTAGCAGCAAAGTGGGTGAGATTTAACAAACCTTATCCACACGCTGCGTAAAAATTTCAAGTATGCGGTGCATATTTTTCGAACCGCAGCATGTCAATTCCTGCTGCGGAAAGCAGACAGAATTGCTGCGTTTTTCAGAGGTGATGTCACCATCTCCCAGCATTATGAAAAATGCAGCAAAATACGCACCATTTTCTGCAGTCAAAAACGCAGGAAATGTGCATTTTCTTCACAGCGGAAAATCTGCTACATTCAACGAAATTGCTGCAGAAACTTTCTGCAGCAATTCTGTTACATGTGAACGAAACCTAATACACCAGAGTGTAGTGACGCCAAATATGTGTACATTATCTAACTTACCGTATGATGTAAAAGACAAGAAAAATGACTACATTTTAGCTTCAGATGTGTGCTCTATTCTGTTTTACGGACAAGGAACTGATATATCAGCTCGCTGTCATAGTACAGGATTGTGCTGTCAAAATGATCGAAACCAGTTGATGGCACTATGAGCGGTGTCATGTACTTCAATCAAATTAACAGTTATTCCAAATCTACTGGATTGAAGCATAATATTGTGACAATCATTTTTGTGTAATGCAAATTCATTTCCATCATTTAATCAGATTACGAGAAAAAACGTTTTCTCTATACACTCTAGTTTTCCATTATACGAAAATATAGAAAATATAGATATAAATAAATTCTCTAGGGTATGTTCACACAGGGCGGATACACTGTTTAAAAAAACACAACATATCCGCCCTGGTGGCCGCAGGTAATTCCGACCGGAAAACCTCACCAAATTGTGGTGCAGATTTTCGGCCAGAATGTCCGCTGCGGAAAACTTCTTTCCTACTTACCCAAAAGCCATGGCGACGCATCTCTCTGTCGTCCTGCAGCCCGGCCTCCTGGGATAACGTTTCATCTCATGTGACCGCTGCAGCCTGTGATTGGCTGCAGAAGTCACATGGGATGAAATGTCATCCCTGGAGGCCGGGCTTGGCAAGGGAGCAGAGAATTCTGGGTAAGTATAATATATTTTATTTTTTCGGAGTTGCAATTTTTGCGGCGGAATCGCAGCTTTTCCGCCGCAAAAATAGCAACATCTGCTATTTGTTGTGAGTTTTACCTCTCCATTGAATTCATTGGGGAAGACCCGCAACAAAAAAGCAGCGATTATGCAAATATAATTGACTTGCTGCGGATTAAAAAACCGCACCACAGGTTAATTTCTGAGCGTTTTGTTCCGCTTGTTATTTACGCAGCGTGTGGATGGGATTTGTTTAAATCTCATCCACTATGCTGCTACTGTATTATGCTGCAGTTTTAACGCAACAAAATACGTTGCAGAAAATCAGCAGCAATTACGTGTGAACTTAAGGTGAGATTTCCTTAACTTTCCATTACCTTATGTTCATCAAATAGACTTGAGCACTGTACTCTGATTTACCCCTTATAGCACCTGTTATACAATGCAATTATAGTCAATTAGTAATTAATGCCTTACTTGTATACATTGGATTTCCATAATCACCATGTATTTACTGTTCTAGATAAAATAAAAAAAAACAGGGTTAGGCCGAATTCAGACGACCATTGTTTCACGGACCCCTCGATAGACTCAAGTCTATGGGGATCCGTGAAAATGGGACCCACACGGGGGCAACTCTGACGTGAAAAACAGCCATTTTTTACATCCGAGTTTCCCCACGTACGTCTGAATTTGACCTTACATGTTTAGAGCTCAGACATTGGCAGATAACAAGGAATGTCTGTCACTTTCTCAGGCCTTCAAAAGAGGCCAATGGATTTATGAGTAGGAGCAGCACCATTATCAATGTTGTTATCTCACTGATATTTACTCTGGAAAGGATGCTAATTTTGATGTGGCAATATGGAAAAGAAAGCAACATTCCTAGTCTGACTTTAAGTCAGGAAGGGCCAGACCCAGGCCTTTGGGAAATGCCACATGACCCGGGAGGTAGGAGGGGAAAGGTTAGTGGGTGGAGATAATAGAGGGATATCCAGCACCGGGACGTTTAGGCGCTAATTGCAGAGCTAATTCCTTCAATTGGGCCTATTCCTCCCTCCTCCCGCTGATATGTCTGATATGGGGGCTCTGGTCCCTGGCTGTGGAGCAGGGCACAGACTGGCTGCTGGAGCAGCTTGCCAGGCTAACTGGCGGCCCGGCTGGGTCTTCACACTCTATGCCTGAGAGGCAACCTAGTTCTCGGGCCACTGTACGAGGATGCTGGGTAGTGAATCCCCAATCTGACGGGCCATGGCGGTCTCATAGGGCACGCCCGTCTGAGCCCAGAAGCCATGCCGCGGAACCGGCGCAGGGTAGGGAGCCCCTCCAGAGATCCTGGAGGCCTCGGTACTGGGTCCTCTGCAGGGGGGCACAGGTCCCAGCCTGGCAGGAATCTCGATTTGCGGCCCGATTCAGCAGAGTTGGAGTGGGGGGCGACTTCAGGTGTTCTGCTCCTGGATTTGCGGTGGGCGGGCCCGGTGATGCCCCGGTCTCGTGATGATGCTCGGACTGGACCACGCGGTCCTCGCTCGGTGGTCATTCAAGGCGACAACTGTGGGCAGCGTCCCACTGACTCAATAGTAATGAGACGACAGAGGTCATTGGCCCAGATGGGGATGGATGTCAGGAGGATCCCCGACCGGTGCAGGACTTGGCCCTCCTGCTGCGCCAGCACTGGTCTCCCAGGCCAGGGCAATGCGGACGACCTTGAAGTGGAGGATGTGGATCATGCTGGCTTTCTGGATGTCTTGGTTCTATTAGCTGGTGGGGTCACAGCACCTGCACAGCCTGGTGAGTCCATGTCTTTTTCTTTTTTTATTACTAAAATTTTTAAATCCCAAGGGGTGGTGGTTGGCTCGGTGTTAGGGGATCCGCGGTGTTGTTACTGAAGGAACGTTGACAAATAGTGAGGTACGAAAATTGTTGGGTAGTGTAGAATTGGTAAGAGTTTTTGGCCCGTTATGATGGGGGGGCGGCGAGTGATCCGTCACCTGTCCCAAATTAGTCCGCCTGGAGCGGTTCTGCCATATGCGGGTGTTTTGGGAAGAGGTGGTGGGTCGTCGTTACGAAATCCTGGAAGGCGGTGTCTGTGTAGATGAATAAGCATGCGGAGGTAGATTGGGTTAGGTTAGATGTAGTGGCTTAACTACCGCTGTAGCAGCAGTAGCGCCTGCATGAGTGGCATGACCGCCCGCTGGCACGGGCTCCCCCCATGGCCGGAGGCTCTGCTGCTTCAGCGCGACGCCACTGAAGTGGTTGTTCCTACAAAAGACATGCATCCCCTATCCACAGGATAGGGGATACATGTGGGATCGCTGGGACGCCCAGTGATAAGGAGAACGGGGGACCGAAAGTCCCCCGAAGTTCTCCATGACAAACCTCGGACTTCCGGGGTCTGTCGGCAGCTCCATAGAAATTAATTGTGCATCGGTCGCGATTGTGCGCATGCGTGACCAGCGCTCCTTTCATTTTTATTAATCTGAGCAGACCCCGGACGTCCGAGGTTTCTCATGGAGAACTTCGGGTGACTTTCGGTCCCCCGTTCTCCTTATCGCTGCCAGCGATCACACATGTATCCCCAGGGGATACATCTCTTTGTAGGACAAACTATAGGCTGTTTTTTTGGGGGGGGGCTTGGGGGCTGTATGGCGTTACCTACAGGGGGGTTTGAGGCTGTATGGCGTTATCTACGGGGGGTTTAGGGCTGTATGGTGCTTTCTACAGGGGGCTGTATGGCGTTATCTACAGGGGGGATGTATAGCGTTATCTACAGGGGGGCTGTTTGGTGTTATCTACAGGGGGGCTATATGGCATTATCTACAGGGGGAGGGCTGTATGGCGTTATCTACAGGGGGAGGGCTGTATGGCGTTATCTACAGGGGGGCTGTGTGATGTTATCTGCAGGGAGAGGGCTGTTTGGCGTTATCTACAGGGGGGACTGTATGGCGTTATCTACAGGGGGGGCTGTATGGCGTTATCTACAGGGGGAGGGCTGTATGGCATTATCTACAGGGGGCTGTATGGCATTATCTACAGGGGGAGGGCTGTATGGCGTTATCTACAGGGGGGACTGTATGGCGTTATCTACAGGGGGAGGGCTGTATGGCGTTATCTACAGGGGGGCTGTATGGCGTTATCTGCAGGGAGAGGGCTGTATGGCGTTATCTACAGCGGGGTGCTGTAAGGCGTTATCTACAGGGGGCTGTGTATGGCGCTATCTACAGGGGGGCTGTATGGTGCTATCTATAGGGGGCACTGTGTGGCATTATCTACAGGGGGAGGGCTGTATGGCGTTATCTACAGGGAGGGCTGTATGGCGTTATCTACAGAGGGGGCTGTATGGCATTATCTACAGGGGGGGTGTGTGGCATTATCTACAGGGGGAGGACTGTATGGTGTTATCTACAGGGGGGCTGTATGACGTTATCTACAGGGGGGGGCTGTATGACATTATCTACAGCGAGACTGTATGGCATTATCTACAGGGGGGCTGTAAGGCGTTATCTACAGGGGGCTATGTATGGTGCTATCTACAGGGCGGATGTATGGTGCTATCTATAGGTGGCCCCTGGCTATATGATAGGGCTAAGGGGGAGGTTTACATATGCATTGAGGGCCCATTAGGTGCCCATTTGAAGCTGGATGAGATATGGCGAGGCACATAGGGTTTATAGAAGTCTGACTCAGATACAACGAGCAATTCTGACAGTGTAGGACGGTCCGCCCCAGTATGAGGTGGAATCAAAAAGATATGGGGCTTTGGTTACGTTTCTTGGCTCCAGTGCGTTTTGGCCAACCCTTTCATCAGGAGGGGGGGTCAGGTGATCCAGCCAGTTGGGTCACTTGCCGGTAGTAAGCACGGATTGCGCTGGCAGTTTAATTAAGGCCTATGCAAGTTTGGTGCAGGGTGCAAACTCAAACACACCAGTTCCGCCCGTGGCGGAGCTTCCCGTGGCGTGTCCAAGTATTTTAACCCCTTATTGACCAGGCCTTTTTGCGCGTTAATGACCAAGGATTTTATTATATTTTTTCACGGTCGCATTCCAAGAGTCGTAACTTTTTTTTTATTCTGTCGACACAGCCGTTTAAGGTCTCATGCACACGAACGTTTTTTTTTCCTCCCGTAAATACTGGCATAAATACGGGTACTTTGTTGACCCGTATTCCACCAGTATTTACGGACCCATGCCCGTAAATATGGGCCCATGGTCACCAGTATTCCAATCGTATTTATGGACCCATTTTCTCTGCAAAATTGCACTGCACTAATCAGCAGCTCCTTCTCTCTATCAGTGCTGGAAAGAGTGAAGTGGCAGCCATTTCGGGCAGAGTTTCCGCAGCGGAACGCAGCGATTGTAAGTAAATGAAGTTCATACGTACCCCGGCTGTTGTCTTGGTGACGCATCCCTCTTTGGACATCCAGTCCCTGGATGACGCGGCAGTCCATGTGAGCCAATCACAGGCTGCAGCGGTCAAATGGGATGAAACGTCATCCCGGGAGGCCGGACTGGAGGAAGAAGCAGGTAAGTTAACTTTTAATACTATTAACTCTAGCGGTAGTCACTGTCCCAGGTGCTGAAAGAGTTACTGCCGATCAGTTAACTCTTTCAGCACCCTGGACAGTGATTATCCCCTGACGTCACCTAGCAACGCTCCCGTAATTATGGGTGCACACATGTAGCCACCCGTAATTACGGGAGCCCCATAGACTTCTATGGGCCTTCCTGTGCCGTAATTGTGGCCTGAAATAGGACATGTTCCATATTTTTCAACGGCACGGGCACCTTCCTGTATGAAAACCGGAAGCTACCCGTGGCCAATAGAAGTCTAGGGGCCCGTAATCATGGGCCGTAATTACGGCCATTTTTACGTTCATCTGAATGAGGCCTTAGGGCTTGTTTTTTGCAGGAAAAGTTGTATTTTTCAATTGCACCATTTTTGGATGCATATAATATATCGATTTAAGTTTTATTAACTTTATTTTAGGGACTTGAAAATAAGCAGCTATTCCAGCATTGATTTTCATGTTATAAATGTATGCAGTTTACTATGCAGCGTAAATAACATGTTACCTTTAGTCTATGGGTCGGCACGATTATGTCTTTGTTAGGCCCCCGGCTGCCCTGGAAACCCAACGGCACCCTGCAATCTCTTTGCGGGGGTCCCGATGGGGTGACAGAGGGAGCTCCCTCCCTCTGTCAAACACATTAGATCCCGCTGTCGCTATTGACAGCGGCATCTAATGGGTTAAACTGCCAGAATCGGAGAGCGCTTTGATTCCGGCAGTTGGGGCAGGAACCAAACTGTGTATAACAGCCATACTCCTGTCGCTGATTGCGTGGGTACAGTGGCAGTACCGGTGCAATCAGGGGACAGATATATATTCATCGTTATGCGGGAACTACCACCTGTATAAGATGGATTTATCTGTCCATCGTCGTAAAGGGGTTAAAAAGGGAAAAGGTTTGGGCAGTAATGGCCATGGGGTGACCCAGGTGACGCTGTACGAAATGTAGGTCTCCTGACTAGGATAGGGCTGTCCTATTGGAGGAAGGTTTCAGGGACAGTTTTAAAATCCCCTGTCCCCTGTCCTCCCCATGAAGTCTACTTTTTCGCTTTGTAATTTGAAGTACGCCTACCAATTCCCGTTGGTGGTTTCGGAGAAGTAGAGAGGTCTCCCTGGGGAGAAGTAGACGAATAAGTTTTGACTCATACATCATCTGTCCCATCCCAAGGGTTTGTGAGCTAACGATGGGATTGACACCGAACTGTGTTCGGTGGTTTATACTTCGTTTCATATGGCAGTAGAATGAGTTTGTTTCTATGGCAGGTTGGCCCTCATGACCAAGACCGATATTGAGTCTGCTTTTCGTCTCCTCCCAGTACATCTGGACAGTTGGGGTGTTACTGGGAAGGGGCTTATTTTGCTGACTGGTGTCTCCTGGTATGCTGTTCAATTTTGTGCACCTATTTTGAGGCCGTCAGTTCATTTCTGGAGTGGGTGGTGTGCAACACTGTTGGTGTCGCGTCTCCCATACATTACTTAGATGACATTCTTTGTGTTGGTCCCGGTGTGTTCCTTCTTATGCTTACTGTCAAATAGGTGATGCAACATGTTGGGGTCCCCCTAGCACAAAACGGAGGGGCCTGCGTCTATGTTTGTTTTTCCTAGGAATCACGATTGATTCTGATCGGATGGAATGCCAGCTGCCAATGGATATGCTTTTGGACATGCGGGCAATGGGGGGTTGTGTGCGGTGCTTGCATAAGATCAGTCTTTGTGACCTTCCTTCCCTGTTTAGGAAGCTTAACATCGCTTTCCAGATTACGCCCATGGGTAGAGTGTTTTGTCGGCGATTGGCGGGGGCCACGCCGGGTGTCAGGTCGCCCCATCATTTTGTTCGGCTGACAAAGGAGCACAGGGAGGATTTGGTTGCGTGGGAGGAGTTTTTGGGCAAGCATATTGAGCGGTCGCTTGTCATGCCCCCACTGGTGGATAGTTTTGACTGAAAGTCGTTTACTGATGCGGCAGGGAGTGTGGGTTTTGGGGCATACTGTCAGGACCAGTTGTGTGCAGCTCGGTGGCCACAGGCTTGGGTGCTGGAGGCTCTGGTCCATAATCTTGCTCTCCTGCAACTGTTCCCCATTGTGGTAGCGATAACGATATGGGGTGACCGTTTCTGTAATAAGAAGATTTATTTTTATTATGATAACATGGGGGTGGTATTGGCCATTCATAAAGTGTTGGCCTCCTCTCCTCCGGTTAGCCTGTTGCGGCGTTTGGTACTCTTGTGCTTTTCCTTAAATGCCTGGGTGATTGCTGTGCACATTCTGGGGGTCACGATTTCTATTGCCGGTTCTCTTTCTTGGTTGCATTGGGATCATTTTCGGTTGTTGGCCCCGGATTCGGACTTGGTGGGATTCGAGTGCCCTCCACAGCTCTTGGACTTGGTCAGTGGCAGGCAGATAATCTGATTTCCTCGTCTTTGGAGC
Source organism: Rhinoderma darwinii (assembly GCF_050947455.1). Taxonomy (NCBI): domain Eukaryota; kingdom Metazoa; phylum Chordata; class Amphibia; order Anura; family Rhinodermatidae; genus Rhinoderma; species Rhinoderma darwinii. The sequence continues at coordinate 225,757,263 of NC_134687.1, forward strand.
CCGGGACTTTATGTTCCTTCGAGACGGTGTGGCATGAGTGGGTTGACTGGTTGGCTGGTGGCGTTGTTAGATTTCTTGGGGCATATGGTGGAAGTGGGCTGGTTAATTGTTTTGTGTTGGCCCTGGTCTTTGGTTTTAAGTCCAGAGGTGTCAGGGATGTCACAAAAGATTTCCTGGTTGGAGGGGTTATGGGAGGGGAAAGTCATTTCCAGATGGTCGGCGCCCGGTGTCTTTTTCTCTGCTGTAGTAGTCTGTATAGTTCTCCAGACTAAGTGGTTTTGTTTTAGTTGGCCTTTTCCTGGGCGTTTTTTGGAGCTTTACGGGTGAGTGAATTGGTTGCGTCTAGCTGAACCAGACAGGGAAGTTTGTTGGCTGAGGATGGTGTATTGCTCGATAACAGGGATGAATTTTGGATCCGGCAGTCCAAAACTGCTCATTAGGGTTGGTATAGGTGTTTGGTCTTGGGTGTTTCCCCAGGGGCATTGATGTGCCCTGGGTGCTGCCTTAACCATTATTGGTCGGGGCAAACTTTTGGCTTCTGGCCAGTTTTTGTGCCATTCCGTTGTCTCTCTACTCTCTCGTTATCAGTTTACATGGGTTTTTCGTAAATATTTGCGGGAATTGGGGCTGGATGGTTTTGTTTCTTCCTCCCAATAATTCTGCATTGGCACTGCTACGGAAGCGGCTGGATAGGGCCTTGGCCTGAATGTGATTTGGCGGATGGGTAGATTGGAGCCATCTGTGTGTTTACGGCAGGGTGTCGTTTTTTCCCGTTGGTCTGGGCAGTTTCTCGGAGACTGCTGCGATTGTAATTGTTTTTTTTTCTCATCTACCCCTTCCCTCCTTTGTGTTGTATTTCTTACTTAGTTTGTGTTTGTCTGCTTTTATTTAGGCGAATCTCCTCGGCTGGTGTAGATATTGGGGCATTCTTATGTTCATTGGGGAGCAGTACGAGTGGATGTTCATACTGATGGTAGGCAGATGGGTTTCCCCAGGGACGTAGCTGTGCTGCTCTGGTTGGGTCAGAGAGGTATGCGTTGGAATCATGAGCTGTCAGACTTCAACCGTTATGCCTACTTGGATAGGGCCCGGATGTTATTGTTTTATATATGTCAGCGCCAAAAAATATTCGTAATCTCCCCCCATTGATTTCAATGGGAGGAAAGGGCAATCTTTTTTTGGATGACTTTCAGTCGCTCGCGGGAAAAAAAGATGGCATGTCCTTTCTTGCCGCAGTTTCCGCCTCTAACCTTCTATTTAAATCAATGGGAGGCAGAAAAAACCTGCGATGCTCGTTTCCAAGTGTTTTGCACTGTGTTTTTTGCTCACGGTTCTTGCATTATCTTAAATGGCCGTGGGTGAAAAACGTCAGTGTGAACAGGGCCTTAGGGATTCGGTGGTCGAGGGGATAATAAAGGGTAATATATGAAAGACGGGATTGGGTGGTTGGCCCTCTTCGGGGAAGGTAAAGGTTCAAGGACCAAACTCTTTAGAAGAGTCAAGAAGGCCCGGACCCAAGCCGCAGGCTGTGGGGGAAGGCCACATGACCATGGAGATAGGAGATGAACAGTTAGTGGGCGGAGCTAATAGAAGTATATCCGGTATATCTGGGACATTGAGGCGCCAATTGCAGAGGAACGCAGCAGGTGAAGCGTCCCACTCACCCTCCCTGATTGTGGGTACCATATTTTAAGTTGCAGGGGGTTGTGTTTTCGTATGTGATGTCACGGCACTGGCTGGTGGGTTGCGGGTCTTTGGAGTTAAATTAGTGCGGGAGGGATTCAACGTGGGTACTGTTCCTCCCAAATTGTACAATATGGAGGGTCTGGCTTATTTTGGGCTCCTGCTGGGTGGTGTCCCGGGGAGCAGGTGTGAATTATTGGCCATCTATATTTAGTCACGCTGCCCCTGAGCCTGTGGGGAATTGGCTGGGTGTAAAATGACACATATGAACAGATTGGCAGGGCCAGATGCTCTTCATAGCTCCAAGGACCTCTTTCCTTCGAGTGATTGGTCAGAGTGTGTGAAAATGTTTTATTTTGTTATATTTATTGTATTTTTGTATTGGTTGTTATGTTTGTAAATAAACTGGCAGCTATGGTCAATTTTATCCAATCCTGAGTCTTGGTTTTATTTATTAGGGATTTGGTGGTCGAGGGGAGAATAAGGGTATATGTATGAAAGATTGGATTAGGTGGTTGGCCCTCTTGGGGTAAGATAAAGGTACATGGACCGAACTCTATCATCCCTCAGTATAATAGTGATACTTGAAAAAAATATTATATTTGCTTTTACACCAGGTAAATACCATTAACTGGTTGCCGACACAGGACGAGAATACTCGTCCTGAGCGGCGGGTACTTCGCGCATTAGGACGAGCATTCTCGTCCTGTGTGACAGCCATGTCCATGGGCAATCAGGAGCGGGGCAATGGCTGTAATACACAGCCGCAGCCCCGCCATTAACCCCTTGAATGCCAAGATCAAAGCTGATCGCGGCATTCAAAGTAAATAAGAGAACGGGGGAAAATCCCTGTGACGCGATCAAAGCCCATAACTTCTATGGCCAGACAGCCCATGGTCCATTGAAGGACCCCAGGGCTGTTTGACCATATTTCCTGTTGTTAGGGCATACTGAGGTATGCCCTAACAACTGCCTGTGTCGAATCAGTTAACAGGCTAATGTACTGTATGCCAGTACATTACAGTTAAAAAATAAAAATGAAAAATCCTTCCATGGAATAAAAAAAAAAAAAGGTAAATTAATAAAAAAAAAATTATCTTAAATAAAAAAAAATTGTAAAAAAATACACAGAAATACACATTTTTGACAATAAATGTAATAATACAGACGTATTTGTTATCGCCATGACCATAACAACCTGTTCAACAAATGTAAAAGATTATTTATGATGATCGGTGCATGGCGTAAAAAAAATTAAAAAAAAATAAAACGGCAGCGGAACTGCTTTTTTTTCTGCATTATCGCCAAAATAAAAAATTTAATTAAACGATAATGTATTTGTACCAAAAAATGGTACCTACATAAAGTACAACTAGTCCCACAAAAAAAGAGTCTCATAAAACTAATAAAAAAAAACTGATCGTCGGGATGCAAAGAGGGAAATATAAAAAAATTGTTCTGTCCTCAAGGCCAAAATAGTCCATGTCCTTAAGGGGTTAACTAATTTATATTAATTCCAAAGGGAAAAGGGAATTGGAAAAAGATGGTGTAATGAATAAAAATTAACTTTTATTAAATATATCTAAGATATATCAAAGCACAAAGTAAAATTTTGGTAATATTCTTACCCTTAGGGGGGATTCACACGAACGTGTATTGGGTCCGTGTGGGCCGCGTGGTTTTCACGTGCCACGCACAGACCAATACAAGTCTATGGGGCAGTACAGACAGTCCGTGCTTTTAGCGCAGCGTTTGTCCGCTGCGCAAAAAGCGCGACATGCTCAATATCTCCGCGTATTTCGCGCATCACGCACCCATTCAAGTCAATGGGTGCGTGAAAACCACGCAGGTCGCACGGAAGCACTTCCGTGTGAACCGACTGAAACAGCGCACCAGCTGTCAAAAGGATGAATGTAAACAGAAAAGCACCACGTGCTTTTCTGTTTCCAAACATCCAAACGGAGTGTCTTTGAGATGAGCGAACCCGGACAACCGAACCGAGGTGTCTTTGAGATGAGCGAACCCGGCAAAAAAAATTCCGGTACGCGACGTCAGGAGATAGTCACTGTCCAGGGTGCTGAAAGAGTTAAACTGTTTCAGCACCCTGGACAGTGACTTCCGATCCCAATATACATGAACGTGTAAAAAAAAAAAGAAGTTCTGACTTACCGATAACTCCCGGCTTCTTCCTCCAGTCCGGCCTCCCGGGATGACAATTCAGTCCAAGTGACAGCTCCAGTCAATCTCAAGCTAAGCACAGGCTGCAGCGGTCACATGGACTGCGGCGTCATCCATGGAGGTGGGGCCAGATGTCAAGAGAGGCGCGTCACCAAGGACGCGTCACCAAGGCAACGGCCGGGAGGGTAGTTCCCGGTAAGTACGAACTTTTTCTTTTTTTTTAACAGGTTTCTCGATATTGTGATTGGCATTCACTGTCGAGGGTGCTGAAAGAGTTACTGCCGATCAGTTAACTCTTTCAGCACCCTGGACAGTGACTGACGTCGACTAGACTCATCTCTATGATGGCGGCTGCGCAAAAATCACGCAGCCGCGCATCATACACGGATGACACACGCAGCTGTCAAGTGGTTTTTGCGCGCGCAAAACGCTGCATTTTTTGCGCGCGCAAAAATGCAACGTTCGTCTGAATCAGCCATTAGAGATCAGTAGGTTGGATATCCACAGTCGTTAAACCAACCTAGATATTATAACTTCAAATTGTGTTTTATTTATCTAGTTGTTGCCTTTAAATATTATTTTAATGAAGTGCAAAATAAAACTTAAGGCTTTGTTCACACGGAGTATTTTGGGGGAGAAATATCTGCCTCAAAATTCCTTTTGGAACTTTGAGGCAGATATTCCTCTCCCTGCACGCCGATTTTCGCGGCAATTATCGCGCCGTTTTTCGCCCGCGGCCATTGAGCGCCGCGGGCATAAAACAGCGAGAAATACGCTTTCTCCTGCCTCCCATTGAAGTCAATGGGAGGTCGGAGGCAGAAGCGCCCGAAGATAGGGCATGTCGCTTCTTTTTCCCGCGAGGCAGTTTTACTGCTCGCGGGAAAAAGACGCCGACGCCTCCCATTGAAATCAATGGGAGGCGTTCTCGGGCCGTTTCTGCCGAGTTTTGCGACGCGGTTTCCGCGTCAAAAAACTCGACAAAATACCCCGTGTGAACATAGCCTTACTGTGATTTAGTAGTCTGGATATTTATTGTCTCTCTTAAACTAACATTCAAATATTATGTGCTGATACAATTTTTATGCATTTATGCAACATTCCATTCAGCGGTGTATACTTGGTAGATTGCCAAAAGGAGGACATTAAAGAGGCTCTGTCACCAGTTTCCGTATTACCCACCTAATCTAATAGGCGCTGTGTTGTAGATAACTACTGTGTTTTAAAAAAGTTTATTAGTGACAAAGTTATGAGCATTTGAACATTTATGCAAATTTTTTGTAAAAGCCCAACTGGTGCATTTTTTTTACTTTAACCAAGTGGGCGTTGTAAAGAAAAGTGTATGACGCTGACCAATCAGCATCATACACTTCTCTTCATTCATGTCCAGCTTTACTCACAACACAGCGTGATCTCGCAAGATCACACTGGGCCATCATTTACTTCCGCTGTTCCTTCACCGGAGCGTCAGGAGAATGACCAGACATCGCCTCCATCCAGGAGGTGGCTGGAGGCGATGTCTGGTTATTCGCCCGTCACTCCGGTAAAGCCCCCGCAGGATAAAGTGACGGCACAGCGTGATCTCGCTAGATCACGCTGTGCTGTGACTAAAGCTGGACATGAATGAAGAGACATGTATGATGCTGATTGTGTGGAATAACTGCCTGTCTTACAAGCAAATACATTTAAATTTAGAAAAATGATAATTTTTGCAATTTTAGTGTTTTTCACAATTAAAAACTGAATGTATTGAGCAAATGTTGCCAGAAACATAAAGTGCAATGTCTCACGAGAAAACAATGTCAGACTCGCTTGCATATGTAAAAGTATTCCGAAGTTATTACCACATAAAGTGAAACTTGTCAGATTTAAAAAATGAGGCTCTGTCAGGGAGGTCAAAAGTGGCCAAAGCGGGAAGGGGTTAAGCTAACAACCCACGTGACAATTGTATTCCACATGTTGATGATACATATAATACAAACTGACTGGTGTCTCTATACAGATAGCGGCTACAGTATAAATGTCAGTTCTATGAAACAGAATAGAGTCAGTGCAACATTGGTGGTCAGGGCGGCGTGTGGCTAATCCGCCTCTAACTGCACATACAGTCCTGGTTAAGAGATTAGTGGCTAAACTAAATTAACTAAATGACAGCAGTGATCCCTGAACTACCTATAGCGTCCCTATGCACGTTTCGCCGAGTGCACCTCGGCTTCCTGTAGAGCAGTACAAATCTTTCTCTCAAAAGATGTGGATCGAAGTCCAGTTAACAACAACTTTCTTATGAGATCCCAAACATTTGTGCTCACACGAAATTACATTGTTTTTGATGGTCGCTTTTTTCTTCAGACATAGGTTTCTTTTAGTAACAGCATGGTGATATTTGATCTTTGTGTGGTGGTATTACTTGGTAAAATTATAACTCTATAATTCTCTATGTTGTCTTTAAGACTAGGAATGTCCGTGCATCTGATCAACAAGTGAGGTAACGGAGTGTCTACAATTCCAATTGGATTCTTTAGAAGTCCTGTTAAACACTCGTTCACATTGGGGTGCATGTAATCAAGTTTTACCTGTACAAAAATCTTGTGCAAACATTGCGGCAATTCGTCAATTACTAGTAAAACAACAAGCAATTTTATTACGTAGTCCTCGGACCGGTGACATGTTATCAACACACACTCACTGCGTGTACGGCACCCTTAATGAGGTTAAATACCTTCAGAACCGATAAAAACACAGGGACATATACAAAACATGGAGGGATAGTGTGAGTGAAACATGGAGGGATAGTGTGTACGTCATGAGGCACAACGTGTATAGCCAGGTAGAAGCCTATTTGTGACGCCTTGATAATTCATAGAGCGGGCTACCCTGCTTGCTATGCCAAACAACAACACACCATGCTCTCCCAGCATCAAAGACCTGGCTGTGTCCAAGAGAAGCGAATATACATAATAATGAAAAATACATGGGGTATTGGTAATCATTTTGGCCAAAAGGACGCAAGCTCGCAATCCACGACAAGGATCCCCAGACTTGCGAGTCCCTAAATCCTAAACTGGAACAGAACGTTCCTGATGCACAAACAGAACCGATAAAAACACAGGGACATATACAAAAACACCGAAGAAGGCCATACTTACAAATGGACACAGCCAGGCCAGAAATGCTGATGAAAGGGCGAGCAGGTGCTTTAAATAATAATAATAGCCACTCCCACTAGTCTTGAGGGGAGTGGTGTGTGGTGCATGGGATGTGTAGTAAGAAATAATAAATGAATAGTGTGTGTGCAAGTGTAATACTATAAGTGAAATATAGGGGGCAGTAATAAATGAAGTGCCTCAATAGAAATATGTGTACGTCATGAGGCACAACGTGTATAGCCAGGTAGAAGCCTATTTGTGACGCCTGGCTGTGTCCAAGAGAAGCGAATATACATAATAATGAAAAATACCTGGGGTATTGGTAATCATTTTGGCCAAAAGGACGCAAGCTCGCAATCCAAAGCTTGCGTCCTTTTGGCCAAAATGATTACCAATACCCCAGGTATTTTTCACTATTATGTATATTCGCTTCTCTTGGACACAGCCAGGTCTTTGATGCTGGGAGAGCATGGTGTGTTGTTGTTTGGCATAGCAAGCAGGGTAGCCCGCTCTATGAATTATCAAGGCGTCACAAATAGGCTTCTACCTGGCTATACACGTTGTGCCTCATGACGTACACACTATCCCTCCATGTTTCACTCACTTGCACCCCATTATCCATTTATTTCTATTGAGGCACTTCATTTATTACTGCCCCCTATATTTCACTTATAGTATTACACTTGCACACACACTATTCATTTATTATTTCTTACTACACATCCCATGCACCACACACCACTCCCCTCAAGACTAGTGGGAGTGGCTATTATTATTATTTAAAGCACCTGCTCGCCCTTTCATCAGCATTTCTGGCCTGGCTGTGTCCATTTGTAAGTATGGCCTTCTTCGGTGTTTTTGTATATGTCCCTGTGTTTTTATCGGTTCTGTTTGTGCATCAGGAACGTTCTGTTCCAGTTTAGGATTTAGGGACTCGCAAGTCTGGGGATCCTTGTCGTGGATTGCGAGCTTGCGTCCTTTTGGCCAAAATGATTACCAATACCCCAGGTATTTTTCATTATTATGTATATTCGCTTCTCTTGGACACAGCCAGGTCTTTGATGCTGGGAGAGCATGGTGTGTTGTTGTTTGGCATAGCAAGCAGGGTAGCCCGCTCTATGAATTATCAAGGCGTCACAAATAGGCTTCTACCTGGCTATACACGTTGTGCCTCATGACGTACACACTATCCCTCCATGTTTCACTCACTTGCACCCCATTATCCATTTATTTCTATTGAGGCACTTCATTTATTACTGCCCCCTATATTTCACTTATAGTATTACACTTGCACACACACTATTCATTTATTATTTCTTACTACACATCCCATGCACCACACACCACTCCCCTCAAGACTAGTGGGAGTGGCTATTATTATTATTTAAAGCACCTGCTCGCCCTTTCATCAGCATTTCTGGCCTGGCTGTGTCCATTTGTAAGTATGGCCTTCTTCGGTGTTTTAGGTTAAATACCTTCCAATACCGTCTGAAATTCGCCTGCAAATTACAAATCCTTTTGAACCTGAGTGGGGAACACATTATTACTAAACTTAATTACTGTACTACTTAATATTTAACCCCGTGATGACTGCTGTATAGAGTTTTTACGGTGGCCACTCAGAGTAGTTCTTCAGAACATGCCTTCCCAAATTGGTCGCTCTGCTCCTGAAGCCCAGGTTCTTGCTAACAGCCTCGGGCTTCAGGGCAACGATCAGAGACCAATAGCAGTGGTCTCCAGTCATGTTTAACCTCTCAGATGCGGCGGTCAATAGCGACCACCTCCACCAGCGCGGGTTTCCAATGGTTTTTATGGCAGTCACGGGCCTAACAAAGACCCCCAGATCTGCCTTTAGTGAATGCCTGTTAGGCCATGCCATGTTAAAGACTACGAGTTGCCCTGAAAAGAAAAGCCATAATACATCTATCTCAGCAGAAAAATAAAAAAGTTATGGCTCTTAAAGTATGGCGACGCAAAAACAAAAAACTGTGTAAAACATAAAATACTATATAAATTTGGTATTGCCGCAATCATAACGACCAGCTGAATAAAGTTATTATGTAATTTATACCACACAGTAAACGGCGTAAATTTAAAGTGCAAAAAATGATGCCAAAATATTTTTTTTTTATTACCCCAGCATTAAAGTTAATAAAAGTTCATCAATAAATTATATGTACCCCAAAATGTTGCTATTAAAAGATACAACTGGTCCCGCAAAAAAACAAGTGCTCATACAGCTATATTACGGAAAAATAAAAAAGTTATAGCTCTTTGAATGCGACGATGAAAAACTTAAAAAATGTTTCATACTTTGGGCAGAACTAAAATTGTTGCTTCCAAAACCATGCTAGTGAAGTGTTACAATTATGCAGTCAGCTTCATCTTAGAAGTTTGTATATCTTTTGTAATACTCATTAATGAAGGAATGTGGGCCAGGAGACTCATTATTCTTAAGTGATGTAAGTGCTAAATGAACCTCATCTTCCTTTATCGGCTTATTTAATTTCTCTCACTATTGTCCAACAAGGTTAGAAGTTTAACTGTATCTAAAAACCCATTTCTTGTATCCACAGATAGTTGGAGAGTATTATTACATTTCCTCAGGTTATTTAAATTCCCACAACACCAGAGATAAGTGTTAGCAATATTAGGTCTGTTTAACGCCTTAATGACCGGGCCTGAAAAGGTCTTAATGACCAGCTACATTTTTCAGTTTTTACCTCTCTGCATTTCAGCAGCCATAACTTTTTTATTTTTTCATTGACGTGGCCGTATGAGGCTTTTTTTTATGCGGGAGAAATTGTATTATTTTTTTTCAAAGTTTGGCGGTAGAAAAAAAATTCTGTTTACGGCGTGAATATAAGAAAAAGCGATTCTCGACATCGCTTTTCTTGTTTATTTTTTATCCCGTTCACGTTCCACGCTAAATAGCCCATTCGATTAATTCTTCAGGTTATTAGGGTTGTTTAGATACCTAACATTTGTAGGTTTTTGGTTTTTATTTATTAGTGATGGGGAAATAAAATATATTTTATGCAAAATAATTACCTTTTTTTTTGGACCTTTTTTATTTTTTATCTTTGTTACTTTTTATTTTAATCCCATTAAGGGATAACTTTATTTACAACTTTATTTTTCACTTGTAATGTACTAGCATACTCTTGTATGCTAATACATCATACTCTGTCACTATAAACAGACAGCGTTAGGGTCCTTTGTAGGTCCCCAGGGCTGACTGCAGAGGGGTTCCCCTGGTGTTTGATCACGTCACAGTGTTTCTGATGACGAGATCAAAGTAGGGAGTTCCTTTTGATCTTGCCGCGGTCACGGACCGCGGCGATCAAAGGGTTAAACAGCTGGAGTCCGAATGTTTTACGACCCCAACTGTATTTAGCAGGCTTCTCTAAGATCAGGAGCTGTAAGTTACAGCTCCTGCTTAGAGGATGAGCGCTCACAGGAGCGCTCATTAGCCTCTTCTACAGCGATGCCTAAAGACGTCGCTGTAGACTAAGGACATGCACCGCCTGCCGTCAAAAGACGGTGGGCGGTCGTTAAGGGGTTCAAGAGGACCTGTCACTTCTTCTGACATGTCTGTTTTAGTAAATAATTGTATTCCCAATGAAATAACAATTCTGGAGCATCTTTTCTTAGAGCTCAATGTTATGCCGTTGCTCTGTTATTCCTCCTAGACATTTACAAATAAATTGACAAGTGGGCGCTACCAGATAGGGGTATGTGAGACTGTGTATGGAAATGCCCCTTTGACAACAATAATCATAACATTAAGTTGTCAATTTATAAATTACTAGGAGAAATAACAAAGGAATAGCACAATGCAGTTCAAAGAAAATATGCTTCAGAATTGTTATTTCATGGGGAATACAATTATTTACTAAAATAGGCATATTAGGAGAGGTAACAGATCCTCTTTAACCTAACCTTTCAGATGACTTTTCAGAAAAAATGTGAGTTGCCATTTTCCTTTGTTGCCAACGACGCCAGCACCATGTCTAGAGGTGTTACTTCTCAACGATACTTGTCTATATGTCTCTCTAATTAGTTTTCCCCTTTACAAAAATACTTTGGGTTGTATTTGTATGCCATAGTGTCACGATGGGTGTGTGGACCAACTGGGTTGTAACGCCGTAGCGGGATAGCAGCTGGCCAAACAGGATACCAAGGCAAAGTCTAAGTTCGAATAAGGATACCTGTGGCAATACAGACAGTAGTGATGGCAGGCTCGGATGGGACCTTGGCAGCAGGCAGACACCAGACGAGGTGAAATACAGCAAGCGCAGTATACGACACAAAACGACTCCAACTTTCTACGGCACAGGAACAAGGTAGCATGGGATACAGGCTACAAATAGCAGAAACGGGAACACTGGAAACTGGAAAACAGTAAGGGACCATTTGCAAAGACTAACACGGGTAAACACAACAACGCTCAGGCAATGAGTGAAGGAGCATCACCCTTCTTATAGTCCAGGGTGATCTAGGAGCAATCAGTAAAATCTAAAACATGTGTGTGCTCTGGCCCTTTAAGGCCGGGAATGAGCTCGAGCGCGCACCCTAGTGGTCACTGGACAGGACGGCCGCATCTGCTGGCATTTGTGGGGAGGAAGACGTCTGCAGGATGATAGGAGTCTGCTATCACCTTTCGTTTCATGCGGTCGACCGCCAGGAGAATAGAGGATCGAGTTTGCTGCCAGATCTGTATGAAGTCCCTGAATGCAGAGTCCGCTGCAGGCACCTGCGATATAACTGACACTGGGAGAGGGATTCGTGGGTGTTGGCCGTAAACGATGAAGAATGGTAGGGTTCTTGTGAACTCGCTTGTATGGTTGTTGTCACTGTATGACAGGACGGTTGCATCTGCTGGCATCTCTGGGGAGGAAGACGTCTGCAGGATGATAGGAGTCTGCGGTCTGTGACCGTGGACGTTACACATAGTCTATCCTATTTATCTTTGCTGAAACATTCTTTATTGCTGTATAAGAATTTGCCCAATTGGCTGCTTAATATCTTGTAACATCACCTATCACAGTCGGTTGGTTCACTTTGCCTGTTTGAATGCGCATATTTGTGTATTTGTCCATTTTCATGCATTATTGGCGCTTCATATATATTATAAACCCAGTCATTTACTTATCTTTCTGGGGTCTCATCTTACATTTATAACTACCCCGTACATATGTTTGTGTATGGCACGGTGGGCATTTAGGATTCTTTTGTTTGTATGGTTTGTAGTTGTGGGCCATATTCCTGTATTCCCTTTTTTTTAACCAACGGTTTGTATCTGTATATACATTTGATATACCAATCAAATTATATTTTTTGGCTAGGCCGCTTTGAGTATTCTTTTCCTCAATTTTTTTGGTTTGGCTTTTCAGAATAAGCTGACACATGAGGAATAACACTATTTCTGGCCATTATATTACTTGTATTCTGCATTCCTTTAGCAGTTTTCCCACTCTGCAGGCAAAGGGAGAACTCTTCTCTCCCTCTATTTATATCACATGTATAGAAGTTGCAGCAACGTTGAGGGCATTATACAGATGTAACGAGCAGTGTAGCTGTGAATCCAGCACTGGGGTGAGATATATTACACTGAATAGGAAGCAGCAACAGCATCTCTGTTTGTGACTCTCTCTGCCTCTCTTTCTCTCTCTCTCTCTCTCTCTCTCTCTCTCTCTCTCTCTGCACCTGCTCCCTCCTTCATCATAGACTTGTATGCAAAGCTGAAGCCTCATCCTTTAGTGGGCTGATAGTCTGTCTCGTCTTGAAGAGATAGAAAAAACAGTAAATTCAGAGCGAGTCAACAGTTAGGTGGGGGATGGGGGAGTCTGATAAGTTGAGAAAGAGGCTAATAAGATCTATTACATTCGTATATTCGCTTGTACTATTGATTTATGCAAAGTTTGTTGAAAGTCAGTGACCATTTAGGTTAGCATTATGAGAATTTGAAAAACGTCTATACTAGTTCTCTACCAGTAAGATTTTGTAGTGCCATCTCAATTCCATCTATCCAAGCTTCATGAGTAAAAGTCATACATTTAGTGTAAAATGTCAATGTAATTTGCAACACATTGTAGGCACACCAAATGGAGAAGATGAGTAACTCAATTAACTTCTGTTTAAGAGAGATGTCACAAATGTATATTTCATTGTCGATTGTAAATGATTAATGGCATTGTTTATTATTGTGTTACAAAAAACTTCTCCAATAACAAAAGATTTTAAAAGAAAAATCAAGGGAGCAGAGAGTTTTGGGTTTTCTCAGTATAATGTCCTTTGAACTCTACCTGTAGACATATGAAATCATTAATTTGACATATGACATCATAAATCATTTATTTATAATAATATGCATTTGGGCATAGTCAGATCATGTAAAACAGTGGTCCCTAACCTTTCGTAGTACGTGAGCCACTTTCAAGTATGACTTTCAAGGTTGAGCCACATTGAATATTAGAAGTGAAAGAGTGATATAAGACCTAGTGTTTTGGTTTTACCCTATTGTTACTGGAAAATTATATAATTATTACCCTAGTACCAAGTTCTTGTAATAGTATGGCATCTTTTTTTTAAATCAAACCAATTTTATTGATACGAACACAGAAAAGAAATAACATAGTAACATTCACATTTCAATTTTCCAGCATCGTATACAATAATGACAGCATATCAGGAAATCCCCAACTTCCCCCCTTTCCCCCCTCCCCGCACGGCCCCCCACTATATCTCCGCCCTTTGTTTCTAGTACCATTCCTGGTCAGAGCACATTTCTCTTATCAAGTTTCCCCACCACCCCTTTTTGCTCCAGACTCTATCACCTCCAGTTCCTCAGACGACTCTCGCCCTTATTCTGCTCAGTTCAGGTGTCAGCACCTCAGGACAGGCCATCCATCTGCTCCATTGTTTCTCAAATTTTTTTTACGTGCCCCTTTTAGAAAATATCTTATGCTCCATCAGGATATTATAGTTCACCATTCCTACAGTTTCCCTCATCCCTTGTGGTTCCTCATCCAGCCAGTGTTTAGCAATGCATTTCCTTGTTTGATATAATATCTTGGCAATTGCCAGGTTTGCCATTCTGTCACTCTCCAATTCTCCCACTGCTCCCAACAACATAACTTTAGGGTCTGCCGCCAATTCCCGACCATACACCTGCTTTATCAGATCCAATATTTCCCCCCATAGGGTCCTCAGAGCCTCACATGACCAAAACATATGCAGTATATCCGCTTTCTCTTCCGTGCACCTAGGACATTTAGCATCCGCTCTAATACCCATCTGTTTTAATACCCACGGGGTGCGATATACTCTATGTATCAGGAAGAGTTGTGATCTCCTCTGCGCCAGACTGAGCGATAAGTGACATGTGGATGCTAATATCTCCTCCCACTCCTCCTCAGTCAATGGACCAACATCCTGTTCCCATTTCGCTTTTACCAGCATCATTGGGTTTCCCAGGTGTTTGGACAGCAAGCTCCTGTACGCCATTGAGATCAGGCCTTTGGTCGTGTCAGCCCTTCCCACATACTCCAGGACCCCAAGAGCACAGACCGTCAGGTCCACCACATGCGCCTGTGCCTGTAGGGCATGACGGATCTGCAAATATTGATAAAACATATTGTACTCTAGTGGAAATAGGTCTTTCAACTGCTGAAATGATCTCAGCCCGTTATCATCATACAAGTGTTGTATTCGTCTAACCCCTGCCAATTCCCATTTTTGCATGCCCTCTAATTGGTATAATTCCCACAGGACCGGATTATGCCATAGGGGAGTATATTTGGTGCACATTCCCACTCCCAGGATCTGTTTGCATTGCCACCATACTTTATGTATCAGGAGTAACGTTGGTTTAGCACTCGCCAATCTCTTAAAGGTATGCGCTTCCAGACTCTCTAGTGGATTGTGTCCTCCCCCCATGTATGACAATAAACGTGCACTGGCACCCCAAGTCTCTGTGTCCTCCCATCCCTTAAATTGTTGGCTCTGGGCAGCTAGGTAATATATCCAGGCATTTGGCAGCGCGACCCCCCCTTCGTCTTTGGGCAATTGCAATTTCTCCAATTTAATCCTTGGAACCCCTTTTTTCCATACCAGATCCCGAAAGAGATTGTGCAATAGTGTGAACCATTGCTTAGGTATCCATACTGGGGAGTTATGAAGAATGTATAAAACTTGAGGCATAAGGATCATCTTGATTAGGTTAGTCCTCCCCAGAGCAGAGAGCGGGAGCCTGTTCCAGGCATCCACCTTTTGTTTCACCTTAAGCAGCAGTGGTGAGACATTCAAAGACATATAGTCTTGGACCCTAGCCGTCACCTTAACCCCTAGGTACGTAAATTCAGAGACTATCGGAATCCGGATTCCCACTCCAGTATCTACAATATTCACTGTATCAAGTGGCATCAAAGCAGACTTGGTCCAGTTAATATTTAATCTCGAGAACTCCCCAAACCTTGTGATCGTATCCATTACTACCTGCAGTGTATTCTCCGTGTCCGTCATATATATTAAAATGTCGTCTGCATATAATGAAATTTTTTCCTCCATTTCCCCATATTGCAAGCCTCTTATACGCTCCTCCTGTCTTATGAGGCACGCCAGTGGCTCCACCGCCAAGGCGAATAGTAATGGTGACAGTGGGCACCCCTGTCGTGTACCCCGGGCCAGTGAAAATTTCTCAGACATTGCACCATTCACCCGTATGCGGGCTGTAGGGGCCACATACAGCAACTGTACCCACTTTACGAAGTTAGGGCCGAATCCCATCTTTTCTATTACCCGCCATAAATACCCCCATTCTACGCAGTCGAACGCTTTTGCAGCATCTAACGTTAGCACCGCCCTTCCTCCTTGCTCATCCAGTGCCGCCTGAAGATTTAAAAACAGCCGCCTGAGGTTGACCGCTGTCGATTTGGAGGGCATGAACCCCGACTGGTCTTCATGCACAACATGCTGTACCACCCTGTTCAGCCGCAGTGCCAATATCTTTGCCAAAATCTTGACATCCGATGTCAACAAGAATATTGGTCTGTAGGACTCCGGTAATTGACTGTCTTTCCCCTCTTTTGGGAGAACCACTATCGTAGCCTCATATAGGGAGTCTGGTAGTTTACCTCTGTCAAAACTATCCTGCAAAGTACTCAAATATTCTGGCGCTAGTTCCGTCCCATATTCCTTATAGATTTCCCCCGGTAACCCATCTGGACCCGGAGCTTTCTCATTTGCCATATCTCTTATCACCTGTTCCAACTCCTCTAGTGAAATAGGGGTCTCCAAACTTTCACGGTCCTCCCGGCCCAAGGTAGGCAAATTAATGTTTCCCAGGTACTCGTCCAATTGCTGTGTGTCGTAATGCACTTTGGATGTATATAGGTCAGTGTAAAACCGCTGGAATATTTGCAGGATTTGCCCCGTGTCTGTCTCCACCCTCCCCCCCTCCCCCCTAAGGCCATGAATGTAATTATTGCCCCCATGCGGTTTTGCCATCCTAGCGAGTAATCTCCCCGCCGTTTCCCCTTCTTCATAATATTGCTGTTTAAGGAATAGTCGTTTATTATCTGCCATTGTTAGTTGGTGATTTTTTAACAACGTCTGTGCCTCCACCCAATGTCTAAGTGTCTCCTCGGATCCCTCTTCTACATGTCTCCCTTCTGTTTCTGTCACCCGATCCTCTAAACTTTCTCCCAACTGCCTGGATTTAGTTTTAATTTGTTTAATATTTTGAATGAATACTCCTCTCAGCCAGGCTTTCATGGCATCCCATAACACTCCCCGCGGCACCGACTCAGTATTAAAATTAAAATATTCTTTTATCAGGTTCCGTATTTCCTTGCCATCCATCAATCTTAACCAAAATGCATTCAGCTTCCAATTCCCGGGGTTCCTGGTATACCTTACACCCACTTCCAGCGTCACCGCCATCGGAGAGTGGTCTGACAACGCCCTCTGTAGGTATTCTATTTGCGCTATGTACGGCACCGCTGAAGCTGAGCACGCTACCAAGTCTATTCGCGAAAGTGACTGAAATGTGGATGATGCACACGAGTACTGCCTCACCCCTGGATGTTTATCTCTCCAAATATCCCGCAGACCCAATTCCTCTATTAATCTTCCAAAGGCGGTCAGGTCTCCTCTTTGCCCTCCTCCTCCTCTATGAAACCTATCCAACCCTTCAAACATCACTGCATTAAAATCCCCCATCACAATTAGCGGTACCTCAGGCCACCTGGAGAGTTTCTCCGTAACTCGTTTCAGTACAGTGCTAGAATATGGCGGAGGGATATACAACACTACCAGAATACACTCCCAGTGATATATAGTACAGTGCACTCCCACATACCTCCCCTCCTCATCAGAGAAGGACGAATGACAGACAAAGGGAAGACTCCTGTGTATCAGCAAACTCACCCCCCTGGAATAAGTCGTATGAAAGGAGTGAAACCCATGTGCGATCCACACTCTCTGCAATAAGGATACAGACTCTCTGGTCAGATGCGTTTCTTGCAGCCCCACTATCAGGGCATTTTGCTGTTTAACCCAGTTAAAGATTGCCTGCCGTTTCCTAGCTTCCCGTATTCCCCGGACGTTCCAGGATAGACATTTAACCGATCCCATCAGGCGTCATATCTTTAAGAAATCTGTTACTCCTCCAGCCTGCTCCAGTCAAGATATTAGGCCGTGCGTTCCCTCCCTCCTCCCCTCCCCCCCCAACAAAACCTCCCCTCCGAAAAGGGTCAGAGCGACATGTACTGTCTCTCCTATCCAGCAGAAACGCACCATACTGGCATCTCTCTTTGAACCGTTTAACTTTCTCACCACTTCCAGTGAGCGCTGGCTCCCACTGCTATTCGCATGTATTAAACAATCCCACACAATCAGCAGATTTTACAGATACATTAGGTACCCAATAACATTCCCTCAATAACATTGCCGTCAGGTGCGGCCATTCTTGTTAAAAGGATACCACCCTGCGGTGTTTCAGACAAGGGTGTTCACACACTTCGGAGAACTGCATAAGAACATATAATATGCTACAGTCCCGCAAACGCCAACATGGCTCCAGACTTCACCACCCAGGCGGGCTTTCACGCATCTTCTTCTCCAGCCGGTTTCCGCAACCGTGCCTCATTGCTATCCAGCCATCTTGCAGCCTCTCTGGGGTTCTCAAAGAATGAAGCAGTCCCAAAAGCAACCACCCGCAATTTGGCCGGATACATCATGGAGTATGGTATGGACAAGTTCCTCAGACGCTTCTTTACGTCCCAATATTGCAGCCGCTTCTTCT
Organism: Rhinoderma darwinii; assembly: GCF_050947455.1. Lineage (NCBI taxonomy): Eukaryota > Metazoa > Chordata > Amphibia > Anura > Rhinodermatidae > Rhinoderma > Rhinoderma darwinii. The sequence goes on from NC_134687.1 coordinate 225,775,575, forward strand.
GTACCTCCGCGGAGAAATCCGGATAAAAGGATATTTTGGCGCCATTGATGGAGATATCCTGCCGTTCCCTTGCCTTCCTCAGGATCTTATCTCTGTCCTTGTAGTGCAACAGCTTCACTAAGACCGGCCTCGGGGGCCTCCCCGGTGGTCCCGGTCTGGTAGGTACTCTGTGCGCTCTTTCAACAGCATATAAAGGAGACAATTCATCCCGGCCAAACTGCTCCAGCAGCCATTTTTCAAAAAACTCATCCGAGTTATTGCCCTCCGTTATTTCCGGCACTCCGACCAAACGCACGTTGTTTCTGCGTAGCCGATTCTCTAAATCATCCGCCTTAGCCTGCAGGGCCACCACCGCCAAGGACTGAGACTGCACATCCCGCCTGAGCTCCGGCAGAACATCTTCCACTTCAGACACTCTCCCCTCTATAACTGTGGTTCTTTCTGCCACTTTCTGTAAATCATTACGTAACAGCAGTATATCTTCCTTCAGGCTTCCCACCTGCCCGGTCAGCACAGATAAAATTGAGGAGTTCTGCTTTACCGCAGCGAATATATCCGCAAGGGAAGGCTCCTACACCTGGTCTCTCCTGCTATGCGTTCTGCCGCCATCTTCCTCCACACGCCTGTCCCGCCGCTGACTCCCCAGCTCTTCCTCCTCCTCACTCACCGTGTCCTCTCCCAGCACGGAGTATCTGGAACCGGAGGCCATGCTGTCTGCCTTCCCACTGCCAGCCACCGGCGTCTTGCCTGCTGCAGATCCGCTCGCACGAGGGGTTCTTGCAAATCTCTCCAGCCTGTCTGCCGCCTCAGACCGCATGTGCCTGCTCCTGCAGTCAGTCTCCTCGGCGCCATCTTGCCTTCTCGGCCCCGGACTCGCCGGCGGCGTTTTTTGCTTCTTAGAACGGGTCATTGTAGCTGTGTTAAGCGGTACCGACTCCTCCAGCCTCCCAGCCTCCAGATCAGTGAATATTACCCGGTAATTCAGGGATAATCTGTACTTTCAGGATGAATACAGCAGGAGCTCCAGCCACACACGTCCTCTTACATCTGCTGCTAGGCCACGCCCCTCATAGTATGGCATCTTTAGTGCACAGTAGTATCTGCAGCTTCCAACATCGAGATAGCCACATGTTGCTCCTGAACCACTGGTTTGGCGAAAATTGATGTAAAGCATAAGTGTACAGCCTGCAGCCCACAAAAAGTTTCTGTGCAACTCTTGGCAGGATAGACAGAAACATTGTTCAATATGACTGTTCAACCTTCCAAAGGTTGCACAGACACACTGTATCTCACTTATTTTCTATAGCCTTGCTCAGGGCTTCCCATCAGTCCTAGCCCCTGGCTTTGTCACCGCTGGCCCTGTCAATTGTATAGTTACAGCACTGGTCCTAACAAAGGCCCTTAAGGCTGTCCTGAGATAATGGGGAAATGTATTAAAAATGGCATTTAATACGTAAATTTTAATCTGAAGAGTGCTGGAATAAGATGTCTCTATTTTATTAATGTTTGTCCTTGCACCAGAAAGTCAAATCTGGCATAAACTATAGCAAATTTGGTTGGATCACAGATGAACACTCCCCCTCCCACTAAGATCTATTTACTATCTGCCGAGAGTGGTGCAAATGCCGCAGCAGTCTAATGTTTTTGCACAAATTACGAATTTTGAGTTATTTGTGACATTTCTACAGCAGAAAAATGGCCTAAAGCAAATAATACATTCCCCCCAATGTCTGTTAGGGCATAGGGCATAAGCCCTAACAGATATCTGTGCATTTTTTTAATTTATTTTTTAATTCTGTTTTTTATTTGAGATTAAGCAAATATACAAACACAGAAAAATGTGTCCGACCGATGCAACAATGGTCGGGGACAAAAAACAGACAACAGTAAAAGAAAACTAAAGGAAACAATCAGGTAGCCATAATCACTGAAAAAGCACCAATATAGAGGAGTAGATACAGAACATCAACAATGACATAACTTTGTGCGTATATATATTAAATAAATCCTGGCTAGGACAAGCAAGACATTTGGAAGGGTAGGGGGGGGGGGGGAAGAAGAAAAGGAGAGAGAGTGAAAGAGAGAGGAGAAAAAAAAGGGTGGAAACAATCAGGTTCCCTCTAAGATCATTCAGAATTACAGGACACTATCAGATGTCAGGAGAGACTTATATGAATCCAATGTCCGAAACTGGATCCAAGGGGACCATTCCGTGGAGAAGGTTTCCTTAGTACTTCGCAGCAATGCAGTGAGCTCCTCCATCCTCATGATGTCGTCCACTCTATGTAACCACTGTGCTATGGTTGGGGCAGCTGCTTTTTTCCATAGGACAGGGATACAGGCTCGGCCAGCATTGACCAGATGGCGAAGAATAGAACGAGTGTAATAATGCTGTGGAAGATTATTGATATGTTAAAGGAAGTGAGACAGGGATTTATCTAAGGAAATATCAGTGACCTGGCAGGCGAGTCTATGGACCCCCGACAAGAATTCTTGAAGGGCTGAGCAAGAACAAAATATGTGTAAGAGCGTCCCTACTGCAGAACCACAGCGCCAGCACATAGGGGAGGACGTGGGATAAATCGAGTTAAGTCTCTCTGGTACATAATAACAGTGGGACAATAACTTTTTCCTAGTCTCCTCGTATCTGTTAGCGATGCAGGACTTGTGGGTATAGAGAAGTGTGCGTTTTTTTTGTTCAGGGGAAAAGGTGGTCTGTAAATCCACTTCCCATTTAGCTAAGAAGGAGGGGTCATAGTCTACCGGAGGAGAGGCCAGGAGGGAATAACAACAGGATAGGGAGTGTCGACATAGACGCAAAGAGGATAAAAGGGTCTTGAAGGGTTTTTTGGCTCGGGAGTATGTTTTAGGCACAAGAGAGGAGAAAGAAAATGAGAAAGTTGCATACATCTCCAGGGGTCTAAAGTAGGGAGATCTGGGACAGTATCAAGGTCCTGGTTGGTCAGCCAATGATCTCCAGAAAGGAAATGGCATGCTCGGATGGATCCTCTAGAGTGCCAGGAATGGAAGAGAGGATCCGAGTGACCCGTCAGGAAGGCTGAGTTGCTAAGGATGGGGAATAATGGCGATGGGGAGGGGGAAATGTGGGTATGAGGAAAAATATGAATGCAGACCCGAAGAGTGGCTCCTATTGTGGGATGTGATAGTAGGTGATGGGACTGGGAAAGAGTCAGCCATGGAAGGAAGTCTAAAGGGAGTGGAGGAAAGGGCCAGTTCCAGAGCAACCCAGCATTTATGTGGGCCATGTCGACACCAGTCGATTACTCTCTGAAGATGCAAAGCCCCCTAATATTTCCTAATAATTGGAAGACCCAACCCACCACTGAGCTTGGGGAAAGAAGGAGAACGACGAGCAATGCAGGCGGGTTTGCCAGCCCAGATAAATTTAATGAGGTCTTTAGAGACTAGGTTACAATAAGAGACCAGAACGTGTATGGGGAGGGTCTACAAGACATACAAAAACCTGGGAAGGACATTTATCTTATAAATTGCACACCTACCAAACAATGTGTAGAGGCCCTTAGACCATCTACGCAGATCTTCTCTGATATGGGACAGGAGGGACATATGGTTACGTTTGAAAATGGAAGAAATGTCTCGAGGGATCCAGACACCCAGGTATTTCAAGGTCGAGTTGGCCCAGCGAAAAGGGAAGGAAGAGGCTAGGGCTACTTGCTAGTCTACAGGAGGGGAAATGTTAAGGGCATTTTATAATTTTTTGCAGCATGCTTTTTTTTTAATATGTATGTTTGATGTAAGGCACATGTTGTGAATAGAGTCTTATATTGATATTAACCCTTTCATGAAAGGTCATTTATGTACCTGCGTACAGGTCAAATTTTCCATTTCTTATATGTACTTCTTTAAATTATGATATCTTTGCAACCACTTTGAATATCATAACGATTTGTACGTGATTCTTGTGAATTTCACAAGAAAAACAATGGTGTGCTTGGTTTTAACGTTACTTTATTTTTTCATGAGTTATTTACAAGTTTCTGACCACTTATAAAATATGTTCAAAGTGCTGCCCATTGTGTTGGATTGTCAATGCAACCCTCTTCTCCCACTCTTCACACACTGATAGCAACACCGCAGAAGAAATGCTAGCACAGGCTTCCAGTATCCGTAGTTTCAGTTGCTGCACATCTCGTATCTTCACAGCATAGACAATTGCCTTCAGATGACCCCAAAGATAAAAGTCTAAGGGGGTCAGATCGGGAGACCTAGGGGGCCATTCAACTGGCCCACGACAACCAATCCACTTTCCAGGAAACTGTTCATCTAGGAATGCACTTTGAACACATTTTATATGTGGTCAGAAACTTGTAAATAACTCATGAAAGAATAAAGTAACGTTAAAACCAAGCACACCATTGTTTTTCTTGTGAAATTCTCGATAAGTTTGATGTGTCACATGACCCTCTTCCCATTGAAAAAACTAAAGTTGGATACAAAATGGCCGACTTCAAAATGGCCGCCATTGTCAACACCCAGCTTGAAAAGTTTCCCCCCTCCCATATACTAATGTGCCACAAACAGAAAGTTAATATCATATTATTTAGGTGTATCCATATAAATGGCCCAACCTGTATATTTAATGGGAACCTGTCAGGTAGTTTTAACCCCTTGAACCACCCCCATGTGGTAATACAAGACCTGACAATATTTCCAAACATTCCCCTGTATATTTTTTTCAGATGAAGCAAAATCTATTAAATCAACTTTTAAAACGGTGCACACTATATGCTAATTACTCATTAAAGGGTCATGGGGCAGTGCTGTTATCCTGAAGAGTCACATAGTCCTGCCTCCAAACCCACCTTTCCATGCTTAATTGACATCCCCCTGACTGTTATACATCACTAGCAGTCTCCTCCAACTGTCTCAGATGCGCCATTACCTTGTATTACTTAGGTACGCACCGTGCAGTGAGGTGTACTCTGCCCGGCTTAGAAAAGTCAGAGGGATTTCAATCAAAATCTGGGGGACGCCATTTAGATTTTCACCTCAGGCAGCAGAAGAGCTAGAATCGGCACTGCCTGACGTCACTGTCCATATATGGGCAGTGACGGCAGGGGCTCACTCTAGGAGCGGAATCCCCAGCCAGTGCGTCGGCAACACTCTGACCAGGGGTTCTGCTCCTAGACGGAGCTTCAGTGTATTCTTGTATCTCAAGGACCCTAACATCAATGTACATATATGGACAGTAACGTCAAGGGCTTTTCCAAGACATGATCTGGCCGTGGACTCCATTGTGGAGAGAGCCGGCAGACAGGAAAGTGCCGTGCTGCACACATTAAAACCCGTTCAACGCTGCCAATCTAATATATATTTGGCAAAGACGTGGTGTCCTAGGCACAGTTTACTCCGCCCACAACTCGACCTGCAAGAAGCCTGTGAGGAAGGAGATGTGAGTGCTCAGTCTGTCTGTTGTTTGTGCCTCAATTTGTCTGTGTGTCTCTGTGTTTGTGTGTGTATAAGTTCCAGTATGTGTGTATGTGTGTCTTTATGCGTGTGTGCATTTGTGTGTCTAAGTGCCTATATATGTATCTGTACAGTGGCGTAGCTACATGGGTCGGAAAGGTCATAGTTGCGACCGGGTCCCCAAGCCTGCACCCCGCACAGGCCCCGCTGCCACACAGCACTGACTGCGCTTCCAACTGTATTTGCATCCTCAGGACGCAAATACAGTTCACTGCAATGCTGGAGCCTTGCTCCAGCATTCACTGTGCCGCGAGCGGCTCGGCGCAGGCAGGCGCGATGTAGTGACGTCATCGCGTCTGCCGGCACCGAGTCACTCACAGCACGGACCGGAGGAGAAGGATTCTCCACCCATCGTGGGAACGGGGATAGGTAAGTAATTGTGTTATTATTTTTTTATTAGGTACGTACATATGGGGGCATTATACTGGGTATGGGAGGGGGGCTCATATGGTTGCTGCTGAGGGAGAATTAGACTATATGGGGGCATTATACTGTATAGGACAGCTAAGGGTGCACTATACTGAATGGGACAGCTATGGGGACATTATACTGTATGGGGTAGCTATAGGAGGCATTATACTGTGGCCGCTATAATGGGCATTATACTGTATGGGGGCATTGTACTGTATGGGACAGCTATGGGGGCATTATGCTGTATGGGGGCATTATTCTGTATGTGACAGCTATGGGAAGCATTATATTGTGTGGGGCATTATACTGTATGGGACAGCTATGTGGGGCTTTATACTGTAAGGGGGCATTATACTGTATATGGCAGCTATGGGGGCATTATACTGTCTGGGGCATTATACTGTATGGGTCAGCTATGGTGGGCATTATACTGTGTGGGGCATTATACTGTATAGGACAGCTATGGTGGGCATTATACTGTATGGGACAGCTATGGAGGCATTATATTGGTATTGGGGGTGTTATACTGTATGTGACATCTATGGGGCATTATAGTGTATGGGGCAGCTATGGGGGGCATTATACGGTATGCAGGACATTATACTGTATGGGGCAGCTATGGGGGCATTATACTGTATGGGAGATTATAGTGTATGGCACAGCTATGGGGGGCATTATACTGTATGTGGCAGCTATGGGGGGCATTATACTGTATGGGGGCATTATATTGTATGGAGTGCATTATACTGTATGGGGGCATTATCCTGTATGGGGCAGCTATGGGTGGCAATATACTGTGGGGGCAGCTATGAGGGCATTATACTGTAGGGGCAGCTCTGGGGGGCATTATACTGTGTGGGGGCAGCTATGGGGCATTATACTGTGGGGTCAGCTATGGGGAGCATTATACTGTGAAGGCATTCATGGGTTTTGTCGGCAAGGCTTCTGGGCATAGGTGTGCGCAGGGGGTCTAGTGATGTTGGGAAGGGGTAGGGGGCCCAAGCTGAAATCATGCACCAGGGCTCATGAGCCTTTAGCTACGCCCCTGTATCTGTATGTGTAATACTACATTATTTGTACTCAGAGAGTTATCACTGTGTGTTATCTGTGGTGTTACATAGGACTGCAGGTGACATCTACTACATTATCAGTACTCAGAGTTATCACTGTGTGTAGGGCTGGGCGAAAAAATAAAATCTAGATATTTTTCAACCCCTTTATTTTATTCACGATTTTCTTATTTTTAGGAGTAATTAAGGAATTACTGTGCATGTAATTCCCTTATCTAAAAAAACAATACCAAGACACAATTCTTTTACATAAGAGAATTGCAGGCATAGTTATCCAATAATATATATTGATTATCAGGATTGTCCCTTAGCTGCTACGTGTGATCGCGCTCACTTATAAAAGGGACAATGCTGATAATCATCATATATATATTTGTCTCAGAGAATACAAAGAGCAACTATGAGTGCAGAGGAACGCCAGGAGCAACGAGAAACCAATTCCCAAAACAAGGTGTTAAGGAGGCAAAACGCTGAAGTAAGACAAGCCTGTATTGAACAACGTCGTTCTCAAAGAGCACAATTATAAATACTTATCGTTCCTTTTGTTAGCAAACCCGTGTAACGGGTTTTCTAAACTAGTGTTTATATACGTGACAAGTGCACAGGGCATCGGCAGTTGGAACGTATATAGCTGTATCGCTGACTAGAAGGGGTTAATTAGATAAATGCTAATAAAAAAATGAAGCTATACACTTTTCTGCCACATGAAATTATTAAATAAAATATTAATCATGCACAATTGTGAATACCAGAAGGCAGAATGGCAAAAAGTGTAAACCCCTGTAGCAAACATTTAAGTAAAATTTATTTTTTTAAAAGTCAAATGCACAAGAAAATGCTCAACAAAGTTTTTATTTTTTTTATTTTATTTAATATTTTTGAAAAGCACAAGATTGTTGTGTGCAAGCATCCATTTAGAGCCTAAAGTAAACATTTTCTTAAAGTAATGCAATTATGGGCTTTATAAGGAGAGGTATTTAAGTAGAGGCCTTGCTGCTTAGAATAGGGATCAATGTATACATTTAGCCTAAACGAAACAATTTGCATATAACAACCTCAATTATAGCAAGATTGGGAATAATTCAAATAAAACTAATTGCTCCCATTTCCTATAGGATAGCTTATTATAAAACAGATTTTCTGATGATAAGTAAAGTAGAATGTATCGCAAATAAAGAACATATAAAACTATAAAAGATGCAAGACATTTTTTTAAAAATACCAGGAGCTTCAATCAACACTTTCATTTTGCACTCAGCATGAATGAAACTTCAAAGGTTTATGAAGAAAGGGAGGAAAAAAAGCAAATTGTATTTGCTCGTCCACTGAAACTTTATGCCTGCCAGAACCATTTAGTGGGGCTGCTTAACAGCTTTGTTGAGGTGTTTATCCTTTTCGAGAGAGTTCATAGCTCTCGGCATTCAGGGCAATGGAAAAAGATTCAGACTATGCCAAGCATTCAGGACAATGTTTCCTAGTAAGAAACAATGTTGCAAGTGATCTGCATAATCTCTTCATCCTGCTGGAGATAGGGAGAGGCTGTGGATAGTGACATGTCAAATTTGACAGCTTTATTAAACCGGAAAAAACTATACTGCTGCTCCTGCTGCTTTACCATGAAGGCACAAATCCACAAATCCTTGAGAAAATTGCTTTTTATTTTTGGAAACTATAAGTAATAAGAGAAAGGAAAGTATAAATCCATAGCTCTTTTCTTATATGTGCTCGTTTCTGCTTTTTCACGAAAAAAGAACTGAGGTCACCACCATTCTTGAAGGTGGCTAACTGTATAAAACAGGAAAAATGCTTGTACAATAATATACTGAGTACACTTGTGAGAAGGCCATTGTTAGATTTGTAAGGGCTCATGCAGTAGTACGGAGCCGTAATATGGAAACCATAGAAATATATGGGTCTATGATGTACCTTGTATGCCTTCAATTTCATACAAAGGTAAAGTCCTAGAGAATTTCACAGTAAAACATTAGATATGTTCCATCAGATGCTGTAGTATGGAGGCATTCTCCCCTACAAATATCGCTTCTACATGAGAATATCTCCATAGTATGTGCCATACTGAGGCAACGTACACCGTGTGCCACCATACACTGCTCTGCCATGTTTTTTAAGCTTTAGACTGAAAAAAAAAAAAAGACACAATGCTATTTTAAACTATTATTTTCTTGCTATGTTGATTTCAGAGGTAGGCAATAAATGTCCCATGTAAGGTAGATGACAATTTGTCTTCATGTAAAGGTGAAAAACTTCCTTCCTGACTCAAAATACTGAAACCAGAATGAATCCCTCAATCATTTATTTGATCAAACAATGCAATACACAGTCGTCAGTCAGCTAGCTGCTATTTGCCATGCCTACCTCTGGATGGGGAGAGTATGGGGCGAGTTTGTGCTTGGCTTTTACTTTGCAAGTCAGAATAAGGCCTCATGCACACGACCGTAAAAACTCCCGTTATTACGACCCGTAATAACGGGCTCATAGACTTCTATTGGCGACGGGTGCCTTCCCGTTTTCTCACGGGAAGGTGCCCGTGCCGTTGAAAAAGATAGAACATGTCCTATTTCAGGCCGTAATAACGGCACGGACAGTCCATAGAAGTCTATGGAGCTCTCGTAATGACGGGTGGCTACATGTGTGCACCCGTCATTACGGCAGCGTTGCTAAGCGACGTCAGTAAATAGTCACTGTCCAGGGAGCTGAAAGAGTTAACTGATCGGCAGTAACTCTTTCAGCACCCTGGACAGTGACTACCGATCAGTATAAACCTGTAAAAAATAAAAATAAAAGACGTTCATACTTACCGAGAACTTCCTGCTTCCTCCAGTCCGGTCTCCCGCCCGTTGCCTTGGTGACGCGTCCCTCTCGACATCCGGCCCGACGTCCTGGATGACGTTTCAGGCCATGTGACCGCTGCAGCCAATCACAGGTCAATCACAGGCTGCAGCGGTCACATGGACTGCCGCGTCATCCAGGGATGTCGGGCTGGATGTGAAGAGAGGGACGCGTCACCAAGACAACGGCCGGGTAAGTATGAATTTCTTTAACTTTTATTACAGAAAGGGCTGTCCCTTCTCTCTATCCTGCACTGATAGAGAGAAGGGGCTGCCGATTAGTGCAGTGCTATTTTGCCGCCAAAAACGTGCCCGTAAATACGGGTGGAATACGGGTGACACCGGACCCATATTTACGGGCACGGGTTCGTAAATACTGGTGCAAAACGGGTCGAATACGTGTGACACCGGACCCGTATTTACGCCAGTATTTACGGGTGGGAAAAAATATGGTCGTGTGCATGAGGCCTAACATTTACATTCTACAAAAGATTAAGGAAAACATGATTGATATAAGGCACATGGAGAATATGCTCAGCAAAATAGATAGCTAGGGGGGATATTGCACCCAAGATATTGATCTTACATTTTTGCTAGTTTAAAAAGTCCAACGCAGGGGTGGGGTGTGCTTTTCATGATGTACCTTGTTTGTCCCGAGAGAAGCATCCAGTTTGTCCAGAAATGGCAATTCACTGTGTAACATATCCCTTATACAGTACATTATGAACTATATGGAGGGAGTAGAGCACAAACATTTTGTAGAGTAGGATTTTGTAGAATAATTATCTTGTAATCACTATTGGCTTTTATACTTCTTTACTGTATAGCTCTAACAATGTTTATAACAGAAGCCACAACGCAATGCCGGATCATGCGAGCACCGATAACCGATAACTTACAATGGGGTTTGTCAGGTTCTGCCAAGGCAACTATCTTTTTGAACGGACCCTCTGAAGCAGATGTTAACATAGCCTTACTTAAATGTAAAATCTGGACCACTGCATCCGGGAATATCATCCCACACATCAAGGTATGAATGAGGCCTTATTGTGATTGACTGGTATAGAAAACTTCTCTTCAAATATTATATTAGGGAATATTGAGCAAATTTAGGGGAGTCTCCAATTCAAACACAAGGTGGCTACAAAGCAAATTACACATACAGTTAACTGATTTCAGTGGGAACTGTGTAATGCTTCTTTTCACCTGTGGTGGTCCTGAACACTTGCTGCTGCATATTCCCACAGATAACAGCTCATGGAAGGGGGTTGCAACAGTGTGACACCATGTGATCAGTATATTGTCAGGGGACTCTTTTACAAAACGGGATTGTCCAAGGCAGACAACCCTTTTAAGACAATTTCTCAGATATTACAACTTGCATATACACTGCTCAACATTAAAATTGCAACACCATGAAGGGCAAGCGTAAGGTTATGCAAATCGAGGAAGTAGCAGGTGTCGCTAAGATCTGCAAATAATCAAATTTTTAAGCACCTAACTCCAATCTGCTACATCTGGGAGAGGAATAAAAGCCAGATTGAAAGCAACATTTTTTAGCCACATGAAACCTCAAAAATCGGATCAAGTAATGTGGAATAACTATGAGATGCCTCCTGTTCATCGACGTGCCAGTTATCGCCACTTGTTGCAAACTAAGAGGGACAGAATCCTTGAACTGAGAGACCTTGGTTTATCACTCCAGGAGATCGATACGTGCCTAGACCGAGATGTCAGCACTGTCCAACGTTGCGTGTCCCGGAGGTTGGGAGAACAACAACGAATGGGAATAACAGCAAGAGTTGCGCGTAGGCAAAACTCTACATGGACGGATTGTCTGATTGGAAGAATGATGCGCAGTGATCCATTCTGTACTGCAAGTGAAATTGGACGCCACATCCCAAGCCTAGGGCGGCAACCAGTATCAACTCAAACCATCAGAAGGCATTTACACGATATTGGGCTACGAGTCAGACATCCAGCTACAGGTGTTCCATTGACCACACACCAATGTCCTCAAAGGCTATCATGGTGTTCAGCAAGATGGCAGTGGAGGCTGAAATGGAGGTCTATCGTCTTCAGCGATGAGTGCTACTTTTGTCTCGGACGCAACGGTATCCGGAGATTGGTCTGGAGACCACGTGGGCAATGCCATGAAGAGGCCTTCACAAGAGAACATAACATCCGTCCTACTCCCAAGATTATGGTGTGGGGTGGCATAATGTACGGTAGCTGGAACCTCTAGTCATCATTTCAGGTACACTAACAGCTCGGCGTTAAATTGATTTGGTTGTGGAACCAGTGGTATGGCCATTTCTGCAAAGTGTCCCAGAAGCCGTTTCTCAACAGGGCAACACCAGGCCGCATGCTGCCTGTGTTCCTGTGAGCAGCCTGTTTGGCCTAAATGTGCTACCATGGCCTGCAGCGTCTCCGGACTTGTCTTCCATCGAGCACATCTGGGACGTCATTGCTTGGCAATTGCAAAGGGAGCTGCAAGCAGCGAATCATGATGATTTGCGTCCCTAAGTGCATTCAGCATGGCATAAACTTCCTCAGACAACCATTAATAACCTCATTGATAGCATGCCAAAGTGTGTAAATGCGTGTTTTCTGCACATGGAGCTCATACTCGATACTGAATAAATCAAGGTGTTTGGAAAATTTTGTCTATCGATCCGGTGATTTCCACAATTCCAAAAACGTTTCCTTCTTGGTGTTGCAATTTCAATGTTAAAGAGTGTAATAAGACATTAAAGTGTCTATGTACTAAAACAGAGTAAAAAAGACACGTCGCCACATAGTGCAGATAAGTAAGTAATGTAGGAGAGCAATAAATGAATATGTGCTCACCTTGTAATTGTAAATACTGGCAGGTATTACACTTGTAATATGAAGGTACACTGTGTCATGAGGAGGAATGCTGCTGCCCGGTCCCATACGCAAGGACCATAAGGAGTTGCTGGTAATGATAAAGTGGAACAAGGGAAAAGAGGGACCACAATGGCGCTGCTTAATAATGAAATTAATTCAAGTTACTGCCTTTTGTCATTCTGTTATTTAAGTTTTGCTGCAATTTTTATAACTATTATTATCAATTAACCCATGTCTATTTTATTTATATTTTCCCTTTTAATATTTGAATCTTTATGTCTGCATTTATATATCTTTGATGCTTTATTGCGGTATCCATTACATAACATTTGATCTTTGATCTTTGACCCGCCTCCCTGTGGCGTTTTTTTCAGTGCGTTGTCTTAATTAGTCCAATTAGTATAATTATAATGTGCTGTCATGTCTATATACATACACTACCGTTCAAAAGTTTAGGGTCACTGAGAAATTTCCTTATTTTTGCAAGAAAAGCACAGTTTTTTTCAATGAAGATAACATTAAATTAATCAGAAATACACTCTATACATTGTTAATGTGCTAAATGACTATTCTAGCTGCAAACGTCTGGTTTTTAATGCAATATCTACATAGGTGTATAGAGGCCAATTTCCAGCAACCATCACTCCAGTGTTCTAATGGTACATTGTGTTTGCTAACTGTGTTAGAAGGCTAATGGATGATTAGAAAACACTTGAAAACCCTTGTGCAATTATGTTAGCACCGCTGTAAACAGTTTTGCTGTTTAGAGGAGCTATAAAACTGACCTTCCTTTGAGCTAGATGAGAATCTGGAGCATTACATTTGTGGGTTCGACTAAACTCTCAAAATGGCTAGAAAAAGAGAGCTTTCATGTGAAACTCGACAGTCTATTCTTGTTCTTAGAAATGAAGGCTATTCCATGCGAGAAATTGCCAAGAAACTGAAGATTTCCTACAACGGTGTGTACTACTCCCTTCAGAGGACAGCGCAAACAGGCTCTAACCAGAGTAGAAAGAGAAGTGGGAGGCCCCGCTGCACAACTGAGCAAAAAGACAAGTACATTAGAGTCTCTAGTTTGAGAAATAGACGCCTCACATGTCCTCAACTGGCAGCTTCATTAAATAGTACCCGCAAAACGCCAGTGTCAACGTCTACAGTGAAGAGGCAACTCCGGGATGCTGGTCTTCAGGGCAGAGTGGCAAAGAAAAAGCCATATCTGAGACTGGCTAATAAAAGGAAAAGATTAATATGGGCAAAAGCAAACAGACATTGGACAGAGGAAGATTGGAAAAAAGTGTTATGGTCAGACGAATCGAAGTTTGAGGTGTTTGGATCACACAGAAGAACATTTGTGAGACACAGAACAACTGAAAAGATGCTGGAAGAGTGCCTGACGCCATCTGTCAAGCATGGTGGAGGTAATGTGATGGTCTGAGGTTGCTTTTGTCCTATTAAAGTGCGAGATTTGTACAAGGTAAAAGGGATTTTGAATAAGGAAGGCTATCACTCCATTTTGCAATGCGATGCCATACCCTGTGGACAGCGCTTGATTGGAGCCAATTTCATCCTACAACAGGACAATGACCCAAAGCACACCTCCAAATTATGCAAGAACTATTTAGGGAAGAAGCAGGCAGCTGGTATTCTATCTGTAATGGAGTGGCCAGCGCAGTCACCAGATTTCAACCCCATAGAGCTGTTGTGGGAGTAGCTTGACCGTATGGTACGCAAGAAGTGCCCATCAAGCCAATCCAACTTGTGGGAGGGCCTTCTGGAAGCATGGGGTGAAATTTCTCCCGATTACCTCAGCAAATTAACAGCTAGAATGCCAAAGGTCTGCAATGCTGTAATTGCTGCAAATGAAGCATTCTTTGACAAAAGCAAAGTTTGAAGGAGAAAATTATTATTTGAAATAAAAATCATTATTTCTAACCTTGTCAATGTCTTGACTATATTTTCTAGTCATTTTGCAACTCATTTGATAAATATAAGTGTGAGTTTTCATGGAAAACACAAAATTGTCTGGGTGACCCCAAACTTTTGAACGGTAGTATATACCTTTGTCAATTGTATGTATTTCACTTGCCTGATGTAGACGCCGGTCCGGTGTTGAAACGCGTAGCATCTTTCTTATCATTTTACCTTCCATTAAACATGAACTTGGTTTCATTTCATTATTAAGCAGCGCCATTGTGGTCCCGCTTTTCCCTTGTTCCACTTTATTAAAGGGTCTATGAGACTCACACACTAAAGTTGTGCCCAGGTTCCAATGTTAAACATGACAGGTGGGAAGAATTATTACCACCGATAGGTGAGGAGAAGGCAGAAGTCTGGTGAACAGAATATAATGCAGATTCTGTAACATGGACTATGAACCTACATATCAATAAAAACTGTTATTCCTAAATCAGAATGCTGTGTTCTTACATATTGACAGTTCTACTAGTTGTCCTATTTCTGTAATTATAGGGTTAATAGTACAGTGCTGTTGTACATTTTCATCTCTTGCCAATTAATTTCTCGGTTCATCAGCTAAAATACTTAACTACAAAATACTTTTATGTTCTACCAGTAGGGAGTGAACTATATGTAATCTGTGCTATAGTGATTAACCAGTGAAGCACACCAGCCTTGTGCTTAGTACAAATTTCATGTTATTGTACAGGGGACTACCAATAGATGGCGATGTTGTTTCCTTTAGAGTTTTTACATATCTTTATAATGTTCTGAGTCAGAAATGTTGAACGGTCAATCAGATGTTAGTATTACAGTTCTCCTTTGACTATTTGACATTACAAATAAAAACTTTCACTTTAAATACTCTAGGTATAACACAAGCAGCTTTGGCTTCAAGGTTGTTGCTAGGCTCTTTAAAGATCACTGCCACAAGCCCAAAGGCATAGGCACCCCCCTCCAAAAAACAAAATTATATTAAAAACATATAGCTGTATAAAAAAAAATTTGGACAACGTGATAGGCTTAGATACAGCAGCACATCAGCATACTGTCCCTGTATCTTACTTTATAAAGAAAATCAGTGCTGTGGGGCCTAGAATCTGTATCCATAGAGGCATCAGCCCTGCCCCTAAATAATTTGCCCCGTCATAATCACTAATGTATATGTAATGTACTGTACTGTACTGTACAGTACTGTGCAAAAGTTTTAGGCAGTTATAGAAAAATGCTGCAAAGTAAGATTGCTTTAAAAAATAGAAGTGTTAATAAAAAATTTTTGTCAATTAACAAAATGCGTATTTGGTGTGACCACTTTTTACCTTTAAAACAGCATCAATTATTCTAGGTACACATGCAAACAATTTTTGAAGGAACTCGGCAGAGAGGTTGTTACCAACATCTTGGAGAAATAACCACAGATCTTTTGTGGATGTAGTCTTCCTCAAATCCTTCTGTCTCGTCATGTAATCCCAGACAGACTCGATGATGTTGAGATCAGGGCTCTGTGGGGGCCATATCATCACTTCCAGAGCTCCTTGTTCTTCTTTATGCTGAAGATAGTTCTTAATGACATTGGCTGTATGTTTGGGGTCATTGTCCTGCTGCAGAATACATTTGGAGCCAATCACATGCCTCCCTGATGGTATTGCATGATAAATAAGTATCTGCCTGTATTTCTCAGCATTGAGGACACCATTAATCCTGACGAAATCCCCAACTCCATTTGCTGAAATGCAGCCCCAACTTGCAAGAAACCTCCTGCACCATGCTTCACTGTTGCCTGCGGACACTCATACAAACTGCCTTCTGTAATAGTCAAATATTTAAAATTTTAACTCATCAGTCCAGAGCACCTGCTGCCATTTTTTTGCATCCTAGTTCCTATGTTTCCTTGCATAGTTGAGTTGCTCTGCCTTGTTTCCACGTCGAAGGTATGGCTTTTTGGACGCAATTCTTCAATAAAGACCACTTCTGGCTAGACTTCTCCAAACAGTAGATGGGTATACCTGGGTCCCAATGGTTTCTGCCAGTTCTGAGCTGATGTCAGTGCTGGACATCTTCCGATTTAGAAGGGAAGTAAGCATTATGTGTCTTTGATCTGTTGCACTAAGTTTCCTTGGCCAGCCACTGCATCTACTGTACTCAACATTGCACGTTTCTTTGTTCTTCTTCAAAAGAGCTTGAACTGCACATCTTGAAGCCCCAGTCTACTTTGAAATCTTTGCCTGGGAGAGACCTTGCTGATGCAGTATAACTAGCTTGTGTCTTGTTACTGTGCTCAGTCTTGCCATGGTGGACCTGTGACATGAAACGGTCTTCCACAACCTCTCCTTTGTAGCAGAGTTTGGCGGTTCCTCACCCAGTTTTGAGCCTCCTACACAGCTGATTCTGTTAAATTTAATGACTGTGTTTCATCCTATGACAATGATGATCATTATAATCTGTTTGGTATAATTGCTTAATCATACACCTGACTATAATCCCACAAAATCCATAACTTTCTGCAAGTGTACCTAGAAGAATTGATGCTGTTTTGAAGGAACACCAAATATTGATTTGTTCTAGATTTTTTCTTCTGTTCATTAACTTTGCATTTTGTTAATTTATAAAAAAATCTATTAACATTTATTTTTCTTAAAGCATGCTTTATTTTTTGCCCAGTACTGTATATATGTGTGGCTATATATATATATATATATATATATATATATATATATATATATAGCCACACATATTTATGTATACTATAAATACATTGCTGTGCTGATTCTACATCCAATAAAGTATATGGCAGCAGACTGTACTTTCTCTCAGCATATAGAATTAGTGCAGCAGTGACTACTAACTAGTATACACTTCACACATAGCTGCTCTTATATATTATAAAATAACAGGACACCAGTCTGAAAATATTGCTGTCCTTATAATTAGGAGAAAAACAAACTTTACATATAGCATATAAATGTTTATTTTTCTATCATTTAAATCATTCTGTATTTCCTCAAGTATTGTGCTAGATATCATAAGATATAACTACACCGATAAGCCATGATATAAAGATCACTGACAGGTGAAGTGATTAACATTGATTATCTCTTTATAATGGCACCTGTCAAGGGTGGAATATAGCGAACAGTCAGTTCTTGAAGTTGTCGTGTTGGAAGCAGGGAAAATAGGCAAGCTTGAGGATTTGAGCGACTTTGGCAAGGGCCAAATTGTGATGTCTAGATAACTGAATCAGAGTACCTCCAAAATAGCAGGTCTTGTGGGGTATTCCTGGTATGCAGTAGTTAATATATCAAAAGTGGTCCAAGGAAAGACAACCACTGAAATTACGTCAGGCTTATGGTTATCTTTGGCTCCTTGATACGCATGGGAAGAAAGGGGCCGGACTAAAAATGTAAAAAAAATCCTTACACATTCAATTAAAATCAGTTGTACGCACCAATTTTTGAAAAGAAACAGATTTCAGATATGACATAATCACACAATATGTGCATGCGCATCTAGAAGACCACAATGAGCTTAATTTTCAAAAAATATATACAAAGAATAATATGTTCTAATAGAATAAAGCAAAACAAACAGAATATGTCCTGAAAAATATGCTCAAATGGGGAATGTGTCAAAAGACACATTTCCCATAGAGTATAAATTAATTATTGTGCATGCTTAGGCACTAAGTGTACAAAAATTAGACATACAGAATTTTCAAGACAAAGGATCTATTTTTAATTTGGAAATAAATGTTTCCAACGAAAAATATTATGAAATAGATCATAATTTGCACAAGAAAGATATAATAGATGACATATTAAGTGAATTTGGACACTGATTGTACGCAGACAAAACATAAATATGTTCTGCAAAAATGTATCAGGTGATAAGAGTATTTTTGACTTAGAAATAAAGTCTAAAAACAAAAAATATTATAGAATATGTCACCTAGAAAATATTTTTAAACAGAAAATATCAGAATATTGTAGATTCTAGAAAGCATGCAACAATTTATTTTTTAAAATATTTTGTTATGAAAAGGTACTATTAAAGATTAGACATAAGGAGTGATAAAACGGGGTGGATAAAACTTTCAGAGACAGGCTTAATAGTTAATATACCCCTTGGGGTAACGGGTCTCCATTCTGAGAATCCAATAAGCTTCCCTGTTAAAGAGGTGTCTCTTCCAGTCCCCCCCCCCCCAACAGGTTTTCCCACTAGCTCAATACCATATAACCTGAAAAATTCAAAGGAACTTTTGTGTTTATCAATAAAGTGTTTGTCATTTTTTGTAATAACTGATATATGTTCCGCTATACGTATCTTTAGCTTTTTAGTTGTACATCCTATATAATTTAAGTTGCACGAAACACATGTAATCATATAGACCACATGGTGTGTGTCACAATTAATGAAAGAATCTATTTTTTGTTTTATATTATTTGGTAAATTAAATTCTCTGATCTTTGTGCTATATTTACAAACATTACATCTATTACCACCACATTTGAAAAAACCCTTCTGGGATAACCATATTTTACTGGTGATATTGGATGAAAAGAGGCTTGGTGAAAGAATATCACCTAAACATTTGCCTCTTTTAGCTACATATTTACAGCCTCGTTTTATAATCTTAGAGAGAGTATTATCCTGGTTTAGCATTGGAATATACTTCTTAATGATGTTAATAATTTCCGTATAGTTAGAGCTAAGGGCCGTGGAGAAAACTATGGGGGATAATGACTGGGGAAATAATTTTTCCACTGTTTTCCAGAAGAGACCGTTGTGATTTATTTTTAATGTAATTCCAGCCTTTTTTCCACATCCACTTCTTCTAACCTCTGTGTGAGAATCTCCTTTCTATGTCTTTTACATTGTGTAGTAAAAGACAAATCATCAGAGCAAGCTGTTCTTGCTCTGATTAATTCTCCATGCGGTATCGATTTGATAGTGTGAATAGGGTGGCAACTAGATGCATGCAGGGCCGGCCTTAGGATAGATGGCACCCCGTGTGAAATGATCTTTCGGCGCCCCACCCCATCATTAAAAAAAAATGCTCCTGAAAAAAATTATAATGCCCCTTTAGTGCCCCCATACAGTATAAAAATAAGATTTAATAATATATTACAACCACTTGAAGGATACAGTATTTTGTCCTCTAATTGTGCCCACAATATTATGCCATCTGTAGTACCCCTACACAGTATAATGTCTGCTTAGTGGCCCCCATACAGTATAGTGCCCCCTGTAGATTTTGCCATACAGCCTCCCTGTAGACAGTGCCATAATTCCCCACCTCCTCCTTGTAGATTTTGCATACAGCTCCCCACACCTCCCCCTTGTAGACAGTGCCATAGGGCCCCCACAAACCTCCCCTTTGTAGACAGTGCCATACAGCCCCCACACCTCCCCCTTGTAGACAGTGCCAAACAGACCCCCACCTTCTCCTTATAGACAGTGCCATACAGTCCCCCACCTCCCCAATGTAGACAGTGTCCCCAAACAAAAAATAAAATTGTACTAACCTAAGCCCCGTTCCCATGACGAACAGAGCTGCTCCACGACGGGATCTTTGCGTAGGCCGGCGTGATGTTGTTGCCTAGTACAGCATTTCCCAACCTTTTCAGACTCGAGGCAGCACTGAAAAAATAAAATTTCCTCAGGGCACCCCTACCAAAAATAGTTTAGAGAAAGACAGAAAACGGCTAAAAACAAGCACTACACTCGTAGGGTATGTTCACACAGCGTTTATTGTAAGGCCAAAAAAATCTGCCTCAAAAGTCCTTCATTAAGTGACAGCATTGTGTGACCTTTTTTTTTTGTGTTTTTTTCTTAAGCCGTTGAAGCGAATGCAAAAGACTCAGAAAAAAAACCTCTAAACGATCGACCCAGGAATTTACTGCCTCCTATTAATTTCAATTAAAATCACTTATAGACCATCAGCCCCCCACTCACAGTAAAATAACCATCAGCCCCCCACTCACAGTAAAATGACCATCAGCCCCCACTCACAGTAAAATGACCATCAGCCCCGCACTCACAGTAAAATGTCCATCAGCCCCCCACTCACAGTAAAATGACCATCAGCCCTCCGCTCACAGTAAAATGACCATTAGCCCCCCACTCACAGTAAAATGACCATAAGCCCATCACTCACAGTAAAATGACCATCAGTCCACCCCTCACCGATTCTACTTGTAGGTAGCGCCACACAGCCCCTTGTAGGTAACGCCACACAGCCCCCTTGTAGATAGCGCCACACAGCCGCCTGTAGAGAACGCCACACAGCCCCCTTGTAGAGAGCACCACACAGCCCCCTGGGAGGGAGTGCCACACAGCCCCGTGGTAGGATGTGCCACACAGCCCCCTGGTAGTGAGTGCCACACAGCCCCCTGGTTTTGAGTGCCACACAGCCCACATTCCCCTGGTAGGTAGTGCCACACAGCCCACAGCCCCCTGGTTGGTAGTGCCACACAGTCCACAGCCCCCTGGTAGGTAGTGCCACACAGCCCACAGACCCCTGGTTGGTAGTGCCACACAGTCCACAGCCCCCTGGTTGGTAGTGCCCCTTGGTTGGTAGTGCCACACACCCCACAGCCCCCTTGTAGGTAGTGTCACACAGCCCACAGCCCCCTTGTATATAGCACCTCCCCCTTCCTGTAGATAGCGCCACTGTAGCTTCCTTCATTGAGCTACAGTGGTGCTAGTAGATAGCAGAGCAGTGAGATACTTCACTGCTCTGCTATAGTACTGTCGCTACCGCTGTAGCAGCCACAGAAGCTGGTAGCAGCGCCACTGCCCCCATGCCTGTGCTATGGCTGCTACAGCGGTAGCGACGGCCACTAAGTGAAGAAGCACCCGGGGGGAAAGGCAACTGCTGAGTCGCCGGGCCCGGGTGCTTCTGAAACAAGTAGGGGAAGGCAGCCAGTGCAGCGCCCCCTTCCAACTGCTGGAGTGATGCGCCCTGTGCGAATGCACAGGTCGCACGCTCCTAAGGCCGGCCCTGGATATATGTAGAATGGTGTTGCCTACCATAGGTTTGCGATATAAAGAAGTAGATACACATTTCCCTTCAGTGTCTCCAGTTAGAAGTAAACCCAAAAAGGGAGTTTGAAAGTTAGGTATATTAACCCCTTAAACCCTTCCCGCTCCTGGACGTACTATTAGGTCATGGTAGCTGTATCGTTCGCTCTCCATGACCTAATAGTACGTCTCGGGAGTAACGGCCGTCTTCCCGACACATACAGGAGCTGTGACAGCTGCTGTCTCGTACAGCAGCTGTCACAGCTCCTACAACGGGTACCGATCGCTGTGTCCCCGCTGATTAACCCCTTAAAAGCCGCGTTCAATAGAGATTGCGGCTTTTTAGGGGTTAAGCTGCCATCGCCGGCCTGCTACACGATAGCAGCCGGCGATGGTGACTATGGCAACCGGACACCAAACAATGGCGTCCGGCTATGCCATCGACGGTAGCCTAGTGGGTCCTGACAAAGTCAGGACCCACTATGCTTGCTGTCAGTGAGTAGCTGACAGTTCTAATACACTGCACTACGCATGTAGTGCAGTGTATTAGAATTGCGATCAATGCTAATGGGACAAAGTAATAAAGTTAAAAAAAAGTAAAAAAAAGATTTGTAAAAATAAGAAAATAAAAGTTTTAAAAGTATTAAAAGTAAAAATCCCCCCTTTTCCCTTATCAGTCCTTTATTATTAAGAAAAATATATAAACAAACAAATAAACGATACATAATTGGTATCGCCGTGTCCGTAACGGCCTGAACTACAAAATTATTTCGTTATTTATCCCGCACGGTGAACGCTGTAAAAGAAAATAATAATAAACCGTACCACAATCACAATTGTTTGGTCACTTCAACTCCCAAAAAATTTTATAAAAAGAGATCAAAAAGTCGCAGGTACCTAAAAATGGTACTGATCGAAACTACAGTTCGTTACGCAAAAAATAAGTCCTCGCACGGCTTTATTGATGAAAAAATAAAAAAAGTTCTGGCTCTTAGAATAAGGTAACACAAAAAGTGAATGATTTTTTACAAAACTTATTTTATTGTGCAAACGCCATAAGACATAAAAAAAACAATAAATATATGGTATCGCCATAATTGTATCGCCCTGCAGAATAAAGTGAATATGTCATTTATAGAGCACGGTGAATGCTGTAAAAAAAATAGAATTAAAAACCAATAGTAGAATTGCTGTTTTTTAGTCACCACGGCACTTAAAAATAGAATAAAAACTGATCAAAAAGCCGCATGCACCCCAAGAAAACTACAATAAATTCCTCAGGGTGTCTAATTTCCAAAATGGGGTAACTTTTGGGGGGTTTCCACTGTTTTACATTAAGTTGCGCTTCTCTGATAA
The DNA here is from genome assembly GCF_050947455.1 of Rhinoderma darwinii. Lineage (NCBI taxonomy): Eukaryota > Metazoa > Chordata > Amphibia > Anura > Rhinodermatidae > Rhinoderma > Rhinoderma darwinii. The sequence goes on from NC_134687.1 coordinate 225,798,616, forward strand.
AACCTTTTGTGTTATAAAAACAAATGGTATAAAGAGGATTTTCTGACAAAAAAAATAAATTAAATTTGATAGGGGTTTCTAATATATGGGCCCCTCAAAGCAACTTCAGAACTGAACTGTAACCTAAAAAAATAAATAAATTAGGCAATACTTTGCTTCTTACATTATACTGATAATGAGCCGTGCCCACCCTGAGTTTTGACCGCTTGTATAAACGGAGACCCCTATTAGATCATTTCAGTGCACGGTTTTCCCAAGCATACACCCACGAGAAGTGTATTTCTATTGATGAGTCCTTGGTACATTTTAAAGGGGAGGGTTCAAGTCCGCGAGTACCTGCCAGGTAAGAGGGCAAGGTATGGCGTGAAGATGTATAAGCTGTGTAAGAGTGCATCAGGGTATACCTACAGATTTAGGATATATGAAGGGAAGGACAGCAGTATTCAGCCCCCAGAATGTCCCCCCTTACTGGGAGTTAATGCAAAAATTGTGTGGGATTGGGTGCACCCACTGCTGGACCAGGGTTACCACCTCTACCTGGATAATTTTTATACCAGCGTCCCACTCTTCAACTGCCTCGCTTCCAAAAGTCCTGCAGCATGCAGCACTGCTAGAAGAAATCTGAGAGGCCTCCCTAAGACTCTGCCTGGGCAAACACTCAGAAGGGGTTAGAGCAGGGCACATTCTAGCAGCAACATATTGTGAGTCAAGTACAAGACAAGGGAGATGTCCTTGTATTGACAACAATACATGGCCACACCAGTACCCATGTACGTGTACGAGGCACCAGTGCAGAGACCCCCAAACCAGACTGCATCCTGGACTACAATAGGTACATGGGAGGGGTGGACTTGTCAGATCAAGTCCTGAAGCCCTACAGCGCCATGCGGTGTGGTATAAGAAGCTGGCCGTGCACATCATACCGATGGCTTTGTACAATGTGTACGTGCTATGTCGATGTGCAGGCCAGACGGGAACTTTCCTGGAATTTCAAGAGGTGATTATCAAGAACCTAATCTTTAGGGACCAAGAAGGGGGGGGCACCCAGTACTTCTGGAAGCGGGGCCACACGCATCGTACCAGGGCAACACTTTCCATGAGAAGTTCCCCAAACTGGCAAGAAGGGCAAAAAAGTCAAAAGAGGTGCAAAGTCTGCTATAAGAGGGGGATAAGGGAGGACACAATATATCAATGTGACACGTGTCCCGAAAAACCAGAGCTCTGTATGAAAGAGTGTTTTAAAATGTATCATACATCCCTTGGTTTATAATTGACCCCAATTTTACTTACCCTAATGTACTCCGCACAGCTTATCCCCCCTCTTTTTTCCCCTCTGGGCCCTGCTGTGTGCCCAGGCAGCTGATAACAGCCACATGTAGGGTATTGCCGTACCCAGGAGAACCCACATTACTGTTTATGGGGTGTATGTCTCTGGTCAAAATGCTCACTACACCTCTAGATGAATGCCTTAAGGGTGCAGTTTTTAAAACGGGGTCACTTCTTGCAGGTTTCAAACCGCAGTTTATCACCACAAATGGGGTATTGCGGCACTCAGAACAAATTGTGCAACAGAATGGGGTATTTCGTTTCTTGTGAAAATAAGACATTTTCAGCCAAAACTACATATTATTGGAAAAAATTAATTTTGTTTTAATTCCAAGCCCAGTTCAAATAAGTTCTGTAAAAAAAACTATGGGGTCAAAATGGTCACAACACCCATAAATTAATTCCTTGAGGGGTGTAGTTTCCAAAATGGGGTCATTTCTGGTTGGTTTCCATTGCTTTGATACCTTTGGGGCTCTGCAAATGCGACATGGCACCCGAAAACCAATCCAGCAAAATCTGGACTCCAAAGAACAAATAGCGCTCCTTTCCTTCTGAGCCCTACCATGGGCCCAAATGGCCGTTTATCACCACAAATATGGTATTGCCACACTCAGGACAAATTGGGCAACAAAATTGAGTATTTTATTTCTTGTGAAAATAAGAATTTTTTTGCTAAAACGACATATTATTGGAAAAAAATATATATTTTTTTTAATTCCCAGCCCAATTCAAATAAGTTCTGTGAAGAAACTATGGTCACATTACCCATAAATGAATTCCTTGAGGGGTGTAGTTTCCAAAATGGGGTCACTTCTGGTGGGTTTCCATTGCTTTAATACCTCTGGGGCTCTGCAAATGCGACATGGCACCCGAAAACCAAACCAGCTGTAATGACAGGGTAGGGAGACAGACAGGTGAGCCCTAATCTACCCGCCACTCAGTCCCTGCCTACTTGCAACGACCCGTCCTAAGCGACGGGGTACAACTGGGCGACGGTCCCTACGCTCAGTTAGTGCAAGACAGACAAAACAGACAAGGGTACACAGAAGCTAGGGAAACGGGGCAGCTGCCCACGGAGACACCGTGAGCAACAAGAGTAGTGAACGAGCCGAGTCAAAACAGGAGAGAGCGAGGTACAAAACGCTGAGCAGAAGAGTGGTCAGAAAGCCAAGGTCAATAACAAGCAGAGGATGAGTAGTACAAGCAGCAGCAGCAAGCCAGGAAACAAGCATAGAAGAATCACAGGCAAAGGAGGAACAGGAAAGGCAGGTATAAATAGACAGTGGGCGGGAACTAGCTCCGTCTGGCCAGGCTGTGATAGGCTCTCCCACTCCTAAGTCTGCCATCCTGAGTGGTGGAAGATGGAGTCAGTCTCACAGACATAGGAGCAGGTGCAGACTGATTGCCCACGGGCGTTGACACAGAAGCTGTGTCTGGCAAATCCTTTACACCAGCAAAATCTGCACTCCAAAGAACACACAGCGCTCCTTCCCTTCTGAGGCCTCCCATGGGCCCAAACAGCAGTTTATCGCCACAAATGGGGTATTGCTGCACTCAGGAGAAATTGGGCAACAAAATGGGGTATTTTGTTCCCTGTGAAAATAAGAAATTTTGATAAAAAATGACATCTTATTGGAAAAAATGAAATTTTTTTCATTTCACAGCCCAATTCAAATAGGTGCTGTGAAAAAACTGTGCGGTCAAAATTGTAACAACAACCATATTTAAATTCCTTGAGGGGTGTAGTTTCCACTTATGGTGGGTTTCCATTGCTTTGATACCTCTGGGGCTCTGCAAATGCGACATGGCACCCGAGAACCAATCCAGCTAATCTGGACTCCAACAAACACATAGCGCTCCTTTCCTTCTGAGCCCTCCCATGGGCCCAAACGGCAGTTTATCACCACAAATGGGGTATTGCCGCACTAAGGACAAATTGGGCAACAAAATGGGGTATTTTGTTCCCTGTGAAAATAAGAAAATTTGATCACAAATGACATTTTATTGGAAAAAAATGACATTTTTTAAATTTCACAGCCCAATTAAAATAGGTGCTGTGAAAAAACTGTGCGGTCAAAATGGTAACAACAACCATAAATTAATTCCTTGACGGGTGTAGTTTCCAAAATGGGGTCACTATTGGGGGATTCCTACTGTTTTGGCACCTCAACACCTTTTCAAACCTGGCATGCTGCCTAAAATATATTCTAATAAAAAAAAGGCCTCAAAATGCACTAGGTGCTTACTTGCTTCTAGGGCTTGTGTTTTATTCCACGAGCATAGTAGAGCCACATGTGGGACATTTCTAAAAACTGCAGAATCTTGACAATACATATTTAGTAGTGTTTCTCTGGTAAAACCTTCTGTGTTACAGAATTTTTTTTTAATGAAATTGAAATTCAGCAAGAAAAATGAAATTTGCAAATTTCACCTCCACTTTGCTTTAATTCCTGTGAAATGCCTGAAGCGTCAAGAAACTTTATAAATGCTGTTTTGATTACTTTGAGGGGTCTAGTTTTTAAAATGGGGTGTTTTATCAGGGTTTCTAATACATAGGCCCCTCAAAGCCAGTTCAGAACTGAAAAGGTACCTTAAAAAAAAGGCTTTTGAAATTTTCTTAAAAATATGAGAAATTGCTGTTTATGTTCTAAGCCTTGTAACGTCCAAAAAAAATAAAAGAATGTTCAAAAAACGATGCCAATCTAAAGTAGACATATGGGAAATGTGAACTAGTAACTATTTTTGGTGGTATAACCATCTGTTTTACAAGCAGATGCATTTAAATTCTGAAAAATGCTATTTTTTCAAAATGTTCTCTACATTTTGCAATTTTTCACCAATAAACACTGAATATATCGTCCAAATTTTACCACTAACATAAAGCCCAATGTGTCACGAGAAAACAGTCTCAGAATCGCTTGGATAGGTTACGTTATTTCCACATAAAGTGAAATATGTCATATTTGAAAAATGGGCTCTGAGCCTTAAGGCCAAAACAAGGCTGCGTCCTTAAGGCTGGGTTCACACGACCTATTTTCAGACGTAAACGAGGCGTATTATGCCTCGTTTTACGTCTGAAAATAGGGCTACAATACGTCGGCAAACATCTGCCCATTCATTTGAATGGGTTTGCCGACGTACTGTGCAGACGACCTGTCATTTACGCGTCGTCGTTTGACAGCTGTAAGGCACCAGGGCACTTCTTTGCAACGTAATTTGAGCCGTTCTTCATTGAAGAATGCGAGGAGGAGATTTTATGTCTGAAACGAGGCAGCTGTTTTCTCCTGAAAAAAGTCTGTCTTTTCAGACGTAAAAGCCACTTCTCGTGTGCACATACCCTAAGGGGTTAATGACCAGCCTATTTTAAATCTTAATGACCAAGCTATTTTTTCAGTTTTTCCATCGTCGCATTCCAAGAGCTATAACATTTTTATTTTTACGTCGACATAGCTGTATAATATCTTGTTTTTTGTGGGACAAGTTGTATTTTTTAATAGCACAATTTTGGGATACATATAATTTATTGATTAACTTTTATTACCTTTTTTTTGGGGGGGGGATAGAAAAAAACCTGAAATTTTGCCACACTTTCTTGCATCCTAAATCTACGCCGTTTACCATGTGGTATAAATAAAACAATAAGTGTATTCAGCGGGTTTTTATGATTGTAACGATACCAAATTTGTATAGATTTTGTATGTTTTACTACTTTTACACAGTATAAACCCTTTTTTTCAAAATTATTTGTTTTTGTGTCTCCATATATTCCGCCAATGCAGTTGTATGAGGGCTTTTGATTTGCGGGACGACTTGTAGTTTTTATTGGTACCATTTTGGAGTAGATGCGACTTTTTGATCACTTTTTATCACATTTTTTTTAAGGCAGGATTCACAGAAACAACCAGAGCTTTTGACGCCAATATATATATAAAAGTAGTAAATTTTATTAGACAAATAACATGGACAATTAAAATACAGAAAGATACAACTCTAGTGTGAATTGCGGAGACAATATCAATATTTGTTGCTAGCTCAAATATATGGGTGTACATATAAGTAACTAAAATGATCGAGACACATTTGACACCAATATACCCTCCCTCATAGGAAGAAAAAGTTCTCTTAGAAGAAATAGCTGTGGAATACAGATCTAATAACTGGTGAATACCAGAAGAGGGTATAATCCAAGTGACATTGCTGTCAAAAGAGTCATATGTCAGGTCATAAACTCACCCATAGATAGCAGCAAGAAATGGTAAGTGGTGTCAGCTCCGCTACATGAACCCCGACGCGCGTTTCGCCACGTATGCTTCCTCAGGGGGATGTGTAGTTATGTACGTCCTGTCGCTACCCTTTTATATTCCCTAAATGGTGTAGTTCGTTGGATGTGCCGCGGCGCATCTCCGCCGATGCAGCCGGAAACGAGGCATGCCCCACATCCGGCCCCGAGCGCGGCAGCACGTGCCCGGATTCCCGACGCGTCATGGGAGTTCCGGGCATGCGCAATGCGCTCATGGAGGCGGAGGGGGGATGCATCGGAGACAGCCGCCGCAGCGGACATGCGCACCACATCACAACAAAGGTTTGTGAGAACATCGGCCAGTGTGTTATGCAGTGATTATGTGCCCTATCATATATCATCACACTATACTGGGGCTATGTCGGGAAAGTTAACCCAAAGACCACAAGGTCCTGCTTTGCTCGCAACTATGGGACCAGCCTATCTATGGGGATTGTAGTTAGATAGTCACCCAATTTATAACCCTCTGTGGGAAAATTAGTGTATGGTCTAGAGAGAATATATAATCATGATGATGAGTGCCTAAATTAAAAAATAAGTGAAAAAATCTATCATAGTCAGTGACAATTAAAGAAAGTGCCACAAATGATGAAATAAAGTGAAAATACCAATAATATAAAAAGAGTGAAGGCTGGGGATTTATCGAAATAAATAAAACACTTTTTTTGTGTCTGTGCAAAAGAACACATAGAGATACAATGTGAAAAAACATTACAACAGACATTTTAAGGGGTACATAAAGACCCAAAATGACATCTTATTGGAAAAAATGAAATTTTTTTCATTTCACAGCCCAATTCAAATAGGTGCTGTGAAAAAACTGTGCGGTCAAAATTGTAACAACAACCATATTTAAATTCCTTGAGGGGTGTAGTTTCCACTTATGGTGGGTTTCCATTGCTTTGATACCTCTGGGGCTCTGCAAATGCGACATGGCACCCGAGAACCAATCCAGCTAATCTGGACTCCAACAAACACATAGCGCTCCTTTCCTTCTGAGCCCTCCCATGGGCCCAAACGGCAGTTTATCACCACAAATGGGGTATTGCCGCACTAAGGACAAATTGGGCAACAAAATGGGGTATTTTGTTCCCTGTGAAAATAAGAAAATTTGATCACAAATGACATTTTATTGGAAAAAAATGACATTTTTTAAATTTCACAGCCCAATTAAAATAGGTGCTGTGAAAAAACTGTGCCGTGAAAATGGTAACAACAACCATAAATTAATTCCTTGACGGGTGTAGTTTCCAAAATGGGGTCACTATTGGGGGATTCCTACTGTTTTGGCACCTCAACACCTTTTCAAACCTGGCATGCTGCCTAAAATATATTCTAATAAAAAAAAGGCCTCAAAATGCACTAGGTGCTTACTTGCTTCTAGGGCTTGTGTTTTATTCCACGAGCATAGTAGAGCCACATGTGGGACATTTCTAAAAACTGCAGAATCTTGACAATACATATTTAGTAGTGTTTCTCTGGTAAAACCTTCTGTGTTACAGAATTTTTTTTTAATGAAATTGAAATTCAGCAAGATAAATGAAATTTGCAAATTTCACCTCCACTTTGCTTTAATTCCTGTGAAATGCCTGAAGCGTCAAGAAACTTTATAAATGCTGTTTTGATTACTTTGAGGGGTCTAGTTTTTAAAATGGGGTGTTTTATCAGGGTTTCTAATACATAGGCCCCTCAAAGCCAGTTCAGAACTGAAAAGGTACCTTAAAAAAAAGGCTTTTGAAATTTTCTTAAAAATATGAGAAATTGCTGTTTATGTTCTAAGCCTTGTAACGTCCAAAAAAAATAAAAGAATGTTCAAAAAACTATGCCAATCTAAAGTAGACATATGGGAAATGTGAACTAGTAACTATTTTTGGTGGTATAACCATCTGTTTTACAAGCAGATGCATTTAAATTCTGAAAAATGCTATTTTTTCAAAATGTTCTCTACATTTTGCAATTTTTCACCAATAAACACTGAATATATCGTCCAAATTTTACCACTAACATAAAGCCCAATGTGTCACGAGAAAACAGTCTCAGAATCGCTTGGATAGGTTACGTTATTTCCACATAAAGTGAAATATGTCATATTTGAAAAATGGGCTCTGAGCCTTAAGGCCAAAACAAGGCTGCGTCCTTAAGGCTGGGTTCACACGACCTATTTTCAGACGTAAACGAGGCGTATTATGCCTCGTTTTACGTCTGAAAATAGGGCTACAATACGTCGGCAAACATCTGCCCATTCATTTGAATGGGTTTGCCGACGTACTGTGCAGACGACCTGTCATTTACGCGTCGTCGTTTGACAGCTGTAAGGCACCAGGGCACTTCTTTGCAACGTAATTTGAGCCGTTCTTCATTGAAGAATGCGAGGAGGAGATTTTATGTCTGAAACGAGGCAGCTGTTTTCTCCTGAAAAAAGTCTGTCTTTTCAGACGTAAAAGCCACTTCTCGTGTGCACATACCCTAAGGGGTTAATGACCAGCCTATTTTAAATCTTAATGACCAAGCTATTTTTTCAGTTTTTCCATCGTCGCATTCCAAGAGCTATAACATTTTTATTTTTACGTCGACATAGCTGTATAATATCTTGTTTTTTGTGGGACAAGTTGTATTTTTTAATAGCACAATTTTGGGATACATATAATTTATTGATTAACTTTTATTACCTTTTTTTTGGGGGGGGGGGGATAGAAAAAAACCTGAAATTTTGCCACACTTTCTTGCATCCTAAATCTACGCCGTTTACCATGTGGTATAAATAAAACAATAAGTGTATTCAGCGGGTTTTTATGATTGTAACGATACCAAATTTGTATAGATTTTGTATGTTTTACTACTTTTACACAGTAAAAACCCTTTTTTTCAAAATTATTTGTTTTTGTGTCTCCATATATTCCGCCAATGCAGTTGTATGAGGGCTTTTGATTTGCGGGACAACTTGTAGTTTTTATTGGTACCATTTTGGAGTAGATGCGACTTTTTGATCACTTTTTATCACATTTTTTTTAAGGCAGGATTCACAGAAAACAGCAATTTTTCCATTGCTTTTTATATTATTTTATACGGCGTTCACCGTGTGGGTTAAATAATGTAATAGCTTTATAGTCGGGGTCGTTATGGATGCGGCAATACCAAATATGTGTAACTTTTTTACTTTATTTTTTTTTTTTTTTTAAAGTAAAGCATTTTGTAAGGGGACAAAGTGGGTTTTTCATTTGTTTTCACTTTTTTTTAAATTAACTTTGTTAAACTTTGTCTTACTTTTTTACTAGTCCCACTAGGGGACTTTAATATGTGATTCTCCGATCGCTTTTATAATATACTGCAATACTCTTGTATTACAGTGTATTACTTCCTGTCCGTTTAAAACGGACAGGCATCGCTAGGCCATGCCTCTGGCATGACCTAGCAGGCATTCACTACAGACAGACCTGGGGGTCTTTATTAGGCCCCTGGCTGCCATCAGAGACACAGACACTCGGCGATCTTATCGCCAGGTGCCGGTGGGATGAGAGGGAGTTCCCTCCCTCTCTCCAAATCCACTCAGATGTGGCGCTCACTATTGAGTGCAGACTTTCAGCTTTAATTTGAGGCTACTCACGTCCTAATTTGAGGAAGGGTTTAGGAATTACAACAATTTAATATGTAGCTGCCTCTTTTTTAAGGGACGAAAGGTAATTGGACAATTATCTCAAAAGCTATTTAAAGGGCTACATGGGCTCTACCCTTGTTAATCCATCATCAATTAAACAGGTAAAAGGTCTGGAGGTGATTCCAGGTGTGGCATTTGCATTTGGAAGCTATTGCTGTGAACCCACAACATGAGGTCAAAGAAGCTCTAAATGCAAGTGAAACAGACCATCGTAAGGCTGAAAAAATGAAGAAATCATCAGGGAGATAGAACAAATGTTAAGAGTTGCCAAATCAATAAACAAGCATCAACTGAAGACAGCTGCAGTAAAGGCCTGGCAAAGCATCACAAAGGAGGATACCCAGCGTTTGGTGATGTCCATGGGTTCCAGATTTCAGGCAGTCATTGCCTGCACAGGATTCTCTGCAAAGTATTAAAATAAAACATTTTATTTATGGTAATGTTATTTTGTCCAATTACTTTTGAGCCCCTGAAATGAGGAGGTTGTGTAGAAAAATGGTTGCAATTCCTAAACGTTTCACAGGATATTTTTGTTCAACCCCTTGAATTAAACTTCAAAGTCTACACTTCAAATGCATCTCAGTTGTTTAATTTCAAATCCAATGTGGTGACATGCAGAGCCCAAATCATGAAGATTGTGTCAGTGTCCAAATAATTCTGGACCTAACTGTATATAGCAGATATCTCGTGATATCATATCCTGTGATTTAATTAGTATACAATAGTTTTGTACGGCGTAAAACTACTGCTCCCACCATAACCCGAGCAATGGTAAGGGTTGCTGGGAGTTGCTGTTTCACTAAAAAAAATCAGACCATCCATCATGTCGCTGCAGATCATACAGTGACTACAGTGCTGATTAGAGGCAGAATAAACATTTACATTAAGTGACTTACTGGTGACGCCTTTTCAGATTCTAGTTGTTCTTTTTCTTTTTTTCTTCTCCATCCGGTCAAGACCTCTATGATGACTTCTCCCAGCCACAGCCCATTTCTGCAGTTTGCCGCTCAGATGTCTTCAGCATCTCACATTTCAAACATTTCAACCATACACTGCGTCTGTAATGTTGGGGTAGGGAAACAGACAAGTGAGCCCTAATCTACCCGCCACTCAGTCCCTGCCTACTTGCAACTACCCGCCCTAGGCGACGGGGTACAACTGGGCGACGTTCCCTACACTCAATAGGTGCACGACAGACAAACAGACAAGGGTACAAATAAGCCAGGGAAATGGGGAAGTTGCCCACGGGAACAACGTGAGCAAAAAGCGAGGTGAACGAGCCGAGTCAAACCAGGAGATGAGCGAGGTACAAAAACGCAGAGCAGAAGAGTGGTCAGAAAAGCCAAGGTCAATCACAAGCAGAGGATCAGTAGTTCAAGAAGCTGCAGCAGGGCCAGGAAACCAACAGAGAAGAATCACAAGCAAAGGAGGAACAGGAAAGGCAGGTATAAATAGACAGAGGGCGGGAGCTAGCTCCGTCTGGCCAGGCTGTGATAGGCTCTCCCACACCTAAGCCTGCCATCCTGGGTGGTGGAAGATGGAGTCAGTCTCACAGACATAGAAGCAGGTGCAGACTGATTACCTATGGGCGTCGACACAGAAGTTGTGTCTGGCAGATCCTTTACAGTACCCCCCCCCCTTTTATGAGGGGCCACCGGACCTGGTTTATTGGGGAAACGAAGGTGGAACCTCCTGAGCAATACCCCAGCGTGAACATCCCGGGCGGGTACCCAAGTCCTCTCCTCAGGCCCGTATCCCCTCCAATGGATCAGGTACTGGAGGGAGCCTTGGACCATCCTGCTGTCCAAAATCTTGGCCACCTCGAATTCTACCCCCTCAGGGGTGAGAACAGGGACCGGAGGTTTCCTCGAGGGAGCCAAGGACGGGGAGCAGTGTTTAAGGAGGGAGGCATGAACACGTTGTGTACTCGAAAAGACGGGGGCAACTCCAGTCAGAAGGAGACAGGGTTAAGGACTTCAATGACCTTGTATGGCCCTGTAAACCAGGGAGCAAACTTCTTGGACGGGACTTTAAGGCGCAAATTTTTTGACGATAGCCACACCAGATCCCCGACCACAAACAAGGGGTTAGCAGAACATCTTCTATCTGCCTGAGTCTTTTGTATCCTCTGGGACTCCTCTAGGTTCTTCTGAACCTGGGCCCGGACTGTGCACAGTTCCCGATGAACGACATCTACCTCGGGATTGTTGGAACTACCAGGTGAAACGGAGGAGAACCGTGGATTAAACCCAAAATTACAGAAAAAGGGGGAGACCCCTGACGAGTTACTGACCCGGTTATTAAGGGAAAATTCGGCGAGGGGAATGAATGAGACCCAATCATATTGACAGTCAGAGATAAAACACCTTAAATATTGTTCTAGAGACTGATTAGTCCTCTCAGTTTGGCCATTAGTTTCAGGATGGAAGGCAGAGGAGAAGGACAGATCAATCTCCAACTTTTTACAGAAGGCTCTCCAAAACAATGAAACAAATTGTACCCCTCTGTCAGAAACAATATTGACAGGGACCCCATGGAGACGCAGGATGTGTTTGAAAAACAAGGTAGCTAACGTCTTAGCATTGGGTAGTATCTTGAGGGGCACAAAGTGGCACATCTTACTGAAGCGGTCTACTACAACCCACACCACCGATTTGCCTTGAGATGGAGGCAAATCGGTGATGAAATCCATGGAGATATGGGTCCAAGGTCTCTGGGGAACGGGCAAAGAACATAGTAAGCCCGCTGGTCGGGACCTGGGAGTCTTGGACCTAGCACAAACTTCACAAGCGGCGACGTAGGCCTTAACGTCTTTGAGCAATCCAGGCCACCAATAGTTTCTGGCAATGAGGTGCTTGGTACCCAGGATGCCTGGATGGCCAGATAGTGCAGAGTCATGATTTTCCCTTAGTACCCTTAGCCGCAATTGCAGGGGAACAAACAGCTTGTTCTCAGGAAGGTTCCCAGGAGCTGAACCTTGATCAGCCGGAATTTCAGAGACTAAATCAGAATCAATAGAGGAAATGATTATACCTGGAGGCAGAACACAAGCAGGATCTTCCTCCAAAGGAGGGCTGGCCATGAAGCTACGCGACAGTGCGTCAGCCTTAATATTTTTAGACCCAGCCCTATAGGTGACCAAAAAGTTGAATCTGGTAAAAAATAACGCCCATCGAGCTTGTCTCGGGTTTAGCCTCTGGGCAGATTGTAGGAAAACCAGATTCTTGTGGTCGGTAAGGACCGTAACCTGGTGCCTAGCCCCCTCCAGGAAGTGGCGCCACTCTTCAAATGCCCATTTAATGGCTAAGAGTTCGCGGTTTCCAATATCATAGTTACTCTCAGTGGGCGAAAACTTCCTGGAGAAGCAGGCACAGGGGCGGAGATGGGTGAGGGACCTGGTACCCTGGGACAAGACAGCCCCCACTCCCACCTCGGATGCATCAACCTCCACGATAAATGGCTCCATTTGGTTGGGCTGAACCAGCACTGGGGCCGAGATAAAGCACTTCTTAAGGACATCAAAAGCCTGGACAGCCTCAGGAGGCCAGTGGAGGAGATCAGCACCTTTGCGAGTGAGATCCGTAAGAGGCTTAGCGATGACCGAGAAGTTAGCAATAAATCTCCTGTAATAATTAGCGAACCCCATGAAGCACTGTAACGCCTTCAGGGAGGCAGGTTGGACCCATTCCGCCACAGCCTGGACCTTGGCGGGGTCCATGCGGAATTCATGAGGAGTGAGGATTTGACCCAAAAACGGTATCTCCTGCACCCCAAACACACATTTTTCGGTCTTAGCAAACAGTTTGTTTTCCCGATGGGCCTGGAGCACTTTCCTGACATGCTCAATGTGGGAGGACCAGTCCTTGGAAAACACAAGTATGTCATCAAGGTACACTACAAGAAATACCCCCAGGTCAGTCTCACAGACATAGAAGCAGGTGCAGACTGATTACCTATGGGCGTCGACACAGAAGTTGTGTCTGGCAGATCCTTTACAGCGTCTCTGATTATAATAGCACCATACACTCTGTCCCTGATTATAATAGTAACATACACTGTGTCCCACACACACACTGTTCTCCCTGTAGTGCCCCTCATAGATCCCCTGTAGGTAGTGCCCCACATATAGCCCCCTGTAGATAGCGCTCTACATATAGCCCCTTTAGAAAGCGCTCTATATATAGCTCCCCTGTAAATAGCATTCTACATATAGCCCCCCCATGCAGATAGTGCCCCATATATAGCACCCCCTGTATATAGTGCCCCACATATAGCCCCCTGTAGATCGTGCCCTACATATAACCCCCTGTAGATAGTGTCCCACATATAGCTCCCCCTGTAGATAATGCCATTCACACTTTTAAGTGAAAAAACCCCTAAATTTTACATACTCACCTTGGTCCTGTCCCCACGTCGTCCTATGTCATTGCAGGCCTGCTCTCTTCTGAGCAGGTCTTTTGGGGCAGAACGACACTTGCATCGTTGAAGGGCACTGATTGTCAGGGCAGAATGACTTGCCCTGTCAATCGGCGCCATTCAGCAATGGAAGCGGTGCGTTGATGTCATCGCGCCGCTAGCGTCCTTGAAAGGCGCCGCTTGGCAGGGCAGAATGACTTGCCCCGCCAATCAGCACCTTTCAACAATGGAAAGCGTTGTTGAAAGGCTCTGATTGGCAGAGCAGAATGGCTTGCCCCGCCAATCAGCGCCTTTCAACAACGGAAGCGCTAGCCTCGTTGAAAGGCGCTGATTGGCAGGGCCATTCATTCTGCCCTTCCAATTAGCGTCATTGTTAGGCCTTGATGGTCGTGCACGGAACGTGCCCGGCCAATCAGCGCTTATGCATGTAATTGTATCTGCGTACTATAGACACAGGTACAATTAGCGCAGGAGGGGGTGGCGGCGGCTGGATTTAGTATCGCCGCCACACCCTCAGACAGGCAGCAGGATGCCCTGTGTGGCGAGGCCATAGCGGGAGAGGCAGTCATGGCGGGGCGGTCGCGATGGGCCCCACCATCTAAGTGGGCCTGGCGCCACCACCCCCCTGCCCCGGCTAACTACGCTACTGCTAAAAGTGCAAGTCCGGAAGAGAGTGGTTACCAAGGGAAAGCGTCCCCGGTTTCCCTGCCGTCCACAGGAATCACTCTGCTATGTGCAGCAGGGTATATATGATTACCATAGCGCTCATGTTGTACGCATCACATTTAAGATTCTACCTCGCATGCTCAGTTGCTATAACAACAGCCGACACTAAAACATAGTCAGCTGATCGGCATACCTATTGCCCATGCTGAGTTGCATTAGCAGTCCAAAATATTGGAGAAGATGTTTAGCTGGATATAGAACAGGACATCAATGTATACAGATGTGGCCAAGATTATCTTGACTCTGATAACACAAGCCATTGAAAAATAGTTGAAAAAGTTAAGGTTTACGGACACTGTGTATTTAATGTGTTAAAAGCCAAGATAAAGATGGCTACATCTGTACTTCGCTATCATGAAAGTTACTACACTTACGCTATCAATAACTGCCTAATCTAATCTACGCATCATGTTTAAGATTCTACCTCGCATGCTCAGTTGCAATAACAACAGCTGACACTAAAACATAGCTGCTCGGCATACTTATTTCCCATGCTGATTTGCATTAGCAGCCCGGAATATCAGAGAAGAGGATAAGCTCTATATAGAACAGGATATCAATGTATACAGATGTAGCCAAGTTTATCTTCACTCTGATAACACAAGCCAGTGGGGTTATACAAGAAAGGAATTTGCACACCTGGGGGGATCTAGATTACATTCAATCGTAGTGGAAATACATATGTTAACACTATTAGGCATAGTCTTTAAATGCTAGTGTAATTTTGCCATGTGTACATGGTCCAATATTCCTCGCATAGACCCCTTAGCCATAAAAAGTTACAGAAAAAGCCTTAGTACAGCTCATCAGTCTATATTAGGATGAAGAATTGGCCAACATGACCATTGTCACTTTATAATTAATTAGTTATTCCATCCAACTAGATATCATATATTATGGGGCCAGATGTCAGGGATGCATCACTTAATACCACTACCCATACATCCAATCACATAAACCCCCATTATTAAGGCAAACCCCACTTTTATATTAGACCAACCTGGTCCTATTTAGAAACATTATTACTGTACTGTAGAAATAGCAAAAGGTCCAAAACAGATAAGGATAAGGTGAGACTTCATTCCGACTTTGGAACAAGCAAATTCAAGTGTTGTCATTTTCCCTGTATTTATGGTTCTCCTTAGTGCAAAAAAATATATATCTGCAAAAAATAAAAAAGTTAATTAAAATCACTACCATTGGTTGGGCACCTAATCTTATTATTAAACTATCTGTGAACACGTTGTTAGGATCATACACGGGAAACCCATAGTTAATAGATGGCAATCATCCTAAATTCCCTGTTGAGTCCTTTCAGTTCTAAAGTATCTAATTCGAAGATCCACTTTAACTCCAGTTTCTTCAGAGCCTTTTCTCTGTTTCCTCCTCTCCTCATCAGTAACACTCCATCTTAAATTTTGAAACATAACCAAGAGACATTTTGTTCATACTTCATAAAATGGTCAGGAATTGGTAGCTATTTTTTTTTGCTCCTAATTGTACATTTATGCTGACTCAATTGTGCCCAACACTCTTGAGTTGTCTCACCAACGTACAAAAATCTGTATGGGCATCAAATAACAAACACCACAGCTAGATTGACATGTAAGGAATTGTTTTATGTAATTTTTGTAACCGCAGACCTCACTCCTCTGGCCGACGTCTCCTTCCCCGGCCGCTCTGTCCTGTAATGTCCACTGGGGGGTGCGCGCTTATTCATGGTCTTGAAGGGCCATTAATGAATAAATTATTTCCCAGATCACCCTGGACTATAAAAAGGGCCCTGCCCTTTCACTCCTTGCCTGAGCGTTGTTGTTGTCTACCCATGTGTGTATTTCAAATGGTCCCTTAGTTGTATCCTGCTCCCAGTGTTCCTGCACCCTGCTACCTGTATCCTGTATCCCCTGCTGTGTTTGTCCCTGAGCCTTTCTAGTGTTGGAGTCGTGTTGTGCCACGCCTGCTGTTATACACCACGTCTGGTGTCACCTGCCACGCTTGCTGTTACACCACGTCTGGTGCCATCTGCCACTCCTGGTATTATCCGCCAAGTTTGGCACTACCTGCCACGTCATATCCCATCTGTCAAAGCTTCTGCTACCTTCTGGACTATCTCAGGTACCCTTGTGCTACGAACTTTGCATAGACTGTGACTTGGTCAGCTGCCACTCCGCTAAGGTGGAGCGGCCTAGTGAGGCCACATACTCCTGGATCGTGACAATTTTAACTGTTCTAGGGTGCAAGAAATTATTTCCCTTAATCATGCTATTATGACTGCAACATATAGGCAAGAAAAACCTCCCTTTCTACTTATATTTATTTTATTACTTTGAATATTTATGTCTGCCCGTACCAATCAATATCTTAGATTCGCAGGCCACCTATAAAACATAATAGGTTGATCCTCCTGAACCTCTGCTACTCCTAAAAATGTTTTTTTTTCAATATGGAACAATGCTCTCTGAGAATATTAGATATGTTAGCACAAACTGGTGCATTAGTTGATACAAATGGAATTCTTTTTTGTGTATTCATTTTCTTTTTAAATTTAAATAGATCACAACGTTGCAGTTTTTTAACCTTATCAAATGGCCTTTTTAAGATTGGTTTTGGGTGACTTTGTTCTAAACATTTGATGAGATGTACTAGGGCTGGTATTGTACCTTCTTATGGCTAAGGGGTCTATGCAAGTTGTATTTGACCATATACACATGGCAAAAATTATACCAGCAGACAAAGACTATGCCTTGTATTTCCACTACGATTAAATGTAGTCTCTATCTTTCCCCCTGGGAGTGCAAATATCTTTCTGGTATAAGCCCACTATAACAAAAACAAACACACACACACACACAAACACACACACACACACACACACACACACACACACACACATATATATATGTATATATATATATATATATATATATATATATATACTGTATATTCTATAATCTATTTTTTTATGTACTGCGGTGGTAGCGGAGTTCCTTAATAGAGGGACACATTGTGGGATTAGTAGGAGTTTTATATGTAGGTTCGTCTGGATATACAGTATCAAAACGAAAACACTATTTTGGACCCATAAGGTATACAGATTAGGGAATTATTCATAGTGCAAGCGTAGTAACTTTCATGATAGTGAAGTATACATTGATGTCATGTTCTATATCCAGCTAATCTCTGATATTCAAATGCAACTCAGCATGGGCAATAAATATGCCAATCAGCTGACTATGTTTTAGTATCGGCTGTTGTCATAGCAACTGAGCATGCGCGGTAGAATCTTAAATGTGATGCGTACAGCATGAGCGCTATGGTCATTTTATATACCCGACTGCACATAGCAGAGAGATTCTTGTGAAGGACGGGTTAACTGGGGACACTTTCCCTTGGTAACCCCTCTCTTCCGGACTTGCACTTTTAGTAATCACAGATGCTTAGTGCTGTCTTTGGTCTTTTAAAACGGTATTCTTGGCGATAAATTTTACTATGAGTTATATGTAATATATTGGTAACATTGAAAAATATATGTATTTATTAGTATACATTTTACTATGGGTTATATGTAATATCATCAACATTTGTCTCACAGGGACAATCCTTGATAGGGCTAGGTTACCAGCAGAGTGACTCTTAACCTCCCAGTGTCAGGATAGAAACTCCACCATACATTAGAAACACATTGAAAAAAGGAGTCATATGCTATCTTAATAATAAATGCAAAAGGCATAGAAAAGGTAGAAAACTTTATTGAACAATAAAAAAATACAAATAATTTATAACGAGACCTCAAACCAAACAACTGTATATAAGTTGCACAAAGGACAAGAGAACACATAGATGTCAAAAAGTAAGCTCTAAAAGACGACTATAAGCCATATCTAATGGAAACATACAGATGCAGTCTTCTATGTAAAACAGGGAATATGCAAAGTTACATCACACAAACAGAGTATGTACCTTAGTAATGTCTTTGGAAGAGACGATGAATTGCAACTTCGCTAGAAGATATTCTTACACTCACATCTAAGAGGCACCAGTGTATATAATCGGCGTCTCTAGGTCTCAGAGGGATTAAGTAGTCCCAAAATGTAGCATGAATTTCATAAGTAAACAAAGAAATGAGTGAGTAGCAAAAGTAACTAACCCATATCGCTCAGAAGGTAATTAACATATTGGTAATATTAAAAAATATATGTATTTATTAGCTCTATTGTTAAAGAGGTTTTAGACACTTTTGTATACTAATTGAATCGCAGGATATGATGTCACGAGATGTCTGATATATATACTGTATATATATATATATATATATATCCATATATATATATATCTACATATATTGTGCCCTTGGTCATTGCATTTATGTTCGGTGAATAAAAAATATGCTGCAGTCGTTCTCTTTTATTATGTCATTTCGTTACAGTTATATCATATGCGCCAGCCAAGCTCCCAGCTGTAAATATAAAAGTTATATATATATATATATATATACATATACAGTTCAGTCAGGAATTATTTGGACAGTGACACAATTTTTTGCATTTTAGCCGTTTACCAAAACATATTGAATATACAGTTATATAATCAATATGTGTTTAAAGTGCAGACTATCAGCTTTATTTTTTGATGGTATTCACATCCTAATATGAGGAAGGGTTTAGGAATTACAGCTCTTTAATGTGTAGCTTCCTCTTTTTCAAAGGACCAAAGGTAATTGGACATTTGTCTCAAAAGCTATTTAATGAGCTGTATGGGCTATTCCCTCATTAATCCATTATCAATTAAGCAGGTAAAAGGTCTGGAGTTGATTCCAGGTGTGGAATTTGCATTTGGAAGCTGTTGCTGTAAACCCACAACATGAGGTCAAAGGAGCTCTAAATGCAAGTGAAACAGACCATTGTTAGGCTGAAAAAAATGAAGAAATCCATGAGAGAGATAGCACAAATGTTAGGAGTGGCCAAGTCAACAGTTTTGTATAGTCTTGAAAAAAACCAGCACACTGGTGATCTCGTGAACTCCAAAAGGCCTGGATGTCAACGGAAGACAACAGTGGTGGATGATCGCAGAATCCTTTCCATGGTGAAGAAAAACCCCTTGACAACATCTACCCAAGTGAAGAGCACTCTCCTGAAAGTTGGTGTACCAGTATCTGTCTACCATAAAGAGAAGACTTCATGAGAGCAAATACAGAGGGTTCACCACAAGATGCAAACCGTTAATCAGCCTCAAAAATAGAAAGGCCAGATTAGACTTTGCCAAACAACATCTAAAGAAGCCAGCCCAGTTCTGGAACAGCATTGTTTGGACAGATGAAACTAAGATCAACCTGTACAAGAATGATGTGAGGAAGAAAGTATGGAGAAGGCTTGGAACGGCACTGGGTCACTAGTGTTTATTGATGATGTGACTGAAGACAGAAGCAGCCGGATGAATTCTGAAGTGTTCAGGGATATACTTTCTGCTCAGATTCAACCAAATGCAGCAAGGCTGATTGGACGTCATTTCACACTAAATCAACACAGGAGTTTTTTAACAGGTTCCCGACCGCTGGCCGTAAATATACGGCCAGCGGCCAGGGTCTCTAAAGTCCGGCGTATAGTATATATACGGCCGCACTTCAGAGACTGTGCACGCGCGATCGCGTGCACACAGCTCTATGCCCTGGCTGTTGCTAACAGCCATGGGCACTGGGCAGAATGTCAGGGGTCAATCTTTTGGCCCCTGAACATGTGATCGCTGTGACAACCAATCACAGCGATCACATGCATTTCTGCATAGAAAACAGTGTGCACGCGATCGCGTGCACACAGCCCTGTGCCCTCGCTGTTACCAACAGCTCTGGGCACTGGGCAGAGTATCAGGGACCAATCTGATGGTCCCTGATCATGTGGTCGCTGTGAAAACCTATCACAGCGACCACATTTGTTTTATTTTGACTTTTCTGGCAGTAAATCTCCTGCCTCTTTTCTTCTCCTCAAACATTGTTTCAGTTTGAGGAGAAGAAGAGACTCGGGAGAATTGCTGCCAGAAGAATACAGTGAAAAAAAATACAGTTACACTAAAACATTCTCTGTATAGATAGATTTCTATCTATCTATACAATCTATCTATCCATCTATCTTTTTTTCTATCTATCTACCTTTCTTTCTTTTATTCTATTAGAATAGGCAGGTAGGGAGTATATAATTATATATATATCCACATATATATAATATATATAGCAATAGCGGTTTATTTTTTTGTTAGCGGTAGTGTAGATATATATAGCAGTTAGTTTGTGTGTTTTATAAAAAAAAAAAAAAAAAAAAAAAATTTGTTTAGTTAGTGTTAGTGTTAGTTACGTTATGGCGAGGAAGTTGTTTAGCGCCGAGGAGGCATACGCCATGCTGTGGTCTGAGTCGGAGACCGCATCAGAGATGGCGTCCGAGATGGAACCTGTTTTAGGTAGTGACGATGACAGCGTCACTTCAGGTTCATCTTCAGGGGACGTTGTCCCTGATGCAGTCGAAACTGCAGAACATGAAAGTGCAGGGCCAAGTAGCGCTGTAGCACGGGACAGCCTGGTCCCTCCAGTCCAGGCTCTTGTATGGGCACCTGCCCCATCTTTTGGGCCTAGAATCCACGGATTTACGGCCACTCCTGGCATAACCGTGGACAATACAAATTTTGTCCAAATGGATTACTTCCATTTATTTATAACGGACGACATCCTAAATCAGATTGTCCACGAAACAAATTTATATGCCACGCAATATATAAGGCAGAAACCTTCATCCACCCATGCCAGAGATTGGACGCCCACCAATTTGCAGGAATTAAAAAATTTTTTGGGGCTCACCCTAAATATGGGTATTGTCAAAAAGCCCTCCATTAGGTCTTACTGGTCAACAAGACCCGCCCAAGCCACCCCAGTATATTCTGCAGTAATGCCCAGGTCTCGTTATGAGACAATAATGAGGTTCCTCCACTTCAATGACAACGCACAGGCCCCCCCAAGTACCGATGCAAACCGGGATCGGTTGTTCAAAATAAGACCGCTAATAAATTCCCTGAATAATTTATTTCTGCAACTCTACACCCCTGAGCAGAATGTAAGTGTGGACGAATCCCTCCTCAACTTCCATGGCAGACTTAGCTTTCGCCAATATCTACCTTCAAAAAGGGCAAGATATGGCGTTAAGCTCTACAAATTGTGTGAAAGCGGGTCAGGATATACCACCGCCTTCAGGATTTATGAAGGGCGGGACCGCACAATAAATGTTCCTGGATGCCCCCCTGATCTTTCCACCAGCAGTAAGATCGTGTGGGAGATAATGCAGCCTCTGCTTCACAAGGGGTACCACCTGTACTGTGATAATTTTTATTCCAGTGTGCCCCTGTTTAGGCATTTGCATGCTGCAAGGACTGGGGCATGTGGTACCATGCGCAAAAACAGAATTGGTTTTCCACAGCAATTAGTGGGGAAGCGCATGGTAAAGGGGGACTCCTGTGCTTATGCATCTGAGGAATTGCTGGCGGTCAAGTTCAGGGATCGCAAAGATGTGTATGTGCTAAGCACGATTCATACCGCAGGAACAGTGGCAGTGAGGGAAAGAGGGGCAACATCGGACAAGCACAAACCAGTGAGCGTGTCCGAATATAACAAGTACATGGGGGGGGTGGATTTAAGCGACCAGGTTTTACAGCCCTATTTAGTAAAACGCAAAACTAAAACCTGGTACAAAAAGGTGGCCATTTATTTGTTACAGGTGGCCATCCACAACTCATTTGTGCTCTATAAAAAAAACAGAGGCAGAGACACATACCTGGATTTCCAGGAGAAAATTATTGAAGGCCTCATTTTTGATGTTCAGGACACCCGAGAATGCCCCCAGTCTGAGGATGTCACGCGACTGACTGAAAGACACTTCGTCAGTCGGATTCCCCCAACAGCAACCAGAAGCAACCCCCAGAAAAAGTGCCGCGTCTGCAGAAAAGACGGGCACCGCAAAGATTCCCGATATTTCTGTCCCTCATGTCCCTCGCAACCAGGCCTGTGCATTGAGCCATGTTTTAAAAAATACCACACTGTTCTGAATTATTAGATTTTAGTTAATTTGTTGAAAATATATTTGCCCTACATTACGTTTTTATTTTTCCCCTGATTTTACTCCAAGGGTGAGGGAGGGAATGGGTGGGGGGTGGATGTCATGTTTGATGTTTTCTAAAGTTCATCTGCTGGAGAGCTCCATTTGCATTAACCTGAAATTTCTTATTTTAGAAAACCCCAAAAAATAAATTCCCATTATACCCCTAGATGAATATTTTGGGATCTCTGCTTCGAGAGCAGATATTTTGGAAGTGTTATAGAAACTCTGTTGAGTTTTGTAAAACCAGCTTTGAAAAAAAGCGATTTGTGAAATAATCTTCTTCTATCGTCCGCCCTCCTACATCTCTATGTGATAAATAAGGCCCACATATTTGGTATCCCCATGCACGGGAGAAGTGGCAGAATGTGAACGGAGATTAATTTTGACCGTGGTCTATACCGTGTGTGAAAAATGCTGGTATAAACTGACGCATTTGCTAAAAAATTGCTAATTTTATTTTGATCCATCTTATTCAAGAAACTTTCAGAAGAAAACGGGACTGTCTAAAAATATGATAAACCCCTTGAAGGAAACCTTGTGGGGTCTACTTGTGTGAATGAAGTCATTTATGGGGTGTTTCTAATGTTTCAGCAGCATTAGGCCCCCCAGAAAACAGTATGCTGCTATAAAATCAAGTGCAGAATTCCTGGACCGAAAAGGCCAAAAAGCCTCCTTTTATGCCAAGCCCTGGCACATGCCCGTGAATAAAGCACACATATTTGGTATCCCCATGCACGGGAGAAGTGGAAGAATGTGAAATGCGATGAATTTTGTCCGTGGTCCATTTTGTGTGTGAAAAAGCTAGCATAAACTGGCGCAATTGTTAAAAAAAAAAGGTAATTTTATTTTGTTCCATCTTATTCAAGAAACTTTCAGAAGAAAACTGGACTGTCTAAAAATATGATAAACCCCTTGAAGGAAACCTTGTGGGGTCTACTTGTGTGAATTAAGTCATTTATGGGGTGATTCTAATGTTTCAGCAGCATTACACCCCCCAGAAAACAGTATGCTGCTATAAAATCAAATGCAAAATTCCTGGACCAAAAAGCCTCCTTTTATGCCAAGCCCTGGCACATGCCCGCACAGCGAATAAGGCACACATATTTGGTATCCCCATGCACGGGAGAAGTGGAAGAACGTGAAAGGAGATGAATTTTGGCCGTGGTCTATACCGTGTGTGAAAAATACTAGCCTAAACTGACGCATTTGCTAAAAAAGTGCTGATTTTATTTTGTTCCATCTTATTCAAGAAACTTTCAGAAGAAAACTGGACTTGCTAAAAATATGATAAACCCCTTGAAGGAAACCTTGTGGGGTCTACTTGTGTGAATGAAGTCATTTATGGGGTGATTCTAATGTTTCAGCAGCATTAGGCCCCCCAGAAAACAGTATGCGGCTCTAAAATCAAATGCAAAATTCCTGGACCGAAAAGGCCAAAAAGCCTCCTTTTATGCCAAGCCCTGGCACATGCCCGCACAGTGAATAAGGCACACATATTTGGTATCCCCATGCACGGGAGAAGTGGAAGAACGTGAAAGGAGATGAATTTTGTCCGTGGTCTATACCGTGTGTGAAAAATACTAGCCTAAACTGACGCATTTGCTAAAAAAGTGCTGATTTTATTTTGTTCCATCTTATTCAAGAAACTTTCAGAAGATAACTGGACTTGCTAAAAATATGATAAACCCCTTGAAGGAAACCTTGTGGGGTCTACTTGTGTGAATGAAGTCATTTATGGGGTGTTTCTAATGTTTCAGCAGCATTAGGCCCCCCAGAAAACAGTATGCGGCTCTAAAATCAAATGCAAAATTCCTGGACCGAAAATGCCAAAAAGCCTCCTTTTATGCCAAGCCCTGGCACATGCCCGCACAGCGAATAAGGCACACATATTTGGTATCCCCATGCACGGGAGAAGTGGAAGAACGTGAAAGGAGATGAATTTTGGCCGTGGTCTATACCGTGTGTGAAAAATACTAGCCTAAACTGACGCATTTGCTAAAAAAGTGCTGATTTTATTTTGTTCCATCTTATTCAAGAAACTTTCAGAAGAAAACTGGACTTGCTAAAAATATGATAAACCCCTTGAAGGAAACCTTGTGGGGTCTACTTGTGCGAATGAAGTCATTTATGGGGTGATTCTAATGTTTCAGCAGCATTACACCCCCCAGAAAACAGTATGCGGCTCTAAAATCAAATGCAAAATTCCTGGACCGAAAAGGCCAAAAAGCCTCCTTTTATGCCAAGCCCTGGCACATGCCCGCACAGTGAATAAGGCTCACATATTTGGTATCCCCATGCACGGGAGAAGTGGAAGAATGTGAAAGGAGATGAATTTTGTCCGTGGTCTATACCGTGTGTGAAAAATACTAGCCTAAACTGACGCATTTGCTAAAAAAGTGCTGATTTTATTTTGTTCCATCTTATTCAAGAAACTTTCAGAAGATAACTGGACTTGCTAAAAATATGATAAACCCCTTGAAGGAAACCTTGTGGGGTCTACTTGTGTGAATGAAGTCATTTATGGGGTGTTTCTAATGTTTCAGCAGCATTAGGCCCCCCAGAAAACAGTATGCGGCTCTAAAATCAAATGCAAAATTCCTGGACCGAAAATGCCAAAAAGCCTCCTTTTATGCCAAGCCCTGGCACATGCCCGCACAGCGAATAAGGCACACATATTTGGTATCCCCATGCACGGGAGAAGTGGAAGAACGTGAAAGGAGATGAATTTTGGCCGTGGTCTATACCGTGTGTGAAAAATACTAGCCTAAACTGACGCATTTGCTAAAAAAGTGCTGATTTTATTTTGATCCATCTTATTCAAGAAACTTTCAGAAGAAAACTGGACTTGCTAAAAATATGATAAACCCCTTGAAGGAAACCTTGTGGGGTCTACTTGTGCGAATGAAGTCATTTATGGGGTGATTCTAATGTTTCAGCAGCATTACACCCCCCAGAAAACAGTATGCGGCTATAAAATCAAATGCAAAATTCCTGGACCGAAAAGGCCAAAAAGCCTCCTTTTATGCCAAGCCCTGGCACATGCCCGCACAGTGAATAAGGCTCACATATTTGGTATCCCCATGCACGGGAGAAGTGGAAGAATGTGAAAGGAGATTAATTTTGGCCGTGGTTCATACCGTGTGTGAAAAATGCTAGCATAAACCGACGCAATTGTTAAATTCTTGCATTTTTTTCCAATTTTGCCCACTTTAGTGAAAAAAAAAAAAATGATATATACTGACAAATGCCACTAAAACAAAGCCCTATCTGTCCTTTAAAAAGAGTGTAAAATTCAAAGATGAACTTTATTCACCTGCTGAGTTATAGTCATGTAAAGAAGCGCATAGCAAAATTGTGAAATTTGCTCTGGTCATTTAGCTGTAAAACAGCCTAGTCCTTAACCGGTTAAGGCAAAGAAGTGGAATATTCTGCAATGGCCAAGTCAATCACCAGATATCAACCCGATCAAGCATGCATTTCACTTGCTTAAGACAAAACTTAAGGCAGAAAGACCAACAAACAAGCAACAACTGAAGACCGATGCAGTAAAGGCCTGGCAAAGCATCACAAAGGAGGAAACCCAGTGTTTTTATGATGTCCATGGGTTCCAGACTTCAGGCAGTCATTGCCTGCAAAGGATTCTCTACAAAGTATTTAAAAAAAAAACATTTTATTTATGGTAATGATAATTTGTCTAATTACTTTTGAGCCCCTGAAATGAGGAGGCTGTGTAGAAAAATGGTTGCAATTCCTAAACGTTTCACAGGATGTATTTGTTCAACCCTTTGAATTAAACCTGAAAGTCCACACTTCAGTAGCATCTCAGTTGTTTAATTTCAATCCAATGTGGTGGCATGCAGAGCCCAAATCATGAATATTGTGTCACTGTCCAAATAATTCTGGACCTAACTGTATATTGTAACGTCTATGGCCACGGCCCGTTGTTCTGATTTACCCTTCGACGGCCGTGGCCATGGACATGTGTGTTCTCTGCTGCGTCATCCACCAGTGAGGAGCCGGCACTCACTTTCTAGTATCGAGACTGTCTCCCGGAGGGCGCGCGCGCCTGCGTGTGCTCAGTCTTAAAGGGCCAGTGCGCACATAATTGCAGGAAGTCTGCAATTAAGCCCAGAATGCTACTGGACTATAAAAAGGGCTCTGCCCTGTTGTTCCTTGCCTGAGCGCTGTTTGTTACAAAAGTTTGTCTTGCTAATGGTCTCCTAGTGTCTTCCAGTTTCCAAGTGTTCCCTGTTCCTGTATCCTGTATCCTGTTTCCCGTCCTATCCAGATCTAGTGCCATGCTGAGCTGTTGTTGTGTTGTGCTGCATTCCACGCCTGTTCCGCTACTCCACGCCTGACGTCTACCTGCCACCTGGTCCCAGCCTAGCCTGCCTTGCTACTGTCCGAGTTGCCACAGGTACCCTTTCTGGACTATAGACTCGGTACTATACCTGTTTGGTCAGCTGCCGTCCCGCTACGCGGTACGGTCCAATGAGTCCACACCTCGCACCGTGACAGTACGCTCAGGCCATGGACCCCGCTGGTCAATTCAAAGGCATGTCACCCTCCCAAGCCATGCAGGCAGACCTGCAGGATCTCCGAGCAAGACAGGATCAATTTCTTGTGGCAGAGGACTCCATGGCACAGCAGCTAGGGACTCTCCCAACTTCTCATCTTTGACAGCTCCCATCTCTACCCTCACTAAAAAGGGCATGAATGCCAAGTATGGACTCTGGAGGCAGAAGCCGCATTTGAATGCTTAAAAAAAAGCCTTCACGTCAGCCTCTATTCTTCACCGCCCTGATGTATTCCCACAGTTTTCTTTAGAGGTGGACACTTCTTCTGTTGGTGCTGGTGCACTATTGTTCCAGAAAGGTTCGAAGGGCAAGACTGGGATATGTGGCTACTATTCCAAGCTGTTTTCTTCCGCAGAGCACAACTACTCGATTGGGGATCGGGAGTCACCTAGTGACTGAATAATACCCCCATACTATTACTGAATAATATCTCCACACCATAACCACATAGTGACTGAATAATGATACCATACTGTTACTGAATAATACCGCCACACCATAACCACATAGTGACTGAATAATACCACCATACTGTTACTGAATAATACTGCCACACCATAACCACATAGTGACAGAATAATATCTCCATACTGTTACTGAATAATTCCACGACACCATAACTACAATGTGACTGCATAATACCCCCATACTGTTACTGAATAATACTGCCATACCATAAACACATAGTGACTGAATAATACCCCCATACTGTTACTGAATAATACTCCAACACCAAAACCACATAGTGGCTGAATAATACCCCCATACTGTTACTCAATAAAAACCACAATACAAAGACCAATATACTCGTAGATGTCAGTTATACGCAGGAGCACTGCAGACGATATAAGTGATTACAGCACATTTATATCCAGTGACTCACAGGTGATGTTTTCTCTGAGTCGAGTCGTTCACTTTCCCTTTTTTTCTCCATCCGGCCCAGACCACTGTGACGACTTATTCCAGCCACGACTAGTCTCTTTCTCGCTTTTCCAGAATCCTCCCCACCGATACCCCATCCTGTAAACAAACTCGTAATCCAGAGTGTCCCAGATGGCAATAATGATCCCTTAGTGCTCGACACTTTAAAAGTGCTTGCTCAGTAACCATGTCCCCTTTGTGCCCCCACAGAGTAAGGGTATTTGCACACACAAAATTAAAAATGTCTGAAAATACGGAACTGTTTTCAAGGGAAAACAGCTCCTCATTTTCAGACGTTTCTTATTCGAAGTCGCGTTTTTAACGGACGTTTTTGGAGCTGTTTTTCTATAGAGTCTATGAAAAACGGCTCCACTGGTAGATAGCGCCACACACAGCCCCCCACTGGAAGATAGTAGCACACATAGTCCCCTCTGGTAGATAGTGCCACACACAGCCTCTCTTCTTTTAGATAGCATCACACACAGTCCCCCCTCTGGTAGATAGCGTGACACACAGCCCCTGTAAAGGATCTGCTAGACACAGCTTCTGAGCAGGTGCAGACTGACTAACCACGGGCGTCGACACAGAAGCTGTGTCTGGCAGATCCTTTACAGCCCCCCTGGTAGATAGCGCCACACACAGCCCCCCTCTGGTAGATAGCGCCACACACAGCCCCCTACCCTCTGGTAGATAGCGCCACACACAGCCCCCCTGGTAGATAGCGCCACACACAGCCGCTACTCTGGTAGATAGTGCCACACACAGCACACCCTCTGGTAGATAGCGCCACACACAGCCTCTTGTCTAGTAGATAGCACCACACACAGCCTCGCCCCCAGGTAGATAGCGCCACACACAGCCCACCCCCGCTGGTAGCTAGCACCACACACAGCCCCCTCTCTGGTATATAGGACCACACAAAGCCCCCCTTCTAGTACATAGCGCTACACACAGCCCCCCTCAGGTACATAGCACCACACAAAGCCCTCCCCCTCTGGTAGATAGCACCACACATAGCCCCCTCTGGTACATAGCACCACACACAGCCCTCCTCTATTAGATAGCGCCACACACAGCCCCCCCTCTGGTAGATAGGCCCACACACAGCTCCCTGGTAGATTGCGCCACACACTGCCCCCACTCTGGTAGATGGCACCGCGCACAGCTCCCCCTCTGGTAGATAGCGCAACACACAGCCCCCCCTCTAGTAGATAGCGCCACACACAGCCTCCCCATCTGGTACATAGCACCACAGACAGCCCCCCCACTAGTACATAGCGCCACAAACAGCCCCCCTCAGGTACATAGTGCCACACACAGCCCCCGTCTGGTAGATAGCACCACACACAGCCCCTCCTCTTTTAGATAGCACCAAACACAGCCCGCCCTCTGGTAGATAGTTTCACACACAGCCCCCCTGGTAGATACCGCAACACAAAGCCCCCTCTCTGGTAGATGTCACCCCACAAAGCCCCCCCTCTGGTAGATAGCGCCACACACAGCTACCCCTCTAGTACATAGTGCCACAAACCCCCCCCTCTGGTAGATAGCAACACACACAGCCTCCCCCTCTAGTAGATAGCACCACTCACAGCCCACGTCTCTGGTACATAGCACCACACACAGCCCCCCTCTAATACATAGCGCCACACACAGCCCCTCCTCAGGTACATAGCGACACACACATCCCCCTCCTCTGGTAGATAGCACCACACACAGCCTCCCTCTATGGTACATAGCACCACACACAACCCCCCTTTAGTCCAAAGCGCCACAGACAGCCCCCCTCAGATACATAGCGCCACACACATCCCCCTCCTCTGGTAGATAGCACCACACACAACCCCCCTCTATGGTACATAGCACCACACACAGCCCCCCTTTAGTCCAAAGCCCCACAGACAGCCCCCCTCAGGTACATACTGCAACACACATCCCCCCCTTGTAGATAGCACTACAAACAGCCTCCCCTTCTGGTAGATAACATCACACACAGCTCCCCTCTCTGGTACATAGCACCACACACAGCCCCCCTCTAGTACATAGCGCCACACGCAGCCCCCCCAGGTACATAGTGCCACTCACAGCCCCCCTCTGGTACATAGCACCACACACAGCCCCCTCTAGTACATAGTGCCACAAACCCCCCCCCCCCTCTGGTAGATAGCAACACACACAGCCTCCCCCTCTAGTAGATAGCACCACTCACAGCCCACGTCTCTGGTACATAGCACCACACACAGCCCCCCCCTCTAATACATAGCGCCACACACAGCCTCTCCTCAGGTACATAGCGCCACACACATCCCCCTCCTCTGGTAGATAGCACCACACACAGCCCCCCTCTATGGTACATAGCACCACACACAGCCCCCCTTTAGTCCAAAGCCCCACAGACAGCCCCCCTCAGGTACATACTGCAACACACATCCCCCCCTTGTAGATAGCACAACAAACAGCCTCCCCTTCTGGTAGATAACATCACACACAGCTCCCCTCTCTGGTACATAGCACCACACACAGCCCCCCTCTAGTACATAGCGCCACACGCAGCCCCCCCAGGTACATAGTGCCACTCACAGCCCCCCTCTGGTACATAGAACCACACACAGCCCCCCTCTAGTACATAGCGCCACACACAGCACCCCCCAATTACATAGCGCCACTCACAGGCCCCCCTCTGGTACATAGCACCACACATAGCCCTCTCTAATACATAGTGCCACACACAGCTCCCCACTGGAAGATAGCAGCTCACACAGCCCCCTCTGGTAGATAGTGCCATACACAGTCCCCCTCTGGTAGATAGCGCCACACACAGCCCCCTGCCCTCTGGTAGATAGCGCCACACACAGCCCCCCCTGGTAGATGGCGCCACTCACAGCCACTCCTCTGGTAGATAGTGCCACACACAGCACACCCTGTCTAGTAGATAGCGCCACACACAGCCTCACCCCCAGGTAGATAGCTCCACACACAGCCCCCCCCCCCGCTAGTAGATAGCACCACACACAGCCCCCCTCTCTGGTACATAGCACCACACAAAGCCCCCCTTTCTAGTACATAGCGCCACACACAGCCCCCCTCAGGTATATAGCGCCACACACATCCCTCCCCCTCTGGTAGCACCACACTCAGCCTCCCTCTGGTACATAGCAGCACACACAGCCCCTCCTCTATTAGATATCACCACACACAGCCCCCTGTCTAGTAGATAGCACCACACACAGCCTCGCCCCAGGTAGATAGCGCCACACACAGCCCTCTCCCGCTGGTAGATAGCACCACACACAGCCTCGCCCCAGGTAGATAGCGTCACACACAGCCCCCTCCCGCTGGTAGATAGCACCACACACAGCCCCCCTCTCTAGTACATAGCACCACACAAATCCCCCTTCTAGTAAATAGCGCCACACACAGCCCCCCTCAGGTGCATAGCGCCGCACTCAGCCCTCCCCGTTTGGTAGATAGCACCACACACAGCCCCCTCTGGTACATAGCACCACACAAAGCCCCTCCTCTATTAGAT
The DNA here is from genome assembly GCF_050947455.1 of Rhinoderma darwinii. Taxonomy (NCBI): domain Eukaryota; kingdom Metazoa; phylum Chordata; class Amphibia; order Anura; family Rhinodermatidae; genus Rhinoderma; species Rhinoderma darwinii. The sequence continues at coordinate 225,830,198 of NC_134687.1, forward strand.
AGCGCCACACACAGCCCCGCCCTCTGGTAGATAGGGCCATACACAGACCCCCCTGGTAGATAGCGCCACACAGAGCCCCTCTCTGGTAGATGTTGCCACACACAGACCACCCCTCTGGTAGATAGCGACACAGAAAGCCTCCCCCTCTGGTACATAGCACCACAGACAGCCCTCCCTCTAGTACATAGCGCCACACACAGCCCCCCTCAGGTACATAGCGCCACACACAGCTCCACTCTGGTAGATAGCACCACACACAGCCTCCCCCTATAGTAGATAGCACCACACAAAGCCCCTCCTCTTTTAGATAGCACCACACACAGCCCCCCTCTAGTAGATAGCGCCACACACAGCCTCCCCATCTGGTACATAGCACCACAGACAGCCCCCCCACTAGTACATAGCGCCACAAACAGCCCCCCTCAGGTACATAGTGCCACACACAGCCCCCGTCTGGTAGATAGCACCACACACAGCCCCTCCTCTTTTAGATAGCACCAAACACAGCCCGCCCTCTGGTAGATAGTTTCACACACAGCCCCCCTGGTAGATACCGCAACACAAAGCCCCCTCTCTGGTAGATGTCACCCCACAAAGCCCCCCCTCTGGTAGATAGCGCCACACACAGCTACCCCTCTAGTACATAGTGCCACAAACCCCCCCCTCTGGTAGATAGCAACACACACAGCCTCCCCCTCTAGTAGATAGCACCACTCACAGCCCACGTCTCTGGTACATAGCACCACACACAGCCCCCCCTCTAATACATAGCGCCACACACAGCCCCTCCTCAGGTACATAGCGACACACACATCCCCCTCCTCTGGTAGATAGCACCACACACAGCCTCCCTCTATGGTACATAGCACCACACACAACCCCCCTTTAGTCCAAAGCGCCACAGACAGCCCCCCTCAGATACATAGCGCCACACACATCCCCCTCCTCTGGTAGATAGCACCACACACAACCCCCCTCTATGGTACATAGCACCACACACAGCCCCCCTTTAGTCCAAAGCCCCACAGACAGCCCCCCTCAGGTACATACTGCAACACACATCCCCCCCTTGTAGATAGCACTACAAACAGCCTCCCCTTCTGGTAGATAACATCACACACAGCTCCCCTCTCTGGTACATAGCACCACACACAGCCCCCCTCTAGTACATAGCGCCACACGCAGCCCCCCCAGGTACATAGTGCCACTCACAGCCCCCCTCTGGTACATAGCACCACACACAGCCCCCTCTAGTACATAGTGCCACAAACCCCCCCCCCTCTGGTAGATAGCAACACACACAGCCTCCCCCTCTAGTAGATAGCACCACTCACAGCCCACGTCTCTGGTACATAGCACCACACACAGCCCCCCCCTCTAATACATAGCGCCACACACAGCCTCTCCTCAGGTACATAGCGCCACACACATCCCCCTCCTCTGGTAGATAGCACCACACACAGCCCCCCTCTATGGTACATAGCACCACACACAGCCCCCCTTTAGTCCAAAGCCCCACAGACAGCCCCCCTCAGGTACATACTGCAACACACATCCCCCCCTTGTAGATAGCACAACAAACAGCCTCCCCTTCTGGTAGATAACATCACACACAGCTCCCCTCTCTGGTACATAGCACCACACACAGCCCCCCTCTAGTACATAGCGCCACACGCAGCCCCCCCAGGTACATAGTGCCACTCACAGCCCCCCTCTGGTACATAGAACCACACACAGCCCCCCTCTAGTACATAGCGCCACACACAGCACCCCCCAATTACATAGCGCCACTCACAGGCCCCCCTCTGGTACATAGCACCACACATAGCCCTCTCTAATACATAGTGCCACACACAGCTCCCCACTGGAAGATAGCAGCTCACACAGCCCCCTCTGGTAGATAGTGCCATACACAGTCCCCCTCTGGTAGATAGCGCCACACACAGCCCCCTGCCCTCTGGTAGATAGCGCCACACACAGCCCCCCCTGGTAGATGGCGCCACTCACAGCCACTCCTCTGGTAGATAGTGCCACACACAGCACACCCTGTCTAGTAGATAGCGCCACACACAGCCTCACCCCCAGGTAGATAGCTCCACACACAGCCCCCCCCCCCCCGCTAGTAGATAGCACCACACACAGCCCCCCTCTCTGGTACATAGCACCACACAAAGCCCCCCTTTCTAGTACATAGCGCCACACACAGCCCCCCTCAGGTATATAGCGCCACACACATCCCTCCCCCTCTGGTAGCACCACACTCAGCCTCCCTCTGGTACATAGCAGCACACACAGCCCCTCCTCTATTAGATATCACCACACACAGCCCCCTGTCTAGTAGATAGCACCACACACAGCCTCGCCCCAGGTAGATAGCGCCACACACAGCCCTCTCCCGCTGGTAGATAGCACCACACACAGCCTCGCCCCAGGTAGATAGCGTCACACACAGCCCCCTCCCGCTGGTAGATAGCACCACACACAGCCCCCCTCTCTAGTACATAGCACCACACAAATCCCCCTTCTAGTAAATAGCGCCACACACAGCCCCCCTCAGGTGCATAGCGCCGCACTCAGCCCTCCCCGTTTGGTAGATAGCACCACACACAGCCCCCTCTGGTACATAGCACCACACAAAGCCCCTCCTCTATTAGATAGCGCCACACACAGCCCCGCCCTCTGGTAGATAGGGCCATACACAGACCCCCCTGGTAGATAGCGCCACACAGAGCCCCTCTCTGGTAGATGTTGCCACACACAGACCACCCCTCTGGTAGATAGCGACACAGAAAGCCTCCCCCTCTGGTACATAGCACCACAGACAGCCCTCCCTCTAGTACATAGCGCCACACACAGCCCCCCTCAGGTACATAGCGCCACACACAGCTCCACTCTGGTAGATAGCACCACACACAGCCTCCCCCTATAGTAGATAGCACCACACAAAGCCCCTCCTCTTTTAGATAGCACCACACACAGCCCCCCTCTGGTAGATAGCGTCACACAAAGCCCCCTCTCTGGTAGATGTCACCCCACACAGCCCCCCTCTGGTAGATAGCAACACACACAGCCTCCCCCTCTAGTAGAGAGCACCACACACAGCCCACCTCTCTGGTACATAGCACCACACAAAACCCCCCTTTAGTACAAAGCGCCACAGACAGTCCCCCTCATGTATACTGCAACACACAGCAACCCCTCTAGTAGATAACACCACAAACAGCCTCCACTTCTGGTAGATAACATCACACACAGCCCCCCTCTCTGGTACATAGCACCACACAAAGCCCCCCTCTAGAACATAGCGCCACACACAGCCCCCCCAGATACATAGCACCACACACAGCCCCCCTCTAATACATAGTGCCACACACAGCCCCCCTCAGGTACATAGTGCCACACACAGCCCCCCACTGGAAGATAGCAGCACACACAGCCCCCTCTGGTAGATAGCGCCACACACAGCCCCCCTCTTGTAGATAACGCCACACACAGCCCCCTGCCCTCTAGTAGATAGCGCCACACACAGCCCCCCCTGGTATATAGCGCCAAACACAGCCACTCCTCTGGTAAATAGTGCCACACACAGCACACCCTCTGGTAGATAGCGCCACACACAGCCCCCTGTCTAGTAGATAGCACCACATACAGCCTCACCCCCAGGTAGATAGCGCCATACACAGCCACCCCCCGCTGGTAGATAGCACCACACACAGCCCCCCTCTCTGGCACATAGCACCACACAAAGCCCCCCTTCTAGTACATAGCGCCACACACAGCCCCCCTCAGGTACATAGCACCACACACAGCCCCTCCTCTATTAGATAGTGCCACACACAGCCACCCCCCACCCCCCCCCGCGCTGGTAGATAGCACCACACACATACCCCCTCTCTGGTATATAGCACCACACAAAGCCCCCCTTCTAGTACATATTGTCACACACAGCCCCCCTCAGGTACATAGTGCCACACACAGCCCCCCCACTGGAAAATAGCAGCACACACAGCCCCCTCTGGTAGATAGCGCCACACACAGCCCCCCTCTGGTAGATAGCGCCACACACAGCCCCCTGCCCTCTGGTAGATAGCGCCACACACAGCCCCCCCTGGTAGATAGCGCCAAACACAGCCACTCCTCTGGTAGATAGAGCCACACACAGCACCCCTGGTAGATAGCGCCACACACAGACCCTCTCTGGAAGATGTTGCCACACACAGCCCCCCTCTAGTCGATAGCACCACATACAGCCTCCCCCTCTGGTACATAGCACCACAGACAGCCCCCCCCTCTAGTACATAGCGCCACACACAGCCCCCTTCATGTACATAGCGCCACACACAGCCCCCCTCTGGTAGATAGCACCACACACAACCTCCCCCTCTAGTAGATAGCACCAAACACAGCCCCTCTGCCCTCTGGTAGATAGCGTAACACACCGCCCCCCCTGGTAGATAGCGCCACACACAGCCACTCCTCTGGTAGATAGCGCCACACACAGCCCCTCTCTTGTAGATAACGCCACACACAGCCCCCTGCCCTCTGGTAGATAGTGCCACACACAGACCCCCCTGGTAGATAGTGCCAAACACAGCCACTCCTCTGGTAGATAGTGCCACACACAGCACACCCTCTGGTAGATAGCGCCACACACAGCCCCCTGTCTAGCAGATAGCGCCTCATACAGCCTCATCCCCAGGTAGATAGCGCCATATACAGCCGCCACCCCCCCCCCACTGGTAGATAGCACCACACACAGCCCCCCTTTTAGTACATAGCGCCACACACAGCCCCCCTCAGGTACATAGCACCACACACAGCCCCTCCTATGTTAGATAGCACCACACACAGCCACCCCTCCCCCCGCTGGTAGATAGCACCACACACAGCCCCCCACTCTGGTATATAGCACCACACAAAGCCCCCTTCTAGTACATAGTGCCACACACAGCCCCCCTCAGGTACATAGTGCCACACACAGCCCCCCACTGGAAAATATCAGCACACACAGCCCCCTCTGGTAGATAGCGCCACACACAGCCCCCCTCTGGTAGATAGCGCCACACACAGCCCCCTGCCCTCTGGTAGATAGTGCCACACACAGCCACCCCTGGTAGATAGCGCCAAACCCAGCCACTCCTCTTGTAGATAGAGCCACACACAGCACCCCCTGGTAGATAGCGCCACACACATACCCTCTCTGGAAGATGTTGCCACACACAGCCCCCCCTCTGGTAGATGGCGCCAAACACAGCTCCCCCTCTGGTAGATAGCGCAACACATAGCCCCCCTCTAGTAGATAGCACCACATACAGCCTCCCCCTCTGGTACATAGCACCACAGACAGCCCCACCTCTAGTACATAGCGCCACACACAGCCCCCCTCATGTACATAGCGCCACACACAGCCCCCCTCTGGTAGATAGCACCACACACAACCTCCCCCTCTAGTAGATAGCACCAAACACAGCCCCTCTGCCCTCTGGTAGATAGCGCAACACACAGCCCCCCCCTGGTAGATAGCGCCACACACAGCCACTCCTCTGGTAGATAGTGCCACACACAGCACACCCTCTGGCAGATAGAGCCACAAACAGCCCCCTGTCTAGTAGATAGCACCACACACAGCCTCGCCCCCAGGTAGATAGCGCCACACACAGCCCCCCCCCCTGCTGGTAGATAGCACCACACACAGGCCCCCTCTCTGGTAAATAGCACCATACAAAGCCCCCCTTCTAGTACATAGCGCCACACACAGCCCCCCTCAGGTAAATAGCGCCACACACAGCCCTCCCCGTCTGGTAGATAGCACCATACACAGCCCCCCGCTGGTACATAGCACCACACACAGCCCCTCCTCTATTAGTTAGCACCACACACAGCCCCCCTCTGGTAGATAGGGCCACACACAGCCCCACTGGTAGATAGCGCCACACACAGCCCCTCTATGGTAGATGTTGCCACACACAGCCCCCCTCTGGTAGATGGCGCTGCACTCAGCTCCCCCTCTGGTAGATAGCGCAACACACAGCCCCCCCTCTAGTAGATAGCGCCACACACAGCATCCCGCTCTGGTACATAGCACCACCGACAGCCCCTCCTCTAGTACATAGCACCACACACAGCCCCCCTCATGTAAATAGCGCCACACACAGCCCCCCTCTGGTAGATAGCACCACACACAGCCTCCCCTCTAGTAGATCGCACCACACACAGCCCCCCCTCTGGTAGATAGCGTCACACACAGCCCCCCTCTGGTAGATAGCGTCACACACAGCCCCCCTCCCCTGGTAGATAGCGCCACACACAGCTACCCCTCTAGTACATAGTGCCACACAACCCTCCCCCTCTGGTAGATAGCAACACACACAGCTTCCCCCTCTAGTAGATAGCACTACACACAGCCTGCCTCTCTGGTACCCAGCACTACACACAGCCCCCCCTCTATAGTACATAGTGTCACACACATCCCCTCCTCAGGTACATAGCGCCACACACATCCCCCTCCTCTGGTAGATAGCACCACACACAGCCTCCCTCTATGGTACATAGCACCAAAACACAGCCCCCCTTTAGCACAAAGCGCCACAGACAGCCCCCCTCAGGTACATACTGCAACACACAGCACCCCTCTGGTAGATAGCACCACAAACAGCCTCCCCTTCTGGTAGATAACATCACACACAGCCCCACTCTCTGGTACATAGCACCACACACAGCCCCCCTCCTGGTACATAGCACCACACACAGCCCCCTCTAGTACATAGCGCCACACACAGCCCCCCCAGGTTCATAGCGCCACTCATAGCCACCCCTAATACATAGTGCCACACACAGACCCCCTCAGGTACATAGCGCCACTCACAGCCCCCCCTCTGGTACATAGCACCACACACAGCCCCCTCTAGTACATAGCGCCACACACAGCCCCCCCAGGTACATAGCGCCACTCACAGCCCCCCTAATACATAGTGCCACACACAGACCCCCTCAGGTAAATTGCGCCACTCACAGCCCCCCTCTGGTACATAGCACCACACACATCCCCTCTAGTACATAGCGCCACACACAGCCCCCCCAGGAACATAGCACCACTCACAGCCCCCCAATACATAGTGCCACACACAGCCCCCCTCATGTACATAGCGCCACACACAGCCCCCCCTCTAGTAGATAGCACCACATGCAGCCCCCCTCTGATACATAGCACCACAAACAGCTCCTCCTCTTTTAGATAGCGCCACACACAGCCCCCCTCTGGTAGATAGCGCCACACACAGCCCCACTGGTAGATAGCGCAACACACAGCCCCCTCTCTGGTAGATAGTGCCACACACAGCCCCCCTCTGGTAGATAGCACCACACACAGCCCCCCTCTGTAGATAGAGCTTTGTGTGGTAGATAGTGCCACACACAGCGCACCCCTTGTAGATTGAGCCACACAGCCCCCCTCTGGTAGATAGCGCCACACACAGCCCCACGAACAAATAAAAAAAAAATTGTGCTTACCTAGCCCCATTTCCGCAACAGATCAAGCGCTCCACAACCCTTCCGTAGGTCAGTGTGATGCAGTGACGTCATCACTCCGGCCTGCGCAGGGATTCTGTCCAGCGTCTTATAGGCTGCAGGCTTACCGTGGCCTGTAGCCTATAATATTCTATTTTATCTGCATCCTGAGGACGAAGATATAACTAAATGTGGCAGTCACTATCACCGGGCATATGCCAGGCTGCGCGGGCCCCCTAATGCTGCGGGCCCCGTTGCAGCCGCTACGACTGCAGCCGCTACGACTGCTATAGTGGGCAGGGAACCCTGAGAAGATGGGGGTCCTGGGAATTGCCCTGTTTGCCCCCCCTAATGCCGGCCCTGTTCCCAGGAATAATTCAGCTGGAGATTTGTCACTTTCTAGTGCTGTTGTTCTTTAATTTAGTAGTGCCAACTCAGCATTCTGAATGAGCAGTTTTTTTCACCATTTGCTTTAGAATTTGTATACCTCATTCTGCTTTTATTCAGTTTTAGGCCTGACTTGAGTCTATGGAGGTATCCGTGAAAACGGAACAAAATAGGACAAATTCTATTTGTTAACGAACCCTTCACACGGTCCGTTGAAACAATGGCCGTGTAAACGGCCACATTGAATTACATAGGTCTGCGTGACGGCCGTTGTTTTAGCATCCGTAACATGGATGTAAAATACTCTCGTGTGAATCTAGCCTAACACTGTTTGACAAAATTATTATACTTTCCGCAATGTTTACACTGTTTACCCTGAGCAGGACAGTTGGTATATGGATGAACATTTCCACATTTTGGACCCAATCTTCCTTTGGTAAATCTAGTCCATGTATTTGATTTCCCCAGTTCATATCATATTTATTGGCTTCAGCTCTCTGTGTCATATAAGATTTGGTAATTTTGTTCATTTGTGAAACCTTTTCTACCCTTCTTACTCTTGCTAAGGCTTTGATCTGCTCGTGACATATTCTCATCCTTCCTCTAATGTTAGGTCCTGCTCCCTTAACAGTCTTTCCTGGACCTTCAGACTATTGCATCCTATAACAAGTCTGTCTCTGATTAATGAATGTCTTAGCTGACCAAAGTTACATGTTCTACTTTTCGGCTTGAGATCTATTATGTACTCCTCTGCACTTTTCTGTGGAGATTGTATTCTGGAATTAAACAGAAATCTTTGATATGTCTCATTTACTTTTGGGGTACTGTACTCCTCAAATTTTCCCATCATTATTTCAAAATTGTTCCTGCCATCCTCATCTAGTTGGAACGAGTTATATATTTGTAAGGCTCCTCTCCTGTTGTCGTTAAATACAGTGCTACCCTCTATTCACTGGGTAGTGTGATAGCATTGGTAGCCGTCATGTATAATAACAGTTTATGTTTAAATGTTTTCCATATTTCTCCTACGTTTCCAACAAACTTAACTGGGGGTGTTGGGTGTAGACTACCTGTCCTGGTCATTACTGAGATGGCTGTACTCATTAGCTGTGATGGACCTGCTGTACTCTCGGTACACTTTGCTTGGTCTGTCATTATTCAGGCTATGGCCATCACTCTTAGTACCATGTATTGTTGTCCACTTAGTAATGATGTTACAAGGTTTCTTAGTATAATTATTTATTGAAGTATTTTAGACATAGTCAATATGGCCTCTCTCTACTGACTCAACTGTGGTCTGACTAACCGTCATTTTGTTACAGTCATATCCTATGTGCCTGCCAAGCTCCTGGTTGTAAACTTTATTAATATTAACAATTATCAAAACACATGTGCTAATATTCCTACAGAACAATTTCAACACTTCTATGCAACGATGAAGGCCAAAGGAGGCTCAACGTTTTTACTACAAGTGTGTCTCAAATAAAGTGGCAATTCAGTGTAAATTTGCATTAGTTCTGGACCGCTTAAATACTATTATCACTTTATCATGTAGCATGGTCAGCACTGGGTTGCATCATGGCAAAAAACAGAAATGTCTTTTCATACCCTTTTCTCTTATCTCAACATATCTCGAAATGTGTAGCGCGAGATGATCAGCAATCAAATAACATTATTTTGTGATACTCTATCACTAGATGTCTATGATGTAGGTGTATAGGGCTGGCAACCCAGTATTTGTGGTGTTATTTGCAGATTGTCAAGTGCTTGGCTAGCATGTTGCGATATTGTATTGCATTGGTTTCATGAGATATTGGAGTCTCTAATTAAATTCATCAAAGACAAGGCATATCTGTATTTCACCTTGGCCAGACACCTTGGTCTTTTCACATTTCGACCACATACAGTTGGCCATAATGCAGCTGCATTTTAGTGTGCATATTACAGGAGCAAGACCCAGACTACCTGCGGTTCAAGTGAACCAAACTTAAATCACCGTAGAACCCTATGGTAATCTAATTTCAGTTCACTTTAACCATATGGTCCGGGTCATTGGTTCGCATACGAAGCCATCTGAAAATGTTTAACTAAAATAGTGTATTTTAACTACTGACACTTTTGTGCCTCCTTTCTATTGAGGCCAATTATACAGTACGCTTGATATAGCAGCTTGTATACCATTACTGCAGGTTGATTACTGAATCCAACATAATATAAATCACTATAAATATATAGTATAAACCACTATACAGTATAAATAACACTGCAATTTATGAGAAATCTCCTGCTTTGTGCAAAGTGAGTTTTAAAGGAAAATATTTTCTAGGCTAGGCCAGGGTAATTTGTTATTTTTCACTTACTTATAATTGAACAGTTCTTACTGGGAAATCCAAACATTTGGATATCGCTTTTCAAGCCTTAGCTATTTATTACTTATACATGCAAATTGCAGGACAGTCTAAGGCTGGATTCACACGATCACATTACGTCCGTAGTGAACGGACGTATTTTGGCCGCAAGTCCCGGACCGAACACACTGCAGAGAGCCGGGCTCCTAGCATCATACTTATGTACGATGCTAGGAGGCCCTGCCTCTCCATGGAACTACTGTCCCGTACTGAAAACATCATTACAGTACGGGACAGTTGTCCGGCAGCGAGGACAACTATAATCGGTGAGTTTCTGTCACTAAGGGGATTCAATTTGGATACAAAGAAAATTCTCTTAGGCTTAATATTTTTCTCTTTAGTGGAAAGAGTATCCATTCTAAGAATGGACTCAATCCTATCCTTATGTTTTTGTAGAAGTCTACTAGGATAACCCCGATCCAAAAATCTATTACAAATTTATACAATCCTTGTAAACAACTTTTTTCTTTACTTGTGATCTACGTACTCATAGCAATTGGCTCCATAGGAGGTACTCAACCATGGAGCATGGATGGCTACTTTTAAATTAAGTAAATTATTCTTGTCTGTTTATTTCATGTACGCATTGTCACGATCTAGGGTTATGTGGACCCACTAGGCCGCTCTGCTGTAGTGGAGAGGCAGTTGACAAACTCACAATCTATGCACAAAGTCTATGGTAGGAGTGTAGCACAAGGGTACCTGGGATAGTCCGGATGGTGGCAAGGGCTCTGGCACAGATGTGGCTGGAGGTGGTGGGTTGCGCCAGACGTGGCGGATGGTATCCGGGATGACAGGCGACAGCAGATGTGGAGTATTTCAGCAGGCAGGGCAAGGCCTGGCTCAGATACTATACAGGCTTGGGATCAAGGCACAGCACAGGATACAGGATATAGGAGGCAGGACAAGGGAACACTAGGAGCAGGAAAACTCTAAGGGACCATTTGCAATACAGACATAGGAAAACTACGACAATGCTCAGGCAGGGAATGGAAGGGTGGATCCCTTCTTATAGTCCAGGATGGACAGGGGTTGATTAGGGAATTTTAAACGTGCGAACGCTGGCCCTTTAAGACCGGGGCTGAGCGCGCGTGCACACCTTAACAGTGAGAGCAGGACCAGCCGGCCGCAAGTGCTGCCATCTCATAGGAGGGAGACTGTGGTCGCGTTCATCGCTAGGTAAGGAACGGCGGCGGTCCGCGACCATGGCCGTGACATGCATCAGGTGTAATTTATCAGTTTTCAAATATACATGGGTATGCAAAAATTGCAATTCGACACATGAGTGCACCATAGTAGACTTAAATTTAGCATATATGGTATTCAAATACATTAAAAAAATATTCAAATTACTCTCTAAGCCCTGCCAGATGACAAATATGTCATATATCTCCACCAGCTCCGCATGCGTGACATTTAGAACAAGAAACAAACTCATCCTCTAGGCCAGCCTTATACAAATTGGCATAAGTTGGGATTACATTGGACCCCATGGATGTCCCTTTACACAGCAGCTAGTAATCGTCCTCAAAAATCGTCCTCAAAAATAAAGTAAAAAGAAAGTAGTTATTCTAAAGGACAATCTCCAGCAGTGTCAGGATGAGTCTTCCACCCCCTGGATTGCATCGGAGCTAGTGAGAACTTGTGACACTACCTTTAAACCCTGTAAATGTTGAATTGAGGTAATGAGAGGACCTACATCAAATGAGACCAAGATAACCTTGCTAGTATATGGAATTTGAATCAACTCAAATTTCGGCCTACCTGGTAGAATAAGCAGATCTTTGTGGATCTTCAGTAGGTCATATAAAACTGATGTCCTCAGTGTATCGATTTTAAGAAATGGCTCCCTATCTAGTTTACAACAGACCTGCTCATCTCTTAATTGTCTCAAGATTTCCTTCCTATATTTGTGGGATTTCATTTCGACAATAGTGTCAGTGTTTGATGAGAATGTATTTGATATATATGTCAGTGTTGATTTTGGAATACATTTAATTGGTTAATTGATTGATGGGTGTTATACTATTTTTGGTTTTGCTGTATATAAATTGGGGAGATGCACTGTAAGACACTGGGCTGAAGAAAGGCCCACTTGTATTGGGCCGAAACGTCAACATTTTTTGCATGCACTAATTACTGCCATGAATAAATGACAACATATGCAATGAAGCTGCTGTTGACTACGCTACATTTTTTATTATGTGACAGGGAATAAAACATCCTTTTCAGATGGTGTGCATCCCCAACTACCAATAGAGGGGTTGCCATTCCTCATTTTTACTTTTAGGCCTTTACATGAGACAGCCCTGAAGACCTTTGTCTGGTCCCATTATGTCTCAATAATGACACGTTGAAGTCAAATTTACCATTAAATCAGGATGCAACAGGATGAAGAAATATTGCAGGTTCCTTTTTTCTGGAACAGAATTCAGACAGATCCTGTTTTTCGCACAATAGAAGCCAATAGCAACACGATGCAACAGAATAGGAATCCTGTTGCATCCTGTTTTAAATGTACCCTTTTTACAAATCTTGAAAAAAAAAAAAAAAGCAATAACTTTGAATGGTGTGACCAGAGCCTTAAAACCATCTTCGACTGTTGATTGTTGATTGTGCTAGCACACCAGCAGTGCCTGTGCGATCACCTTGAAATAACAGTACATCAAGGTGCCTTAACTACCTAAGGCACTTGACATACTATTACTTCAATGTGCGGGAAGGAGTAAACATTAGCAAAATGTGAAAAGTAATATACACTGAAGAATGTTAGAGTGGCAGTAAAGTAAAACATGCGTGAGGTCATCTCAGGACATAACTAGTGTGCAGGCGCCATACAGAGTCCTTTCACTCAATAAACCTTGAACATCTTTGCTTTCAAACTGAATTTAAAAAGCCTTGGAAAAAGAATGTGTTCTCAGCTAAAACTAATAATTAAACACCATGTGGCTGTTATCAGCTGCCTGGGCACACAGCAGGGCCCAGAGGGGAAAGACGAGGGGAGATAAGCTGTGCGGAGTGCATCAGGGTAAGTAAAATTGGGGTAAATTATAAACCAAGGGATGTATGATACATTTTAAAACACTCTTTCATACAGAGCTCTGGTTATTCGGGACATGTGTCACATTGATATATTGTGTCATCCCTTATCGCCCTCTTATAGCAGACTTTGCACCTCTTCTGACTTTTTCCCTTCTTGCCAGTTTGGGGAACTTCTCCTGGAAAGTGTTGCCACCCTGGTACGATGCGTGTGGCCCCGCTTCCAGAAGTACTGGGTGCCCCCCCTTCTTGGTCCCTAAAGATTAGGTTCTTGATAATCACCTCTTGAAATTCCAGGAAAGTTCCCCTCTGGCCTGCACATCGATGTAGCACGTACGCATTGTACAATGCCATCTGTATGATGTGCACGGCCAGCTTCTTATACCACACCGCATGGCGCTGTAGGGCTTCAGGACTTGATCTGACAAGTCCATCCCTCCCATGTACCTATTGTAGTCCAGGATGCAGTCTGGTTTGGGGGTGGCCTTTCCTTCATATATCCTAAATCTGTAGGTATACCCTGATGCACTCTCGCACAGCTTATACATCTTCACGCCATACCTTGCCCTCTTACCCGGCAGATACTTGTGGAATTGAACCCTCCCTTTAAAATGTACCAGGGACTCATCAATAGAAATACACTTCTCGGGGGTGTATGCTTGGGAAAACCGGGCACTGAAACGGTCTAATAGGGGTCTCCGTTTATACAAACGGTCAAAACTGGGGTCATCTCGGGGTGGGCACTGCTCATTATCAGTATAATGTAAGAATCGAAGTATTGCCTCATTTATTAATTTTTTTAGGTTACAGTTCAGTTCTGAAGTTGCTTTGAGGGGCCCATATATTAGAAACCCCTATCAAACACCCCATTTTAGAAACTAGACCCCTCAAAGTATTCACAACAGCATTTAGAAAGTTTATGAACCCTTTAATTTAAATTTAGAGCAAAGTAGAGGTGAAATTTAATTATTTTTTTTTGTCAGAAAATCCTCTTTATACCATTTTTTTATAACAAAAAAGGATTTATCACAGAAACGCAACTTAATACGTATTGCCCAGATTCTGCAGTTTTGAGAAATATCCCACATGTGACCCTAGTACGGTAATGGACTGAAGCACCGGCCTCCGAAGCAAAGGCGCACCTAGTGGATTTTGAGGCCTCTTTTTTATTAGGCACCATGTCCGGTTTGAAGAGGTCTTGTGGTGCCAAAACATTGGAAACCCCCCAAAAGTGACCCCAATTTGGAAACTAGACCCCTTGAGGAATCCATTGTAGTTTTCATGGGGTACATGCGGCTTTTTGATCAGTTTTTATTCTATTTTTAGGTGGCGTGGTGACTAAAAAACAGCAATTCTACTATTGTTTTTTATTCTATTTTTTTTACAGCGTTCACCGTGCGCAATAAATGACATATTCCCTTTATTCTGCGGGGCGATACGATTATGGCAATACCCTATGTTTATAGTTTTTTTTATGTCTTATGGCGTTTGCACAATAAAATACGTTTTGTAAAAAATCATTCACTTTTTGTGTTACCTTATTCTAAGCGCCAGAACTTTTTTATTTTTCAATCAATAAAGTCGTGCGAGGAATTATTTTTTGCGTAACGAACTGTAGTTTCGATCAGTACCATTTTTAGGTACATGCGACTTTTTGATCTCTTTTTATTCCATTTTTTGGGAGGTGAAGTGACCAAACAATTGTGATTGTGGTATGGTTTATTATTATTTTCTTTTACGGCGTTCACCGTGCGGAATAAATAACGAAATAATTTTGTAGTTCAAGCCGTTACGGACGCGGCGATACCAATTATGTATAGTTTATTTGTTTGTTTATATATTTTTATTAATAATAAATGACTGATAAGGTAAAAAGCGGGATTTTTACTTTTAATACTTGAAAAACTTTTATTTTCTTATTTTTACACATCTTTTTTTTACTTTTTTTTTACTTTATTACTTTGTCCCACTAGGGGACTTGAGGGCAGGAGGCCCTGATCGCTATTCTAATACACTGCACTACATGCGTAGTGCAGTGTATTAGAACTGTCAGCTCCTCACTGACAGCAAGCATAGTGGGTCCTGACTTTGTCAGGACCCACTAGGCTTCCGTCTATGGCATAGCCGGACACCATTATTTGGTATCTGGTTGCCATAGTCACCATCGCCGGCCGCTATCGTGTAGCAGGCCGCCGATGGCAGCTTAACCACTAAAAAGCAGCGATCTCTATAGAATGTGGCTTTTAAGGGGTTAATCAGTGGGGACACAGCGATCGGTCCCCGCTGTAGGAGCTGTGCGAGACAGCAGCTGTCACAGCTCCTGTATGTGTCTCGAGGACGGCCGAAACGGCCGTTACTCCTGAGACGTACTATTAGGTCATGGAGCGCGAACGATACAGCTGCCATGACCTAATAGTACGTCCAGGAGCGGGAAGGGTTTAAAAGACACATAATTGGCATTGTCCCATCAGTAAAGACCTGTTCTATAAAATTAAATGTTTGTTATTCTGCACAGTAATCGCTTTTTTTTTTTTTTTTTTTAAAAACTAAAAAATAAAGTTTTCTCTTCATCTTGTGTCCCAAAAATATGAATAAAAAGTGATCAAAGAGTCATATGTACCCAAAATGGTATAAATGAAAACTACGAGTCATCCCGCAAAATACAAGCCCTTATACAGCTAATTCGACAGAAAAATAAAAAGGGTATAGGTCAAGGAATGTGGCGACACAAAAACAAATTATTCGGTATATGAAAAAGTGATTCTGTTGTGCAAAAGTTACATATGGTAGTTACATAGGTTGAAAAAAGACACAGGACCATCAAGTTCAACCTTTCTCAATCAATTACACGTCATTAATTGCTTGATTAAGTATAACCCTCAATGCCGTAGTTTGACCACTCTAATTGTAAAGAACCCTTTCCTATATTGATGTCTGAAACTATATTTTTCCACATGCAATGGATGTCCCCTGGACCTTTGTAAAGTCCTTGTAAATAACAGATTATGTGCTAGTTCTTTGAATTGACCACACATAT
The DNA here is from genome assembly GCF_050947455.1 of Rhinoderma darwinii. Taxonomy (NCBI): domain Eukaryota; kingdom Metazoa; phylum Chordata; class Amphibia; order Anura; family Rhinodermatidae; genus Rhinoderma; species Rhinoderma darwinii. The sequence continues at coordinate 225,846,575 of NC_134687.1, forward strand.
ACTTATACATGTTAATAGGATCACCCCTAAGGCATGTTTTTTCCAAGCTGAACAAGCCCAATTTCTCTAGCCTTTCATTGTAATGGAGGTTTTACACTGGGTGATTATCGGGCTTCATAGAACGCCCGTTCCCAATATTTGCCCTGTGTAAACAGGGCAACGATCAGCAGATGCACGAGCAAACGCTCGATCATCTGCTGATCGTATAGTTTTAAAAAAGTTAAATATTATCATTGTCGGCAGCACATCTCCCTGTGTAAACATGGAAACGCGCTGCAGACATGATAATAATGTATGTGGGCGAGCAATCAGAGTAGCGACCGCTCGTACCCATATATAGTTCCATGTAACAGTAGCAAACTATTTATTTCTCCCTTAACCAGTTCTTTACCCACTTGCATGCATGTTCCCCCAGTCCTTGCCTCTGTAGCTTTAGAACAATAATTTTGTGTGAAACAGTATCAAATGCTTTTGCAAAATCCAAATATATTAAATCAGTTGCATGACCAGCATCCAGATTTATACTTACCTCATCATAGTAACTTAGCATGTTGGTTAGCCCTGACCTGTTTTTCATGAATCCATGCTGGTTTTTAGATATTAGATGTGGAATTTCATTCTCCAAAAACAAACGTTTACTGATGGCAGCCAAAAGGATAATGGAGCCATATGAACATGTTAATCGTTTACATCTGGATCTTTTCCGACGTACTCGCTAAACGTAGGACAAACAAATGTGATGTAATATACTAAAGTATATTACAATGTGTTATCACTTGATGTGCTAACAATTGAAAACATACAGTGGAGTATAAAAAAACTGAATCACTTATTATTTTTTAACCTTTAACCATATTTGTAAACTATTTTATTGCTGAAAATTATTATTTTAGTAGTATGTTTCAAAACTTACAAGTAGCACCATTAAAGGCGTTTTCTGAGTTATTCGAAAAAGTAGCAGGGGTAGCAGGGATGCATTACTCACCTCACAGATCCCTGGCGTTCCGCTATGGTCCTTCCTGCCACTCTTTATATAGCTGCAGTGATGATGTGCCCGTATACCCATGATTGTTGCAGCCAATCAATGCCCTCAGTGATCCTGTGTCATATACCCACTGTGACCAGTGATTGGCTGCAGCAATCATGTGGGCATACAAGCACATCATCGCTGCAGTCATGTCAATAAACAGTGGAGGACCGAAGCAGCGGCCTTGGAACACAGGGAAACTGTGAAGTGTGTGAAGTGAGTAATGGCTCTTTTTTTAATGCATCCCTCCTACCCCTGCTAAATAAGGGCGGCGGCGCTGCTTGCAGCCACTGCGGCTGCTACAATGGTAGCGACGGCACTATACCAGAGTAGGGCGGTATCTCCCTGCTCCGCTATCTACTAGCGCCACTGTAGCTCCCTGAAGGAGCGGAATCCCAGTGTGGCCGGAGATTCCACTCCTGGAGCGCTCCGCTTGATGTCTCTGTCCATAGCATCGGCAACGCTGTGGTTGGGGGTTCCGCTTCAGGAGTTACCTCTAATGTCACTGTCCATTTATGGACAGAGACATCAAACGGAGCGCTCCAGGAGCGGAATCCCCGGCCACAGGGGGGATTCCGCTCCTTCAGGGAGCTACAGCGGCGCTATCTACATGAAGGTGGGGCTACCTACAAGGGGGCTGTGTGGCACTACCTACAAGGGGGCTGTGGGCTGTGTGGCACTACAAACAAGGGGGCTGTGGGCTGTGTGGCACTACCAACAAGAGGGCTGTGTGGCACTACCTACAAGGGGGCTGTGAGGCACTACCTACTAGGGAGTTGTGTGGCACTACCTACCAGGGGGCTCTGTGGCGCTACCTACCAGGGGGCTGTGTGGCACTACCTACAGGGGGCTGTGTGGCACTACCTACAGGGGGGATGTTTGGCACTATCTACAAGGGGGCTGTGTGGCGCTATCTATAAAGGGGCTGTGTGGCGCTATCTACAAAGGGCCTGTGCGGTGCTATCTACAAGGGGGCTGTGTGGCACTACCTACAAGAGGCTGCGTGGCACTACCTACAAGGGGCTGTGTGGCACTACCTACAATGGGCATGTATCCTAAGGCCGGCCCTGTTGGTAGTCCTCCTGACGTATGCCTTCCATAGAAGGCAAAAACAGGATCTAAACCAGAGGCGTAGCTAGGTTCTCCAGCACCCGGGGCAAAGATTCAGTTTGGTGCCCCCACCCAATCTCTTTCCCGACATCTCCTTTCCCCTCACCATGTTTGTTTTCTCTACCAATCAATGACGTGTCATTTCTTTTCCACATTTTTTTAATGTAATTCAAGCATAAAAACATTTGTACATTTTACAAGCAATATAGTTCTATACACAATACCAGAACCAAGGTCATTAAATAAATACAGCAACAGAACAAAGCTCATTGCATATATAAAGCACCAGAACCAAGCTCAGTACATATATATAGTACCAGAACCAAGCTCAGTAAATAAATACAATTGCTTCATTGCTTCTAATTGTACCTGTGTCCTATAGACACATCTACAATTATAGTGCAGGAGGGGGTGGCGCTGGCGCCCCCTCTAAGTTGCGCCCGGGACACATGCCCCGCCTGCCCCCCTAGCTACGCCCCTGTCTAAACTAATCCCAAGATGTCACAATTATTCATGAGAGAAGAATGTTCAAGAAAAGCTATTTTTGCAGGGTCAAAAGAAGGTCATCACTCATATTATTCACGTTTTCCCTCTTTTCATTTGTTATTTATTATGCCCTGCTATTAAACTGGTAATACGCCCTGTTACACATTTCTCTATACGGTGGAGTACCGCAAAGTTGTTTGTAACCCTGATCGAGTCGGTAAATGTTCTGTTGTATTATCGAATTGGTATTTGATTATTTATACATCGCCAATATATTAAAGGTTATGTTTTATAGGTTTTTGCCCAGCAGTGAAAAGTTAATGAATTTTCACAGACCTACTATATTAATTTTTCAGTGATATCCCAAACCATCTGACAGTATAATTCACTTGCGACTCTACACATGCAGAATGGAATTTTTTTGCCTTGCCATTTCCTAACATACACCTCCTTATTGGAGCCATGCAGGTTTTGTTTTTACTCATCTGAGGAAAATATAATTCTTCCAATCAGAACATCTGGCATGTTCCTTAGCTTATTGAAGCTACTACTTTCTATTTTTGACATCAGAAGAGGTATCTTTCTGGGCTTTATGTCCTGCTTAGAATCATCTCCTCACAGTCACTGAACTTGCTGTTACTCCAGTTTGTTCTTCCCAGTTTGTTCTTCCCAGTCAGATTTCTAGTCTAAGGTTTAAGAATGTTGGTTTTCTAGATAGAAATTTTCTCTTTCTCGGGCTGGAGCAGACACTCATTTTCATCTATTCTTGTTCTTCTGTGTACATTGCCCAATTTGGAGAACTAAGACAGTAAAAAATTCACTGTGGCATGGCTACAGTTCAGCCAAGAAGCTATCTGACTTTTACAACACCTTTTTTTACACAAAGCATCAGCCGTACAACTTTACATACTGCCCCATACTAACTTTTTTTAATTGTTGGGTGTATTTTTTTTAAAAATTCTTTATTTAAGAAGACTTTACAAGATAATGCGAAGGGGAAACAAAAAAAAAAAAGGGGGGAGGGGCCAAACAAAGAAATTTCACATTGAGATACACAACGTCAAGTAAAGATAATCAATACATAATGAGTCAGGTCTATTAGCACAGTAGACTATATACCAAAATTGCAGGGGCGTAACTAGGTAAGACTGGGCCCCATAGCAAACCCTTGACCGGGCCACCCCCCCGGGTGCCACAATGAGCCCCCCTTATAAATAGTGCCCCCTGTAGAATGTGCCATACAGCCTCCCTGAAGACAGTGCTATATAGCCCCGCCTATAGACAGTGTCACACCCCATTTGTAGACTGCTCCCTCCTCCCCCTTGTAGATATTGCCATACAGCCCTCTGTAGATATCGCCATAAAGCCCCCACTGTATGTAGCGCTATACAGCTCCCACTGTATATAGTGCCACACAGCCCCCCTCCCTTGTATATAGTGCCACACAGCCCCCCCCTTTGTGTATAGTGCCACACAACCCCCCCCCCCTTGTGTATAGTGTCACAAGGCAATGCGCATCCGAGAAAGTTGTATCAGCCAGGGAGTTGTCACTCAAACATGGAAAGGTGGGTTTGGAGGCAGGACTATGTGACTTTAGGATAGTGGCATCGCCCCATGACCCTCTAATGTGTAATTAGCATATATCGTGCGCCGTTTTAAAAGTGGATTTTAAATATTTTGCTGCATCTGAAAAAAACATACAAGGGAATGTTTGGAAATATTGTCAGGTCATGTATTACTGCATGGTAGCGGTTCAAGGGGTTAAAACTACCTGACAGATTTCCATGAAATATATAATGAATTGAGAACAATTCCATCTGTCCTGCAATTTTGTTATTATAAATATATCCTATATAATTACAGATCCAGAACCAAGCTCTGACATATATACAGCACCAGAACCAAGCTCAGTACATATATACAGCACTAGAACAAAGCTCAGTACATAAATACAGCACTAGAACCAAGCCCATACATATATACAGCCCCAGAACCAACCTCAGTACATAAATACAGCTCCAGAACCAAGCTCAGTACATATATACAGCACCATAACCAAGCTCAGTACATAAATACAGCACTAGAACCAAGCTCAGTATATAAATACATTCCCAGAACCAAGCTCAGTACATATATACAGCACCAGAACAAAGCTCAGTACATATATACAACACCAAAACCAATCTCATATGTATATACAGCATCAGAACCAAGATCAGTACATATATACAATACCAGAACAAATACAGCTCAATTTAGTGCAACCCTGGCCTTATAGGTTTGTACGGCGTAAAACTACAGCTCCCAGCATGGCCCCGAACAATGGTGAGGATATGCTGGGAGATGATGTTTCACAAAAAAAAATCATACCACCCATCATCTCGCTGCAGATCATACAGTGACTACAGTACTGATTAGTGGCAGAATAAACATTTACATTAAGTGACTCACCGGTGACGTCTCAGATTCTAAACTAAAACAGAGAAAAAGAGACACTGCGCCACATAGTGCAGATTAACATAATAATATAAGAGAGCAAGAAAACAAATTCGTGCTCACCTTTAAGTATCTGTACTAGCAGGTACAACACTATCGTTGTGGAGGTACAATGTGTGACTAGAAAAGCTGCTGCCCGGTCCCATATATATAAAAAGATAGAAAAAAGGGGGTCCACAATGGCGCTGCTAATATTAAGAACAAAAGTTCATGTTTAATAAGAGATTGAATTAATAAACAAGCGCTACGCGTTTCAACGCCGGACTGGCTTCTTCATCAGCCGAATACAATATAAACACTAGGCAGGGTTATATATATATATATATGCACAGCATATTACAATTATCACAATTTAGAAAACACCAAAAAAGAACCAACATCAAGGTTAAAAAGATCGAGGAAATATAAATACAAATGTTAACGTACATTAGCATAAATAAATAACATATAAAATGCTAATAATAATTATACAGATTACGGCAATACTGAAAAATAAAAGATGAACCAAGTTGTAAAAGGGACAGTAATTAAAACACACATTATCTTGTAGCAAATATATCCAATCAGTACTAATAAGGATAAAAATGAGAAAAACTCACCAATAGAAGAAAGGTGATAGGCATAAAACGAAGCAAATCCTAATGACAGGGTAGCGTCACTGGCGTCAAGAATACTGCTGACACTACGGTGGCCGAGGGTGACCAGAAAGAAAACATGGAAAGCAACTTGACACGCAAAGGAGACAACTTGCGTGCAAAGGGAGAATGTGAAGGAGAATAGAACCAATGAGGGAACAGATGAAAGAAACAACAAAACAGTAAGTAATTATAGTAGAATAATGAATTAAGAATAGTATAATCAGAATGATAATCAGATTAATATGTACGTAAGAGAACAATTGGAAACAGAATGAGATATAAAACAAATAATATGATAATTGAATAAAAATGCAAAGGAAATGTTTAGATAATACTAATCAAGTGGAGACTCAGTTAAATCATTTAGGCCATTAGGGTGCAAAGTCCCCAGTTTGTAAATACAGAAGTTTTCCCTCTGTTTTAGTCTAATAAATCTTGCAGATATATCTGAAGGGATTTTTATTCAATTATCATATTATTTGTCTTATATCTCATTCTGTTTCGAATGATACAGGCCCCCTCCGGTGCTAGCAACACCTAAGGGCATGAGAGGGTCTGTGTCGCCCGGCCCATACTTGTTGGAGGCTCGGCGGTGCGGACCCCGTAGTAGCGGCACTACCACTGTAGCAGCCATAACGGCTGCTAGCGGCGCCACCAGGCATATGGGGGGCGTGTCGGCTGGCGGCACTGGTCCCCTCAAGCCACGGGCCCCGTAGCAGCCGTAGTTACGCCACTGCCACATTGAAAAAGTATGGAGAAATAACCTGTCAGGTATTATAGCAGAAGACAGCAGCATTACATAAAGTTGATAAGACACAGCGTATCACTTAGTCATGTGAAATATAGAAAATAAAAGCAATGTAAAAAGTAACAAATGCAGCATCATGGGGGAGAGAAAAAAGGAAAGGTAAATAGGTATGGTAGAGACTTTAGATAAGCAGAAGGCTATGTGAGGATGGACATCACCATCGGTGGAGAAAGGAGTAGAATTATATATTTCGGCAAAACATACTGGATATAAATCCCGGTGTTAAATATAACCCAGAGTGAAGAGCTTGGGGTATACAGAGCTATAGGGGTTCACATTGACATTTGGATATGGAGTTCCAGCAAGCACCGATATTCCAGCCATTGTTTCCAGACTTTCAAATATTTATCCGAGCGTTGGCTTGAGAGAGTCATCGACTCCTCCATATTTTGGATATGAATTATTTCCTGTAACTATTTCGATATGGTAGGTACAATATTGCTTTTCCAGTGTCTGGGAATCACTGTTCTAGCTGCCACAAGCAGATAGCCAAGTAATGCACAGGATAGACATTTTGAAGGAACCTGGAATCATAGACAGTAATAGCGTAGCTGGAGTATTATCTAATGTGAACTGGGTAGTTTTTTTAACTAGATAGATTACGGAGCACCTAAACAAGTGTAGTGGTGGGCACTACCACCATATATGACACATTGTACCCCTGGCCTGTCCATAACGCCAACATGAATCAGACGTGTTAGAATTAATCATGTGCAAAAGTACATGGACTTTGCACCATCTGGATGATATTTTAAAGTTTGTCTCCTGGGCCTTCCCTGAAACCGAGAATTTGTGGCAAAGAGTGAATGATTTAGACCATTCTTCAGGAGTGGGTGAGACATTCAATTATTGTTCCCATCTAATCGCATAGGAAGGTTTTGACTCAGTAGGCAAGTCTAATAGAAGATTATAGATTGTAGCAAAACCTTTTGGCATTGTGAAACGCGAGGAGAACAGATGCTCAAAGGGTGTTAAATCTCTATTTAGGTCTAGTGCTTGCAGGACATTGTTGTAATAGTGTTCAAGTTGGAAATAATCCCATTTTGTCCTAGGTGTTCTGTAATTTTCCTGGTACTAGAACACCATAGGACGTCAAGTGTCCAGATGACAAAACTTGTGTAAGTATTAAGCCTATACCTGCCTGATACCTACACAAAAAAGAAGATTGTAGACTCGGAGCGAAGTCCTTATTACCCATGACCGTGTTAACAGGTCATCCCTAGAATAAAGCTTTGTCTTAGAAAGATACATCTTGCAGGTTGTCACTACACTCCCAACCACATATGGCAGAGCCCCAATATTAGGTCTGGACCAAGCCACTCCCAGGGACCAGGGAAGGGTCATCAGGAGTAGGTCTGTCTGAGCACTCTCCAGTTGTATCCACAATTTACGTGAGCAACTATGCTAAATTTGAAGTATTCTTGCCATGGTTGCAGCCATGTAGTATAGGAAGCAGTCTGGTAGAGCCAAGCCCCCTAATTTCCAGATTGTGGGACCCGATCCCCCATTTCCCCCAGTCGCAAGACGGCGGCTAGGAACATTTTGAATGGAGCAGAGACCAGACATGTGCGGTGCCGCTCCATTCAAAGTCTATGGGGCTAATGAAAACAGCTGAGCACTAGTAGGTCTACTTTCCCCTAACAGGATCTGTACCAGTTATTGGCACCACAAATAGTTAGTTGTGGTTCATCTATAGGAAAGCTAAGTGGGAGCTCCTTATATTTAAATGTATGCTAAAGTAGTTGTCCAGCTGTTAAAAAAAGAAATATGGCTGCTAAATACGTACAAATAACAAAACAGATGATATGCAGCCGTTAAATCCACCATAGATGCATTACACAGGACTAATTTGTGGGTTATACCATTCTACTGTGAATAGACAGGGGCCTACTACACTGTTTTAAGAAAGGTACGGTATGTGAGCAGAATTTTAAATAAATGCAGAGTAGAACACTTTCCTATTCTAAAAATAAATAAATAAGAAAAAACTGGACAACCTCTTTAATAATAATAAAAAAGAAAAATCGAAAGAAATTCAGTACAACAAAAGTATAGTAAAAAAAATAAATATATATATATATATATATATATATATATATATATATATATATTGTGCGGTCTTATTTTTATTTCCTAATTCCCACCATTTTATAGATAAAAAAAGAAAAATTAACATTTTGCCACATTCTGTGAAAAGTTATGAAATTTAAATACATAGTATGGCGCCACCTGGTGTTTAAAGTGTATAGCAATGTGCATGTCCATTTATTGAGCTGAGTGCAGGTGGACAAACATGCTTAGTCACTCCTACCACAGCCAGTTCTCTGTATAGTAATCCTGAGTTCATTGCAGAGCAGCCAATAAAAACTGTTTACTTGCCTGCTTGTCAGGGAAGGTGCAGAGCCTCTGCAGAAGCATTGCCGCACATTCCTGGCCAAAAGTTTTGAGACTGATACAAACTTTGATTTTCTCAAAAGTTTGCTGCTTCAGTGTTTTTAGATCTTTAGACTTCGTTCACATCTGCGTCGGGGTTCCGTTCATGGGTTCTGTCAGACCTTTCCGTCAGGGGAACCGTTTCCGTTCTTTTCCGCAGAATCAATACCGTCGTCGACTACGCTATTGATTCCGCCCAAAAAATGGAAAACTTACGGAACAGAGACAAACAGAAACCATTAGCAACGGAAGTATTACCATTTGTAATGCAAAAGGAAAGCCATGGTTTCCATTTGGTTTACGTTCATGGTTTCCCCTGATGGAAAGGTCTGATGGAACCAATGAACGGAAACCTGACGCAGATGTGAACGAAGGCTTGGTCAGTTTCTATGGTATACTGAAGTACAATTATAAGCATTCACAACTTTATCAACTTTTATTGACAAATAAATCAAGTTTATGCAAAGACTCAATATTTACAGTGTTGACCCTTCTTTTTCAAGTCATCTGCAATTCGCCCTGGCATGCTGGATATCAGTTTCTGGGCCAAATCCTGACTGATGGCAACCCATTCTTGTCTAATTAGTGTTTGGAGTTGATCACAATTTCTGTGTTTTTGTTTGTCCACACGCTTTTCGAGGATTGATCACAGGTTCTTAACCCCTTAATACCGAAGGTGTTTTAAACCTTAGTGACTAGAGCAATTTTCGCAGTTTTGCTATTCACAGATGTAACGCAGCATAACTCTGTATGTGTTTTATGTATCGATGTGAATTTTGCACTGTTTTCTTGGGACATGTAGTGCTTCCTTTTTTGGTATATATGTATAGGTAACACTTTTGTTACTTTTTTTATAGCCGTGGAAAGATAGAAAAAAAATAAAACTTTGGATTTTTCATCATTTAAAATGTAACAGTTTTAAAATAAAAGTAATTGTATCATACAAATGTACTGAAATATATTTTTTAATTTATCCTGAACATAAGGATACCTGACTTGGAGGTGTAGTTTATTTTTTTTGACCAGAAATATAGTATAAAACACAAGTGCCCCTTTTTTCAATTGCGCACTAAAATGTCTTAATTTTGTTTTTTAGACCATGGTATTAATGTATGGGTAATGGACTTGAAGTCCAATAAATAATGGTAAAAAAAACATTGTGTTCTACAAACTAGACACTCTAAAGTCTATTTCTAGCTGTTCAATTAATCTATTATATGGACCCGTTATGGGGCATATCATAGAAGGAGTCCATTTTGGCTTTTGGAGGCCTGTCACACCAGAATTAATTTTAGTGCACCATGCTGCATTTGCCATAGTACTGGAGTGGCAGACTGTCAGAATTTACCAAAAATGACCATGATACAAAAGAATACACACCCCAAATTCTATTTCTAGCGGTTCAATTTCTGTTTTAACCCTTCACACTTTTTACAGAATTTGTCCAAACTTGGGCCAAAAAAATGTAAATTGCATATTTTTTTTACAAAAGTGTCACTTTTCTTAAGCCATTTCGAAACACCATATGACATACTGGTAAAAGTGACACCTTTCCACATTCTGCTATTTCTCCCGTGTACGGTGATACCAAATATGTGTGTCTAATCTATTATATGGACCCGTTATAGGGCATATCATAGAAGGAGTCCATTTTGGCTTTTGGAGGCCTTTTTACGACAGAGTTGATTTTAGGGAACCACGCTATATTTGCCGTGGTACTGCAGTTCATTTTGACAAGTATAAATGTCCTGCTAATATTCATCTAGGGGTATAATGAGTATTTTTAATAGGTGGAAAGAAATAAAAATAGTTTTTTCCAGAAATACAGTATTGCTGCATTTTTACAGTGAAACATTATCCAATAAGCAACCCTCCCTTTTGGTTCTCCCTACAAATACGGTGTGAAAGTAGTTAATAATGTGGGACTGTATGATAAATTTCAAAGCATGGATAGTTACAGAGATCAGGATTAGAGGGACATGTAGGGCAATAAAATCTTGTGTCCCTTCGTATGCCATTTTTGCTGCACACTCTGCATCGCTTTTGGGGGTATTGTTTTTTTTTCAGTAGCAGGTACAGGGTATACAAAGTGACGTTCCACAAGCCGTTGGACATCTTCTGCCTCATTGCTGTGTCTGGGGTCAGTGGACTCAAATAAAAGGTGTTCAATTATGTTGTCCAGAAATTTAAAAAAGTATTTTGCCCATTTGATTTTTTGTACAGCACAAAGCCGTTGAATGTTGCCATCTGAATAAGGTGGATAGCCACCTTTTTATACCAGGCGCGGGATTTTCTTTGCACCAGGTATGGCTGTAAAGCCTGGTCAGACAAATCCACTGCCCCCATGAATTTATTATACTCGGTGATGCAGACCGGCTTCTCTTTGTCAGAGGTGGCACCACGTTCCCTCACTGTCACTTTTGTGTCAGTGTGAACAGTGAACACATCCTTGCGGTCATTAAATTTTATTGCAAGAAGGTTTCCACTGCAAAGACCACTTGATTCCCCCTTTCTCAGGCATTTTCTCACCAGCTCCTGTGGCAAGCCCCTTCTGTTTTTGTGGATTGTTCCACAAGCCCCTGTGTCAGCAGCTTGCAGGTGCTTATACAAGGGGACGCTGGTATAGAAGTTATCAGTGTACAACTGATAACCCTTATTCAGCAGAGGCTGCATCAAGTCCCAGACTATTTTGCCACTGCATCCTAGCCCACTGGGACATCCTGGGACATATCACGGTCTTTGCCTTCATAGATTCTAAAGGCAGATGTGTAGCCTGTACTGCTCTCACAGAGCTTGTCGATTTTAACCCCATATTTTGCACTCTTTGTGGGGATGTACTGGCGGAATGAGAGCCTGCCTTTATAACTCATCAGCGATTCATCCACCGCTAGGTTTTTTTCGGGGTTGTACACCGGAATAAATGACTCCTCCAAAATTTTTATCAGGGGCCTTATTTTATACAGGCGGTCACGGTCTGGATCACTACAGGGGGGGGGGCCCTGGTGATTGTCGTTAAAATGAAGGAAGCGCATTAGCACTTCATATCTGCTTCTGGTCATAACAACTGTAAAAACAGGTGTGGCATGTGTAGGGCTTGTTGCCCAATATGACCGGTTTGAGGGCTTTTTCACTAACCCCATGTTGAGGATAAGCCCCAAATTTTTTTTAAGTTCGCCAGTATTTGTGGAGTGCCACTGCTTTGCATAGGAGGACGTTGGCTTTTCAGCAAAGAATTGGCGAGCATACAGATTGGTTTGGTTAACAACTAGCTCCAATAGTTCATCTGTAATGAATATTTTTAAAAAATCGAGGGCAGTAAAATTTTCCACATTAATATTTATCCCTGGTGTGGCAATAAATTCTGGGCTATTAGGGGAAAATGATTCTGTGGGTAACCACTCAATATATTCTGGGGGAATAGAGTGGGCCGTATTTTGTGGTACTTCTGCGACATGCCCTGTTCTTGTGGACTCTGCAGCGACACTTGCATTTGTAGAAAGCGTATCACTGTTGTCGCTATCTCTGGTAGACAACATTTCTACCTCGGACGCGGTTTCTGTATCGCTTTCATCAGAGTTAGAAATTAGCATGGCATATGCCTCTTCCACCGTGAACCTTATATGGGCCATTGTAATTACACACACGTACAACAAAGGCTGTAACCAGATGCACACGAAGAAAAAAATATTATTTTTTCTTTACTTTTTTTTTCACAGACAAAAATACACGGACGTCACAAAAGCACGCTTCACAAAAAACTGATGTCGAACAAACACGTAGAATATAAAACTTTTTTTAAAATATTTTTTTTACACAAAAAAATACACAGACGTCACACACGTACGCTACACAAAAACCCTAGGCTAACCCTCGACTAAACTAAACCAAGGCTAACCCTAGACTAAACCTAGGCTAACCCTAGACTAACTCTAGAATAGAATCTAGAATAACCCTAGACTAACCCTAAGGATAACCCTAGCCTAGGTATACAGTTCAAGTTTATATAAAGTTCATATATTATATTTTTAGTAATTTTGTGTTTTTGGTGTCACTGTAAAATTCTCTCTCTGTCTCTTCTCATACAAAGTAACAAGTGTGAGGAGAGACAGAGAGACAGGTAGGAGAAACACATTATTGACATTTTGTGATCACTGTGAATGGTTCTCACAGTGATCACATGAATGAAGACCACTGTTATTGGTCTCCGATCATCACTCTGAAGCCTGGGCTGTTGCTAACAGCCTTGGCTTCAGGGGCAGATTATGTGATGCCCGCGAAAACCGCTCCGATGCGGCCCCCTCCCTCGCAAACTGCTAGTGGTCTCCGATCGTTGCCCTGAAGCCCGAGGCTGTTACCAGCAGCCCGGTTTTCAGGAGATCCCCGCGAAAACCGTTCCGATGCGGCTCCCTCCCTCGCAAACCACTCAGATGCAGCACTTGCTATTGAGTGCCGCATCTGAGTTGTTAGTAACAGCCCGGGCTTCAGCAGTACCCCGCACGATGGCAGAAAAGTTCTTCTGAAGTGCCGACATGAAAAGCAGACACTTCAGAAGAACTACCCTAAAGACCGACGTAAAAACACTATACGCCTGTCGTTAAGGCGTTAATGGGATTGAGATCTGGGGAATTTTCTGGCCATAGACCCAAAATTTCAATGTTTTGTTCACCGAGCCACTTAGTTATCACTTTTTCCTTGTGACATGGTGCTTCATCATGATGGAAAAAGCATTGTTCATCACCAAATTGCTCCTGGATCGTTGGTAGGAGTTGCTCTTGGAGGATGTTTGGATACCATTATTTATTAATGGAAGTGTTCTCAGGCAAAATTTTAAGTGAAAAAAAGGTAAGCGCTACCATAAGTCCTCTTTTTATGCTAAGGGTATGTGCACACGAGAACTGTCTTTTACGTCTGAAAAGACAGACTGTTTTTAGGAGAAAACAGCTGCGTCGTTTCAGACCTAAAAGCTCCTCCTCGCATTATGCGAGGCGTGTTTGACGCTCGTAATCTTGAGCTGCTCTTCATTGAATGAAGAACGGCTCAAATTACGTTGCAAAGAAGTGTCCTGCACTTCTTTGCCGAGGCAGTCAATTTACGCGTGTCGTTTGACAGCCGTCAAACGTCGACCTGTAAATGACAGGTCGTCGGCACAGTACGTCGGCAAACCCATTCCAATGAATGGGCAGATGTTTGCAGACGTATTGTAGCCCTATTTTCAGGCATAAATCGAGGCATAATACGCCTCGTTTACGTCTGAAAATAGGTTGTGTGAACCCAGCCTAACTGTAAAGCATCCTGAGACCATTCATGTGTGGGTTTGTTTTTCATCCAAGGGAGTATTGGATGAAAAATAACCCAAAACATGAATGGTCTCAGGATGCTTTACTGTTGGCATAACACAGAACTTATGGTAGCACTTACCTTTTGTTCTCCAGACAATCATTTTTACAGATGTCCCAAACAGTCTGAGAAAATAACTTTGCCTCAGTCCTCTGTAGTCCAATCCCTGTTCTTCCTGTAGAACGTCAGTCTGTCCTTGATGTTTTTCTTAGAAAGAAGTGAGTTCTTTGCTGCCCTTCTTGACACCAGGCCAGCCTCCAAAAGCCTTTGCCTCACTGTGCGTGCAGAGGCACTGACACCTGCCTGCTGCCATTCTTGAGCAAGCTCTGCCCTGGTATTGAACCAATCCTGTAGCTGAATACACTTTAGGAGACATATCTGCCACTTGCTGGACTTTCTTGGGCAACCTGAAGCCTTCTTCACAGCAATTGAACCTCTCTCCTTGAAGTTCTTAAGGATACGATAAATGGTTTATTTAGGGACAATCTTACAAGCAGCAATGTCCTTGCCTGTAAAGCCCTTTTAATGCAAAGCAATGATGACTACATGTGTTTTATTGGAGGTAGCCATGATTAACAGAAGAAGACAATGATTTCAAGCACCATCCTCCTTTGAAAGCAGCCAGTCTGCTCTTATAATTCAATTAGCATGACAGGGTAATATCAACTCCTTGTCCCTGTTAACACTTTCTCCTGAGATAAGATGATCACTGAAATGATGTTAACAGGTCATTTTGTGGCAAGGCTGAAATGCAGTGGAAATTGGGTTTTTGTGATTAAGTTAATTTTCATGGCAAGCAATGACTTTGCAATAAATTGCAATTCATCTGATCACTCTTTATAACAATCTAGGGTTAATGTAAATTGCCACTATAAAAACTGAAGCAGCAAACTTTCTGAAGACCAAAATTTGTGTCAGTCTCAAAACTTTTGGCCAGGACTGCATAGTATTTCTGCAGGGGAAGTAAAATGGGACTATATTGTTACATGCATGGAAGGAGACTGCTCAGAGCCCCTGGTAGCAAAAATTTATGAGAAAAGGTATTTGTTTATGCTAGAAACACTGCAACTTTAACCCCTTAAGGACGCAGCCTAGTTTTGGCCTTAAGGCTCAGCCCATTTTTCAAATCTGACATATTTCACTTTATGTGGTAATAACGTCGGAATGCTTAAACCTATCCAAGCGATTCTGAGATTGTTTTCTTGTGAGACATTGGGCTTTATGTTAGTGGTAAAATTTGGTCGATATATTAAGTGTTTATTTGTGAAAAATTGCAAAATTTAGAGAACAATTTTAAAAAATAGCATTTTTCAGAATTTAAATGTATCTGCTTGTAAAACAGATGGTTATACCACCAAAAATAGTTACTGGTTCAAATTTCCCATATGTCTACTTTAGATTGGCATCATTTTTTGAACATTCTTTTATTTTTCTTGGACGTTACAAGGCTTAGAACATAAACAGCAATTTCTCATATTTTTAAGAAAATTTCAAAAGCCTTTTTTTTTAAGGTAGCTGTTCGGTTCTGAAGTGACTTTGAGGGGCCTATATATTAGAAACCCCCATATAACACCCCATTCTAAAAACTACACCCCTCAACGTATTCAAAAAAGCATTTAGAAACTTGTTTTAACCCTTTAGGCATTTCACAGGAATTAAAGCAAAGTGGAGGTGAATTTTTTTTCTATAACACAGAAGGTTTTACCAGAGAAACATTACTAAATATATATTGTCCAGATTCTGCAGTTTTTAGAAATGTTCCACATGTGGCTCTAGTGTGCTCGTGGACTAAGAAGCAAAGAAGCACATAGTGCATTTTGAGGCCTTTTTTTTATTAGAATATATTTTAGGCAGCATGCCCGGTTTGAAGAGGTGTTGAGGTGCCAAAACAGTAGAAATCCCCCAAAAGCGACCCCATTTTGGAAACGACACCCCTCAAGGAATTCATTTATGGTTGTTATTACCATTTTGACCCCACAGTTTTTTTCACAGCCCGTATTTGAATTGGGCTGTGAAATTTAAAAAATAAATTTTTTTCCAATAAGATGTCATTTTGATCAAAATTTCTTATTTTCACAGGAAACAAAAGACCCCATTTGGTTGCCCAATTTGTCCTGAGTGCGGCAATATGCCATTTGTGGCGATAAACTGCCGTTTGGGCCCATGGGAGGGATCAAAAGGAAAGGAGCGCTATGTGTTCTTTGGAGTCCAGATTTTACTGGATTGGTTTTCGGGTGCCATGTCGCATTTGCAGAGCCCCAGAGGTATCAAAGCAATGGAAACCCACCAGAAGTGACACCATTTTGGAAACTACACCCCTCAAGGAATTGATTTATTGGTGTTGTGACCATTTAGACCCCACCGTTTTTTCACAGAATTTATTTGAAATGGGCTGTGAATTAAAAAAAAATTGACATTTTTTCCAATAAGATGTAGTTTGGGCTCAAAATGAAGTATTTTCACTAGGAATAAAATACCCCATTTTGTTGCCCAATTTGTCCTGAGTACGGCAATACACCATTTGTGGTGATAAACTGCCGTTTGGACCTATGGGAGGGCTCAAAAGGAAAGGTCCATCATTTGGCCTACTGGGGATTTTCTGGTGCTAAGTCGAAACCCCCAAGAAGTGACCCCGTTTCAAAAACTACACCCCTTAAGAAATTCATCTAGAGGTGTAGTAAGGTATTGTGTAAATGATAATGCCACGCAGATGGTGCAGAGTGAGATTTGCAATTTTCTATACATATATGCCATTTCAGTGTCCGATATATTGTGCCCAGGATGTGCCATCGGAGACATACATCCCATAAACTGTAATGAGGGTTCTCCCGCGTATGGCAGTACCCTACATGTGACTGTTAACAGCTGCCTGGGCACACAGCAGGGCTCAGAAGGGAAATATTAGGGGGGATAAGCTGTGTGGAGTGCATCAGGGTAAGTAAAACTGGGGTAGATTGAAAATAAAGGGATGTATGATAAATTTTAAACACTTTCATACAGAGCCCTGGTTTTTCGGGACATGTGTCACATTGATATATTGTGTCCTCCCTTATCCCCCTCTTATAGCAGACTTTGCACCTCTTTTGACTTTTTCCCTTCTTGCCAGTTTGGGGAACTTCTGGAAAGTGTTGCCCTGGTACGATGCGTGTGGCGTCGCTTCCAGAAGTACTGGGTGCCCCCCCTTCTTGGTCCCTAAAGATTAGGTTCTTGATAACCACCTCTTGAAATTCCAGGAAAGTTCCCTTCTGGCCTGTACATCGATGTAGCACGTACGCATTGTACAGTGCCATCTGTATGATGTGCACGGCCAACTTCTTATAACACACCGCATGGCGCTGTAGGGCTTCAGGACTTGATCTGACAAGTCCACCCCTACCATGTACCTATTGTAGTCCAGGATGCAGTCTGGTTTGGGGGTCTCTGTACTGGTACCTCGTACAGGTACATGTGTACTGGTGTGGCCATGTATTGTTGTCAATACAAGGACATCTCTCTTGTCCTTGTACTTGATACACAATATATTGCTGCTGGATTGTGCCCTACTCTCACCCCTTCTGAGTGTTTGCCCAAGCAGAGTTTTAGGGAGGCCTCTCAGATTTCTTCTAGCAGTGCCGCATGCCGCAGTACTTCTGGAATGAGGCACTTGAAGAGTGGGACGCTGGTATAAAAATTATCCAGGTAGAGGTGGTAACCCTGGTCCAGCAGTGGGTGCGCCAAATCTCACACAATTTTTGCATTAATTCCCAGTAAGGGGGGGCATTCTGGGTGCTGAATACTGGTGTCCTTCCCTTCATATGTCCTAAATCTGTAAGCATACCCTGATGCACTCTCGCTAAGCTTCTACATCTTCACTCCATACCTTGCTCTCTTATTCGGCAGGTACTGGGGGAATTGAAGCCTCCCTTTAAAATGTACCAGGGACTCATCAGTAGAAATACACTTCTCGGGGGGGGGGGGGTGTATGCTTGGGAAAACTGGGCACTGAAATGGTCTAATAGGGGTCTCAGTTTTCCGGAAATTTAAAGAAAATTAGAGGTGAAATTTACATATTTCATTTTTTTGTCAGAAAATCCTTTTTATTCCATTTTTTTCTGTAACACAGAAGGTTTTACCCGAGAAACGCAACTCAATACTTATTGCCTAGATTCTCCAGTTTTGAGAAATATCCCACATGTGGCCGAAAGTGTGATAATGAACTGTAGCACTGGCCTCCGAAGCAAAGGAGCACCTAGAGGATTATGAGGCCTCCTTTTTATTAGGTACCATGTCAGGTTTGAAGAGGTCTTCTGGTGCCAAAACAGTGGAAACCCCCCCCCCAAAAGTGGAAACTAGACCCCTTGAGGAATTCATTGCAGGTTTCATGGGGTGCATGCAACTTTTTGATCAGTTTTTGTTCTATTTTTAAGAGTCGTGGTGACTAAAAAACAGTAATTCTACTATTGTTTTTATTCTATTTTTTTACAGCGTTCACCATGCGCTATAAATGACATATTTACTTTATTTTGCGTGGCGATACGATTACGGCAATATCATATGTTTATACAGTAGTTTTTTTTATGTCTTATGGCGTTTGCACAATAAAATACTTTTTATTAAAAATCATTTACTTTTTGTGTTGCCATATTCTAAAAGCCAGAATGTTGTTTTTTTCCATCAAGAAAGCCGTGTGAGGACTTATTTTTTGCATAACAAACTGTCGTTTCGATCAGTACCATTTTTAGGAACATGCGTCTTTTTGATCTCTTTTTATTCCATTTTTTGGGAAGTGAAGTAACCAAAGAATTGTGATTCTGGTATGGTTTATTATTATTTTCTTTTACAGCGTTCACCTCGCGGAATAAATAACAAAATACTTTTGAAGTTCAGGCCGTTACGGATGCGGCGATACTAATTATGTATAGTTTTTTTGTTTATTTATTTATTTTTATTAATAATAAAGGACTGATAAGGGAAAAGGGGGATTTTTACTTTATTTTCTTGTTTTTACACAACTTTTTTTAACTTTACTACTTTATCCCACTAGTGTACTTGAGGGCAGGAGGCCCTGATCGCTATTCTAATATACTGCAGTGTATTAGAGCTGTCAGCTACTCACTGACAGCAAGCATAGTGGATCCTGACTTAGTTTCACCCCTAAGAAGCCGCGATCGCGATCGCGACCGCGTCCCTGCTGAAGGAGCTGCGGCAACTGCTGTACGAGACAGCAGCTGTCACAGCAACCTGCATGTGTCGGGAAGATGGCCGAAATGGCCGTTCCTCCTGCGACGTACTATTCCGTCGCTGAGCGCGAACGATGCCCTTAGCATGACGGAATAGTACGTCGCTGAGCGCGAAGGGGTTAATGACCGAGCAATTTTTTTACGTTTTTCCATCATCTCATTCCAAGAGCTATAGCTTTTTTATTTTTCCATTGACATAGCTGTATAAGGACTTCTTATTTGTGGGACAAGTTGTATTTTTTTAATAGCATCGTTTTGGGGTACTTATTTATTGATTAACTTTTATTAACTTTTTTGGTGGGGTAAAAGGAAAAAAACCTGAAATTTCCCCACTCTTTTTTGTGTTTTAAATTCACGCCGTTTACCCTGTGGTATAGATAACATGATGACTTCATTCAGCGGGTAGTAATGATTAATGATTGAAATTTATTTAGTTTTTTTATGTTTTACTACTTTTACACATTAAAAACCCTTTTTTTCTAAATTATTTGTTTTTGCCATATTTTAATAGACATAACTTTTTATTTTTCTTCTGACGTAGCTTTATGAGGGCTGTTTTTTTCATACGACCTGCAGTTTTTATTGGTACAATTTTGGAGTACATGCGACTTTTTGATCACTTTTTGGAACGCAGGATGAACAGAAAACAGCAATTCTGGCATTGTTTTTTATTTTTATTTTTTATAATTATTCGTTTTATAATTGTGGTCCTTACGGATGCCGTGATACCAATATTTTGTAAGGGGGAAAAAGTGCTTTATTAGTTTTTTTTACTTGGGATCTTTATTTATTTACTGCAAACTTTATGAAACTTTTTTAAACTTTTTTTTTTTTAGTCCCACTAGGGGACTTGACTATGCGATCTTTTGAGCACTTTTATAATACACTGCAATACTTCTGTATTGCAGTGCATTATTGTCTCTCAGTGTTTAACTGACAGGCATTTGTTAGGCCATGCCTCTGGCATGGCCTAACAGGCATCGACTAAAGGCAGACCTGGGGGCCTTTGTTAGGCCTCCAGCTGCTATAGAAACCATTGGCACCCCGCAATTGCATCTCTGGGTGCGAGCGGGGAGAGAGAGGGAGCCACATCTGAGGGGTTAAATATGATCACTGCTAGTGGTCTCTGATCGATGCCCTGAAGCCCGAGGCTGTTAGCAACAACCTGGGATTCAGGTGCAGGAAAACTTCTTCTGAAGTGCCACCGTGAAAAGGCTGTGCTTCAGGAGAACTACCCTGAACGGTCACCGTAAAAACACTATACCACTATACGGCGGTCGTTAAGGGGTTAAAATGGCTATTAAAAACATTTCAGGACTTTTGGTATGAAAATTATTCATTGGATAACCCCTTTAAGGTCGTAAGCCCTTCCCTTTAACTGCAGACTAATTTGGAATTTTAGAGTTGTGCTGGTATTTATTTTAAAAATGCAAATTACAAAGTGATTTCATTTTTTTTTCTCTGCTGAATCTGGAAAAAAATATGCCATTAATGAAGATTTTTTATTTTTACTTGTTTGAGGTATGTTTCATGAAGCCAGAATGTTCAGCTTTATTAATGTATTTGCTTTATGGTAAAAAAAAAAAGATGGATGAACATCCTCTAATTGCTGTGATTCCATAATTTTTGCCATGGGTAGGATAAGGATTTTTTTCTTAGCTGAATGCACTCTAATATGAGTGAAAATGTACCCATTTTTATCTCACTCTTGCTGCCATCTTTTTCTATCAGTCACTATCTCTCACCTTCATCAAATTATAGTTTTCATACTTCTAAAATTTAGGACTCAACATTTTAGTGTGATGATAAGCTGAAGTTTAATAAATTCAAAATGTTAAAATACATAAGGGAAATTACTCTGCTATCTGAAATAATAATGATAGCTTGGGTCTTTGGGAAAAATACTATCTTCTTATGTCTGGTTCTGTACTATTAATAAAATTGGTACTTTGTATAACATAAAATGGATGTAATAGAAAAAAAAAACTTATAACCATCAGGTCTAATTTATTTCTGAAAAATTGTTTATATCTTGGATGAGAGAATCATTTAAAATATATAATTACTGCTAGCTCTGTTAGTACTTTGATGGCATACTAAAGTCCACTTTGAAAGTGCACTGCGTTAGAGGGGTTGTACCAGAATCGACAATTATCAGCTATTTACAGGACAGTTGGTAATTGTCTGATTGCTGGGGGCCCCACCATTGGGACCTCCACCTTTTGCGAGAACGGGGATCCCAAACCACTTGTTCTTCCTCACTGCATCCACCGCAGGGAGGAGGAGCTTGAATGGAGCGGCGGTTAAGTATGTGGCTCCATTCAATGTCCATGGAAATGAAAGTAACAGCTAAGCGCTGTTTCCTCGATTCACAAAAATAGGAGAATTATTAATTTTTCTAAATTTCCTTTATACTAAAAGTTAGACAGGTTGTACGAAGATTAACTTTTAACACAAGCATGCGCCAGACTGCTCCACGTCTATGGAGCTGACATGAACAGCTGAGCGCGTTATTCTGCTGTCTCCATTAGTCCCATAGTCTTTGAATGGAGTGGCAGTGCATGTTCGACCGCCACTCCATTCAATGACCTCCTCACTGCAGTCGAGCAGTGACCCCCGTTATTGCAATTGGTGGGTGTACCAGCCGTTTGGCACCCAGTGATCAAACAATTGTCACCTATCCTGTGAATAGGTGATAGTTGTTGATTTTGGGAATACATATTTAAGCCATGTGCAGGGCCTGAGGGGTTGGGGCATGACACAGGAATTCAAAGAACACCAATGAAAATGGTCATGTACAACCCCTAAAATCATTGAACTTGGCATAACATTATCATTATGTTGTCTAGAGTATTTCCTTTAAGATTGTATTAATATAGTGCAGCTTTGGTGCATGCATTATATGCATTTTCTTTAGCCAGAACTTGAACTGGATATTAAAAAAAAATTGAAATATAATTCATTTCTTTATATATGTACAACCACTTTGAGATCTACTCCTAATTTTCACTAAAATAAATACAAGCAGCAACTATACTATTGAACCCAGTCCAGCACTAATGCCCATATGGTCTGAGTGGTAAAAAAAAATTAATATAAAAAAATGTTTTTGGAATTATATAAAGTGCATTGAGTATTTTTGACGTTTTCTCTATATTCAATCCAAAATACAGCTTCCAGCAGGGTTTACAACTCTCCTTGAATGTCTGAGAGACTCCCGGGACTCTTTTTTTCTTACATTATTCATCTCTCTGATTGCCCCTGCTCCAGACTTCTACTATATTATAGACTCCAAAGGGAGGAGTCTGTAGTGAGAACAGTTAGAGAGGAGGTGGCACTGCTCAGCGGCTATAAAATTGAGTGGCTGATGAGGGTCTGTGTACGGGGATCTGCTGAAGGATGTTGAGATCTACTGGGGTCCTTTTTTCGTTACTGTCCGTGTCTTTCAGTACAGTTTTTGATTGGACCGTCTGGATGTAAGCAGGGGTGTAACTAGGAAAGATTGGGCCCCATAGCATACTTTTGACTTGCCCCCGCCAGGTGCCACACGCAGCCTCCCTTACAGATAGTGAAACCCTGTAGATTGTGCCATACAGCCCCCCTATAGACAGTGCTATACAGCCCTCCCTGTAGACAGTGTCAAACCCCACTTGTAGCCCCCCCTCCCTAATATATAGTGCCACACAGCCTCCTGTAGATAATGCCACACAGAGACCCCTGTAGATAGTGCCACACACAGACCACTGTAGATTGCGCTACACAGTCCTCCCCCTTGTAAATAGTGCCATACAGCCCCCCTAATAGATAGTGCCACACAGCCTCCTTAAATAGTGCTACATAGCTTCCCCCTTGTGTATAGTGACACACAGCCCAGCTTCTATATAATGCCAAACAGCCCCCTTGTATATAGTGCCACCCTGCTCCCCCTTGTATATAGTGCCACCCTGCTCCCCCTCCTTGTATATAGTGCCACCCTGCTCTCCCCTTGTATATAGTGCACCCTGCTCCCCCCTTGTATATGGTGCCACCCTGCTCCCCCTTGTATAAAGTGCCACCCAGCTCCTCCCCTTGTATATAGTGCCACTCTGCTCCTCCCTTGTATATAGTGCCTCCCTGCTCCTCCCCTTGTATATAGTGCCATAGTGCCACCCTGCTCCCCCCTTGTATATAGTGCCACCCTGCTCCCCCTTTGTATATAGTGCCACCCTGCTACCCCATGTATATAGTGCCACACAGCCCCCCCCCCCCGCAACGGACGGTGCGCTGCACAAGCTCAGGTGGGGACAGATGCGCAGACCAGCGTGATGCAGTGACGTCATCATGCTGGCCTGCGCATGGAGTCTTATAATATTCATTTGTATCTACAGCCAGGGGATGCAGATACAAGTGAATGTGGCTGTCACTAGCACCGGGGCACCCTCCGGTGCTAGCGACGCCCCCTGGCATGAGGGGTCCCGTGCCGCCCAGCCCATAAATGTTAGGTGCCGGGCAGCGCAGGCCCTTTAGTGGTTAGCAGCGCCACCTGGCATGAGGGGGCCGTGTCGGCGGGTGGCACTGGAGCTGTCATGCCGCGGGCCCCGTAGCAGCCACTACGGCTGCTACAGCGGTAGTTACGCCACTGGATGTAAGTAATAACCAAACACCTGAGAAAGAAGGAAGAAGCAGTTTTGAATTTCTTCCTCCATCTTGATCGCTACATGGAGTTTTTGTTATGGATTCATGCATAATGTGTGAGAAAAAAAAGTCACGGCATGCTCCAACATATTCCGAATTAAAAAGTTATTCTCCCCTCAAATCAATGCTCATAAAGGCACCATACAGCTGCACGTGAAGTGCCTACGAGTCCATAGTAGGAACCCATCGGAACTCTATGTGATACTGTACAGGTCAGTGCATGCGGCTTTGCTTTGTGCATGAGCCCTTACATTCATACCAGTGCTTCACAATCATCCCACATTCTCACAAGTTTTTGAGATCAAGTGGTTTACTTATGTCTTATACTAAACATTCTTATACCACCCAGTCATCCGGTGTCAGCAATATCTGCATAGTTGTAATATCCGTAATAATGGAGGCAGAGATTGATAACGATTCTTCTTTCTATTACTTAGGCAGAAGTTGCAAAAAAGTTGAAACAGCAGTATTATAACGACAAACATGCGGTCTTGCTCTAGAATGAGCACAACAGTCTAGAACTTTTTATGGGTATTCCAAAGCTGTGGTATTGTGTACTATGTCAGCCCTGTTATGATGCGCCACAGTATTTTCTTTCAATATGGTGATATTCAAC
This sequence comes from Rhinoderma darwinii, assembly GCF_050947455.1. Taxonomy (NCBI): domain Eukaryota; kingdom Metazoa; phylum Chordata; class Amphibia; order Anura; family Rhinodermatidae; genus Rhinoderma; species Rhinoderma darwinii. Next base: position 225,871,419 of record NC_134687.1, read on the forward strand.
CTTTTTTTGACTCCCGCCTGCTTTCACACCTCATGGGCCCTTTTGTTATAAATTCTCATTGCCTTTTACTTTGATTCTCTGTCCAAACAATATTCCAGTACTCCGAATATTTCCTTTGTTGATTCAGTTAAAGCAGGCCGGCTACCTTTGTTGTATTCCCACATTTGCCTCTGGCTGGTAGCTTTTTAGCGCTGCAATCCCTCTCAGATGTATCTCTCTCTCTTTGTGCTGTCTGCAGCAAGCTCCTGCTCTCCTTTCCGCCAGACTCTCTCGAACAGCTCCCGAACCGTACTCCCGCCTTCTCACCAGCATTAACGGTGCACACCACTTCCTCTTCAGGTCTCCTTTGTGCTAGCACTCTTGATCAGGGTACTACCACCCTCTACTGACTGTTCTGGATACTGTGACCTCATCATAGATATCCCCATACCCTTTATGGGTTACATAATAACCACTTTACATTAAAGGTATTGTTCAGTCATAAGAATTTGATCCCCCTTCAAAGCAGCTGATCGGCGGGGGTGACCGTAGTCGGACCCCCACCGATCAGATATTAATGATCTATCCTGAGGATAGGCCATCAATTTCTTGGGACTGGACAACCCCTTTAAATGCCTGACTGCTGATAATAAACTGGTCACAAAGTGTATAAAACCTACCACACTTTCATAATAAGAAGTATTATTTTTAGTTTTTGTTTTCTTATTTCAGTAGAAGGCAGTGGAAGGGCCTCTCATTTACAGCTACTATATAACAGGTGCCAAAGACAGCAGGGTTCCACAAATTAAATAAATCTTTCACAATTACAAATGATAATGAAACTGTTCCCAATGTTGTTTATACTTAATAATATTCCACTTTGGATGTGACCTGTGGAGATGATTAGCAAATTAGCCCAATATCCTTTTGAATAATTCATTGGATCAAAATATCCTTCATTGTCAGGATCTAGATGCACCAAGTGCTGTTTTTGTTTGGATCATTGTCTTCCTAGATTTATTCAGAGCTGAAAAAAAACATTTGAAGCAGAGGGTGTGTCAGCTTGTCTAATTGTGTCAATTTCCAAAATCTGTGGAGCATTAATTCTCCAAATTATGTATTTCCATTTCTCTCTATTATAATATTATTTGGTCATGCTTAAACTTGAATTAACAATATTGAACAAGAAGATACTGACCTTATGGACTGTTCTTACTCGGAGCGATCATAATGACGTAACCGCCTGTGTTATGCGCAATAACATTGTGTACGCGCATTCCCATAATGTTGATTGACACCCATGGCTTCCAATGGATTTATGACTCCGTGCGGCCGTAATGATGTAATTGCCAGGGTCATGCGCAGTAACATAGTGTACATGCATTCTCACATTTTGTTTGACACTTATGGCATCCAATGGATTCACTATTTTGAACAGACATGTGTAGTAAGCATGGGTGAACACCATACAAGAGGTAATGGATATATGCATCAGTGGTTGTCTTGAGACATGTGGTGAGTTCTTATTACCAGCTGTCTATGATTATGTATATTAAAATTATGACTAATTAAATGTAAATCTTGTTGGCTATACTGTTTGTATTCATATAAGTTTTGGTGAAATATAATACACTTTATTAATATTGGAGAATATATTATGTAAATGATTGCACTGTTAGCACTTTGTGCATTTGTATATTTTGCATTTTACAATTTAAATATGCGTATTATTGTAATTCATTGGGCACCTTTTATATACCTGCCCCTTATCACTGTTTGCATTGCTTGAAAAAGGCTTTCCTGTTGCCCTGGGTGATTTTAATCAGTTCAATGCTGGATCCTACCATCCCCAGGTATATATGTAGGCTTAGTCCCAGTTCTGGGTGTATGTGCAGCGTAGGTTCCCACCTTACAGAGGTCGCCTTGTCGTGGCAGGTGGGCTAACACTTTTTGATCAAAATGTGCACTAAGAACCTCCCTATTTGTAAGTAGATTTAGCTTTAGTGCATATTTATTTCTATTTAGTGGTTTAGGTGGCATTAGTGTCGCAGGGTGCTGTCGCCATTTTATGTTTGCTGTATATCTGCAGTCATAGGTGTTCTTGCACCTGCATACATTTTGTATCATTTAGTTGGAATGTGCTGTTCAATTTTTGTTGTGTTTATGGGATCCATATATGTGGGGTTAGTGACTGCCTCCACTTGTTGTTCTTGCACCCCTCCCATTCTGCCCTGGGTGATTTTAATCAGTTCAATGCTGGATCCTACCATCCCCAGGTATATATGTAGGCGTAGTCCCAGTTGTGGGTGTATGTGCAGCGTAGGCTCCCACCTTACAGAGGTCGCCTTGTCGTGGCAGGTGGGCTAACACTTTTTGATCAAAATGTGCACTAAGAACCTCCCTATTTGTAAGTAGATTTAGCTTTAGTGCATATTTATTTATATTTAGTGGTTTAGGTGGCATTAGTGTCGCAGGGTGCTGTCGCCATTTTATGTCTGCTATATATATATATATATATATATATATATATATATATATATATATAGTCCAGAAATAGATGAACACAGCACTCCAATAATTCCCGAAAATCAGGCCATGTGAATAAATCCACCCTGCTTTCATCTACCCTGAAGTCCTGGTGCCGTTACTGTGTTCTATGCTTCTCTCTCTCTCTCTCTATATATATATATATATATATATATATATATATATATACACACCGATCAGCCTTAACATTAATGCAGCTAACAGGTGGTGAAGTGAATAACTGATTATCTTGTGACAATGGTAACTGTCAAAAGGTGGGATATATTAGGAAGCAGGTGAACAGTCTGTTCTTGTCTTGAAGTTGATGTGTTAGAAGTATGAAAAACGGGCGTAAGTATCTGACAAACTTTGGCAAGAGCCAATTTGTGATGCCAAGACGACTGGATCAGAGCATCTCCAAAACAGCAGTTCTTGTGGGTATGCAGTGGTTAGAAAGTGGTCCAAGAAAAGACAAATGGTGAGCCCGCTACAGGGTTATAGGCTCCCAAGGTTCACTGATGTGCTTGTGGATTGAAGGCTAGCCTGTTTGGTCTGATCCCACAGAAGAGCTACTGTAGCACAAATTGCTGAAAAAGTAAATTTTGGCTATGGTAAAAAGGTGTCAGAACACACAGTGCATCGCGGCAAACTGCGTATGGGACTGTGTAACCGCAGGACACTCAGAGTGTCCATGCTGACCCCTTACCACCACTGAAAGTTCTTATTGGCCCATGAGAATCCAAACTGGAGAATGGAGCAATGAAAGAAGGTGTCCTGGTCTGATGAATTAAATTTTCTTTTATATCATATGGATGGCCAGGTTCATGTGCGTCGCTCACGTGGAGAACAGATTACATCAGGATGCACTATGGGAAGAAGTCAAGCCGATAGAGGCAGTTTACATCCCTGGCAAATATTCTGCTAGGAAACCTTGGGCCTGGCATTCATGTGAATGTTGCTTTGACACGTACGACCTACTGAAACACTGTTGCAGACCAAATGCAACCCCTTATGGCAACGGAATTCCTTAATAGCTGTGGCCTCTTTCAGCAGGATAATACGCCCTGACACACCGTAAAAATATTTAGTAATTGTTTGAGGCACATGACATAGAGTTTAAGGTGCTGACTTTACCTCCAAATTCACTAGATCTCAATCTGACCAAGCATCTGTGGAATGTGCTGGAAAAACAAGTCTTAGGCCTGATTTACACGAGCGTGTGCGTTTTGTGCGCGCAAAAAACGCTGCATTTTGCGCGCGATGGTATTGCATATGCACTGCGTATATGCAGCGTTGTTGTGTTTAAAACGTGCGCACGACTAGCGTTTGCATCGCGCGTAAAAAACGCAGAGGGGATTACTGGGACGCCAGCCTACAAATAGGCCAGCTGGCCCAACCCCTGCTTGCTGGGAGAAGCCTGTTTAGAACCTTATTTCCGCCTCTGCAGAAACCACAGTGTGTGTTTCTCCCTTCACGTTGGAATCGCCTTGACACGCCACAATTATGCCTTCTCCATCGCTGGCACGTGTGCTTCTTGTCTGGATGATCTCACGTCGGTTTGGGGAGCGCCGACACATGCTGCAGCACCAGACGCCTGTAAGATGTCGCATTTGGGTTCATCCACTTGTGGCCCAACGTACGATAAAAGGCCATTTCCATACCCTGTATGAGGACTTACGCCAGCATCCAGAAAAATTTTGAGCCTTCTGCCGCATGTCTGTGGCCACATTTGACCTTCTGCTTGAGCAAACTCGCTCTGGTCTCACCTACAAGAATACCAACATGAGACGCTGCATTTCGGCCGAGGAACGGCTGCTTGTGACCTTGAGGTATGTGTGCAGCTGCTATTACTTAGTCCATGACGCTGTCTGATTCACCAGCCCCCCCTAACATGTGTTGTGGCTTTCTTTTTCTTTCTCGTTGTTTTCTAGATTTCTGGCCACAGGCAATAGTTATCATTCGTTACATTTTGAATTTCTTTTGGGAGTGACCACCATTTCGTTCATTGTCACATCCACCTGTGTCGTGTTGTGGCAGAGGTTAAAGAGCACGGTCATGCCTCAGCCCACGACAGAACAGTGGCTAAGTATATCAGAGGGATTTCTTAGAGCTACTGAATTTCCTAATTGCATTGGTGCCCTTGACGGCAAACACATTCGTGTGAGAAAGCCCCCACGCAGTGGCTCGCAATTCTATAACTACAAGCAGTATTTTTCTATGGTATTGTTAGCCTTGGCGGACACTAATTATTGTTTCACTATTGTTGACATTGGCTCGTATGGAAGCTCGGCAGATGCACGCATATTCCGTTCATCAAGAATGGGGAAGCGACTCGTGAATAATCGACTGGCGGTGCCGGAACCTTCCATCCTCCCGGGCTCCAGCGGCCCCCCAATCCCATATGTCATCGTGGCGGATGAGGGGTTTGCACTCACAAGGAAAGTCATGCGTCCTTTTGCAAGAAGGGGCTTGGATGACCGTCGGCGCATGTTCAATCTCCGCCTTGGCCGAGCTCGGCGATGTGTGGAATGTGCCTTTGGCATTATGTCGAACAGGTGGCGTGTCTTTCTGACAACAATGCAATTGTCCATGCAGAATGTCACACATGTAATACAAGCGTGTGTCGTTCTGCATAACTTCTGCCGCATTAATGATGCTACCTTTGATGCAGAATATATCCTAACACATGCAGGCACCAGTCACATTGGCCCGGTGATTCCTCTCGGCCGATCTCTCTCTTCCGGCCTTCGAGTGCGGGATACTTTGGCAGCATATTTTGAGTGCCCATCTGGAACCGCACCGTGGGGGGGGTGATGACCTTTGAAGGGGTGTCTGTTTGGCGGATTCACTACACACGTCACATGTGACCAGTTATTTACTTTTTTTTGGGGTTCGTGTTGGGTTAGGGACTCGCAAAACATGAGGACCCTTGACGCGGGTTGCGAGCTTACATCTGTCGGGGTTTGAGCAGGACTTTTGACAGTTGCCGACTTACTTTCCGGAGATATCATGTTGTGCGGCCTAAAGTTCTGAAAGTCCAATTGCAAGTGTACTTCGTTTGCTGCGGGGCCCATGCCAGCACCTAAACGTTGCCACCGCTTGCAATCCATGTCAAACCCCGAGAGATAAACTAAAACCTCATATCACGTGTGTATGCATTGGACCAAAAGGCCAGAAGTGTGTGAGAGTCTAGGCAAAGGAAATGTGTGCCAAACCTTGTGTTGTGTGGTATCAATGAATAACAACACGAAATCCAACGATTAACCATTAATTTTTTTAATGCTGTGTTTGGCCACAACACAAACTTTTTGCATCAAAAGAAAAACACCAACATGGTGTATATTAATACACATCCAACAAACGATAACGAACAAAACTTTGGCAGGCCTGCACCACACACAACTGTGGCGTCCTAAAATCTTGCCACCAACACACTCATAGGTGTTGGTATTGTTGGCCCGGGGAGGCATACGCCTGCATTTCAGCACCACTATGCTGGACCTGGAGCTGGGTAGGTTGTTCCTCGCCAGCATAGTGGTGCTGATGTTGGGGGTGGAATGTTGGCCCAGGGAAGTGGGGAGCCATAGGGCGCATGTACGGATGCGGCCGTGCCATCTGGGGGACAGGGTGGAATGGGCCAGGCACCTGGGGCGTGGTGGCCGGCATGGCTGAACTGCGCAATTGTTCTATGGCCGTGAAGCAGATGTTAGGATTGTGGGGCGGTCTGGAAGCGTTGATCAATGTCACTATCGACGCCTGCAGACGGCCCATACGGTCCATGGGCACAAGCCGTAGGAGGGGAACTATGCTTCGGCCAAACGCGTCATTCCCGTCCTCTTCAGCGGCTCGCCTTAGATACTCCAGGACACGAGTATCTACCTGGGCAGCTGTGGAGGGCTGTGGAGCACGGGCACGGCGAGTGCGGGCACACACGGGGCGCTCCTCTGCTGGAGAGGCGACGGCCCCTGCAGACTGGCCAGGTGCGGGCTCCTGGGGTGTCGGCTCTGGACTGGGCGGCAGAACATTGGGAGCAGGAGGTTCTTGCTGAGACTCGGCGACGTCAGTCTCCTCTGCCGTGTCCTCCAAATTGTCGGTGGTTCTAGAAGGAGAAAAAAACGTAAGAATATAATATTGAACAATGCCCACACCAACACGTTGGCAAACAGGACATGGGCAAACACACATTAGACACATGCAAAGGCATAAACTCTTACGTGCGCATCTCCATGATGTCCTTCAAGAACATCAGCTGCTTCGTATAGATATAGGGGCGCTTGCGAGATGCGCCATCCCCGCTGCGTCCCCTTTCACCCATCTCTCTGCGAAATTGGTCACGGCAGCTCCGCCACCGTGTTTTGATATCGTGGACTGTTGGATTTAACAAACACATAACACGCCATCAGAACTATCACCTCTCACTTCTAAATGAAGGGTCCTGCAGTGCCAATGACGTGGGACACGGTGATGCGCCTGCTCCACCAAAGTTCCTCGTGCTAATGCGCGAAATACACATACAGGGCCCCAGGTATTCTATAGGGATGACAGGCATTGACAGAAAATGCGTGGTACTCACCCAACCGACTGCGGTCCCGGGTTCGGCCACTCTCCCACTCCTGCTCAAAAAGGTTCTGGGCGACCACCTCCCAGGCGTCCTCCTTGACCGTCCTGTTGTGGTACTCCTCTGAGCGCGTGTCCCAGATTGCAGGATGTTCCTGGACAAAGAGGATGAGGCGCTCTACGTCCATCCCACGCGGCATGGCAGAAGATTATTTCACACACAGCTAGCAACCTTGACACAGTCTCCAGGCACTCACTAGCCTTGCCCCCTCGCAGTGGAAAGGCAGGCACTTCCTGGTTTGGGTTTGCTTTGTCCAGCTTTATAGACTCTTTTGCATGGACATAACAGCTCTTGCGTGATTTTCGCGCATGCAACGCAGGAGCGTCCGTGTGTCATGCGTTGTTTTCACGCACCCATTGACTTCAATGGGTGCGTGATGCGCGAAAAACGCACGATTATAGAACATGTCGTGAGTTTTACGCAACGCACTCACGCTGCGCAATATTCACGCATCGTCTGCACTGCCCCATAGAGTAATACAGGTGCGTACGACACGCGTGAAAAGCACGCACGTATATTACGCTCGTGTAAATGAGGCCTTATCCACAGAGGCTCCACCTCGCAAATTACAGGGCCTAAAGAATCTGCTGTTAACTTCTTGGTGCCAGATACCACAAAAAACCTTCAGAGGTCTTGTGGAGTCCAGGCCTTAATGGGTCAGAGCTGTTTTGATGGCATGAGGGAGACCTACACAATATAAGGCCTCATTTACACGAGCGTGTGCGTTTTGCGCGCGCAAAAAACGCTGCGTTTTGCGCGCGCAAAAGGCACTTGGCAGCTCCGTGTGTCATCCGTGTATGATGCGCGGCTGCGTGATTTTCGCGCAGCCGCCATCATAGAGATGAGGCTAGTCGACACCCGTCACTGTCCAAGGTGCTGAAAGAGCTAACTGATCGGCAGTAACTCTTTCAGCACCCTCGACAGTGAATGCCGAACACAATATACACCAACCTGTGAATAAAAAAAGACTTTCATACTTACCAAGAACTTCCTGCTTCCCCCAGTCCGGGCTCCCGGCCGTTGCCTTGGTGACGCGTCCCTCTCTTGTCATCCGGCCCCACCTCCCAGGATGACGCCGCAGTCCATGAGACCGCTGCAGCCTGTGATTGGCTGCAGCCTGTGCTTGGCCTGTGATTGGCTGCAGCTGTCACTTGGACTTAACTGTCATCCCGGGAGGTCGGACCGGAGTTATCGGTAAGTCAGAACGTCTTTTTTTTTTACAGGTTCATGGATTTTCGGAGCGGAAGTCACTGTCCATGGTGCTGAACCAGTTTAACGCTTTCAGCACCGTGGACAGTGACTGTCTCCTGACGTCGCGTACCCGAACATTTTTTACCGGTTTCGGTCAAAACGAGTTTGGCCGAACCCGGTGAAGTTCGGTGCGCTCATCTCGAATTTGACACTCCGTTTGGATGTTTGTAAACAGAAAAGCACGTGGTGCTTTTCTGTTTACATTCAGGAGTTTGACAGCTCTTGCGCGAATCACGCAGTTCGCACGGAAGTGCTTCCGTGCGGCATGCGTGGTTTTCACGCACCCATTGACTTCAATGGGTGCGTGAGTGCGCGAAAAACGCACGATTATAGAACATGTCGTGAGTTTTTTTCTACGCACACGCGCTGAGCGCAATTCACGCATCGTCTAAACAGCCCCATAGACTATTATAGGTGCGTACGACACGCGTGAAAAGCACGCGCGTCGCACGCGCGTATAATACGCTCGTGTAAATGAGGCCTAAGGCAGGTGTTTTTTTATGTAATGTTGATTGGTGTGTACAGGGGCGTAACTAGGAAAGACTGGGCCCCATAGCAAACTTTTGACTGGGGCCCCCCCTCCCCTGGGTGTCACACAACCCCCCCCCTTGTAGATAGTGCCTTTTTTACAAACCCCCCCCCCTTTTGATAACGCCATACAGCCCCCCTGTAGATAACGCCATACAGCCCCCCTGTAGATAACGCCATACAGCCCCCTATGTAGATATCTACAGTGGGGTCTGTATGGTGCTATCTACAGGGGGGCTGTATGGCGTTATCTACGGGGGGACTGTATGGCGTTCCGTACAGGGGGGGTGTATGGTGTTCCCTACAGGGGGGGACTGTATGGCGTTCCCTACAGGGGGGGACTGTATGGCGTTCCCTACAGGGGGGGACTGTATGGCGTTCCCTACAGGGGGGGACTGTATGGCGTTCCCTACAGGGGGAGACTGTATGGCGTTCCCTACAGGGGGGGACTGTATGGCGTTCCCTACAGGGGGGGACTGTATGGCGTTCCCTACAGGGGGGGACTGTATGGCGTTCCCTACAGGGGGGGACTGTATGGCGTTCCCTACAGGGGGGGACTGTATGGCGCTATCTACAGGGGGGCTGTATGGCGCTATCTACAGGGGGGCTGTATGGCGCTATCTACAGGGGGGCTGTATGGCGCTATCTACAGGGGGGACTGTATGGCGCTATCTACAGAGGGGGCTGTATGGCGTTATCTAGAGGGGGGACTGTATGGAGTTATCTATGGGGGGGCTGTATGGCGTTCCCTACAGAGGGGGCTGTCTGGCGTTATCTACAGGGGGGACTGTACGGCGTTACCTACAGGGAGTCTGTATGGCGTTCCCTACAGGGGGGTCTGTAGGGAACACCATACAGCCCCCCCCCTGTAGGGAACGCCATACAGCCCCCCCTTGTAGGGAACGCCATACAACGCCCCCTGTAGGGAACGCCATACAGCCCCCCCCCTGTAGGGAATGCCATACAGCGTCCCCCCTGTATGGAACAGCCATACAGCGTCCCCCCCTGTAGGGAACGCCATACAGCGTCATCCCCCCTGTAGTGAACGCCATACAGCGTCGTCCCCCCTGTAGTGAACGCCATACAGCGTCGTCCCCCCTGTAGGGAACGCCATACAGCGTCGTGCCCCCTGTAGGGAACGCCATACAGCGTCGTGCCCCCTGTAGGGAACGCCATACAGCGTCGTGCCCCCTGTAGGGAACGCCATACAGCGTCGTGCCCCCTGTAGGGAACGCCATACAGCGTCGTGCCCCCTGTAGGGAACGCCATACAGCGTCGTGCCCCCTGTAGGGAACGCCATACAGCGTCGTGCCCCCTGTAGGGAACGCCATACAGCGTCGTGCCCCCTGTAGGGAACGCCATACAGCGTCGTGCCCCCTGTAGGGAACGCCATACAGCCCCCCCCCTGTAGGTAACGCCATACAGTGTCCCCCCTCCCAAAAAAATGCGACCTGCAGTGTGTCCTAATAAAAGACATGTATCCCCTATCCACAGGATAGGGGATACATGTGTGATCGCTGGCAGCGATAGGGAGAACGGGGGACTGAAAGTCCCCCAAGTTCTCCATGACTAACCTCTGACTTCCGGAGTCTGTGTCGGCAGCTCAATAAAAATGAAAGGAGCGCTGGTCAGGCATGCGCATAAGCGGGACCGGCGCTCCATTCATTTCTCCGCAGCTGCCGACACAGACTCCGGAAGTCAGAGGTTTGTAATGGAGAACTTTAGGGGACTTTCAGTCCCCCGTTCTCCTTATCGCTGCCAGCGATCACACATGTATCCCCTATCCTGTGGATACCTCCCTGCTCTGCCGTACTGTTCAGTGGCATCCCGCTGTAGTAGCCATAGCGGCTGCTAGCGGAGTCTGCGGCCATGGTGGGGGCCCGTGCCGACGGGCGACACAGGCCCCCTCATGCCGCGGGCCCCGTAGCAGCCGCTACTGCTGCTACGGCGGTAGTTACGCCACTGGGTGTGTATATATACTGTATATGCACATACACAAACAATATATTGGCAGAACAGGAAACCTATTAGATTAAAAATAATGTATAACAAAAGTTGGGTCCGATCGAGTTTCCACACGTCTGGAAGAATCTTGACCAAACTTCATTCACTTTTCTCAGGGGCTAAAAATATTACTCAGCATATGGATATAAGGGCCTTCACAGGACAATTACATTATAAAGAAATTAATTCAGTATTGGATGATAACATCAGTGATCTAGTTTTTCCTAAAATGTTATCATTTTCAGATTTTTTTTTATACATTTACGAAAATATAAAGGCATAACTATAAAATGTACAGATGAATTCATTATTGTCCTTCAAACGTTTGCTGATGAACCAATTTATGAGACATTTTTAGTTGCTAACATGTCCCAGATATGTCAAAATGATGCCTAAGGACACCAGAGTTTAATAGAAGATTGATTATACACTTTGAGCTACGTACATGTTTACTATGGGCTTTTATGTCTTCGCTATTATTTTTTTCTATAAAACATTTTATAGATATGTTATTTTCTATTATGCTTGTATCATATATTAATTTTGAAAATTTTAAGCACTTTGATACAATCTGTTAACATTACAGCAATATTTACACTTGTCATAGATGTAGTGGTTTATGTATGTATGGGTGGTACAATTAATTATGCCACCCACAGAGTACAATAAATGTTTAAACCCACTTTACCATAAAGGCCGCTGTCGCCACCTACAGTACAATTAACACCTACCTTCAGTACAAATAATGTTTCCATCCCCCACCAGTACAATTGATACTGCCACCCCCCCCCACCAGTACAAATAATGCGACCATTCCCCACCCTTACAACTAATGCCGCCACATACAGCACAGTGCAATTAATGTCACCATACAACCGAATTAGCAATAAAATACAATTAAAGTACACACAGTACAATTTAAATACAATAAATCTCATTAAATTTAATAAGGAGTGAGGTATTTACTGTCACTCACCTGTCTCTATTACTCCACATCAATACATGTGTCAAAAGTGATGGGTTCTCTGCCCCTTCTCAGAAAGTTTAAAACTAGTGACGGGAGTCAATGGACCCATGTTCTCACAATAAGTGGAGGTCCCAGTGATCAGACTCAATGGATATGCCAAAAATGCCTATGGTGGTAATAACCCTTTAATGCTTTTATAAAAATCAGCACAAAAAGATAGACAAAACCGCAATGTGTGAATGAGCTCTAACACTGATTGTCATGAGGCAGATTCAAATGTACAGACATTCACACATCCAAATACATACACACACACCTAAGTACACATATGTATAAACATCCATACAATTAGAAACACATACAAATACATACAGGTACACATTAATATTTTTATTTCTCTGCGGGTCGGCTTTCCGCTCACATTGCAACAAGAGAATGGAGAAAGGGGTGGAACTATGTTGATTACTTAGATTATCTCCACACATCATGACTTCATTACGGTTCTGCCGAAAATTGTGGCAAAATTACTACGATAAAGCCATGATGTGTGTCGACAGTCTAACTCAACAGTGGGTACCTGCCACGTACCCACTGAACCTGTGGCACGAACCCCTTGGGATACACGTATTGCAGGTTGAGAGTCACCACATAATAGACACAACTACTGTGGTCACCAGGACTTCAAGGAACTATCCATGATACAAGAAGACTGTAGCACATTAGCTTGGAGGACAGGCTATAAAGATAGGAAGAAGGGTTGAATTAAAAATACAATAATGTGGCATAGGGTTAGACATGTTGTACTATATACAAAGATTTAGAGTCTAATGGTATTAGGCTTTAATTTTAAAATATTTCTAAATAATCTGTGCCCATAATTCTTAAAATCCTACTCCAACCTGTAATGCCATCTGATTGTGACCCCCACTTGTGGCCACACTGTTTTTTTTGCACGAGCGAGCTCCGGCTGCCTCCTAAATGGCCAACTCTCGCAAAATTCAAAAGTGTCTCACCAATCCTTATTGTTCCCCAGGACTATTTAAGGTACCATCACTATCCACCAGGTGCCTGAGCAATATTGGAACAACATAGTGTTATTTAGCAAAGGTTCCTGTATGCACTTGTATCCTGTCTGCTATTGCCATCAGTTATCAGCCTGTATCCAGTTGTTTGCTATCAGCCTGTTTCCAGTCTGCTATTGCCATCAGTTATCAGCCTGTATCCAGTTGTCCATTGCCAGCATGTATCCAGTCTGCTATTACTATCGGTTATCAGCCTGTAGCCAACTGTCCGTAAACAGCATGTATCCAGTCTGCTATTGCTATCAGTTATCAGCATGTATCCAGTTGTTTGCTACCAGCCTGTTTCCAGTCTGCTATTGCCATCAGTTATCAGCCTGTATCCAGTTGTCCATTGCCAGCATGTATCCAGTCTGCTATTGCTATCAGTTATCAGCATGTATCCAGTTGTTTGCTATCAGCCTGTTTCCAGTCTGCTATTGCCATCAGTTATCAGCCTGTATCCAGTTGTCCATTGCCAGCATGTATCCAGTCTGCTATTACTATCGGTTATCAGCCTGTATCCAACTGTCCGTAAACAGCCTGTATCCAGTCCACTATTGCTATCGGTGGTCAGCCTGTATCTGGTTATCCATTACCAGCCTGTATCCAGTCCGTTGATGCTTTCTGTGATCAGCCTGTATCAGCTTGTATCCAGCCCGTAATTGCTATCAGGTATCTCCCAGTGGTCAGCTACTTGCTACGTGCCTGGAACTAGCTACCTGCCTGTGTCCAGCTACCTGCTACCTGCCGGTATCCAGCTACCCGCTACCTCCTGTGTCTAGCTACCCGCTACCTGCCTGTGTCCAGCTATCCGCTACCTGCCTGTGTCCAGCTACCCGCTACAGGCCTGTGTCCAGCTACCCGCTACCAGCCTGTGTCTAGCTATCCACTACCCACCTGTGACCAGTGATCTGCTGTCAGCTTCCATCCTTCAGGGTACTATCTATCAGTGCCTGTTTCTTGTCTGTGTAACCAGCAGCTACTACGCCAGGACCACCTCAAGGGGTAGCAACCTAGTAGCCTCCCGCAGCGAGGACCAGATCCCTGTATATGGGTTAAAGGGTGAAGACCAGGGAGGCTACTTAGATGACGCCCTTAAAGGTGGCCCTAAACTAAACGGGTGGAGTAGCACAAACCTGCTAATCATAACACAATTTCACCTGTATTTAAATAGATGCAAGGCCCTCTTAAGACTTCATACATTAAGATAATCCAATAAAAATCATGACAGAATTCTAGCTAACATTATGCATACCTATCAAAATTTAGAAAACTAATGATAAAAATGTCCTCATAAAAAGACGTAAATCCGTAACAACATCTAATTTTTATAAAAGGCATATTTTCTCGTCTTTGTCATTTTTTTAAACTAAGCCTTATCTTTACAAATTCCCAGAGCTTACTCAATTTGCATATGAACTTAATTGTGTGTATTCAAGCATTGTTATTTTAGTCAATCAAAGTGGCCACAGCTATTAAAAATAATTTGCAATGGAAAAGCTATTGTCAGGAAGTGTTAAATTTGCATGACCCTTGGAAATACACCTGTGATTATATAACTGCTTAGAACCTATAGAGAACAGAAACTGTTTAACCCCTTAAGGACCGAGCCATTTTTCATTTTTTCGTTTTTGTTTTTTCACTCCCTGCGTGCCAAAAGCCATAACTTTTTTATTTTTCCGTCAATGGAGTGGTGTGAGGGCTTATTATTTGTGGGAGGCATTGTCGTTTCTAATGACACCATTTAAAGTACCATATAATTTGTGGGCTGAAACTGGAAAAAACTGTGATTCCTACATTGTTTTTTTGGTTTTCGTTTTTACGGCTTTCACCGTGCAGTGAAAACCACAGCTGAACTTTATTCTGCGGGTCAATACGATTACGGCGATACCAAATTTATATCGTTTTTTTTTAAATATATTACTACTTTTAAAAAGAAAACTTTTTGTTAAAAAAAAATTGTTTTACCACATTCCAAGAGCCATAACGTTTTATTTTTTCGTGGATTGAGCGGTGTGAGGACTTATTTTTTGCGAGATGAGCTGTGGTTTTTATTGGTACCATATGTTGGTACAATCAGCTTTTTGATCACTTTTTATTAAAAAAATGTGGTGAGCTAAAGTGACCAAAAAAAGCAATTTTGGCGGTTTAAATTTTTAGGTTTTTACTGCGTTCACTGTGCGAGTTAAATAATGGGATATTGTAATAGTTAAGACTTTTACGGACGCAGCGATACCAATTTTGTTTATTTTTTACATTACTTTAGAGGATAAATTCAAGCTTATTTTTATTTTATTTTTTTCACTACTAATAAGTTCATTATACTTTTTTTTACACCATTTACTACTCCCCCTAGTGGACTTAAACCAGCAATCGTTAGATCGCTGGTACAATATACTGCAATACTAACGTATTGCAGTATATCATCATTTTAACAGACTTCTGTTAAGCCGTGCCAGAGACACGACTTAACAGAGGCAGACAAAAGGCAGCCCTGGGGGCATTCATTAGGCCCCCGGACTGTCATGACAGACCCTGGCACCCCCCAATCGCAGTGTCGGGGCGCCGATGAGCTGTAGGAGGGGGGCATCCCCCTCTCTATAATGCCTCAGATGCTGCGGTCGCGATTGACCGCAGCATTTGATTAGTTAACCCCTTCCCGCCGGATCACGTATATAAACGTCATTAAAATCGGTGGCTTACCGCCTTTTCACGTAAATGTACGTCATGGAGATGAAGCTGGCTCAGGAGCTGAGCCAGCGACATCACCACCGGGTGACAGCTGTATGTTACAGCTGGCACCCTAAGGTATCGGCCAGGACCGGAGCTAGCCTCCGATCCGACCGATTAACCCCTCACATGCTGCGTTCAATAGAGATCGCAGCATGTGAGAAGTTTATAGCCACCGGCACCCCAGTAACGTGATCGCTGGGTTGCCGGTGGCTGCAAAGGCGATCGGAGGGCTAATGCTTACCTCCCGATCAGCCTGTAACGGAATCCTCCTATGCCCAGTCGTCGGCGGGGCCCAAGAGGCTTCCGGTAACATCGGCAAGATGGCGCCGGCTCAGCTTCCGGCTCAGAAGCTGAGCCGGCGTCATCAGCAGTGGGTGTCCGCTGTATGTTACAGCGGACACCCCGATCTATCGCCAGGAACCGGAGCTAGCTCCGATTCCTGGCATTAACCCCTTCGATGCAGCGATCCATTGTGATCGCTGCATCCTAGAGTTTTGTAGAAAATCAGCAGCCTTGCCATGCGATGGCAAGGCTGGCGACTGCTACCATGGCAACAGGAGCCCTAACAATGGACTCCTGTCTGCCATTACGTAAGCTGATTAGGCCCCGCCCAGAGGCGGAGCCTGATCGGCTTGCTGTCAGTGAACAACTGACAGTTCCAATACATTGCACTACATAGGTAGTGCAATGTATTAGAACATCAAACAAACAGTTGGACATTCAAGTCCCCTAGTGGGACTAAAGAAAAGTGTAAAAAAAAGTGTAAAAAAAGTAAAAATAAAAGCTGGAAAACATACAATAAAAGTTTCAAATAATAACACAAAACACAATCGCCCTTTTTCCCTTATCAAGTCATTTATTATTGAAAAAAATAATAAAGCCATACATATTTGGTATCGCAGCGACCGTAACGACCTGAACTATAAAAATATTATGTTATTTATCCAGCGCAGTGAACGCCGTAAAAAAAAGCTCAAAAACACTGCCATAATTACTGTTTTTTTGGTCACTGTCTTCGAAAAATTGAAATAAAAAGTGATCAAAAAGTCGCATGTATCCAAAAATGGTACCGATAAAATCTATACCTCGTCTCGCAAAAAAACAAGCCCTCACACAGCTCCATCGATGAAAAAATGTAAAAGTTATGGCTCTCACAACTTGGCGACAGAAAAAATACATTCTCTTTCCAAAAGTAATTTTATTGTGCAAAAAGTTATAAAAAAGTTCTATAAATTTGGTATCGCCGGAATCGTACTGACCCACAGAATAAAGGTAACATGTAGTTTATAACGTACGGTGAACGGTGTATATAAAAAAAAAAGTGGCACAAGCTGGTCATGACATATTTGACACTGAATTGGCATATCTAGGGAAACATTTTAATTTGTACCTTCCGCAACGCAATCATTTATGGAAAAGACACGTGGGGTGAAAATGCTCACTACACCTCTTAATAAATGCCTTGAGGGGTGCAGTTTCCAAAATGGGGTCACTTTTCAGGGGTTTCTTTTATTATTTCACATCAAAGCCTCTGCAATTGTGAACCAATACTTTATAAGTCGCCAAATTAGGCCTCAATTTTACATGGTACTCTTTCACTCCTGAGCCCTGTCGAATGTCCAGGCAAAAGATTAGGGCCACATGTAGGGTGATTCTAAAACAGGGAAACACTGCATAATAATTGAGAGTTGTCTTGTTATGGTGGCACAAGCCGGGCACCACATATTGGTGTATCTAAGGAAAAATTCCCATTTTCATTCTCCCACATCGTGTGCACACGAATTTCTGCAAAACACCTGTGGGGTTAACATGCTCACTACACCCCTAGGTGAATACCTTGAGGGTGTTGTTTCCAAAATGGGGTCACTTCTGGGGGGGATCCACTGTTTTGGTCCCACAGGGACTTTGCAAATGCAACATAGCGACCAGAAACCAAATGCAGCAAAATCTGTACACCAAAAGCAAATGGCGCTCCTTCCCTTCTGAGCCCTGCCGTGTGCCCAAACAGCATTTTACGACCACGTGTGGGGTATTGCCGTACTCCAGAGAAGTTGCTTTACAAGCGTTGGGGTACTTTTTTTCCCTTATTTGTTGAGAAAATTAAAAATTTGGAGCTAAAGCTACGTCTTATTGAAGAAAAAGGATTTTTTTTATTTTCACTGCCCAATTCTAATAAAATCTATGAAACACCTGTGGGGGCAAAATGCTCACTACACCCCTAGATGGATTCCTCAAGGGGTGTAGTTTTCTCAATGGAGTCACTTTTTTGGCGTTTTCACTGTTTTGGTACCTCAGGGGCTTTGCAAATGCGACATGGCCTGCGCAAACCATTCCTGCTAAATTTGAGCTCCAAAAGCCAAATGGCGCTCTTTCCCTTCTAAACTCCGCAGTGTGTCCAATCATCCGTTTATAACCACATGTGGGGTATTGTTTTACTCGGGAGAAATTGCTTTACAAATGTTGTGGTGCTTTTTCTCCTTTAGTCCTCGTGGAAATTAGAAAAAATTAGCTAAACCTACATAATCTTTGAAAGAATGACGATTTTTATTTTCACGGCCTACTTCCAATAATTTCTGCAAAAAACCTGCGGTCAAAATGCTCACTATACACCTAGATAATTTCCTCAAGGGGTGTAGTTTCCAAAATGGGGTCACTTTTGGTGGATTTCCACTGTTTTGGCACCGAAAGAGCCCTTGAAACCTGACATGGTGCCTAAAATATTTTCTAATAAAAACGAGGCCCAAAATCCACTGGGTGCTCCTTTGCTTCTGAGGCCGGTGCTTCAGTCCATTACCACACTAGGGCCACATGTGGGATATTTCTAAAAACTGCAGAATCTGGGCAATAAATATTGAGTTGTGTTTCTCTGGTAAAAACTTCTGTGTTACAAAAAAAATAGAATAAAAATGAATTTCTGCAAAAAAAAATGAAATTTGAAAATTTCACCTCTACGTTGCTTTAATTCCTGTGAAACGTTTAAAGGGTTAAGAAACTTTCTAAATGCTGTTTTGAATACTTTGAGGGGTGAAGATTTTAAAATGGGGTGACTTTTTGGCGGTTTCTAATATATAAGGCCCTAAAAGCCGCTTCACAACTGAACTGGCCCCTGTAAAAATAGCCTTTTGAAATTTTCTTGAAAATGTGAGAAATTGCTGCTAAAGTTCTAAGCCTTGTAACGTCCTAGAAAAATAAAAGGATGTTCAAAAAACGATGCCAATCTAAAGTAGACATATGGGGGATGTTAATTAGCAACAATTTTGTGTCGTATAACTGCCTGTCTTACAAGCAGTTCTACAATGCTAATTTTTCACTGGTAAATATTGAATTTATCGACCACGTTTTTCCACTATCATAAAGTCCAATGTGTCACGAAAAAACAATCTCAGAATCGCTTTGATAGGTAAAAGCGTTCCGGAGTTATTACCACATAAAGTGAAATATGTCAGATTTGAAAAAATGGGTCTGGTCCTGAAGGCCAAAATGAGCTTGGTCCTGAAGGGGTTAAATGGCCAGGAACAGCGCGATCCGTTAGTCTGGGCTGTTAGCTGTAAAACACAGCTGACACCCGCAGGGTATGGAGGGCGCTCAGCCCATGAGCGCCCTCCATTCCTCCCTATGACACTTATCACGTGCATGTACGTGATAATGCGTCAAGGTGTTAAAAACTGTGCTCAGCACACCATATTTATTAATAAGTTGAAAAATTGTACTGAATTATTCAGGAAAGTATGGACTATGCTTTTATCAACATATTATTATATTTAAATTAAACCACACACTCACCGACTCAAACCCAAATGTATGAGAAGATATGTTTGTATGCAGCGTAGTGAAAAATGTTGCACCTGTAGCATTGTCTAGTCAGCATAAAGGGCTGTTGGTCAAAGCATGTTTAAGGGTGTAGAAAACTGGACAATAACCCAGGGAACCTTGTTTCCTGTGGGGGCCCTGGGGACAGGAACCCTAGGAGTAAACTAACCACTCAGTATTATTTAGCAGTTTATAGCAGTATTATGTGTGGTCTTTGAGGAGTATCATTGAGATAACGCATATTATTTTGGCACCATACAGTGGTATTATGTGGGTTTTATATAGCAATATTGTTAAGGATCTGCCAGGCACAGCTTCTGTATCCACGCCCATAGGTAATCAGTCTGCACCTGCTTCTATGTCTGTGAGACTGACTCCATCTTCCACCACTCAGGATGGCAGGCTTAGGAGTGGGAGAGCCTATCACAGCCTGGCCAGACGGAGCTAGCTCCCGCCCTCTGTCTATTTATACCTGCCTTTCCTGTTCCTCCTTACTTGTGATTCTGCTCTGTTGGTTTCCTGGCCCTGCTGCAGCTTCTTGAACTACTTGTCCCTGCTTCGTATTGACCCTGGCTTACTGACTACTCTTCTGCTCTGCGTTTGGTACCTCGTACACTCCTGGTTTGACTCGGCTTGTTCACTACTCTCCTGCTCTACGTTTGGCACCTCGTACTCTCCTGGTTTGACACGGCTCGTTTACTACTCTTGTTGCTCACGGTGTTGCCGTGGGCAACTGCCCCGTTTCCCTTTGTTCTGTGTTTCCTTGTCTGTTGTCTGTCGTGCACTTATTGAGTGTAGGGACCGTCGCCCAGTTGTTCCCCGTCGCCTAGGGCGGGTCGTTGCAGTAGGCAGGGACTGAGTGGCGGGTAGATTGGGGCTCACTTGTCTGTTTCCCTATCTCTGTCATTACAAATATCATGTTAGAACTATAATGGAAATATTATGTGGGCTGAAATAGAAAAAACTAAATTTGAAAACTTACTTTACTTGTTGTGCAGAGCCCCATATTCCTGTCCTGGTTTTGCAGTTGCTTTTTTAATTATAAGAACCATTTTGGAATTCAAAGCATGCTAGTCAAAATTACACATTAACACAACTGGTCACTGAATAAAAACATAAAAAATTACAGTTATTATAGATGAACCCTATAATACCAGGGATATGTTGACCTTAATAACCATTTACTGTCACTTTTCTTTATATGGGTATC
This sequence comes from Rhinoderma darwinii, assembly GCF_050947455.1. Taxonomy (NCBI): domain Eukaryota; kingdom Metazoa; phylum Chordata; class Amphibia; order Anura; family Rhinodermatidae; genus Rhinoderma; species Rhinoderma darwinii. The sequence goes on from NC_134687.1 coordinate 225,892,106, forward strand.
CCCATAAGGCCAGAATAAATATTTTTAAGTCTCTGTCACTGATTTTTTTTTCTAATACAATATTCTCTATATTTGGAACTGTAACAGCAGTCACAACTACAGGGGCCAACTCAACTACCTTTCTGTTACAAAACAAACCGCCCCAAGGCGAAGACATAGTAGGCGGCCAACTAACGCGCCATTAAGTGAGGGATTTAAAAAAAAAATGTTTAAATTCAAATGTTTTAGGCAGTTGTGGAAAAATGCAGCAAAGTAAGAATGCTCTAAAAAATAGAGGCGTTAATAGATTATTTTTTTTTTACCAAAATGCAGTGAATAAAAAGAAGAGAAATTTAAATCAAATCTATATTTGGTGTGACCACCCTTTTTCTTCAAAGCAGCATCAATTCTAGGTACACTAGCACAAAGTCAAGGATTTTGTAGGACTATAGTTAGGTATTTGATTAATCAATTATACCAAACAGGTGATAATGATCATCATTTTATATATAGGTTGAAACAGCTATGTAGAAGGCTTAAAACTGGGTGAGGAACAGCCAAACTCTGCTACAAAGGTGAGGTTGTAGAAGACAGTATAATGTCAGGTCCACCATAGCATGACTGACACAAGGTAGTTATACTGCATCAGCAAGGTCTTTCCCAGGCAAAGATTTCAAAGCAGACTGGGGTTTCAAGATGTACTGTTCAAGCTCTTTTGAAGAGGCACAAAGAAATGGGCAATGCTGAAGACCGTAGACGCAGTGATCGGCCAAGGAAACTTAGTGCATCAGATCAAAGACACATCATGCCTACTTCCCTTCGCAATTGAAAGATGTCCAGCATTGCCATCAGCTCAGAACTTGCAAAAACCAGTGGGACCCACGTACACCCATCTACTGTACTGTTCAAAGAATTCTGGCCAAAAGTGTTCTTCATGGAAGTATTGCGGTTAAAGAGCCATACTTTCGACATGGAAAAAAGGCCAAGCGACTCAACTATACACAAAAACATCGGAACTGGGGTGCAGAAAAATGGCAGCAGGTGCTCTGGACTGATGAGTCAAAATTGTAAATATTTGTCTGCAACAGAAGGCAATTTATTCATGGAAGGGCTGGAGAGATAATTCATTTCAAGAAGAAAATACTATATATACTAGTCCTTCTCAATGAATTAGAATATCATCAAAAAGTTAATTTATTTCAGTAATACAATTCAAAAGGTGAAACTTATATATTATACAGATTCATTACACACAGAGTGATCTATTTCCATTTCCTGCCAGCATTTTTTGTATTTTGATGTTGATGACTATGGCTAACAGTTAATGAAAACCCAAATTTTAGTCTCTATATTAGAATATTGGGTAAAAGTTGAAGATTGTAGACTCATGGTGTCACACTCTAATCAGCTAATCAACACAAAACACCAGCAAAGGTTTCCTAAGCCTTTAAATTGTCCAACAGTTTGGTTCAGTAGGCTACACAATCATGGGGAAGACTGCTGACTTGACAGTTGTCCAGAAGATAGCCATTGACAGCCTCCACAAGGAGGGTAAGCCACAAAAGGACATTGCTAAAGAAACTGGCTGTTGACAGAGTGCTGTATCCAAACATATAAATGGAAAGTTGAGAGGAAGGAAAAATTGTGGTAGAAAAAGATGCACAAGCAACAGGGATAATCGCAGCCTTGAAAGGATTGTCAAGAAAAGGCCATTCAAGAATCTGGGGGAAATTCACAAGGAGTGGATTGCGGCTGGAGTCAGCGCTTCAAGAGCTATCACACACAGACGAAGCCAGGACATGGGCTACAACTGTCGCATTCCTGTGGGAGAAATATTCACACAAGGTAATATCATCCCCATATATCATAGAAAAGACAAATAGAGAAATCTATAAAACTTGAGCTGATGACACATTCTCCATTTTTACATAGTCTATTATTTGCTACTTGATCAGACAATTTAAAAAAATGTAGGATATTTTATTGTTCTGCTTTCAAATGACAAATGAGTCATTTGACAAGTTCACTGAACATGTACATACTTGTTTGATACCATTACAAGTGAGGTTGGAATCTGAAATTTTCTACACCAACTTTTAAAAAATCTGAAGTTATTAGTGTGGAAGAACATGCATGTGTGTGTTTGTATTTGTGTGTTTGAATGAGTATGTGTGTGTGTGTGTGTCTGTGTGTGTCTGAATGTGTGAATGTGTGTGTACGTTTGAATACAACCTCGCTGTCATACGAGGTTTAGTAACACTGTTCTATAGCAGCAAGATATTATAAGCCTAAAAATCCTTCCATCTCCCCCTTCCTAATAATTGATCAATTCCCAAGCCAACAGGCATATTTCCCAACATTTTAATTCTCATTCGCAGCACCCAGTCAGACTGGTAACATCCACATGCTTTGCTTGCATCTGAAACTGGTGGTGTACATAGTTTTAATGGTCTCTCAGGGTGTAAGAATCCCCATCCCCATCCCACAAAAGATCCCATAAGATCCCCATTCCACAAAGGTGCCTCAAGTTATGTTTTGCTTGCATTTTATTTCTGGTGCCAGAATATAGTGTATTTATGGTCTACACTGTCTTTTTAAAATGCGGCATTTAGAAAAACTAGGATATCTCGGCACTGCTGGATGAAGGATATAGACTGGAATCTGTTTAAAAGAGTTATGTCATTTCATAGGGCTACGCGTTTCAACACTGAACAGGTGTCTTCCTCAGGCAAGTGTAACAGCAGTACATTATACAGGGGTTTATATACACACCAGTAAAAGAGAGGGAAAATACAAGTATGCCATCATATGGTCAAGGGGCGGGACCTAAAGCGTTAAAGTCAATCGAGATTGTTACAATACAAACATGATCTGTAAAAAATGATTCAAAGTGATTTTATAAATAGGTCAAATAGATAACATTGGTGAAATATACACTACCGTTCAAAAGTTTAGGGTCACTTAGAAATTTCCTTATTTTTGCAAGAAAAGCACAGTTTTTTTTCAATGAAGATAACATTCAATTAATCAGAAATACACTCTATACATTGTTCATGTGCTAAATGACTATTCTAGCTGCAAATGTCTGTTTTTTAATGCAATATCTACATAGGTGTATAGAGGCCCATTTTCAGCAACCATCACTCCAGTGTTCTAATGGTACATTGTGTTTGCTAACTGTGTTAGAAGGCTAATGGATGATTAGAAAACACTTGAAAACCCTTGTGCAATTATGTTAGCACCGCTGTAAACAGTTTTGCTGTTTAGAGGAGCTATAAAACTGACCTTCCTTTGAGCTAGTTGAGAATCTGGAGCATTACATTTGTGGGTTCGATTAAACTCTCAAAATGGCTAGAAAAAGAGAGCTTTCATGTGAAAATCTACAGTCTATTCTTGTTCTTAGAAATTAAGGCTATTCCATGCGAGAAATTGCCAAGAAACTGAATATTTCCTACAACGGTGTGTACTACTCCCTTCAGAGGACAGCACAAACAGGCTCTAATCAGAGTAGAAAGAGAAGTGGGAGGCCCCGCTGCAAAACTGAGCAACAAGACAAGTACATTACAGTCACTAGTTTGAGAAATAGACGCCTCACAGGTCCTCAACTGGCAGCTTCATTAAATAGTACCCGCAAAACGCCAGTGTCAACGTCTACAGTGAAGAGGCGACTCCGGAATGCTGGCCTTCAGGGCAGAGTGGCAAAGAAAAAGCCATATCTGAGACTGGCTAATAAAAGGAAAAGATTAATATGGGCAAAAGGACACAGACATTGGACAGTGGAAGATTGGAAAAAAAGTGTTATGGACAGACAAATCGAAGTTTGAGGTGTTTGGATCACACAGAAGAACATTTGTGAGACGCAGAAGAACTGAAAAGATGCTGGAAGAGTGCCTGACGCCATATGTCAAGCATGGTGGAGGTAATGTGATGGTCTGGGGTTGCTTTGGTGCTGGTAAAGTGGGAGATTTGTACAAGGTAAAAGGGATTTTAAATAAGGAAGGTTATCACTCCATTTTGCAACGCCATGCCATACCATGTGGACAGCGCTTGATTGGAGCCAATTTCATCCTACAACAGGACAATGACCCAAAGCACACCTCCAAATTATGCAAGAACTATTTAGGGAAGAAGGAGGCAGCTGGTATTCTATCTGTAATGGAGTGGCCAGCGCAGTCACCAGATCTCAACCCCATAGAGCTGTTGTGGGAGCAGCTTGACCGTATGGTAAGCAAGAAGTGCCCATCAAGCCAATCCAACTTGTGGGAGGGGCTTCTGCAAGCATGGGGTGACATTTCTCCCGATTACCTCAGCAAATTAACAGCTAGAATGCCAAAGGTCTGCAATGCTGTAATTGCTTCAAATGGAGCATTCTTTGACAAAAGCATAGTTTGAAGGAGAAAATTATTATTTAAAAAAAAAAACATTATTTCTAACCTTGTCAATGTCTTGACTATATTTTCTAGTCATTTTGGAACTCATTTGATAAATATAAGTGTGAGTTTTCATGGAAAACACAAAATTGTCTGGGTGACCCCAAACTTTTGTACGGTAGTGTATATATCAGCAGAAAGTTACATCAGAGTTAAAGAATGAGAAGAGGTTTAAAAAATAATTAAATGTCATGGAAATGCTTCATGCAGTATATAAGGGGGGGCAGTTGGGGAAGAGCAGGCAATGTAAATCAATAACCTGTTAACTGCATAAATAGGGTTCCCAGGGGCTAGAAAAACATCAGGTGTCAGCAACCCTCGGCACTCCAGCTGCCGTGGCACTAGGGGCAGATTATAATGAGGGAAACTTGGGCAGGTGCCTGTGGGCCCGAAGCTGGAAGGGGGCCCAGTTTGCCCCGGTATTCCTGTACCGGCTTTTAAAATTATAGCCGGTTCAGAGAACCGGGGTGAAGTGGGACCTCTATCTCAATTGTATTTGGGTCCTTAGGATGCGAATACAATTGCTTACTTTAGCGCTGGCGTGACTGGGAACTATCCGTTCTCTTCCTCCCATTTGGCGCTTTACTAATGACACAGTCGGAGCAATAACATCAATATGCTGACTGCACCGTTACACTGGATGACACCTTATGGTCTCTGACCAGTCCTGCATCGCAGGGGGATGTCACGGGAATGGGGACAGGTGAGAATGTTTTGTTTTTTTCTGGGTAGCGTTGGGGGCAATATCTACAAGGGGCATTGTCTACAGAGGGCATTGTAACTGGTGCTGTCTACAGGGGGCATTATCTACAGAGGGCATTGTAATTGGCACTATCTACAGGGGGCATTGTGACTGGCGCTATCTAGAAGGGACATTATCTATAGAGGGCATTGTAACTGGCACTATCTACAGGGGGCATTATCTACAGAGGGCATTGTAACTGGCAATATCTACATGGGGCATTGTGACTGGTGCCATCTACAAGAGACATTATCTACAGAGTGCATTGTAACTGGCGCTATCTACAGGGGGCATTATCTACAGAGGGCATTGTAACTGGCGCTATCTACATGGGGCATTATCTACATAGGGCATTGTAACTGGCACTATCTACAAAGGGCATTGTGACTGGCACTATCTACAGGGGGCATTATCTACAGATGGCATTGTAACTGGCGCTATCTATAGGGGGCATTATCTACAGAGGGCATTTTAACTGGCACTATCTACAGGGGGCATTGTGACTAATGCTATCTACAGGCAGCATTGTGACTGGTGCCATCTACAAGGAGCATTATCTACAGAGGGCATTGTAACTGGTGCTATCTACAGGGGACATTGTGACTTGCGCCAGCTACAAGGGGCATTATCTACAGAGTGCATTGTACCTGGCACTATCTACAGGGGGCATTATCTACAGAGTGCATTGTAACTGGCGCTATCTACAGGAGGCATTATCTACAGAGGGCATTGTAACTGGCACTATCTACAGGGGGCATTGTGACTGGCACTATCTACAGGGGGCATTACCTACAGAGGGCATTGTAACTGGTGCTATCTACAGGGGACATTGTGACTTGCGCCAGCTACAAGGGGCATTATCTACAGAGTGCATTGTACCTGGCACTATCTACAGGGGGCATTATCTACAGAGTGCATTGTAACTGGCGCTATCTACAGGAGGCATTATCTACAGAGGGCATTGTAACTGGCACTATCTACAGGGGGCATTGTGACTGGCATTATCTACAGGGGGCATTGTGACTGGTGCCATCTACAAGAGGCATTATCTACAGAGGGAATTGTAACTGGCACTACAAGGAGCATTGTGACTGGTGCCATCTACAAGGGGCATTATCTACAGAGGGCATTGTAACTGGCACTATCTACAGGGGTCATTGTGACAGGCGCTATCTACAGGGGGCATTGTTAATGCGTGTGGTGTTTTACTTTACAGTGTTTTACACAATTTAATTCATGGGCACAGTGTATAGTACTATTATATTCAGGGGCACAGTTTATAGTACTTTTATATTCAGGGGCACAGTGTATGGTAGTATTGTATTCAGGGGCACAGTGTATAATACTATTATATTTTGAAGCATAGAGTGTGGCACCATGAGAATTTTATCTTCGTTTATAGGTGCGGAAATGTTGGAAAAGTGAGGGGCCAAAGACATCTGAGCTGCAAACTGCAGTAATGAGGCGTGTCCAGGAAAAGTCATTATAGAGGTCAGGACCGGATGGAGAAGAAAAAAGAAAAAGAACAAAAAAGAATCTGAGGCGTCACCTGTGAGTCACTCAATGTAAATGTTTATTCTCCCTGTGATCAATACTGTACTCACTGTATGATCTGCAGCGAGATGATGGATGGTAACATTCTTTTTTGTTAAACAGCAACTCCCAGCATATCCTAACCATTGTTCAGGCTATACTGGGAGTTGTCTTTTTATGTCGTACAAATTTATACGGCAGGTGTTAAATTCTGCAAATGATCTCTGTACTGGTGCTGTATATATGTACTGAGCTTGTTCTGGTGCTGTATTTATGTACTAAGCTTGGTTCTGGTGCTGTATTTATGTGCTGAGCTTTGTTCTGTTGATGTATATATGTACTGAGCTTGGTTCTGGTGTTGTATATATGTACTGAGGTTGGTTCTGGTGCTATATATATGTAATGAGTTTGTTTCTGGTGTTGTATATATGTACTGAGCTTGGTTCTGGTGTTGTATATATGTACTGAAGCAATAGGAGACCCTGCTAGCCAACGGGCATTATATTACCACAAATTTTTTTAAACTAATTTGCTGTTAAGCAAACAAAAGCCCTAATTTATGGCTCTCTGCAATAGTGTAAGCTAAAATATAACTTTTAGTAATTATTTGCTAAATAGACAGCACAAAGTCACACACTTTAAAAGTTAGCTAATGCTCACTGACAGTGAGGAATTTGCATGACATGTTGCTATGAAGAACTCAATCAGTGCAGTACTAAGGGTCAAAGTAGAGACAGCGCCTGCAGAACGCTGTGTTAGTATGATTATGTAGAGAGTATAACTAACTGCCAATGGAACATTGAATTAAAACATGAAACTAAGCCCCCCCCCCGACATGTTTCGCTACGAACATAGCGTCCTCAGGGGTTCAAATGGGGCTACTGACAGCGTGTTTCCAGCCAGCCCTTCTTATAACCTCGGGATGCCATGACAGTGGGCATAAAAACATAAGAGACCAATAGAGATAAGGGCAATCAGACGAGCCCCTATTCTCTAAGACGGAAAGGACGTCCAGCCAATCAGAGGGACTGGAAACATCCACCTATCAAGGACAGGGATGACGCGCATGCATACTAGGCGTATAGATATCACTGAAGGAAAGAAGTGTCAAAAAGTTATTATCGCGTATGTCTGGACACTTAGAAAAATTGGGAAGAGATTCGGGCATATAGAAGGAAAGTACCAATGCTGATAAACAAATATTGATGTAGTAGTATCAAGTATTCTATAAGGAGGCGTAATACTGTTAGTACAAAACGAATCGTCAGAATCGAAAAGGAGTTCTGACATATAATTCGTAAGGCACCTATATTGAAAAGACTGACTGTTGCAGTAATTCACTTAATATATAAGGGTACAAAGTGCTGTTAGTCCTAGACACTTGTTAATGACTACATCATAAAGGAAATAATTGGTAAAATAAATAAACAAAGAATCTCAATATTAATAAGAGACCAATAGAGATAGGGGCAATTAGACGAGCCCCTATTATCTAAGACGGAAAGGGCGTCCAGCCAATCAGAAGGAATGGAAACATCCACCTATCAAGGAAAATGATGACGCCCATGCGTACTAGGTGCATAGATATCACCGAAGGAAAGAAGTGTCAAAAAGTTATTACTGCGCATGTGTGGACACTTAGACGAATTGAAGAGAGATTCGGACGTATAGAAGGTAAGTACCAATGCTAATACAAAATTATTGCTGTGGTGGTGTCAAGTGTTCTATAAGGAGGCGTAATACTGTTAGTACAAAACGAATCGTCAGGATTGAGAAAAAGAGAGATTCTGACATATAATTTGTATTTATAAGGCTAAATGTTGCAGTAATTCACTTAATATATAAGAGTACCAAGTGCTATTAGTCCTAGACACTTATTAATGGCTACATCATAAAAGGAAATAATTAGTAAAATAAATAAACAGAGAATCTCAATAATAATAATGAAATTAATATGTAAATGAGATCATACATAATTACAAAAGAGGTTATAGGGAAAGAATGGACATGAAAACAAATTTAAAGCCTGGGTATGTTACTAAGGCTGTAATAAAGAAAGGTGTGTGATAAATTGTATAAATATAATAATAATCAATATATTGTGTATTGAATCATGAGTGAATAATAATAGTGGGCGAATAACATAAGAAAGGGTAGGTCCACAGGTTCAAATTATAACTTAATAATGAATGTATCAGAGTGATAGGGCAAGCCTCCTAGATTTAAAGGAAGGCTACGAAAGTAAAGCCCTCATGTAATGACTGGGTAGGGAGACAGACAGGTGAGCCCAAATCTACCCGCCACTCAGTCTCTGACTACTTGCACGGCCCGTCCTAGGCGACGGCGTACAACTGGGCAACGGTCCCTATGCTCAATATGTGTACGACAGACAAACAGACAAGGGTACACAGAAGCTATGGGAAATGGGGCAGTTGCCCATGGCAACACCGTGAGCAACAGGAGTAGTGAACAAGCCGAGTCAAACCAGGAGTGTGCGAGGTATCAAACGCAGAGCAGAAGCGTAGTCAGTAAAGCCAGGGTTAAAATGAAGCAAGGTAAATAATAATAGCAGGAGCAGCAGAGCCAGGAAACAGGAAAGAATCACAGGCAAAGGAGGAGCAGGAAATGAAGGTATAAATAAACAGAGGGCGGGAGCTAGCTCCTTCTGGCCAGGCTGTGATAGCTTCTCCCACTCCTCAGCCTCCCAGCCGGATTGGTAGCAGATGGAGTCACTCTAACAGACCTAGGCACAGATGCAGGCTGATTAACCACGGGCGTCGACAAAGAAGCTGTGTCAGGCAAATCCATTACACCTCATTTAGGCCATTAGGGCTCAAAGAACTTAAAATGTGGATCCACCGAGCTTCCTCCTGTAAAAGTTTTTTGTCAAGATTACCAGCTCTGGGTCCCAGTTTAATTTGGGCAATACCCCAGAATTGAAGAATTTTAGTATTCCCACCATGTATTGATCTAATATGCCTGGATAGGGGGGTGTCTTCTTTATTATTGATAGTGCTGATATATTTAGAGATCCTTCTTCTAAGTTGCTGTGTGGTTTTTCCTATATACAACTTTGGGCAGGGACATCTGGCCGCATACACTACTCCACTGTTTTGACAGTTATTGAAATGTTTAATACTATAGGATTTCCCATCAACAGGGTTAACAAAGATTTTAGTAGTTGGCATTAAAGGACAAAAGTAACATCTTCCACATGGATGGGACCCCTTAACAGGAGAGGGCAACCAAGTGCTTCTCAGACTAGATGGTTCTGAATAGTGACTATGTACAAGGAATTCTTTCAGATTTTTACCTCTACGGTAGGTGACACAAGGGGTGATGGATATGGGGTCCTTAAGGTCAGGGTCAGCTTGGAGAAGGGGCCAATGTTTACGCAAAATGTTGGAAATTTGAGGGGAACAGACATCGAAATTCCCTATGCATCTAATATGAGTCGAGGGATGAATGGTTCCTCTCCTTTTACCAAAGAGTAATTATCTTCTAGTGACAGCCCTAGCTCTGGCATATGCTCTGTGCAGTGTCTTTTTAGGGTACTCTCGTGCCCGAAATTTGATATACAGATTATTGCACTCAGATTGAAAAGACTGCTCATCAGAGCAGTTTCTTTTAGCTCTGAGATACTGACCAATGGGGATGCCTTTCTTAAGGGTCAGTGGGTGGAAACTCTCCCAATGTAGGAAACTGTTTGTGGCTGTAACCTTGCGGTGAATGTCAGTATGATATTCCTCCATGTTTTTTTGGGTTTAGTTTTTACTGTATATATTTAGCTTCTCTTAAGGCAAAAGTAGATTTAACATCTACTTTTACCTTAAGATATGGTAAATATATACAGCCCCAGAACCAAGCTCAGTACATATATACAGCTCCAGAACCAAGCTCAGTACATAAATACAGCCCAGAACCAAGCTCAGTACATATATACAACACCAGAACCAAGCTCAGTACGTATATACAGCACCAGAACGAAGCTCAGTACATATATACAGCCCCAGAACAAAGCTCAGTACATATATACAGCACCAGAACAAAGCTCAATATATATATAGCTCCAGAACCAAGCTCAGAACATAAATACAGCCCCAGAACCAAGCTCAGTATATAAATACAGCCCCAGAACTAAGCTCACTACATATATACTACTCCAGAACAAAGCTCAGTACATATATACAGCTCCAGAACCAAGCTCAGTATATATATACAACTCCAGAACCAAGCTCAGTACATACATACAGCACCAGAACCAAGCTCAGTACATATATATAACCTCAGAACCAAGCTCAGTACATAAATACAGTCCAAGAACCAAGCTCATTACATATATACAGCAGCAGAACCACGCTCAATACATAAATACAGCACCAGAACAAAGCTCAGTACATATATACAGCACCAGAACAAATCTCAGCACATATAAACAGCACCAGAACCAAGCTCAGTACATATATATAACTCCAGAACCAAGCTCAGTACATAAATACAGTATATACAGCAGCAGAACCAAGCTCAATACATAAATACAGCACCAGAACAAAGCTTAGCACATATATACAGCACCAGAACAAAGCTCAGTACATATATACAGCACCAGAACAAGGCTTAGCACATATATACCGCACCAGAACCGAGTTCAGTACATATATACTACACCAGAACAAAGCTCAATACATATATACAGCACCAGAACAAAGCTCAGCACAAATATACAGCACCAGAACAAAGCTCAGTACATATATATAAAAAAAATTAAACTAATTTGCTGTTAAGCAAACAAAAGCCCTAATTTACGGCTGTCTGCAATAGTGTAAGCTAAAATATTACTTTTATTAATTATTTGCTAAATAGACAGTACGAAGAAACACACGCTTTAAAAGTTAGCCAATGCTCACTGACAGTGAGGAATTTGCATGACACATTGCTATGAAGCACTCAATCAGTGCAGTACTAAGGGTCAAAGTAGAGACAGTGCCTGCAGAACGCTGTGTTAGTATGATTATGTAGAGAGTATAACTAACTGCCAATGGAACATTGAATTAAAACATGAAACAAAGCCCTCCCGACATGTTTCGCTATGAACGTAGCATCCTCAGGGGTTCAAATTGGGCTACTGACAGCGTGTTTCCAGCCAGCCCTTCTTATAACCTCGGGATTCCATGACAGTGGGCGTAGAAACATAAGAGACCAATAGAGAGTGGAGCAATCAGACGAGCCCCTATTCTCTAAGACGGAAAGGACGTCCAGCCAATCAGAGGGACTGGAAACATCCACCTATCAAGGATAGTGATGACGCGTATGAGAGAATATATACAGGAAAGCCTGGCCAAGGGTTACATTCGCCCCTCTACTTCTCCTGTAGGTGCTGGCTTCTTCTTCGTAGGGAAGAAGGATGGTGGTCTTAGGCTGTGCATCGATTACCGAAACTTGAATAAGGTCACTGTAAGGAATCAGTATCCCCTTCCTTTGATTCCTGATCTCTTCAATCAGGTTCATGGGGCCCAATGGTTCTCTAAGTTTGATCTTTAGGGGGCTTATAACCTTATCCGAGTCAGAGAAGGGGATGAGTGGAAGACTGCGTTAAACACGCCCGAAGGTCATTTCGAATACCTCGTCATGCCCTTTGGGTTGTGTAATGCTCCCGCGGTCTTCCAGAATTTCATAAATGAGATTTTAAGAGACTACCTGTTGTGTTTTCCAAGGACTGGTCCTCCCACATTGAGCATGTCAGGAAGGTGGTCCAGGCCCTTTGGGAAAACAAACTCTTTGCTAAATCCGAAAAATGTGTGTTTGGGGTGCAGGAGATACCATTTTTGGGTCAAATCCTCACTCCTAATGAATTAGGCATGGACCCTGCCAAGGTTCAGGCTGTGGCTGAATGGGTCCAACATGCCTCCCTGAAGGCGTTACAGTTCTTCCTGTGGTTTGCTAATCATTACAGGAGATTTATTGCTAACTTCTCGGCCATCGCTAAGCCTCTTACGGATCTTACTCGCAAAGGTGCTGATCTCCTTCACTGGCCTCTGGAGGCGGTCCAGGCATTTGAGGTCCTTAAGAAGTGCTTTATCTCTGCCCCAGTGCTGATTCAGCCTAACCAAATGGAGCCATTCATCGTGGAGGTTGACGCCTCCGAGGTGGGAGTGGGTGCTGTCTTGTCCCAGGGTACCAGGTCCCTCACCCATCTCCGTCCCCGTGCCTACTTCTCCAGGAAGTTCTCGCCCACTGAAGGTAACTATGACGTTGGCAACTGCAAACTCTTAGCCATTAAATGGGCATTTGAAGAGTGGTGCCACTTCTTGGAGGGGGCTAGGCACAAGGTAACGGTCCTTACCGACCACAAGAATCTGGTCTTCCTAGAATCTGCCCGGAGGCTAAACCCGAGACAAGCTCTATGGGTGTTGTTTTTTACTAGATTCAACTTTGTGGTCACCTATAGGGCTGGGTCTAAAAATATTAAAGCTGATGCACTGTCGCGTAGATTCATGGCCAGCCCTCCTTCGGAGGAAGATCCTGCTATTGTTTTGCCCCAAGGTATAATAATATCCTCTGTTGATTCTGACTTAGTCTCCGAAATTGCGGCTGATCAAGGTTCAGCTCCCGGGAACCTTCCTGAGAACAAGCTGTTTGTTCCCCTGCAATTCCGGCTAAGAGTACTCAGGGAAAATCATGACTCTGCACTATCTGGCCATCCAGGCATCCTGGGTACCAAGCACCTCATTGCTAGAAACTATTGGTGGCCTCGGTTTCCTAAAGACGTTAAGGCCTACGTCGCCGCTTGTGAAGTTTGTGCTAGGTCCAAGACTCCGAGGTCCCGACCAGCGGGCTTACTATGTTCTTTGCCTATTCCCCAGGGATCTTGGACCCATATCTCCATGGATTTTATCACCGATCTACATCCATCTCAAGGCAAGTCGGTGGTGTGGGTTGTAGTAGACCGCTTTAGTAAGATGTGCCACTTTGTGCCCCTCAAGAAACTACCCAATGCCAAGACGTTAGCTACCTTGTTTGTCAAACACATCCTGCGTCTCCATGGGGTTCCTGTCAATATTGTTTCTGACAGAGGGGTACAATTTGTTTCATTGTTTTGGAGAGATTTCTGTAAAAAGTTGGAGATTGATCTGTCCTTCTCCTCGGCCTTCCATCATGAAACTAATGGCCAAACTGAGAGGACTAATCAGTCTCTAGAACAATATTTAAGGTGTTTTATCTCTGACTGTCAATATGATTGGGTCTCCTTCGTTCCCCTCGCCGAATTTTCCCTTAATAACCGGGTCAGTAACTCGTCAGGGGTCTCCCCCTTTTTCTGTAATTTTGGGTTTAATCCACGGTTCTCCTCCGTTTCACCTGGTGGTTCCAACAATCCCGAGGTAGTTCATCGGGAAATGTGCACAGTCTGGGCCAAGGTTCAGAAGAACCTAGAGGCGTCCCAGAGCATACAAAAGACTCAGGCAGATAGAAGACGTTCTGCTAACCCCTTGTTTGTGGTCAGGGATCTGGTGTGGCTGTCTTCAAAAAATTTGCGCCTTAAGGTTCCGTCCAAAATATGTGCTCCCTGGTTTATAGGGCTGTACAAGGTCATTGAGGTCCTTAACTCTGTCTCTTTCCGGCTGGAGTTACCCCCGTCTTTTCAAATACACTACGTGTTTCATGCCTCCCTCCTAAAATGCTGCTCCCTGTCCTTGGTTACCTCGAGGAAACCTACGGTTCCTGTTCTCACCCCTGAAGGGGTAGAATTCGAGGTGGCCAAGATTGTGGACAGCAGGATGGTCCAAGGCTTCCTCCAGTACCTGGTCCATTGGAGAGGATACGGGCCTGAGGAAAGGACTTGGGTACCCGCCCGGGATGTGTACGCTGGGGTAATGCTCAGGAGCTTCCATCTTCGGTTCCCCAAAAAGTGGCCCCTCATAAAAGGGGGGGGGTACTGTAAAGGATCTGCCAGACACAGCTTCTGTGTCGACGCCCGTGGTTAATCAGTCTGCATCTGCTCCTAGGTCTGATAGAGTAACTCGATCTGCTACCACACAGGCTGGTAGGCTGAGGAGTGGGAGAACCTATCACAGCCTGACCAGATGGTTCTAGCTCCCGCCCTCGGTCTATGTATACCTTAATTTGCTTCTTGTCTTTGCCTGTGATTCTCCCTTGTTTCCTGGCTCTGCTGTTCCAGCTATTACTATTGACCTCTGCTTCATATTGACCCTGGCTTTACTGACTACGCTCCTGCTCTGCGTTTGGTACCTCGCACACTCCTGGTTTGACTCGGCTCGTTCACTACTCTTGTTGCTCACGGTGTTGCCGTGGGCAACTGCCCCATTTCCCTTAGTTTCTGTGTATCCTTGTCTGTTTGTCTGTCATGCACATATTGAGCGTAGGGACCGTCGCCCAGTTGTACGCCGTCACCTAGGATGGGTCGTGCAAGTAGGCAGGGCCTACATGGCGGGTAGATTAGGGCTCACCTGTCTGTATCCCTACCCCATCATTACACAAATTAATAGGATTAGGAGAGCAGCTGCTAAAATGCCATTGCAAAGCAGCAAACAGGTATTTGAAGCCGCTGGTGCCTCTAGAGTCCCGCGAACCTCAAGGTGTAGGATCCTCCAGAGGTTTGCAAGTGTGCATAAAGCTATTATTCGGCCACCCCTAAACAATGCTCACAAGCAGAAACGGTTGCAGTGGGCTCAGAAATACTTGAAGACTAATTTTCAAACCGTGTTGCTTACTGATGAGTGCCGTGCAACCCTGGATGGTCCAGATGGATGGAGTAGTGGATAGTTGGTGAATGGCCACCATGTCCCAACAAGGCTGCGACGTCAGCAAGGAGGTGGCGGAGTCATGTTTTGGGCTGGAATCATGGGGAGAGAGCTGGTAGGCCCCTTTAGGGTCCCTGACGGTGTGAAAATGACCTCTACATAGTACGTAGAGTTTATGACTGACCACTTTCTTCCATGGTACAAAAAGAAGAACCGTGCCTTCCGTAGCAAAATTATCTTCATGCATGACAATGCACCATCTCATGCTGCAAAGAATACCTCTGTGTCATTGGCTGCTATGGGCATAAAAGGAGAGAAACTCATGGTGTGGCCCCCATGTTCCCCTGACCTCAACCCTATTGAGAACCTTTGGAGCTTCCTCAAGTAAAATATGTATGAGGGTGGGAGGCAGTTCACATCAAAACAGAAGCTCTGGGAGGCTATTCTGACATCCTGCAAAGATATTCAAGCAGAAACTGCCCAAATACTCACAAATTCAATGGATGCAAGAATTGTGAAGGTGATATCAAAGAAGGGGTCCTATGTTAACATGTAACCTAGCCTGTTAAGTTTTTTTTTATTGAAAGAACTTTTGATTTCTGTAAATATGACCTCCTGATGCTGCAAATTCAACAAATTACCATTTTAGTTCTCTTTACAACCTTTAAAATGTTTTGATCTCTGTTGTGCATAATAATTTGAAACAGTGCATTTTGAGTTTTTTACTTCTAAAAAAAAACCTGTTATCATTAGGAGATTTGTTCAATAAAATTCGCATTATACTCCAACGGTTGATGGCTTGAAGATTATACTGACTGTCATTTGCATCGACTATTTAGGAAAATCAGCGAAAAATAACATTTGCATAATAATTTGGAACGCGGTGTATGTATGAGATTGGTTTTGGTGCTGTGTATATAAGTAATGAGTTTGTTTCTGGTGCTGTATATATGTACTGAGGTTGGTTCTAGTGCTGTATTTATGTACTGACATTGGTTCTGGTGCTGTATATATCTATGGGCTTGGTTCTAGTCCTGTATTTATGTACTGAGCTTGGTTCTAGTGCTGTATATATTAACTTGATTGTTGTTAACACTATTTTGCATATGGAATTGATATAGTGATGTCATATCCCTTATATAAACTGATTTTTGCACTTTGTTTAACTGCTTTAAAAAGACCCACACCTAGGGTTAAAACGTCGCTGTGTATTATGGTGGAATAAAAGGAATTTTTTCACTCTTCTGATACCACAAGAATCGTGTGCAGTTTCTCTATTTTTTGATAAACAGACAACTGTCATAAATACATTTATAGATCTCCTCTTTGCAGCTGTACATTTTGTAATGTACCGCTTCCCACTACATAGTACATGATTAAACTGTCTTCCAGTAGCCACCACTAGGGGTAGCTCATAATGCGTATGCATTTAGACAGCTATACAGTTAATGTGCCATTGAACTCAATTGAAGCTGTAAAAATCTCTATGCACTGAGCTCCTTGTGGTGGCTGCAGGAAGATGCTATAGCTCTATGTCAGGATTCAGGATGAGTTCAGAGCTGGGCCCACTTCCCACCACAGGCCCTGTAGCAATGGCATGGTCTGCCTCTATGATGAGAACGCCTCTGATCTCAGGCAAACACAATCTGGGTGACTATTGGGGAACACAACCACTTATATCTCCTGCTCCCAATTGGCAGAGATTGCAGTATTCCAAAAAGTGTTCTATAAATATCTGGCACAAAAATCTTTATAAAAGGTTTCGTTTGGCGAATTGTGTTGGGGCTAGGGCTTTCGATATGGCTTGGGTGAGGGTTATTGTTTGTTGTTTTTTAACACTTTACTTTTATTTTCATTATTTTTCCTTTTTCCTTTTTTTTCTACTGGTTTTGGTATAACATATCAGTTATTTTCTATCAATCTGTTGTAGTGGAATTAAATGTTAACTTTATTGTAGGGGTTGTATTGATTAAGTGAATATCTAATATGTGTACTATGTGTATAAGGGGTTTTCCCATCTGATAAAGTGATGGAATTCTACTAGGATATGCATAGCTTTCTGATCGGTGGGGTCCCACCTCCAGGACCCCCCACTGATTGTGAGAATGAAGGGGTTTCAAAGTTTTCCCTACAGACACTCCTGGCCACTTGGAACTGGGAACTGCAGCATAGTAAAAAACTGAGGGGTCACAGCCCCCCTTTCAGGATTGGTAGTGGTCCAAGAGGTCAGGAAGTGATGACAACCCTTTACAATTTTTTTTAACTGTTTATTATTATAAATGTTTTATTATTTTTAATTAATTCTATTTACATTTTTTATCCTATTAAATGTCTCAATTTTTAACTCCAAATATAGCTTAGGCATGTAAATTGCACAGGCTACTTTTAGGGCATACGTCAGATATGCCCTAATAAGTATTGTTCTTGGGACAACCCTTGAGGCTATGGGCTTTCCCTTAAAAATTTACTAATGATTGGGTTACAAATCTTGGGAGTTCACTGTGCAATAAATGTAAAGTGCTGTGCGCTAAGAAATAGCTACCAGCGCCGTGCGTTTATGACATGGTGTGGTAAGGACTAAAGCGTTGTAACTTGTAAGTATCATCAAGTTTATAGTTTTTTAGCTGAAATCAAATTTATGGAAAAAATGAAAAATTTAGTTTAGGTTACCAAAGCCAGGTAAAATACTTATATTTTTAATACTATCATCAGTCTGATTATGTGACTCAGTAAAGGAAAGGCGGACAAAAAATGTGCCAGAAGAAGTTTACATTATTAATGATGCGCTATGTCTAAATTGGAAATCTGCTACTCTACCCCAGGGGGGTGATTAATTTAGTAGGCTACGAAGTTTGATTAAAAGAGAATGAAATGTCTGACATGCAGTCTATTTATCAGATATTATGATATTAAACTGTCTAATCACAACGGTACCTAAATTAAGACTTACGATCCTTAAATGTCATCTTTTCCTTTTATTTTATGTCAGCACAAGGAAATAAGCATGTAATAGTGTGTGGTTATTTTATTATAAAACAAATTAATGGCTAATCATTTAACAAGAATTGCACTTGTCTAAGACCCACATTGTAACTGTTTCACCTACTGAAATCAGCATAAAGTTAATTGTAGAGGTAGGGATTGAAAAGAAAAACAATGAATAATTCCTCTACGGTGAAGAGTAAACGTAGTACTGGTCTGGGATCTGATTAATTAAGGGGTCTTATCTGGGGTCTGATTGATTAATTAAGGGGGGTCGAATCTGGGGTCTGATTGATTAATTAAGGAGGTCGGGTCTTGGGTCTGATTGTTTAATTAAGGGGGTCCAGTCTGGGGTGTAATCAATTCAGGGAGTCCGGTCTGGGGTCTGATTTAAAGAGTGACTGCACTTTCACAAAATATTTGATATATCATAAAGACAAATAAGAAGTTTTGATCGGTGGGGTCTGGGTGCTGAGACCTCCACCATCGCTGAAACAAAACGGCAGAAATGCTCAGCCCGGCGTTCTGCACCTTCGGCTGTGATCAACGCTCCTCCTTAGACTGTAGACGGGCTCATAGACGTTCTATGTAAGTTTTGTGAAAATGCAGGGTTTTTTTAACAGGTCTGATCCATTTAGGGTTTCTGGTCTGGGGTCTGATTAATTTAGGGGGTCTGGCCTGGGGTCTGATTAATCTAAGGGTCTGGTGTCTGAATTTATTTATTTTGGTTTTGAATCAGGTTGGAGATGGCTGCAGAAATGAGGGTCCAAACACATGTTTGTTATAGTTAGTACTTGTGTTCCCAAAAAGATAACAATTATGGAGCCTCTTAACCCCTTAAAGGGAATGTGTTGCCAGAAAAACATGTTTTTTTTTTAAAAATTAAACATTTAGTGTGTGGGTGATTAAACATTGTTCAAATTTTTTTTATTTTTTTGCACGAGTCCAGGAAATATTATAAATTATTTCTAATTTATAATACTACCCATTTTTGGTCACTAGATGGAGCTGTTCCCAAAATTGCAGCATTGCAACATTGGGTTAAAAGCCCTCGCTCTAGTGAGCTCTCAGCATCCCCCCCCTCCTTTATCCTGGCTAGTGCCGGGATAAACGAGGGGTTTGAACGATGTAACCTCCTACACTGTGTGTCGCCATTTTTTGAGCTAACAGTGTAGTAGGTTTACATACAGTAGTAAACACACACAAACACGAACATACATTGAAATCTCTTACCTGCTCCTGCCACCGTGGCTCCCTCCGGCCCGTCCGCTCCGTTTGCTGTCGCTGGTGCAAGTGCACAAATCCGGAAGCCGCGACCGGAAGTAGTAATATTACTGTCCGGCCGCGACTTCCGGTCCACAGGAAAATGGCGCCGGACGGCGCCAATTTAGAATAGGACTGTGTGGGAGCGGCGCAGTCAATGGGACGGGAGCCGTTTGCAGTCCCTATGGGACTGTGGCTGCCGTATTCCATGTCTGTATGTGTCGTTAATCGACACACACAGAAATGGAACAAAAAATGGCAGCCCCCATAGGGAAGAAAAAGTGTAAAAATAAGAAAAAGTAAAACACAAACACACAAATGAATATAAACGTTTTTAATAAAGCACTAACATCTTTAACATATAAAAAAATAATTTGTGATGACACTGTTCCTTTAAGGACGCAGCCTTGTTTTGGCCTTAAGGCTCAGAGCCCATTTTTTAAATCTGACATATTTCACTTTATGTGGTAATAACGTCAGAATACTTAAACTTATCCAAGCGATTCTGAGATTTTTTTTCTCATGACACATTGGGCTTTATGTTAGTGGTAAAATTTGTTCAATATATTCAGTGTATATTTGTGAAAAATTGCAAAATTGATAGAAAATTTTGCTAAAACAGAATTTTTCTGAATTTAAATGCATCTGCTTGTAAAACAGATGGTTATACCCCCCAAAATAGTTACTAGTTCACATTTCCCATATGTCTACTTTAGATTGGCATCGTTTTTTGAACATTTTTTTATTTTTCTTGGACATTACAAGACTTAGAACATAAACAGCAATTTCTAATATTTTTAAGAAAATTTCAAAAGCCTTTTTTTTAAGGTACCTGTTCATTTCTGAAGTGGCTTTGAGGGGCCTATGTATTAGAAACCCCCATAAAACACCCCATTTTAAAAACTAGACCCCTCAAAGTATTCAAAACAGCATTTAGAAAGTTTTAAACCCTTTAGGAATTTCAAAGGAATTAAAGCAAGGTGGAGGTGAAATTTGCAAATTTCATTTTTCTTGCTGAATTTCAAATTTATTCTATTTTTTTTCTGTAACACAGAAGGTTTTACCAGAGAAGCACCACTAAATATGTATTGTCCAGATTCTGCTGTTTTTAGAAATGTCCCACATGTGGCTCTAGTACGCTCGTGGACTAAAACACAAGCCCCAGAAGCAAAGAAGCACCTAGTGCATTTTGGGGCCTCTTTTTTTATTAGAATATATTTTAGGCAGCATGCCAGGTTTGAAGAGGTGTTGAGGTGCAAAAACAGTAGGAATCCCCCAAAAGTGACCCCATTTTGAAAACTACATCCCTCAAGGAATTTATGTATGGTTGTTGTTAGCATTTTGACCCCACAGTTTTTTCACAGCACGTATTTGAATTGGGCTGTGAAATGTAAAAAGTTAAATTTTTTCCAATAAAATTTCATTTTTGATAAAATTTCTTATTTTCACCAGAAATAGTGCACAAATCCTATTTGTCCTGAGTGCGGCAGTACCCCATTTGTGGTGATAAACTGCCGTTTGAGCCCATGGGAGGGCTCAGTAGGAAAGGAGTGCTATGTGTTTGTTGGAGTCCAGATTTTGCTGTATTGGTTTTCGGGTGCCATGTCGCATTTGCAGAGCCCCAGAGGTATCAAAGCAATGGAAACCCACCATAAGTGACCCCATTTTGGAAACTAGACCCCTCAAGGAATTGATTTATGGTTGTTGTTACCATTTTGACCGCGCAGTTTTTTATCACAGCACATATTTGAATTGGGCTGTGAAATTAAAAAAAAATATTTTTTTACAATAAGATGTCATTTTTGATAAAAATGTCTTATTTTCACAGGGAACAAAATACCCCATTTTGTTGCCCAATTTGTCCTAAGTGCGGCAATTCCCCATTTGTGATGATAAACTGCCGTTTGGGCCCATGGGAGGGCTCAGAAGGAATGGACCACCATTAGGCCTACTGGAGCTTTTCTGTTGCTAAGTCATGTATGCAGTAGCCCCTGAGGTACCAGTACAGTTGAAACCCCCGAGAAGTAACCCCATTTTAAAAACTACACCCCTTAAGACATTCATCTAGAGGTGTAGTGAACATTTTGACCCCACAGGTATTGTGTAAAAGGTAATGCGCAGCAGATGGTGCAGTGCGAGATTTGCAATTTTCTATATATCTATGCCATTTCAGTGTCCAATATATTGTGCCCAGCATGCGCCACCAGAGATATACACCCCATAAACTGTAATGTGGGTTCTCCTGGGTATGGCAATACCCTGCATGTGGCTGTTATCAGCTGCCTGGGCACACAACAGGGCTCAGAAGGGAAAGATCAGGGGGGATAAGCTGTGCAGAGTGCGTCAGGGTAGATTAAAAATCTAAGGGATGTATGGTAAATTTTAAAACACTTTCTTACAGAGCCCTGTTTTTTCGGGACACGTGCCACATTGATATATTGTGTCCTCCCTTATCCCCCTCTTATAGCAGACTTTGCACCTCTTTTGACTTTTTCCCTTCTTGCCAGTTTGGGGAACTTCTTCTGGAAAGTGTTGCCCTGGTATAATGCATGTGTACTGGGTGCCCCCTTCTTGATCCCTAAAGATTAGGTTCTTGATAATGCTGTGCACGGCCAGCTTCTTATACCACACCCCATGGCGCTGTAGGGCTTCAGGACTTGATCTGACAAGTCCACCCCTCCCATGTACCTATTGTAGTCCAGGATAAAGTCTGGTTTGGGGGTCTCTGTACTGGTACCTCGTACAGGTACATGGGTACTGTTGTGGCCATGTATTGTTGTCAATACAAGGACATCTCTCTTGTCCTTGTACTCGACACACAATATGTTGCTGCTAGAATGTGCCCTGCTCTCACCCCTTCTGAGTGTTTGTCCAAGCAGAGTCTTAGGGAGGCCTCTCAGATTTCTTCTAGGAGTGCCGCATGCCGCAGTACTTCTGGAAGCGAGGCACTTGAAGAGTGGGACGCTGGTATAAAAATGATCCAGGTAGAGGTGGTAACCCTGGTCCCTCAGTGGGTGCACCAAATCCTACACAATTTTTGCATAATTCCCTGCAAGCGGGGGCATTCTGGAGGCTAAATACTAGTGTCCTTCCCTTCATATATCCTAAATCTGTAGGTATACCCTGATGCACTCTCGCACAGCTTATACATCTTCACGTCATACCTTGCCTTCTTACTTGGCAGGTACTGGCGGAATTGAAGTCTCCCTTTAAAATCTACCAAGGACTCATCAATAGAAATACACTTCTCGGGGGTGTATGCTTGGGAAAATCGGGCACTGAAACGGTCTAATAGGGGTCTCCATTTATACAAATGGTCAAAACTGGGGCCATCTCAAGGTGGGCACTGCTCATTATCAGTATAATGTAAGAAGCGAAGTATTGCCTAATTTATTTTTTTTAGGTTCCAGTTCAGTTCTGAAGTTGCTTTGAGGAGTCTATATATTAGAAACCCCTATGAAACACCCCATTTTAGAAACTAGACCCCTCAAAGTATTCACAACAGCATTTAGAAAGTTTATTAACCCTTTAGGTGTGTGGAATTTAGAGCAAAGTAGAGGTGAAATTTATACTTATTTATTTTTTGTCAGAAAATCCTTTTTATTCCATTTTTTTCTATAACACAAAAGGTTTTACCAGAGAAACGCAACTTAATACTTATTGCCCAGATTCTGCAGTTTTGAGAAATATCCCACATGTGGCCCTAGTGTGGTAATGGACTGAAGCTTCGGCCTCAGAAGCAAAGGTGCACTTAGTGGATTTTGAGGCCTCCTTTTTATTAGGCACCATGTCTGGTTTGAAGAGGTCTTGTGGTGCCAAAACATTGGAAACCCCCCAAAAGTGACCCCATCTTGGAAACTAGACACCTTGAGGAATTCATTCTAGTTTTCATGGGGTGCATGAAGCTTTTTGATCAGTTTTTATTCTATTTTTAAGTGGCGTGGTGACTAAAAAACAGCAATTCTACTATTGTTTTTTTATTCTATTTTTTTTACAGCGTGCACCGTGTTCTATAAATGACACATTCACTTTATTCTGCGGGGCGATACGATTACGGCAATACTATATGTTTATAGTTTTTTTATGTCTTATGGCGTTTGCACAATAATATAAGTTTTGTAAAAAATCATTTACTTTTTGTATTACCTTATTCTAAGAGCCATAACTTTTTTATTTTACCATGAAGAAAGCCGTGCGAGGACTTATTTTTTGCGTAACGAACTGCAGTTTCGCTCAGGACCATTTTTAGGTACATGTGACTTTTTGATCTCTTTTTATTCCATTTTTTGGGGAGGTGAAGTGACCAAACAATTGTGATTCTGGTACGGTTTATTATTATTTTCTTTTACTGTGTTCACCGCGCGGGATAAATAATGAAATAATTTTGTAGTTCAGGCCGTTACGGACTCGGCGATACAAATTATGTATAGTTTATTTGTTTGTTTGTTTATACATTTGTATTAATAATAAAGGACTGATAAGGGAAAAAGGGGGATTTTTACTTTTTACTTTTATCACTTCAAATTTTATTTTCTTATTTTTACAGATATTTTTTTTACTTTTTTTTTTCACTTTATTACTTTGTCTCACTAGGGAACTTGAGGGCAGGAGGCCCTAATCGCAATTCTAATACACTGCACTACATTCGTAGTGCAGTGTATTAGAGCTGTCAGCTACTCACTGACAGCAAGCTTAGTAGGTCCTGACTTTGTCAGGACCCACTAGGCTTCCGTCGATGGCATAGCCGGACGCCATAGTTAGGTTTCCGGTTGCCATAGTCACCGTCGCCGGCCGCTATCGTGTAGCAGGCCGGCGATGGTAGCTTAGCCCCTAAAAAGCCGCGATCTGTATTGAACGCGGCTTTTAAGGGTTTAATCAGCGGGGACACAGCGATCGGTCCCTGCTGTAGGAGTTGTGGCAACTGCTGTACGAGACAAGCAAGTGTCGTTACTCACGCGACGTACTATTCCGTCACTGAGCGCGAACGGGGCGGTCAGCACGACGGAATAGTATGTCGCTGAGCGTTAAGGGGTTAATTTAGAACTCTGTGATGTGATGTTCCTCTGTTATTCTTCCTGGAAATGTATGAATAAGACCTGGCATACATGAAGAATTTTTGTAACGCAACTAATTAATTTGAACTAAAGAGCTACAGCTGTCATTTGATAAAATCAATTAGTAGTGCTACAAAAAATCTCTGTGTAGCCCAGGCCTAACTGGCAACCGGGTGTTATCATTCCCCTTATCAATAGGAGAAATGGCACAATGCAGAGTTTTAGAATTGTTATTTTATGGGGGATACAAGTATTTACAAAAAAAAAAAAACAGCTATGTCAGGACCTCTTTAATTATTACGTATTCTGCCTGTAAATGTGTCTGATCATGTACTGCATTCTCTTGTATGGTCTGCAGCATGTTAATACTCTGCAGAGAACTCTGTATATACCTGGTATCTGACTACTATATGGTCACTGTATGGTGTATAATTGGTTATATTGGTTCTTGTATTGTATTAGTGTACAAAGTGGCGGAAAAAGTGATGCCTGTCTCTGATCG
Source organism: Rhinoderma darwinii (assembly GCF_050947455.1). Taxonomy (NCBI): domain Eukaryota; kingdom Metazoa; phylum Chordata; class Amphibia; order Anura; family Rhinodermatidae; genus Rhinoderma; species Rhinoderma darwinii. Next base: position 225,917,350 of record NC_134687.1, read on the forward strand.
TGTGATTAGGTGTTTCTATGTTCTACTTTTATTTTCCTCTCTGTGTTAATGGTGTGGTTTACATATTTAAGGGAGTGGCGAGGGGTGTAAGTGAATGAAGTGAAACTCGACATAGCAAGCTTTTTTTTTTTTTTTTGTCCACCCACTCCTAGATATTAATCCTTGATCTGCCCCTGTACAAATCACTGCACACCTCAATACCTGCTATTTTAGAGATGCTCTGACCGAGTCGTCTAACCATCACAATTTGACCCACTTTTAATATTGCCCAGGGGTGTTTCTAGATTGCATATAATATATAGTAATGGGTGGGGGGGTCTCTAGCCTACATATTATATATAGTAAGGAAGTCTCTGGCCTGTATATAATATATAGTAAAAGGGGTCTCTAGCCTACATATAATATATAGTAAGGAAGTCTCTAGCCTGCATATAATATATAGTAAGAGGGGTCTATAGCTTACATATAATATATAGTAATGGTGGGGTCTTTAGCCATCAAATAATATATAGTAATGCGGAGGGGGGTTTCTAGCCAAGGGCGGATTATAATGAGGGCAATCTGGGCAAGTGCCCGGGGCTCGAGGCTGGAAAGGGGCCCAGTTTGCGCCGGTTCTCCCGTACTGGCTGTTAAATTTACAGCCAGTTCAGAGAACCGGAGTGAAGTGGGACCTCTCACCCAATTATATCCGCATCCTTAGGATGCGGATACAATTGATCACTGTAGCGCTGGCAAGACAGGGAACTATCCATTCCCTTCCTCCCATTCGGTGCTTTACTAATGACATAGTCGGCACAATTATGTCATCACGCCGACTGTGCCATTACGCTGGATGACGCCGTCTGGTCTCTGACCAGTTCTGCGTCGATGGCGGAAGAAGCGGGAACGAGGACAGATGAGAATGTTATTTTTGTTCTGGGCAGCATTGAGGGTAAAAGATGCAGGGGGCATTATCTACAGAGGACATTGTAAGTGGCTCATACCTACATGGGTCAAATTTACTTAGGGCATTGTAACTGGCACAATCTACAGGGGACATTATCTGCAGAGGGCATTTTAACTAGCGCTATCTACAGAAGACATTATCTAAAAAGGGCATTGTAACTGGCGCTATCTACAGGGGGCATTTCTTAAAGAGGGCATTGTAACTGGCACTATCTACAGGGGGCAGTGTGACTGTCGCTATCTACAGGGGGCATTGTTAGTGTGTGTGGCGTTTTACTTTACAGTGTTTGACACAATTTAATTCAGGGGCACAGTGTATAATACTATTATATTCAGGGCACAGTGTATAGTACTATTATATTCAGGAGTACAGTGTATAGTACTATTATATTCAGGGGCACAGTGTATAGTACTATTATATTCAGGGCACAGTGTATAGTACTATTATATTCAGGGCACAGTGCATAATACTATTATATTCAGGGCACAGTGTATAGTACTATTATATTCAGGGCACAGTGTATAGTACTATTATATTCAGGGCACAGTGTATAGTACTATTATATTCAGGGCACAGTGTATAGTACTATTATATTCAGGGCACAGTGTATAGTACTATTATATTCAGGAGTACAGTGTATAGTACTATTATTTTCAGGGGCACAGTTTATGATACTATTATATTTAGAAGCATGTGTGAGTGTGGCATCATGAGAAATGTAATCTTCATTTCATTTATAGATGCGGAAATGTTGGAAAAGTGAGGAGCTGAAGAAATCTGAGCTGCAACCTGTAGAAATGGGCCATGCCCGGAAGAAGTCTGGACCGGATGAAGAAAAAAAGAGAAAAAGAACGAAAAATAATTTGAGACATATCCTGTGAGTCACTCAATGTAAATGTTTATTCTCCCTGTGACTGATCAGTACAGTAGTCACTGTATGATCTGCAGCGAGATGACGGATGGTAGCATTATTTTTTGTTAAATAGCTGTATGGCAATATCTACAAGGATGAGATGGGGGGGCACTGTCTACAAGGGGGAGGTAGGGCTGTATTGCACTATCTACATGGGGAGGTGGGGGGCACTATCTGCATGGAGGGATGGGGGGCACTGTCTACAAGGGGTAGGTGGTGGGCTGTATGGCACTATCTACAAGAGAGAGGTTGGGCACTATCTACAAGGGGGAGCTGGGGGCACTGTCTACAAGAGTAAGGTGGGGAGCTTTATGGCACTATCTACAAGAAGGAGGTGAGGGACAGTATATACAAGGGGGAGGTGGAGGGCGCTGTCTACAATGGGGGGGTGGGGGGCTGTATGGCAAGGGGAAATGGGGGCTCTATCTACAAGGGGGCTGTATGACACTATCTACAAGGGGGTGGGTGGCATAATCGACAAGGGGAGGTGGGTGCACTATCTACAAGGGGGGGCTGTATGGTACTGTCTACAAAGGGGGAGGGAGCACTATCTACAGGGGGGCTGTATAGCACTATCTACAAGAGGGGCTGCATGGCACAATCTACAGGGGGGCTGTATGGCACAACCTACAGTGGGGCTGTATGGCGCAATCTACTGGGGGGCTCTATCGCACAATCTCCAAGTGGGGGCTGTATGGCACAATTTACAGGGGGCACTATCTACAAGGGGGGTCTTTGAGTGGCACCCAGGGGAGGGGGGCAGTCGAAAGTTTGCTATTGGGCCCAGTCTTTCCTAGTTATGCCCCTGGAGTGTACTCAAAGTTGTCTTTTGGTAACAAGTGGTTTTATTTTGTCATACACATCCTTTATGGCTTTTATTAAGCATATGCATGATGAAAATATGTAGATGTGTTAAAATGTTATCACATAATAAATGAGAGAACTCTACTTTAAAGCCCATTTAAAGCAAAAATACTTTTCTTATAAATAATGTATATTTCCCTTTAACTTACTATGCTTGTTCATGCAACATTAAATCACAACCTGCAGAATTGGATCTATTAAGCCTAAGTGTAAGAACTGCTACATTGACAAATAGGTGTAATTATAAAAAAGCTAAAATAAAATATAATCTGTTCGTTCTACACTTTCTTGCAGTTATGATAAATACTGTTTGTTTCATGCTCAGCATTAGATGTTCGGAGATTTAACTTTAGTACAAAGGCAGATTTTCACAAAAAAATCCATTATTAACCGTTGCATAATTAGGCCATGGACGTGATGTATGAAGTTGTCCTTACAATGACTATGACTTTTTTTTATGAAAAATGAATCAGTGCATTAGCTGAAGCAGAAATATCCTTTGCTGTTTATGTCTGCATTTAATGGATATAATGGCAGTAATTGCCTTTATCTTAAGACTTAAGTGACTAAAAAAAATATATATTTTCTTTCATAGATGAGAGGAGAATTAGGGGTGCATAACAACTAACATTAGGCAGAACAAATTAAGATAATGTCGCAAGTAATAAATCAGTACATAGTGATGAATTACAACTCATGGGCTACAAGTTTCCTCAAATCATGGGTCCGCTATATCACCCACTTGCTATTCATTCTAGATCAGTAATTGCAACCAATTTTGAATGGATCAGCTGTGGAGAGTCACCTGATTGGTCATTCACATATGATTTAAAGGGTATCTTGGTTTCAGCAAATAAATGTAAGTCTTTGTATAATGAAAAATTTTCCAATATACTTTCTGTAACTCTTTCTCATATTTTTAAAGATTTCAGCTTACTGTCATTCAATTGGAACTTCATTTATTTACTTCCAGTGGATAATAACCTGTCCATGGTCATGTGATGGACATACAGGTGCACGACTGATTAAAATTAAAGTATGTATTTAGAGATGTGTGTTCTATTTCTAACACTTCAAATTTTTCCTATAGAACAGATCGTGGTCGTCTGATCCAATAAAGAAATAATAACAAAATAATAAAATTAAACAAGAAATAAAAGTTTCATTCTATTATTCTGTTAATTGTGTGGGGGGTCTTTAATGGACTGTGGTCTATCCTATAGGAAAAAAATGAAGTTCCTATTGTATCACTACTAGCAGAGATCTTGAAAACCATGAAAGCATATAGGAAAATTGCATAACTTTCATTATACAAAAAAATAAAATTTATTTGCGGAAACCAGAATACCCCTTTAAAATAAGGTTGATGTCTTTTTTGGCTGGTCTTATATGTTTAATACTTTTATGAAGAAAAAACGTTGTTAAAAAAAAATAGTTTTGTGTCGCCACATTCTGAGAGCCATAACTTTTTAATTTTGTTGTCAATTGAGCAATGTGAAGGCTTATTTTTGGCGGGGCGAGCTGTAGTTTTGTTGGGTTTCCGATCCCAGCCGTACTCAAACGGCTACTTTAAGAACAGAAGCTGTTAGTAACAGCTCTATGTTAGAGCATGAACGCTCACAGTAGCACTCGTTAGCCTTCTCTTACAGTGACCACAAAAGACGTCGCTGTAGAAAGCCCCTGTATCGCCTGCCGTCTAAGACAGTGGACGGTCGTTAAGGTGGTAAGGGCTGAAATAGCAAGAATCCCTTGGAAAGTGATATGTAAACATGACGTTTCTCAATACTGTTTATTAGAGGACTTAAGGTAAATATATATAGCATAGGTAGTAAAGTGAACTACTTTACCAACCCCTGAACGACAATTTGACTTTAGTAATGCAATAGTATAGAGATACATTGAATCACAAGATGATTATTTTTCCAGGTTTTAGACCTATTCCAATAGAAAACTTTCTTCTTAATTGATTGATGTTGTGAACTTTGATCAGTCCACCAATCTTTTGCAAGATCTGTCACATTAACTACAAGACCTCTGGAGTTGGTCATTTATAATTTATGCATTTCTAGATTGCCCTTCAGTGGATACGGATTTCTAATATTTTAAAATAAGGTAGGAAAATATTTTGTAAGGTATATAAATAAATAAATAAATAAATAAACATAAATAACATTCATTGTACCCAGAAAGTAACAAAGGAATTACTGTGTTTTTAAACTATAATAGTGAATATATTTACCATTAACTACTAGTAGAAAAGATCTAGTATACACAAGATGGACTGTAATGATAGATAATATTCTTCTGCTATAGCTACAGGTATGCACAAGGGGCTATGCTCGTATCATCAATCAACATTATTCACAGTCTCTTGCTTGCATTAAACATTAGGACTAAAAGTTTCACTTCTACAGTCATTTTGTATGTCTTGTTTAAATGATGGTAAATCAATGAATGTGAAAATAAGTCAGAGCTTACTTGTTAACAATATAATGCAGTATAAAACATGGAACGCAAAGTCTATAAAACGATACTGTGTCTAGAACACTTTAATATTACTTTTCAAAAATCTACCATTGTCAGCCAATCCATTAACAACACTTATTATGCACAAAATTTTATCATGTACTCCAAATCCATTAAACCATATCCTTTATGTATTAACTCCTTAACCCCTTACCGCACCAGTACACATTGGTACTTCCTGTATTGCAGTGCTTTACTGGTGCGTCCTGGCTAACAACTGTCTCCCTGTCAAAGAACAGGATGACAGAACTGTGCCATCAACTGTTTATGACAGTTGATCGGCACAGTAAGATGGCAGGGGACCAATCACAGCGGTCCCCTGCCAGCGATCGCTGTGATTGGTCAGCCACAGCAGACTGACCAATCACAGCTTCTTGAGAATGTGTATGTGATGGAGCTGGATCAGAAGCTGAGCCAGCACCATCAACGCCAGGTGCCAGCTGTATAGTACAGCCGACACCCAGCAGTAACGGCCAGGACCGGAGCTTGCTCCAATCCGCCCAACTAACCCCTTAGATGCAGCAATCGCTGCATCTAGGTGGTATCTAGCCTGTCGGCACATCTGATGGTTGCCATGGTCGCGGGTGTCAGCTGTTTGTCGCAGCTGACATCCTGCTCTAACGGCCAGGACCGGAGCTAGGCTCAAATTCGGCCGATTAACCCCTTAGATGCAGCAATCAAAAGCGATCGCTGCATCTAGGTGGTTAGATAGCACCCGATGGTTGCTAATGGTGCTGATGGTTGCTATGGCCTCCTAGAATGAAAGCCTATTAGGCCCCACTGGAAGGCGAAGCCTAATAGGCTTGCCGTCAGTGAATAGCTGACAGCTCTAATACACTACACTATGTAGGTAGTGCAGTGTATTAGAATAGCGATCAGGACTTCATGCCTTCAAGTCCCATAGTGGGACAAAAAAAAATGTTAATAAAAATGTAAAAAAGTTAAAAAAATAAAAGTTTCACGTTAAAAAAACAACAATCACCTTTTTTCTCATACTAAGTCTTTTATTATAGGAAAAAATGTAAAGCATAAAAAAAAAGTCAACATATGTGTTATCACCGCATCCGTAATGATCCGAAATATAAAAATATCATGCTATTTTACCCGCATGGGGAACACCGTAAGAAAATAAAATCAAAAACAATTCCAGAATCGCTGTTTTTTATTCTATTTTTAGTCACTGCCCCTCCCAAAATAGAATAAAAAAGAGTGATCTAAAAGTTGCATGTACCCCAAAATTATACCATTAAAAACTACAACCCGTCCCGCAAAAAAGCAAGCCCTTCCACAAAGTTATGGCTCCCCCAATATGGCAACACAAAAAATAAATAATTTGAAACAAAACTGATTTTATTGTGCAAACTGCTGCAAAGCATAAAAAACTATATACATATGGCATCGCCTTAATCATACCGACCCGCAGAATAAAATACAATTGTCATTCATAGCGCATGGCGAACGCCGTAAAAAAATAATAATAAAAAACATTATCAAGAATTGCTGGTTATTGGTCACCTTGCTTGCCCAAAAATTAAATAAAAAGTGATAAAAAAAATTGCATGTACCCCAAATTATACCGGTGAAAACTACAGATTGTCCTGCAACAAATAAGCCCTCACACAGCTCCGGTGGAGAAAAAATAACAAAGTTCTGGCTCTCAGAATCTGGCGATACAAAATGTGCTGAGCGTTCCAAAAACGGATACAAGTTTTTTATTTATCAGTGCGACCCTGGCCCCAAATCTGTGGATTATTATTTATTTACTGGATTATTATACCCTCTTATTATGACCTGGTGTGCTCCGCACAGCTTACATATGCCCAAACATTATAAACTGAAATACCCCAAACAGAACAACCACCAAGCAAAATCTGTGCTCCAAAAGCCAAGTGGCGCTGCCTTCCTTCTGAACCCTACACCATGCCCAAACAGCAGTTTGCCACATATATGGCATGGCCATACCCGGGAGGACCCACTTAACAGTTTGAGGTATTTGTCTTCAGTTACAAGAACTTGGCACAACATATTGTGCACTAAAATGGCATATACATGTGGAAATTGGAATTTTCACTTTGCATCATCCACTGAGCGTTTGTTTCTACTAAAATAAACCTGTAGCGTCAATATGCCCACTACACCCCTGAAAAAATGCCTTGAGGGGTGCAGTTTCTAAAATGGGGGTCACTACTTGTGGGTTTGTTTTACTTTTTGACCCAAGAGCCCTGCCATTGTGGACCAATGCTGTGAAAATCACCAAAATAGGCCTCACATGCGCATTTGCTCTTTCACTCCTAAGCTCAGTCATATGCCCAGGCAAATAATAAATGCCTTGAGGGGTGTAGCTTACAAAATGGGGTCACTTCCCAGGGTTTTCCACTCTGCTCTGGTACCTAAGGGAGCTCTGCAAATGCGATAAGGCGCCTGTACAAATCTGCGCTCTAAAAGCCAAATGGCGCTTCTTCAATTTTGAGCTCTGCCATGTGCTGAAACAGCAGTTTAGGGCCACACATGGGGTATTGCCAAACTCTAGAGAAATTGGGTAATAAATTGTGTGTTGTTTTTTCTCCTATAACCCCTTGTGAAAGTAAAAATTTGGTGCAAAACAAAATGTTTTTTCATTTTCACTGCCTAATTCTAATAAAATCCATGAAACACCTGTGGGATCAAAATGCTCACTACACCCCTAGATGAATGCTCTGAGGGGTATAGTTTCAAAATGGAGTCACTTCTCAGGGGGTTCTACTGTACTGGTACCTCAGGGGCTCTGCAAATGAGACATGGCGTCCAAAAACCAATCAAGCAAAATCTGCATGCGAAGTAGCACTCCTGCAATTCTGAGCCCTGCCGTGTGTCCAAACAGCAATTTATTACCACATATGGGGTATTGACCTACTCAGGAGAAATTGCTTTACAATTGTTGGGGTGCTTTTTCTCCTTTATTCCTTGTGAAAATGAAAAAAATTCAAAATTTTAATGGTAAGAATGTAGATTTTAATTTTCACTGCCTAATTCCGATAATGTCAGCAAAAAACAGTGGGGTCAAAATGCTCACTATACAGCTAGATAAATTCCATTAAGGGTGCACTTTCCCAAATGGGTCACTTTTGCGGGGTTTGCACTGTTTTGGCTCCTCAGGGGCTTTGCAAATGTGATATGGCACCGCAAACCATTCCAGCAAAACTTGAGCTCCAAAAGTCAAATAGTGCTCCTTCATTTCAAAGCCCTGTGTCCAAACAGCAGTTTATTACCACATGTGGGGTATTGCCGTATTCTGGAGAAATTGCTTTAAAAATTTTGGGGTGCTTTTTCTCCTTTATCCCTTGTGAAAATTGAAAATTTTTACATTTAATTGGAAAAAAATTCGATTTTCATTTCTCTCGCGTAATTCCACTTAATTCAGAAAAAAAAACCTGTAAGGTTAAAATGCTCACTATACTCTTTGATAAGTTCCTTGAGGGTGTAGTTTTCCAAATGGTGTATTTTTGGGGTTATTTACATTGTTTTGGCAGAATCCGACCTCAACAAACCTGACATGGTGCCTAAGAAGGAGGCACCAAAATCCACTATTGAGTTACGTTTCTCTGGTAAAACCTTCTGTGTTAAAGAAAAAAATTGATGTCACAAATTGACAGTGGAAACCCCCCAAAAGTGAACCAATTTGGGAAACTACAGCCCTCAATGAATTTATCAAGGGGTATAGTGAGCATTTTGACCCCATAATTACAAATTAAATTTTTTCTGATAAAACGTGGACGTTTTCAATTTTTATAAGGAATGAAGGAGAAAAAGCTTTCCAACATTTGAAATACACTTTCTCCTGATTACGGCAATACCCCATATGTGGTAATAAACTGCTGTTTGGACACACGGCAGGGCTCAGAAAGGAAGGAGCACCATTTGGCTTTTGCAGCTCAAATTTAGCTGGATTGGTTTTCAAGTGTCATGTTACATTTGCAAAGCCCCTGAGTAGCCAAAACAGTAGAAACCCCCCAAAATGTACCCCATTTGGGAAACCACACCTCTTAAGAAATCTATCTAGGGGTACAGTGAGCATTTAAACCCCACAGGTCTTTTGTAGTATATTTTAGAATTAGGCCGTGAAAACTAATATTGTAGGCCGTCGGGTCTACTCAACTCCAGTCGCCCGCAGCCATGGATCTGTGAGCGCTGGTCCTCATCTCCTTCCCAGGAGATGCCAGCGCTCACTTCTGCTTCGGTCCGTTGTGTCCCTTAGGGTGCGCGCACACGCTCGTGCCTGCACTTAAAGGGCCAGCGTGCGCACATGAAGACAATCATCATCATCAACTCACATGATTTCCAGGTGTGAAGGATCTACCAGACACAGCTTATGTGGCGACGCCCGTGGGTAATCAGTCTGCACCTGCTCCTATGTCTGTGAGACTGACTCCATCTTCCACCACTCAGGATGGCAGGCTTAGGAGTGGGAGAGCTTATCACAGCCTGGCCAATCGGAGCTAGCTCCCGCCCACTGTCTATTTATACCTGCCTTTCCTGTTCCTCCTTTGCCTGTGATTCTGCTCTGCTTGTTTCCTGGCTCTGCTGCTGCTGCTTGTACTACTGATCCTCTGCTTGTTATTGACCTTGGCTTACTGACCACTCTCCTGCTCAGCGTTTTGTACCTCGTGCACTCCTAGTTTGACTCGGCTCGTTCAATACTCTCGTTGCTCACGGTGTCTCCGTGGGCAGTTGCCCCGTTTCCCTAGCTTCTGTGTACCCTTGTCTGTTTGTCTGTCGTGCACTTACTGAGCGTAGGGACCGTCGCCCAGTTGTACCCCGTCGCCTAGGACGGGTCGTTGCAAGTAGGCAGGGACTGAGTGGCGGGTAGATTAGGGCTCACCTGTCTGTCTCCCTACCCCGTCATTACATAATCACAGGCCCATATACCTAGTCTGCCCTGGTCCCTGACACAACTATGGACCCCCTTGAGACCCTGGCTCAGCAAATGCAGGGCCTCTCCCTACAGGTCCAAGCCCTGGCTCATAGGGACAACCTGCATGATGCTACCCTGGTAGTGCCCCCCACCTCACCTCTTGAACCCCACCTCAAGTTGACTGACCGGTTCTCAGGGGACCGGAAGACTTTTTTTTCCTTTCGGGAGAGTTGTAGGCTCTATTTTCGCTTAAAGCCCCACTCCTCAGGTTCTGAGAGCCAGCGGGTGGGTATAATTATGTCCCGGCTCAAGGACGGGCCCCAAGAATGGACCTTCTCCTTGGCTCCTGACGCCCCTGAACTTTCCTCCATTGATCTTTTCTTTTCTGCTCTTGGGCTCATTTATAACGAGACTGACAAAACTGCCTTTGCCGAGAGTCAGCTGGTGACCTTACGTCAGGGTAAGAGACCTGCTGAGGAGTATTGTTCTGACTTTAGGAAGTGGTGTGTAGCTTCTTGGTGGAATGACCCTGCCTTGAGGTGCCAGTTTAGATTGGGTCTGTCGAACGCCCTGAAAGACCTGCTAGTTAGCTATCCCTCTTCTGACTCTCTAGATCAGGTAATGGCTTTAGCGGTACGTCTTGACCGACGTCTCAGGGAACGACGACTTGAACGTTTTTGTGCCTTCTCCTCTGACTCCCCCATGATGCCTCCCGAGGTTCCGTTGCTTCGTTCTTCCACGGAAGACTCGGATGTACCTATGCAACTCGGGGCCTCCGTGTCCCCCCAACAACATAGAGAGTTCCGCTTCTACTGTAGGGATGACAAGCATCAAGTGAACAACTGTCCTAGGCGTAAGAATAAGCAGCCGGAAGAACTTCCGCGCCTAAGTGACCATCGGGGAGGTCATTTGGGCGCAAAGGTATTTCCCGTAAATATGAAACCTAATAAGATCTTGCTTCCCTTTCAGGTCTCTTTTGAGGGTAGGTCTGCCACCGGCAGTGCCTTCATGGATTCAGGGTCTTCTGCTAATATTATGTATGTGGAATTTGCTATGTCTCTAGCTATGCCATTGATTGACTTGCCTAAACCTGTCCCGAAAGTGGGTATCGACTCCACTCCTCTTGCTAATGGTTATTTTACACAGCATACCCCAGTTTTTGAACTCCTTGTTGGCTCCATGCATTGGGAGCAGTGCTCTGTACTGGCGATGCAGGGATTATCGTCCGATTTGGTTTTAGGCCTTCCCTGGTTGCAGTTGCATATTCCCACGTTTAACTGGAATACTGGGGATCTTACCAAATTGGGTAATGAATGCATGACCTCATGTTTTTCTGTTAATTCTATTTCTCTCCCTGAGGAGGTGAACACTATACCTGAGTTTGTTCAGGACTTCGCTGATGTTTTCTCTAAGGAGGCCTCCGAAGTGTTGCCTCCTCATAGAGAATACGATTGCGCTATCGATTTGGTACCAGGAGCTAAGCTCCCTAAGGGTAGGATATTTAATCTCTCTTGTCCCGAACGTGAAGCCGAGAGAGTATATCCAGGAATGCCTGGCCAAGGGTTACATTCGCCCCTCTACTTCTCCGGTAGGGGCTGGCTTCTTCTTCGTAGGGAAGAAGGATGGTGGTCTTAGGCCGTGCATTGACTACCGGAACTTGAATAAGATCACTGTAAGGAACCAGTACCCCTTTCCTTTGATTCCTGATCTCTTCAAACAGGTTCAGGGGGCCCAATGGTTCTCTAATTTTGATCTACGGGGGGCTTATAACCTTATCCGCATCAAAGAGGGGGATGAGTGGAAGACTGCGTATAACACGCCCGAAGGTCATTTCAAATACCTCGTCATGTCCTTTGGGTTGTGTAATGCTTCCGCGGTCTTCCAGGATTTCATAAATGAGATTTTAAGAGACTACCTGAGGGTATATCTTGTTGTGTACCTTGATGACATACTTGTGTTTTCCAAGGACTGGTCCTCCCACATTGAGCATGTCAGGAAGGTGCTCCAGGCCCTTCGGGAAAACAAACTGTTTGCTAAGACCGAAAAATGTGTGTTTGGGGTGCAGGAGATACCATTTTTGGGTCAAATCCTCACTCCTCATGAATTCCGCATGGACCCCGCCAAGGTCCAGGCTGTGGCGGAATGGGTCCAACCTGCCTCCCTGAAGGCGTTACAGTGCTTCCTGGGGTTCGCTAATTATTACAGGAGATTTATTGCTAACTTCTCGGTCATCGCTAAGCCTCTTACGGATCTCACTCGCAAAGGTGCTGATCTCCTCCACTGGCCTCCTGAGGCTGTCCAGGCTTTTGAGGTCCTTAAGAAGTGCTTTATCTCGGCCCCAGTGCTGGTTCAGTCCAACCAAATGGAGCCATTCATCGTGGAGGTTGACGCCTCCGAGGTGGGAGTGGGTGCTGTCTTGTCCCAGGGTACCAGGTCCCTCACCCATCTCCGTCCCTGTGCCTACTTCTCCAGGAAGTTTTCGCCCACTGAGAGTAACTATGATATTGGCAACCGCGAACTCTTAGCCATTAAATGGGCATTTGAAGAGTGGCGCCACTTCCTGGAGGGGGCTAGGCACCAGGTAACGGTCCTTACCGACCACAAGAATTTGGTTTTCTTAGAATCTGCCCGGAGGCTAAACCCAAGACAAGCTCGAAGGGCGTTATTTTTTACCAGATTCAACTTTTTGGTTACCTATAGGGCTGGGTCTAAAAATATTAAGGCTGATGCACTGTCGCGTAGCTAGATGGCCAGCCCTCCTTTGGAGGAAGATCCTGCTTGTGTTTTGCCTACAGGTATAATCATTTCCTCTATTGATTCTGAATTAGTCTCCGAAATTGCGGCTGATCAAGGTTCAGCTCCCGGGAACCTTCCTGAGAACAAGCTGTTTGTTCCCCTGCAATTCCGGCTAAGGGAACTTAGGGAAAATCATGACTCTGCACTATCGAGCCATCCAGACATCCTGGGTACCAAGCACCTCATTGCCAGAAACTACTGGTGGCCTGGGTTGCTTAAAGACGTTAAGGCCTACGTCGCCGCTTGTGAGGTTTGTGCTAGGTCCAAGACTCCCAGGTCCCGACCAGCGGGCTTACTACGTTCTTTGCCCATTCCCCAGAGACCTTGGACCCATATCTCCATGGATTTTATCACCGATCTGCCTCCATCTCAAGGCAAGTCGGTGGTGTGTGTTGTAGTAGACCGCTTCAGTAAGATGTGCCACTTTGTGCCCCTTAAGAAACTACCCAATGCTAAGACTTTAGCTACCTTGTTTGTCAAACACATCCTGCATCTTCATGGGGTTCCTGTCAATATTGTTTCTGACAGAGGGGTACAATTTGTTTCATTGTTTTGGAGAGCCTTCTGTAAAAAGTTGGAGATTGATCTGTCCTTCTCCTCGGCTTTCCATCCTGAAACTAATGGCCAAACGGAGAGGACTAATCAGTCTCTAGAACAATATTTAAGGTGTTTTATCTCTGACTGTCAACATTATTGGGTCTCATTCATTCCCCTCGCCGAATTTTCCCTTAATAACCGGGTCAGTAACTCGTCAGGGGTCTCCCCCTTTTTCTGTATTTTTGGGTTTAATCCATGGTTCTCCTCCGTTTCACCTGGTAGTTCCAACAATCCCGAGGCAGATGTCGTTCATTAGGAAATGTGCACAGTCTGGGCCCAGGTTCAGAAGAACCTAGAGGCGTCCCAGAGCATACAAAAGACTCAGGCAGATAGAAGACGTTCTGCTAACCCCTTGTTTGTGGTCGGGGATCTGGTGTGGCTATCTTCAAAGAATTTGCGCCTTAAAGTCCCGTCCAAGAAGTTTGCTCCCCGGTTTATAGGTCCGTACAAGGTCATTGAAGTCCTTAACCCTGTCTCCTTCCGACTGGAGTTGCCCCCGTCTTTTCGAGTACTCGATGTGTTTCATGCCTCCCTCCTTAAACGCTGCTCCCCGTCCTTGGCTCCCTCGAGGAAACCTCCGGTCCCTGTTCTTACCCCTGAGGGGGTAGTATTCGAGGTGGCCAAGATTGTGGACAGCAAGATGGTCCAAGGCTCCCTCCAGTACCTGGTCCATTAGAGAGGATACGGGCCTGAGGAGAGGACTTGGGTGCCCGCCCGGGATGTTCACGCTGGGGTGTTACTCAGGAGGTTCCACCTTCGTTTCCCCAATAAACCAGGTCCACCTAGAAAGGGTCCGGTGGCCCCTCATAAAAGGGGGGGTACTGTAAAGGATCTGCCAGACACAGCTTCTGTGTCGACGCCCGTGGGTAATCAGTCTGCACCTGCTCCTATGTCTGTGAGACTGACTCCATCTTCCACCACTCAGGATGGCAGGCTTAGGAGTGGGAGAGCCTATCACAGCCTGGCCAGACGGAGCTAGCTCCCGCCCACTGTCTATTTATACCTGCCTTTCCTGTTCCTCTTTTGCCTGTGATTCTGCTTTGCTTGTTTCCTGGCTCTGCTGCTGTTGCTTGAACTACTGATCCTCTGCTTGTTATAGACCTTGGCTTACTGACCACTCTCCTGCTCTGCGTTTTGTACCTCGTGCACTCCTGGTTTGACTCGGCTCGTTCACTACTCTCGTTGCTCACGGTGTCTCCGTGGGCAGCTGCCCCGTTTCCCTAGCTTCTGTGTACCCTTGTCTGTTTGTCTGTCGTGCACTTACTGAGCGTAGGGACCGTCGCCCAGTTGTACCCCGTCGCTTAGGACGGTTCGTTGCAAGTAGGCAGGGACTGAGTGGCGGGTAGATTAGGGCTCACCTGTCTGTCTCCCTACCCCGTCATTACACCTGGACTATATGAAGGCCCCAGCCCTTCTAATCCTTGCCTGAGCCTTGTTAGTATATCCCAAGTCTGCATTGCAAATGGTCACTTAGTGTTTCCCGTACCAGTTCTTACCCATGCCCTATTACCTGTTCCTGTATCCCGTGCTGTGTTCTTGTTCCTGTGCCTACTAGTTGGAGTCGTGTCTACTGCACCTGCTGTTGTTTGCCACGTCGTGTGTCATCCGCCACGTCCTGTGTTATCTGCCACGTCCAGTGGAATTTGCAACGCCTGGCACAACCTGCGGCACCTCCTGTCATCTGCCACATCTGGCGTTACCAGTTGCGACCGGGCCCCTAAGCCTGGGGGGCCCACGGGGCCCCCGTTGCCATACAGCATGCTGGTTAAATAAATTTCTGTGCCGTGAAGCCGGCACTTCCTGGTTACGGTCACATGGTACACTTAGTGTACCATGTGACCGTGACGTCACGTGACACGTCTTCCGGCCAGTACAGTGGACGAAGGCAGTTGCCGAAACGCGCGTCGGGTACAGACATCTCTTTCACGCTTCTTCCATGTCCACCGGTATGTTTTACAAACTCTCCTTGTTAGACAGCTGTCATTGAGCTTTTTATGTCATTCCTCTGTCATCTTTTGTGAGCCCATGTGCATTGTACACCTGACTTTTCATTGTTGATCCTCCAGCATTCACATTAGGGTTCTTGTTAGCCCTTCAGATTTACTCAGACAATCACTGCATTTGCGTATCTGTATGTACATGTAACTGTTGTTGTATGCCCTCACATAGGCGGGCTAGTACATACATACATTTTTGTTGGATCTCATTGAACTGTTCCTCTTGTCATAACTTACCTCGGCTCCATTAGACGCAGGTCTGCATATATACTTACATCATCCTTGCTGTTTTAACCACATGTTTAGTGCTCACATAATCACTTGATATTTACATCCGGTGCGTGATCGATTTGATGTCTTTTTATTGAGTGACTCATTTCCTGTTCCAATTTTATCTTGTTATGTTTTCATGTCAATAAAATTTTGTATCCTTTTCCATAAATTTCATGTGCTTGAGTCGATCATATTTTCTTGGATTCATCTTATGTCAATTTTTGATCGATGCACCAAGGTTATCTTGGTTATTCTAGGACTTAATACAGTAGATTCTATATAGTTCAGCAACGTTGCCTTACATTGAACATTACTCTGTATTTGTGTCCTTCTCTGTTGGTATCTCATCGGTGTATATTGTAATATATTGTGTTGTATTGTGCTGTCTGTGTTTGCGGTGGAGAAAGGGGGCCTGTTAAATTACAGCCCCCCTTCCTCTCTCCACTGCAAACTGCACAATACAATATAACACAATACATTACAAACTAAGGGTCGCGTCCCCCTGGGGTCGTGTGAAGACATCCGGGGGGTCGCAAGTCACTCACTCCCGGTTCCATTCAAAGCTGGAGCAAGGAGCTGACGTCTCCTTGCTCCAGCATTCACTGTACCCTGAGCGACTCGACGCAGGCGGGATGTAGCGACATTATCGCGCCTGTTTGCGCCGAGTCACTCATAGCACACACTGGAGGAGCATGGGAACGGGGATAGGTAAGTAATTATGTTATTTTTCTATTATGCACATATGGAGGCATTATACTGTATGGGGGCTGATATGATGGGGGGGGCATTATACTGTATGGGGGGCTGATATGGTAAGGGGCTGATAAGATGGGGGCATTATACTTCATGAGGGGCTGATATGGGGGAATTATACTGTATGGGGGCTGATATGGGGGGGCATTATACTGTATGGGGATCTGATGTGGAGGGGCATTATACTGTATGGGTAGCTGATATGGGTGGCATTATACTGTATAGGGAGCTGATATGGGGGGCATGATACTGTATGGGGAGGTGATATGGGGGGCATTATACTGTATGGGGAGCTGATATGGGGGCATTATACTGTATGGGGGGCTGATATGGGGGCATTATACTGTATGGGGAGCTGATATGGGGGCATTATACTGTATTTGGGCTGATTTGGGGGGGCACTAGACTGTATGGGGGCAGCAATGTTGGGCATTATGCCGTGGGGGCTGATATGGGGAGCATTATACGGTATGGGGCAGTTATGGAGGGGGCATTATACTATATGGGGCAGTTATAGGGCATTATACTGTGTGGGGGCATTATACTATGGGGGCTGTTGGGCAAGGTGGCTGGGCATAGGCGCGCGCACGGGTCTGGTGATAGTGGTGTTGGGGGGGGGGCAGGGGGGTCCAAGCTGAATTCTTGCAACCGGGCCCATGAGCCTTTAGCTACGCCCCTGCTGGGGTTCTCTGTTGTTTGGCCAGCTGCCTCCCTGCTACAGCTGTGCGGCCTAGTGGGTCCACATACCCACAAACCGTGACAAAAATCAACATTTTTTTCCACTAAAATGTTGCATTTTTTTCCTTTCCACAAGGGATAAATGATTGTGGTCATTAACTGCTGTTTGGACACACAGCAGGGCTCAGAAAGGCAGGAGCGCTATTTGGCATGCAGATTTTGCTGGTTTGGTTTTTGGGCACCATGTCGTATTTAAAAAACGCCTGAGGTACCAGAGTACAGTGTAAGCCCCCAAGAAGTCACCCCATTTTAGAAACTACACCCCTCAAGGTATTTATCAGGGCTCAGAAGTGAAGAGCACCATGCACATTTGATGCCTATTTTGGTGATTTTCACAGCATTGGGTAAAAATTGCAGGCTCTGAGGTCAAATAGTAAAACAAACCCCCAAGTAGTGACCCATATTTTTGAAACTACACCCCTTAGGGCATTTTAAGGGGTGTAGTAAGCAAAGTGAAAATTGCAATTTTCCACTTATATGCCATTTTAGTGCACAATATGTTGTGCCACTGAAGACAAATACCTAATAATGTCATTACATGTTAAGTCTGTTCTTCCGGGTGGGGCGATGCCATATACAGGGGCGTAGCTAGGGGGGGCAAGCGGGGCCTGTGCCCCGGGCGCAACTTAGAGGGGGCACCGGCACCGCACCGTCCATGATGCAGCAGTCTGCCTGGAGAGAGGGAGCAGAAACACCGCAGCAGAGCACTGCAGAGGACAAGAAAACACAGGACAGTGGTGAGTACACAGTGTAAACAATTTAGTGCCTGGGAACATTAGCATTTCTAAAATCATAAAATAAATGACATTAGTTTATGATTTTAGAAACTCTTGTGTCTCTACTCCAGGCACATTCTTTTTGCGGCTGCCCCCCCAATCAGCTGATTGGTCAGCGTCATACTTCTCTTTACAACCCCCACTTGGTCTAAAGTAAAAACACGCCCAGTTGGGCATTAAGAAACTAATTAGCATAAAGCTAAAATCGCTCATAACGTGTTAAAAATATATTGTTTTTCTAAATAAAAAACACTGCTGTCACCTACATTACAGCGCCCATCTCCTTATGTAGGAGATAGGGCACTTATAATGTGGTGACAGAGCTTCTTTAACCTCTTAACGCAGAAGGACGGATATATCTGTCCTCTGCAGCTGCTAGTTCGCGCAGGAGGACGGATATATCCGTCCTCTGATCGCGCGGGTACTGACAGTGTACACACTCGATCAGCAGCAGGAGCATGGCTGTTATACACAGCCTGGCTCCTGCCGCAACTGCCTGAATCGAAGCTCCGATTTCGGCAGTTTAACCCATTAGATGCCGCTGTCAATAGCGACAGCGACATCAAATGTGTTTGACAGAGGGAGGGAGATCCCTATATCACCCCATCGGCGCCCCCGCAAAGAAATTGCGGGTCGCCGTCGGGTTTCCATGGCAGCCGGGAGCCTAACAAAGACCCCCAGGTCTGTCTTCAGCAAATGCCTGTTAGGCCATTTACAGTCAAAATAAAATAATGCTACTTTTTTTTCCCAAAAACTGGTTTTATTTAGTAAAAGTGTTAAAACAAATAACACATATATGGTATCCCCGCTATCGTAATGACTTGAACAATAAAATGAACACATTAATTAAACCGCCGGATGAACGGCGTACAAAAAAAAGTGCAAAAAAACAACGGCAAAATTGTCTCTTTTCTCCCATTCCCCCATAAAAAAAAATAATAAAAGTTAATGTATAAGTCCTATGTACCCCAAAATAGTACTAATGAAAACTACGCCTTGGCCCGCAAAAATCAAGACCGCATATGGCCACATTGACTGAAAAATAAAAAAGTTACGGTTCTTGGAATGCGGCGATGCAAAAACAAGTATTTTTTTTCTAAAAGGGTAGAAAGGGTAGGAGAACATAAAACCTTTACATATTTGGTATTCCCTTAATCATGCTGACCCATAGAATAAAGTTAACATGTTATTTACGCTGCATTGTAAACGGCGTAAATTTATAACGTGAAAATCAATGCTGGAATAGCTGCTTATTTTCAATTCTCTCCTAAAATAAAGTTAATAAAAGTTAATCGATATATTATAAGCATCTAATAATGGTGCAAATACAAAATACAACTCGTCCCGCAAAAAACAAGCCCTTATACGGCTGTCGACGGAATGAAAAAAAGTTACGACTCATGGAATGTGAACGTGAAAAACAAAAAATAATTGTTTGTCCTTAACGCGCAAAATTTCCTGGTCATTAATGGGTTAATGTAAATGTTTATTCTGCCTCTAATCAGTACTGTAGTCACTGTATAATCTGCAGCGAGATCATGGGTGGATGATTATGATATAAATTATTATTTTTTTAAACAGAAACTTCCAGCATATCCTTACCATTGTTTGGGCCATGCTGGGAGCAGGAAATAATTTAGTTCAAACCTATACGGCAGGGGTTGCACTAAATTGAGCTGTATTTGTGCTAGTGTTATATATATGTAATGAGCTGGGTTCTGGTGCTGTATATATGTACTGTGCTTGGTTCTGGTACTATATATATATATATATATATATATATATATGTACTGAGCTTTGTTCTCGGGCTGTATTTACGTACTGAGCTTGGTTCTGGAGCTGTATTTATGTATTGAGCTTTGTTCTGGAGCTGTATTTATGTACTGAACTTGGTTCTGGTACTGTATATATGTAATGAGCTTTGTTTTGGTGCTGTATATATGTAATGAGCTTTGTTCTGGTGCTGTATATATGTACAGAGCTTGGTACTGGAGCTGTATATATGTACTGAGCTTGGTTCTGGGGATGTATATATGTATTGAGCTTTGTTCTGATGCTGTATTTATGTACTAAGCTTTGTTCTGGTGCTGTATATATGTAATGAGCTTTGTTCTGGTGCTGTATATATGTACAGAGCTTGGTACTGGAGCTGTATATATGTACTGAGCTTGGTTCTGGGGATGTATATATGTATTGAGCTTGGTTCTGATGCTGTATTTATGTACTAAGCTTGTTCTGGTGCTGTATATATG
Organism: Rhinoderma darwinii; assembly: GCF_050947455.1. NCBI lineage: Eukaryota > Metazoa > Chordata > Amphibia > Anura > Rhinodermatidae > Rhinoderma > Rhinoderma darwinii. Next base: position 225,937,672 of record NC_134687.1, read on the forward strand.
TAATGAGCTTTGTTCTGGTGCTGTATATATGTAATGAGCTGTTTTCTGGTGCTGTATATATGTAATGAGGTTTTTTTCTGGTGCTGTATATATGTACAGAGCTTGGTACTGGAGCTGTATATATGTACTGAGCTTGGTTCTGGGGATGTATATATGTATTGAGCTTGGTTCTGATGCTGTATTTATGTACTAAGCTTTGTTCTGGTGCTGTATATATGTAATGAGCTTTGTTCTGGTGCTGTATATATGTAATGAGCTGTTTTCTGGTGCTGTATATATGTAATGAGGTTTTTTCTGGTGCTGTATATATGTACAGAGCTTGGTACTGGAGCTGTATATATGTACTGAGCTTGGTTGTTAAGGATCTGCCAGGCACAGCTTCTGTATCCACGCCCATAGGTAATCAGTCTGCACCTGCTTCTATGTCTGTGAGACTGACTCCATCTTCCACCACTCAGGATGGCAGGCTTAGGAGTAGGAGAGCCTATCACAGCCTGGCCAGACGGAGCTAGCTCCCGCCCTCTGTCTATTTATACCTGCCTTTCCTGTTCCTCCTTGCCTGTGATTCTTCTCTGTTGGTTCCCTGGCCCTGCTGCAGCTTCTTGAACTACTTGTCCCTGCTTCGTATTGACCCTGGCTTACTGACTACTCTTCTGCTCTGCGTTTGGTACCTCGTACACTCCTGGTTTGACTCGGCTTGTTCACTACTCTCCTGCTCTGCGTTTGGCACCTCGTACTCTCCTGGTTTGACTCGGCTCGTTTACTACTCTTGTTGCTCACGGTGCTGCCGTGGGCAACTGCCCCGTTTCCCTTTGTTCTGTGTTTCCTTGTCTGGTTGTCTGTCGTGCACTTATTGAGTGTAGGGACCGTCACCCAGTTGTACCCTGTCGCCTAGGGCGGGTCGTTGCAAGTAGGCAGGGACTGAGTGGCGGATAGTTTAGGGCGCACTTGTCTGTTTCCCTATCCCTGTCATTACATAATCACAAGCCCATATACCTACTCTACCCTGGTCCCTCACACCACTATGGACCCCCTTAAGACCCTGGTTCAGCAAATTCAGGGTCTCTCCCTACAGGTCCAGGCCCTGGCTCAAAGGGGCAACCAGCCTGATGCTACCATGGTAGTGCCCCTCACCTCACCTCTTGAACCCCACCTCAAGTTGCCTGACCGGTTCTCAGGGGACCGGAAGACTTTTCTCTCCTTTCGGGAGAGTTGTAGGCTCTATTTTCGTTTAAAGCCCCACTCCTCAGGTTCTGAGAGCCAGTGGGTGGGTATAATTATGTCCCGGCTCCAGGAAGGGCCCCAAGAATGGGCCTTCTCCTTGGCTCCTGACGCCCCTGAACTTTCCTCCGTTGATCTTTTCTTTTCTACTCTCAGACTCATTTATGACGAGACTGACAGGACTGCCTTTGCCGAGACTCAGCTGGTGACCTTACGTCAGGGTAAGATACCTGTTGAGGAGTATTGCTCTGACTTTAGGAAGTGGTGCGTAGCTTCTCGGTGGAATGACCCTGCCTTAAGGTGCCAGTTTAGGTTGGGTCTGTCGAACGCCCTGAAAGACCTGCTAGTTAGCTATCCCTCTTCTGACTCCCTAGACCATGTTATGGCTTTAGCGGTACGACTTGACCGACGTCTCAGGGAACGACAACGTGAACGTTTTTGTGTTTTCTCCTCTGACTCCCCCATGATGCCTCCCGAGGTTCTGTTGCTTCTTTCTCCCACGGAAGACTCGGAGGTACCTGTGCAACTCGGGGCCTCCGTGCCCCCCCAACAACGTAGAGAGTTCCGCAGGAAGAATGGTCTCTGCTTCTATTGTGGGGATGACAAGCATCAAGTGAACACCTGTCCTAGGCGTAAGAATAAGCAGCCGGAAAACTTCCGCGCCTAAGTGATCATCGGGGAGGTCACATGGGAGCACAGGTATTTCCCGTAAATATGAAACGTAATAAAATCTTGCTTCCCTTTCAGGTCTCTTTTGGTGGTAGGTCTGCTGCCGGCAGTGCCTTCGTAGATTCAGGGTCGTCTGCTAATATCATGTCTGTGGAATTTGCTATGTCTCTAGCTATGCCTTTGATTGATTTGCCTAAACCTGTCCCGGTAGTGGGTATTGACCCCAGTCCTCTTGCTAATGGTTATTTTACACAGCATACCCCTGTTTTTGAACTCCTTGTTGGCTCCATGCATTTGGAGCAGTGCTCTGTACTGTTGATGCAGGGATTATCGTCCGATTTGGTTTTAGGCCTTCCCTGGTTGCAGTTGCATAATCCCACGTTTGACTGTAATACTGGGGAGCTTACCAAATGGGTTAATGAATGCTTGACGTCATGTTTTTCTGTTAATTCTATTTCTCCCCCTGAGGAGGTGAACACGCTACCTGAGTTTGTTCAGGACTTCGCTGATGTTTTCTCTAAGGAGGCCTCCGAAGTGTTGCCTCCTCATAGAGAATACGATTGCGCTATCGATTTGGTACCAGGAGCTAAGCTCCCTAAGGTTAGGATATTTAATCTCTCTTGTCCCGAACGTGAAGCCATGAGAGAGTATATCCAGGAATGCCTGGCCAAGGGTTACATTTGCCCCTCTACTTCTCCGGTAGGTGCTGGCTTATTCTTCGTAGGGAAGAAGGATGGTGGTCTTAGGCCATGCATTGACTACTGTAACTTGAATAAGGTCACTGTAAGGAACCAGTATCCCCTTCCTTTGATTCCTGATCTCTTCAATCAGGTTCAGGGGGCCCAATGGTTCTCTAAGTTTGATCTACGGGGGGCGTATAACCTTATCCGCATCAAAGAGGGGAATGAGTGGAAGACTGCGTTTAACACGCCCGAAGGTCATTTCTAATACCTCGTCATGCCCTTTGGGTTGTGTAATGCTCCCGCGGTCTTCCAGAATTTCATAAATGAGATTTTAAGAGATTACCTGGGGGTATTTCTTGTAGTGTACCTTGATGACATACTTGTGTATTCCAAGGACTGGTCCTCCCACATTGAACATGTCAGGAAGGTGCTCCAGGTCCTTCGGGAAAACAAACTGTTTGCGAAGACCGAAAAATGTGTGTTTGGGGTGCAGGAGATAACATTTTTGGGTCAAATCCTCACTCCTCATGAATTCCGCATGTACCCCGCCAAGGTCCAGGCTGTGGCGGAATGGGTCCAACCTGCCTCCCTGAAGGCGTTACAGTGCTTCTTGGGGTTCGCTAATTATTACAGGAGATTTATTGCTGACTTCTCGGTCATCGCTAAGCCCCTTACGGACCTCACTCGCAAGGGTGCTGATCTCCTCCGCTTGCCTCCTGAGGCTGTCCAGGCTTTTGAGGTCCTTAAGAAGTGCTTTATCTCGGCCCCGGTGTTGGTTCAGCCCAACCAAATGGAGCCATTTATCGTGGAGGTTGACGCGTCCGAGGTGGCAGTGGGGGCTGTCTTGTCCCAGTTTACCAGGTCCCTCACCCATCTCCGTCCCTGTGCCTACTTCTCCAGGAAGTTTTCGCCCACTGAGAGTAACTATGATATTGGCAACCGCGAACTCTTAGCCATTAAATGGGCATTTGAAGAGTGGCGCCACTTCCTGGAGGGGGCTAGGCACCAGGTAACGGTCCTTACCGACCACAAGAATCTGGTTTTCCTAGAATCGGCCCGGAGGCTAAACCCGTGACAAGCTCGATGGGCGTTATTTTTTTACCAGATTCAATTTTTTGGTTACCTATAGGGCTGGGTCTAAAAATATTAAGGCTGATGCACTGTCGCGTAGCTTCATGGCCAGCCCTCCTTCGGAGGAAGATCCTGCTTGTATTTTGCTTCCAGGTATAATCATTTCCTCTATTGATTCTGTTTTAGGCTCTGAAATTGCTGCTGATCAAGGTTCAGCTCCTGGGAACCTTCCTGAGAACAAGCTGTTTGTTCCCCTGCAATTCCGGCTAAGGGTGCTTAGGGAAAATCATTACTCCGCACTATCTGGTCATCCAGGCATCCTGGGTACCAAGCACCTCATTGCCAGAAACTATTGGTGGCCTGGGTTGCCTAAAGACGTTAAGGCCTACGTCGCCGCTTGTGAGGTTTGTGCTAGGTCCAAGACTCCCAGGTCCCGACCAGCGGGCTTACTACGTTCTTTGCCCATTCCCCAGAGACCTTGGACCCATATCTCCATGGATTTTATCACCGATTTGCCTCCGTCTCAAGGCAAGTCGGTGGTGTGGGTTGTAGTAGACTGCTTCAGTAAGATGTGCCACTTTGTGCCCCTCAAAAAACTACCCAATGCTAAGACGTTAGCTACCTTGTTTGTCAAACACATCCTGCGTCTCCATGGGGTCCCTGTCAATATTGTTTGTGACAGAGGGGTACAATTTGTTTCTTTGTTTTGGAGAGCCTTCTGTAAAAAGTTGGAGATTGATCTGTCCTTCTCCTCTGCCTTCCATCCTGAAACTAATGGCCAAACCGAGAGGACTAATCAGTCTCTAGAACAATATTTAAGGTGTTTTATCTCTGACTGTCAATATAAATGGGTCTCATTCATTCCCCTCGCCGAATTTTCCCTTAATAACCGGGTCAGTAACTCGTCAGGGGTCTCCCCATTTTTCTGTAATTTTGGGTTTAATCCACGGTTCTCCTCCGTTTCACCTGGTAGTTCCAACAATCCCGAGGTAGAGGTCGTTCATCGGGAACTGTGCACAGTCTGGGCCCAGGTTCAGAAGAACCTAGAGGCGTCCCAGAGCATACAAAAAACTCAGGCAGATAGAAGACGTTCTGCTAACCCCTTGTTTATGGTCGGGGATCTGGTGTGGCTATCGTGAAAGAACTTGCGCCTTAAAGTCCCGTCCAAGAAGTTTGCTCCCCGGTTTATAGGGCCGTACAAGGTCATTGAAGTCCTCAATCCTGTCTCCTTCCGACTGGAGTTGCCCCCATCTTTTCGAGTACACGACGTGTTTCATGCCTTCCTCCTTAAACGCTGCTCCCCGTCCTTGGCTCCCTCGAGGAAACCCCCTGTCCCTGTTCTCACCCCTGAGGGGGTAGAATTCGAGGTGGCCAAAATTGTGGACAGCAAGATGGTCCAAGGCTCCCTCCAGTACCTGGTCCATTGGAGAGGATACGGGCCTGAGGAGAGGACTTGGGTACCCGCCCGGGATGTTCACGCTTGGGTATTGGTCAGGAGGTTCCACCTTCGTTTCCCCAATAAACCAGGTCTATCTAGAAAGGGTCCGGTGGCCCCTCATAAAAGGGGGGGTACTGTTAAGGATCTGCCAGGCACAGCTTCTGTATCCACGCCCATAGGTAATCAGTCTGCACCTGCTTCTATGTCTGTGAGACTGACTCCATCTTCCACCACTCAGGATGGCAGGCTTAGGAGTGGGAGAGCCTATCACAGCCTGGCCAGACGGAGCTAGCTCCCGCCCTCTGTCTATTTATATCTGCCTTTCCTGTTCCTCCTTGCTTGTGATTCTTCTCTGTTGTTTTCCTGGCCCTGCTGCAGCTTCTTGAACTACTTGTCCCTGCTTCGTATTGACCCTGGCTTACTGACTACTCTTCTGCTCTGCGTTTGGTACCTCGTACACTCCTGGTTTGACTCGGCTTGTTCACTACTCTCCTGCTCTGCGTTTGGCATCTCGTACTCTCCTGGTTTGACTCGGCTCGTTTACTACTCTTGTTGCTCACGGTGTTGCCGTGGGCAACTGCCCCGTTTCCCTTTGTTCTGTGTATCCTTGTCTGGTTGTCTGTCGTGCACTTATTGAGTGTAGGGACCGTCGCCCAGTTGTACCCCGTCGCCTAGAGCGGGTCGTTGCAAGTAGGCAGGGACTGAGTGGCGGGTAGTTTAGGGCGCACTTGTCTGTTTCCCTATCCCTGTCATTACATTGGTTCTGGGGATGTATATATGTATTGAGCTTTGTTCTGATGCTGTATGTATGTACTGAGCTTTGTTCTGGTGCTGTATATATGTAATGAGCTTTGTTCTTGTGCTGTATATATGTAATGAGCTGAGTTCTGGTTGTGTATAGAACTATATTGCTTCTAAAATGTACAAATGTTTTTATGCTTGAGTTACATAAAAAAATGTGGAAAAGAAATGACGCGTCATTGATTGGTAGGGAAAACAAACATGGCGAGGGGGAAGGAGATGTCGGGAAAGAGGTTTGGGGGGGGGGCTCCAAACTGAATCTTTGCCCCGGGTGCTGGAGAACCTAGCTACGCCTCTGCCATATATGTGGACGTAAACTGCTGTTTGGGCACGCTGTAGGGTTCAGAATAGAGGGAGCGCCATTTGGCTTTTGGAGTGCAGATTTAGTGTGGTAGTAATTATGTCTGGGGTATTGCTGGAATTTCAGTTTATAATGTGGGGGCATATGTATGCTGTGCGGAGTACATCAGGGCATAATAAGTGGGTATAATAATGCAGTGTATAAATAATTATCCAAAGATGTGTGGCCAGTGTCGCACTGCACATTTTGTGTTGCCATATTCTGAGAGCCAGAACTTTTTTATTTTTTCTCCAAAGGAGCTTTGTGAGGGCTTATTTGTTGCAGGACAATCTGTAGTTTTCATTGGTTCATTGGGGAACATGCAATTTTTTTTATCACTTTTCATTCCATTCTTGGGACAAAAAAACAGCAATTCTGACAATGTATTTTATTCTTATTTTTTACAGTTTTCCCCATGTGCTATAAACAACATTTTACTTTATTCTGCGGGTCGATACTATTATGGCAATACCATATGTATATATTTTTTTTATGTTTTGCGGTGTTTGCACAATAAAATCACTTTTTAAATAAAAAAAATTAATTTATTGTTTCACCATATTCTGAGGGCCATAACTTTTTGATTTTTCAGTCAAAAAAGTTGTGTAATATCTTGTTTTGCAGGACGGGTTGTAGTTTTTATTGGGACTATTTTTGGGGTAGATGCGACTTTTTGATTACTTTTTTTTATATGTTTTGGGAGGGGTAGTGATAAAAAATAGCAATTCTGGAATTATTTTTTAGTTTTATTTTTTTCAGTTTTCATCATGCAGGAAAAAATATAATTATAGTTTTACAGTTTGGGACGTTAGAGACGCGGTGGTACTAAATATGTGTAGTTTTTTAGCGTTTTCAGTTTTTTTTCTATAATAAAGGACTTCTAGGAAATTTTAATTTTAATACTTTTATACAACGCTTTTATTAACTTATTTTCCCTTTTTTTTGTCCCATTAGGGGACATGAAGGCCTGCACATCTGATCTTTATTCTAATACATTGCACTATCCACATCGCTGTGATGCTGCATCTAAGAGGTTAAAGGCAGGGATCGGAGCTCGCTCCGTTCCCTGCTATTACAGCAGGGTGCCAGCTGTAACAAACAGCTGACACCCGCGGCTGATGGTGCAGGCTCAGTTTCTGAGCCTACGCCATCTTCTTTTTGCAACCAAAAGCCTTTTAGGTCCCACCTCCGAGCGGGGCCAAACAGGCTTCTGTACTTGGCAGACAGGAGGCCAGTGTTAGGCTTCCGGTCTGCCAAAGCAGCCATCGGAACCCTTGATCTCATCGCGGGGTGCCGATCTGCTAAAGCGATCTGCGCTCGCTTTAGAGTGCTGCATCTAAGGTGTTAATCGGCTGGATCAGAGGCTAGCTCTAGTCCAGGCCTTGCAGCAGGGTGTCAGCTGTAATATACAGATGACACCCGCTGGCGATGGTGCGGGCTTAGCTTCTGAGACCGCACCATAAACACAATGTACCTAGACGTTGTGTTGTGCTAAGTCCTTAACAACCGCAACGTAATAGTACGCCGGATGTCGTTAAGGGGTTAAAGTAGTTCATATATTTTTATAGTGCTTTATCTGCTTAACACACTCAACAATTACTATCTTCCAAAGACACAAAAACATAGCGGGTGGTTATCAATAGCAAAAGAGGCCTTGTATTTGTCCTGCCAGGTCAGGATTAAGAGGTCAAGTGCCAGAAGGTAAATCAACTACATACTTAAATATTTGCAGAAAAGAATAAACAGAGATGGTCAACAATCCAGAGGGGTCACAAGCAGTCCAGGCCAAACATGAAGTAACAATGAGAAAGAAAAATAGCAAAGTTTAGAATAAAACCATTATTTATGGCAATTGCAGCAGGCCAGCTTAGATTTTAAATGGTGTGCTCTACTCACTGATCAAGCTGGCCATACACATTAGATGTATCTCGGCTGAACCCGCTGATTTAGGCGGTACTGGCCAACCATCTAATGTGTATGACGGTGTCCTGACTCTCCCCTAGATGGTAGATGTTGAATTCTAACATGCCCGATCACTCAACAATTATGAATTTTAACATGCCCGATCCTTTTGTTCGTTTAGAGTTAGGCCTCAAGCACACTTCAGTGATTTTTTTCAGTGGGCTATCTATTTTTTTAACGGATAGAACACTGACCCATTCATTTCTATGAGACGATGCACACCTCTGTTATTTTTGCAAATCCATGTGTCCGTTTTGAAAATAATGGAACGTGTCCTAACCCTGTCCGTTTTGAGGTGCCACCTCACCCATTGTAGCCTATGGGTATGTCAAAAGTACGGAATGCACACGGAGGAAAGAGCAAATTTACAGGTGTTCCCTGTGAAGTGTGACAAGTCAAGCTCAATTTTACTTCCTTCCTTTTTTTTTTTGGACCGTATAAAACGGACGACATACGGAAGCACAATGGATGCAAAATACGGAGAAACGGAATAGATGCGGAGTGAAAATGGAAACCGTACGTATGTCAAAACGGACACATGTATCCATTTTTTACGGCTGCGAAAACGGTGAAGGATGTGTGCATGAGGCCTTAAGCTACCGCCAGAGGATTTCTCCCTTCTTCATATTAAAAACACAAGCCGGCCAAGCGTGCATTGAGCAGTCATTAGGAAAAGCTGTTGGCCAAACAATATAAAGTCTATGGCCAGCATTACACCTTATGCAAACGACCGTGTGTGCCGTCTGAGTCCCGTCAGTAATCCGAGGAAAGATAGGACATGTCTTATCTTTCCTTGAATCGGAGACTCAAACCATTTTTCACGAACCACGATTCACTCGCTAAAGTGAATGGGTCCGTGAAGACTATCGGGTGCCACTTGGATGCCGTCAAAAACAGCCCGAGTGGCACAACGGTCGTGTGCATGAGGCATTAGTCGGGTGGCTGGCTTCAGAGTGGCTGCAGTAGCCAGGACCTGTAGGCATTGATAGTGCGTAAACATGTAAAAAAACGTACCAATATTTATAAAAGACCTCCAGAAACACAATTTTCCATCAAAGCTGATTATCTATCAAACTCCTGGCTTCTTTTAAGTATTTTGTACTTTAATGCAATCCAACATCCCGTCCAGGGGTGTAATTAGAAAGTTCTGCTGACCCCGCTTTGCTTAGTGTTTACCAGATCTATGTGAAAGTTAAAGTGACGGCACATTTTCCAGCTGATTTATATTAAAACTTCAAACCCCAGACCAGACGCTTAAATTAAATCAGAGCCCAGACCAGACCCATAAATTAGTTCCGACCTCTAAATTAATTTGAACTCTAGACCATACCCCTAAATAAATTTAAACCCCAGACCTAAAAAATTAAATCAGACTCCAGACAAGACCAAAAAAAATGTATCCCCTAGACTAAACAAACAAAAAAAAAAAAGAACCAGAACCCAAAATAACTTCAGATCCTAGACAAGATCCCAAAATTGATTCAGACCCCAGACCAGCCCCTAAATAAATTCAGACACCAAAACAGACTTAAAAACCTACTATTTACTTACCCTCAGGTAGTTGTATGAACCACCACACATAATATTCAGCCACTACCCATTGTCAGGACCTTATGTGCTTGGGCCCTGTGAGTCCTTGCGCCCCGTAGCAGCCACTATGGCTGCTATGTCGAAACTTACGCCAATGTAGCTATAGAAGTCGCAACTGTAACAGGACACTATATACCCCTTGAGGAAGCACACATCGCGAAACGCGCATTGGGGTTTTAAACACGGCATCCAGCCTCCCATACCACTGACATGGGTAAGGTTTCTTTATCTCCTTGACACTCAGGCTTTCCCTAATTTTTCCCAGGACCACTGTGTCCATAATTTGATGGGCTCTTTGATGAGTGGTTAGCCACCCATAGGACGATACACTACCCTTCCCATACATCTTCATTGTAAGGACTTTAGTGCATTACTTGACTGCTATTACCACATGGGTAGTCTGTGTTCTTGTTATACCATGTAATATTATAGAGTCTTTTTATCCATTATGTAACTTTTTAAACGTTTTGTCTAATTCTTGTGATCAATAAAAAAATATTATATGTTTATGGCTTTGTACTCCGCTTCTCTGTATATAAATATCTATTATGGAGTTGCCTTTACACTAAAAGAGAGAGGATGTCTTTTTGGAACATTACCTAGCCCATTATTACACTGCATTAGGAGTTTATATACTGTAACTATAATAGAAGTCGCAACGTTCGCAATTGCGACCAGGCCCCAAAGCATATGGCGCCCACAGGTACTATGCCACATCAATTTAATACTTCCTGTGTCCTCCAGCATATCCCGCTCTATGCACTTTTCAGCACACAGATCAGGGGAAAGCAGATTGACCATTTATTTGGACACTGCCTCACAAGTTAAAGTTTAAGTGCAAAGCCTTTACTCAAACTTCAACTATTTGTTTAATATTTCCAATATTTCCAATATTCCATTCTCCTATACGGGTATTTTTTGGTTTGCTATTGGTGCAATATGTAGGTGACAGTGGAGGTGATTGTGATCCGTGGTCTATACCAAGCAGCCGCCTCCTCACTCTGTCAGCCGTGCAGTGAGTGTCATGACTGTGCCAGCATGTCACGATCTGTGGGTATGTGGATCCACTTGGCCGTACCGCCGTAGTGGTATAGCAGCTGGCCAAACAGGGTACAAAGTCAATGTCTATTGTTCTGATAAATGTACCTGTGGCAATTCAGACAGTAGCGATGGTTTAGGCTCGGATGGAACACTGGCAGCAGGCAGACAACAGGTGCAGAGAAACACAGCGGGTGTAGTAGGCGACACAACACGACTCCAACTTATTATAGCACAGGAACACGGTAGCACAAGAAACAGGATACAGGTAGCAGGTACGGGAACACTGGAACCGGAAAACACTCATGGAACCATTTACAAAGACAGACACGGGTAGATACAAACACGCTCAGGCAATGTAGTGAGGGGCAGAGCCCTTCTTATAGTCCAGGGTGATCTGGGAGCAATCAGCTCAATGTCACACATTTGTGCACACTGGCTCCTTAAGGCTGGACTGAGCTCGCGAGCGCACCCTAGTGGTCACTGCGGAACAGGACGGCCGTATGTGCAGACATCTCTGGAGAGAAGGGCGTCAACAGGATGGGAGGAGTTCGTGGTCAGCGACCACGGACATTACACAGCAATCATAACCTGTGGAGTTTAGCTGCGAAAGATTGACAGTTCATCCACAGTGGATGAAATACACAGGTACTTGCTGCTGTCAGCTGGAGCAGTGAAGTGACTTACTGCGAGGCAGACAGAGGGAGGAAGTCAGCTACTTGTACATGCAAAGTATCATATGCTCCTCAAGCGTCGTACTAAAGCTTCCTCCGACATTGTGCTGACATGAGGCTATCTAGGCTATCCACGGGCACCAGTATATCCAGTACCAGCATGTAAATTAGTCACCATGTGTTTGTATATGCATTCCTGCCTGTGTAGATGTCTGTATGGTGTCTTTAGAGCAGCATTATTTTAACAATGTATGTAGAAGTGTGTATATTTTTGTTTTTATAAAACTTTGTATAGTTATATGTACACTGGTCAGCCATAACATTAAAACCACCTGCCTGATATTGTGTAAGTCCCCCTTATACCACCAAAAAAAGCTCTGACCCATCAAGGTATGAACTCCACAAGTCCTTTGAGGGTGTCCTGTGGTATCTGGTATCAAGACATTAGCAGTAGATCCATGAAGTCCTGTAAGATGGGAGGTGGGGCTGTAAAGGATCTGCCAGACACATCTTCTGTGTCGACGCCCGTGGTTAATCAGTCTGCACCTGCTCCTAGGTCTGATAGAGTGACTCGATCTGCTACCACTCAGGCTGGTAGGCTCAGGAGTGGGGGAACCTATCACAGCCTGGCCAAACGGTTCTAGCTCCCGCCCTCGGTCTATTTATACCTTCATTTCCTGCTTGTCTTTACCTGTGATTCTTTCCTGTTTCCTGGCTCTGCTGCTCCTGCTATTATTATTGACCTTGCTTCATTTTGACCCTGACTTTACTGACTACGCTCCTACTCTGCGTTTGGTACCTCGTACACTCCTGGTTTGACTCGGCTCGTTCACTACTCCTGTTGCTCACGGTGTTACTGTGGGCAACTGCCCCATTTCCCTTAGCTTCTGTGTAACCTTGTCTGTTTGTCTGTCGTACACATATTGAGCGTAGGGACCGTCGCCCAGTTGTACGCTGTCGCCTAGAACGGGCCGTGCAAGTAGGCAGGGAATGAGGTCATTACATAATCACAGGCCCATATACCTTTTCTACCCTGGTCCCTGACACAACTATGGACCCCCTTGAGACCCTGGCTCAGCAAATGCAGGGCCTCTCCCTACAGGTCCAAGCCCTGGCTCAAAGGGGCAACCAGCATGATGTTACCCTGGTAGTGCCCCAAACCTCACCTCTTGAACCCCACCTCAAGTTGCCTGACCGGTTCTCAGGGGACCGGAAGACTTTTTTCTCCTTTCGGGAGAGTTGTAGGCTCTATTTCCGTCTAAGGCCACACTCCTCAGGTTCTGAGAGCCAGCGAGTGGGTATAATTATGTCCCAGCTCCAGGACAGGCCCCAAGAAAGGGCCTTCTCCTTGGCTCCTGACGCCCCTGAACTTTCCTCTGTTGATCTTTTTTTTTCTGCTCTCGGGCTCATATATGACGAGACTGACAAGACTGCCTTTGCCGAGAGTCAGCTGGTGACCTTACGTCAGGGTAAGAGACCCGTTGAGGAGTACTGTTCTGACTTTAGGAAGTGGTGTGTAGTTTCTCGGTGGAATGACCTTGCCTTGAGGTGCCAGTTTAGATTGGGTCGAACGCCCTGAAAGACCTGTTAGTTAGCTACCCCTCTTCAGACTCTCTATATCAGGTTATGGCTTTAGCGGTAGGTCTTGACCGACGTCTCAGGGAACGACAAATTGAACATTTTTGTGCTTTCTCCTCTGGCTCCCCCATGATGGTTCCCGAGGTTCCGTTGCTTCGTTCTTCCACGGAAAACTCGGATGAACCAATGCAACTCGGGGCCTCCGTGTCTCCCCAACAACGTAGGGAGCTCCGTAGGAAGAATGGTCTCTGCTTGTACTGTGGGGATGACAAGCATCAAATGAACAACTGTCCTAGGCGTAAGAATAAGCAGCCGGAAGTACTTCCACGCCTAAGTGACCATCGGGGAGGTCACTTGGGCGCACAGGTATTTCCCGTAAATATGAAACCTAATAAGATCTTGCTTCCCTTTCAGGTCTCTTTTGAGGGTAGGCCTGCTACCGGCAGTGCCTTCGTGGATTCAGGGTCTTCTGCTAATATTATGTCTGTGGAATTGGCTATGTCTCTAGCTATGCCATTGATTGATTTGCCGAAACCTGTCCCCGTGGTGGGTATCGACTCCACTCCACTTGCTAATGGTTATTTTACGCAGCATGCCCCTGTTTTTTAACTCATTGGTGGCTCCATCCATTTGGAGCAGTGCTCTGTACTGGTGATGCAGGTATTATCGTCCGATTTGGTTTTAGGCCTTCCCTGGTTGCAGATGCATAATCCTACGTTTAACTGGCATACTGGGGATCTTACCAAATGGGGTAATGAATGCATGACCTCATGTTTTTCTGTTAATTTTATTTCTCTCTCGGAGGAGGTGAACACTCTACCTGAGTTTATTCAGGACTTTGCTGATGTTTTTTCTAAAAAGGCCTCCGAAGTTTTACCTCCTCATAGAGAATACGATTGCGCTATCGATTTGGTACCAGGAGCTAAGCTCCCTAAGGGTAGGATATTTAATCTCTCTTGTCCCGAACGTGAAGCCATGAGAGAGTATATCCAGGAATGCCTGGTCAAGGGTTACATTCGCCCATCTACTTCTCCGGTAGGTGCTGGCTTCTTCTTCATAGGGAAGAAGGATGGTGGTCTTAGGCTGTGCATCGATTATCGAAACTTGAATAAGGTCACTGTAAGGAACCAGTATCCCCTTCCTTTGATTCCTGGTCTCTTCAATCAGGTTCAGGGGGCCCAATGGTTCTCTAAGTTTGATCTTCGGGGGGCTTATAACCTTATTGGCATCAGAGAGGGGGATGAGTGGAAGACTGCAATTAACACGCCCGAAGGTCATTTCGAATACCTCATCATGCACTTTGGGTTGTGTAATGCTCCCGCGGTCTTCGAGAATTTCATAAATGAGATTTTAAGAGACTACCTGGGGTATTTCTTGCAGTGTACCTTGATGACATACTTGTGTTTTCCAAGGACTGGTCCTCCCACATTGAGCATGTCAGAAAGGTGCTCCAGGCCCTTCGGGAAAACAAACTCTTTGCTAAAACCGAAAAATGTGTGTTTGGGGTGCAGGAGATACCATTTTTGGGTCAAATCCTCACTCCTCATGAATTCCGCATGGACCCCGCCAAGGTTCCGGCTGTGGCTGAATGGGTCCAATCTGCCTTCCTGAAGGCGCTACAGTGCTTCCTGGGGTTTGCTAATTATTACAGGAGATTTATTGCTAACTTCTCGGTCATCGCTAAGCCTCGTACGGATCTTACTCGCAAAGGTGCTGATCTCCTCCACTGGCCTCCGGAGGCGGTCCAGGCTTTTGAGGTCCTTAAGAAGTGCTTTATCTCTGCCCCAGTGCTGATTCAGCCTAACCAAATGGAGCCATTCATCATGGAGGTTGACGCCTCCGAGGTGGGAGTGGGTGCTGTCTTGTCCCAGGGTACCAGGTTCCTCACCCATCTCCATCCCTGTGCCTACTTCTCCAGGAAGTTCTCGCCCAGTGAGAGTAACTATGACATTGGCCACTGCAAACTCTTAGCCATTAAATGGGCATTTGAAGAGTGTCGCCACTTCCTGGAGGGTGCTAGGCACCAAGTAACAGTCCTTACCGACCACAAGAATCTGGTTTTCCTAGAATCTGCCCGGAGGCTAAACCCGAGACAATCTCGATGGGCGTTGTTTTTTACTGGATTCAACTTTTTAATCACCTATGGGGCTGGGTCTAAAAATATTAAAGCTGATGCACTGTCGCGTAGGTTCATGGCCAGCCCTCCTTCGGAGGAAGATCCTGCTTGTGTTTTTCCCCCAGGTATAATCATTTCCTCTGTTGATTCTGACTTAGTCTCCGAAATTGCGGCTGATCAAGGTTCAGCTCCCGGGAACCTTCCTGAGAACAAGCTGTTTGTTCCCCTGCAATTCCGGCTAAGGGTACTCAGGGAAATTCATGACTCTGCACTATCTGGCCATCCAGGCATCCTGGGTACCAAGCACCTCATTGCCAGAACCTATTGGTGGCCTGGGTTGCCTAAAGACGTTAAGGCCTATGTCGCCGCTTGTGAAATTTGTGCTAGGTCCAAGACTCCCAGGTCCCGACCAGCGGGTTTACTATGTTCTTTTCCCATTCCCCAGAGACCTTGGGCCCATATCTCCATGGATTTTATCACCGATCTGCCTCCATCTCAAGGCAAGTCGGTGGTGTGGGTTGTAGTAGACCGCTTCAGTAAGATGTTCCACTTTGTGCCCCTCTAGAAACTACCCAATGCTAAGACGTTAGCTACCTTGTTTGTCAAACACATCCTGCATCTTCATGGGGTTCCTGTCAATATTGTTTCTGACAGAGGGGTACAATTTGTTTCATGCTTTTGGAGAGCTTTCTGTAAATAGTTGGAGATTGATCTGTCCTTCTCCTCGGCCTTCCATCCTGAAACTAATGGCCAAACCGAGAGGACTAATCAGTCTCTAGAACAATATTTAAGGTGTTTTATCTCTGACTGTCAATATGATTGGGTCTCCTTCATTTCCCTCGCCGAATTTTCCCTTAATAACCGGGTCAGTAACTTGTCAGGGGTCTCCCCCTTTTTCTGTAATTTTGGATTTAATCCACGGTTCTCTTCCGTTTCACCTGGTGGTTCCAACAATCCCGAGGTAGATGTCGTTCATCGGGAACTGTGCACAGTCTGGGCCCAGGTTCAGAAGAACCTAGAGGCGTCCCAGAGCATACAAAAGACTCAGGCAGATAGAAGACGTTCTGCTAACCCCTATTTTGTGGTCAGGGATCTGGTGTGGCTGTCTTCAAAAAATTTGCGCCTTAAAGGAAAGGTGTCGCAAAATATTTTTTTTTTATATCAATTTGCTTTTAGTGTTTTATTAAAATAAATTTTATTTATTTGTGTGTTTGTGTTTTACTTTTTTTTTTTCTAACTTTTTCTTCACTATGGGGGCTGCCATTTTTTTTTTCATCTCTGTATGTGTCGATTAACGACACATACAGAGATGGAATACGGCACATACATCCCCATAGAGAATGCAAACGGAAGACGTTCCATTCACTATGGTGTACGCCGTCTGTGTGGGAACGGCGCATGCGCCGCTCCCACACAGTCCAAATGGAGGGTCTTCGGCCGAGCGACATCCGGCGCCATTTTCTTGTGGACCGGAAGCCGCGGCCGGACAGTAAGATGACTACTTCCGGTCGCGGCTTCCGGACATGTGATTAGAAGCAAGCACTAGGAGCGAGTGGACGGACCGGAGGCAGCGGCGGCGGCTGGAGCAGGTAAGTTATGTTTGTGTATGTTCATGTTTTAGTGTGTGATTACCACTGTATGTAAGCCTACTACACTGTGTATTCGCTCAAAAAATGGCGGAACACAGTGTAGGAGGTTTGAACATTCCATCCCCTCCATTCTCCTGGCACGAAACAGGATAAAGGAGGGGGGATTGTTTTGTCAGGTCCGTATTTCACACCGAATAACCACCTCTGTAAATTGAAAGCTGAAGGCATGCCTGGAGAGAAGTACACCACAAAAATGTCTGAGGTACAGCTTCAATGTCAGCCAGGAGGAACTGAACTTTATTCAGAACAAAGAAACACACACAGAGAAGACACATGCCCCTCCCTATAGATGTGTGACTTGCTTAAATTCTATTCGCTCCCCAGCTGTAACTTTTCCTATACATTCTTCTGCACACTCCTCTTTGCATTCCAGGGGGCGGTGTCTTCCATAGGTGTGTCCGACATGAACAAAGAACTTATTATATATATCAGTATATTACACAAAGAACTGAAATGTATATACATATATGTGAGGATAATATTTTTCAGACAATATACATAGTAATGATCCCTGACAGTTTGAGGACGCTAGAGCGAGTGTGTCTTCTCAAATTTTGCAGCATTAAGCAATGTGGTTGCTTTACCACATGCCAATGCTGCAATTTTGGGAATTGCTCCCTCTAGTGACCAGCACAGGGAAATGTTATAAATTAGAATCTAATTTATAATATTTCCTGACTTGTGAAAAAAATTAAAGAAATTAGAACAATGTCTAGTCATGTATATAATAACTGTTTAAGTAAAAAAAAATTAAAAAAAATTCTAGCGACACATTCCCTTTAAAGTCCTGTCCAAAAAATTTTCTCCCCGGTATATAGGGCCGTACAAGGTCATTGAGGTCCTTAACCCTGTCTCCTTCCGACTGGAGTTACCCCCGTCTTTTCGAATACACGATGTGTTTCATGCCTCCCCCCTGAAACGCTACTCCTCGTCCTTGGCTACCTCGAGGAAACCTCCGGTTCCTGTTCTCACCCCTGAAGGGGTAGAATTCGAGGTGGCCAAGATTATGGACAGCAGGATGGTCCAAGGCTCCCTCCAGTACCTGGTCCTTTGGAGAGGATACGGGCCTGAGGAGAGGACTTGGGTACCCGCCCGGGATGTTCACGATGGGGTATTGCTCAGAAAGTTCCATCTTCGGTTCCCCAATAAGCCAGGTCCACTTAGAAAGGGTCCAGTAGCCCCTCATAAAAGGGGGGGTACTGTAAAGGATCTGCCAGACACAGCTTCTGTGTCGACGCCCGTGGTTAATCAGTCTGCACCTGCTCCTAGGTCTGATAGAGTGACTCGATCTGCTACCACTTAGGCTGGTAGGCTCAGGAGTGGGAGAACCTATCACAGCCTGGCCAGACGGTTCTCGCTCCCGCCCTCGGCCTATTTATACCTTCATTTCCTGCTTGTCTTTGCCTGTGATTCTTTCCTGTTTCCTGGCTCTGCTGCTCCTGCTATTATTATTGACCTTGCTTCATTTTGACACTGGCTTTACTGACTACGCTCCTGCTCTGCGTTTGGTACCTCGTACACTCCTGGTTTGACTCGGCTCGTTCACTACTCCTGTTGCTCACGGTGTTGCCGTGGGCAACTTCCCCATTTCCCTTAGCTTTTGTGTACACTTGTCTGTTTGTCTGTCGTATACATATTGAGTGTAGGGACCGTCACCCAGTTGTACACCGTCGCCTAGGACGGGCCGTGCAAGTAGGCAGGGACTGAGTGGCGGGTAGATTAGGGCTCACCTGTCTGTCTCCCTACCCAGTCATTACAGGGGCCTTCATGGATCAGACTTGTTTTTCCAATCCATCCCACAAATGCTCAATCAGGTTGAGATTTGAGGAATTTGGGGGCCACCTTGAACTCTTTGTCATGATCCTGAAACCATTCCTGTTTTTTGCAGTGTGTCAGGGCACATTATCCTGCTGAAAGAGGCCACTGTCATTAGGGAATATTGTTGCCATGAAGGGGTGTACTTGGTCTGCAACAATGTTTAGGTAGGTGGTATGTGTCAAAGTAACATCTACATGAATGCTAGGACCCAAGGCTTCCCAGCAGTAGATTGCCCGGAGCATCAAACTGCCTATGCCGGTTTGCCATTTTTTTATAGTGCATCCTGGTACCATCTCTTCCCCAGGCTGATGTAAACAAATGGGATTTATCAGGCCAGATGACCTTTTCCATTGCTCTATGGACCAGTTCTGATGCGGACATGCCGATTGTAGACCCTTACGGTGATCAGGGATCAGAATGGGCACTCTAACCGGTCTGCAATGCATTGATTGTTCTTACAACTTTCTATCATAGCCAGCATTAATTTTTTCAATAATCTGTGCTACAGTAGCTCTTCTGTATAGATTGGAACAGACGGGCGAGTTTTTGCTTCGGTTATCCTTCCTTTGACCCCTTTTGGTAAGCACTAACCACTGCATACAAGGAACAAACCACAAGACCTGCGATTCTGGAGAAGTTCTGACCCAGTCATCTGGCTATCACAATTTGACTTTTGTCAGTTACTCAGATCCTTATGCTTACCCATTTTTCCTGCTTCCAACACATAAATTTCAAGATCTGACTGTTGACTTGTTGCCTATTATGTCCCATCCCATGATAGGTGCCATTTTTTCTTTATATTTTTCCTCCCTTAAAGAGGCTCTGTCACCAGATTTTCAAACCCCTATCTCCCATTGCAGCAGATCGGCGCTGCAATGTAAATAACAGTAACGTTTTTTTTTTTCAAAAACGAGCATTTTTGGGCAAGTTATGACCATTTTTATATTTATGCAAATGAGCCTTTCTTATGTACAACTGGCGTGTTTAAAGTTATGTTCAACTGGGCGTGTATTGTGTGTGTACATCTGGGCGTTTTTACTTGTTTTACTAGCTGGGCGTTGCGAATAGAAGTGTATGATGCTGACGAATCAGCATCATCCACTTCTCTTCGTTACCACCCAGCTTCTGGCAGTGCACAGACACACAGCGTGTCCTCGTGAGATCACGCTGTGACGTCACTCACTTCCTCCCACAGGAACTTCATTGTGTCCGATGAGCGAGGACACGCTGTGTGTCTGTGAACTGCCAGAAGCTGGGTGGTAACGAAGAGAAGTGGATGATGCTGATTCCTCAGCATCATACACTTCTATTCACAACGCCCAGCTAGTAAAACAAGTAAAAACGCCCAGATGTACACACACACAATACACGCCCAGTTGGACATAACTTTAAACACGCCCAGTTGTACATAAGAAAGGCTCATTTGCATAAATATAAAAATGGTCATAACTTGGCCAAAAATGCTCGTTTTTGAAAAAAACAAAAACGTTACTGTTATCTACATTGCAGCGCCGATCTGCTGCAATAGGAGATAGGGTTTTGAAAATCTGGTGACAGAGCCTCTTTAAAGAACCACTATTCTGACTTTGGGTAAAAAAAAAAATTTCATTTTTTAAACAGTTTGAGGTTCAATTTTTGATGCCAGTAGTGGGTCTAAGGCCTCGTTCACACGAGCGTATTATACGCGCGTGCGACGCGCGTGCTTTTCACGCGTGTCGTACGCACCTATAATAGTCTATGGGGCTGTTTAGACGATGCGTGTATTTTGCGCTGCGTGAGTGCGTTGCGTAAAACTCACGACATGTTCTATATTCTTGCGTTTTTCACGCAACACGCACCCATTGACTTCAATGGGTGCGTGAAAACAACGCATGCCACACGGACGGTCCTGCGTTGCATGCGCGAAAAACACGCAAGAGCTGTTATGTCCATTCTAATTAGTCTATAAAGCTACACAAAGCTTCTCCAAACCAGGAAGTGCCTGCCTTTCAAGTGCGAGGGGGCAAGACTAGCCAGTGCCAGCAGAGTTGTCTGGGGAGATTTTGGAGTGTTTCACAGCCACATACTACAGCCATGCCGCGCGGGATGGATGTGGAGCGCCTCATACTTTTTATCCAGGAGCATCCTGCGATATGGGATAACAGATGTGAGGAGTATCACAACAGGACGGTGAAGGAGGACGCATGGGAGTTGGTGGCCAAAAACCTCTTTGGGCAAGAGTGGGAGACAGGCCGAACCCGTGACCGCACTCGGTTGGGTGAGTACCTGGCATTTTCTGTCAATGCCTGTCATGCCTATAGAAAACCTGGGCCCTGTATGTGTATTGCGCACATGAGCACGAGAAACTTTGGTGGAGCAGGTGCTTCCCCACGTCCCACCGCATTGCCATTGCAGGGCCCTTCATTTTGTAGTGAGAGGTGATAGTTCTGATGGCGTGTTTTGTTTTTGTTACATACACCAGTCCAAGATATCAAGACACGGTGGCGGAGCTGCCGTGATCAATTCAGGCGAGAGATGGGTGACAAGGGACGCAGCGGAGATGGGGCATCTCGCAAACGGCCCTACATTTATACGAAACAGCTGATGTTCCTGAAGGACATCATGGATATGCGCACGTAAGCATTTATGTCGTTGCATGAGTGTACTGTGTGTTTGGCCAGGTCCTGTCTGTCAACGTGTTGTTGTGGGCATTGTTCGATTTTGTACTCATAATTTTTTGCCTCCTTGTAGAACCACCGACAATTTGGAGGATACAGCAGAGGAGACTGACGTGGGGGAGTCTGTGGCCGAAGCCCCTGCTCCCAATATCCTGCCACCCAGCCCCGAGCCGACACCCCAGGAGCCCGCACCAGGCCAGTCCGAACGGCCGGTTGGCTCTCCAGCCCAGGAGCGGCCCGTGCGAGCCCGCAGTCGGCGTGTTCGTGCCCCACAGCCCTCCACATCTGTCCAGGTGGATACGCGGGTACTCGAGTATTTGAGGCGAGCCGCAGAGGAGGATGGCAATGATGCCTTTGGCCGCAGCATTGTGCCCCTCCTACGCCTGGTGCCGATGGACCTTATGGGCCGTCTGCAGGCGTCGATCGTCACATTGATCGACGCTTGCAGACCGCCACACAATCCCCATCCGTGTTTCACGGCAATCGAGCAGTGGCGAAATACTTACATGCCGCCACCCACGGCCCAGGTGCCTGGCCAATTTCACCCTGTTCCCCAGATGGCCCGTCCGCATCCATACATGCGCCCTATGGCTCCCCACTTCGCGGGGCCCACATTCCAGCCACCACATCAGCACCACTATGCTGGCCAGGAACAACCTACCCAGCTCCAGGTCCAGCATAGTGGTGCTGAAATGCAGGCATATGCCTCCCCAGCCCAACTATACCAACACCTCTGAGTGTGTTGGTGCCAATATTTCTGGACGGCACTGTTGTGTGTGGTGCAGGCCTGGCCACGTATATTGTGTGATCCTGTTTTTAGTTTGGATTTCGTTACACCATGTTGGTGTGTATTTATTTTTCCAAAAAAATTGGGATTGGTCCGAATCCCTAAATAAAAAAAAACAAGTTCATGGTTTGATTTCGTTTTATTATTCTTTTCGACCACCCAACAGAAGGTTTGGCACACATTTCCTTAGCCTACACTCTCACACACTTCCGGCCTTTTGGACCAATGCATGGACATGTGATATGAGGTTTTAGTTAATCTCTCGTGGTTTGACATGGCTTGAAAGGGATTCCAAAGTTTAGGTCCTGCCATGGGCCCTGAAGCAAAATAAGTACACTTGCAATTGGACTTCCCTAACTGCAGTCCGCACAACAGGATATATGGGCAAAGTAAGTCGGCAACTGTGTAAAGTCCTGCTCAAACCCAGAGAGATATAAGCTCGCAACCCGCGTCAAGGGTCCTCATGTTTTGCGAGTCCCTACCCCAACCCCAACACACAAAAGAAACAAAACAAAAAATGCCCACATCTCAGGTCGGTAGTGAAGCGTCAAAAGAACATTCACCCCTTCACAGGTCATCAGCCCCCCACGGTGCTGGTCCAGATGGGCACTCAAAATATGCCGCCAAAGTATCACGAACTCGAAGGCCGGAGGAGACAGATCGGCCGAGAGGAATCACCGGGACATTGTCAGTGGTGTCTGCGTGTGTTATGATATAGTCAGCATCAAAGTTTGCATCATTAATGCGGCAGAAGTTATGCAGAACTACACCCGCTTGGATAACACGTGTGACATTATGCATGGACAATTGCATTGTTGACAGAAAGACACGCCACCTGTTCGACATAATGCCAAAGGCACATTCGACACATCGCCGAGCTCTGCCCAGGCGGAGATTGAACATGCGCCTACGGTCATCCAAGCCCCTTCTTGCAAAGGGACGCATGACTTGCCTTGTGAGTGCGAACCCCTCATCTGCCACGATTACATACGGGATTGGGGGCCCGCTGGAGCCTGGGAGGATGGAGGGTTCCGGCAACCCCAGTCGCCTATTCACGAGTCGCTTCCCCATTCTTGATGTACGGAATATGCGGGCATCTGCCGAGCTTCCATACGAGCCAATGTCAACAATAGTGAAACAATAATTAGTGTCCGCCAAGGCTAATAATACCATGGAAAAATACTGCTTGTAGTTATAGTATTGCGAGCCACTGCGTGGGGGCTTTCTCACACGAATGTGTTTGCCGTCAAGGGCACCAATGCAATTAGGAAATTCAGTAGCTCTAAGAAATCCCTCTGATATACTTAGCCACTGTTCTGTCGTGGGCTGAGGCATGACCGTGCTCTTTAAACTCTGCCACAACACGACACAGGTGGATGTGACAATGAACGAAATGGTGGTCACTCCCAAAAGAAATTCAAAATGCAACGAATGATAACTATTGCCTGTGGCCAGAAATCTAGAAAATAAAGAGAAAGAAAAAGAAAGGAAGAACACATGTTAGTGGGGGGCTGGTAAAGCAGACAGCGGCATGGACTAAGTTATAGCAGCTTCATACATACCTCAAGGTCACAAGCAGACGTTCCTCGGGCGAAATGCAGCGTCTCATGTTCGTATTCTGGAAGGTGAGACCAGAGCGAGTTTGCTCAAGCAGAAGGTCAAATGTGGCCACAGACATGCGGCAGAAGGCTCGAAATTTGTCGGGATGCCGGCGTAAGTCCTCAAACAGGGTATGGAAATGCCCTTTTATTGTACGTTGGGCCACAAGTGGGTGAACCCAAATGCGACTTCTTCCAGGCGTGTGGTGCTGCAGCATGTGTCGGCGCTTGCCAAACCGACGTGAGATCATCCAGAGAAGAAGCACACGCGCCAGTGCTGGCGAAGCCATAATAGTTGGGTGTCAAAGCGATTCCAATTTGAAGGGAAAAACAAACACTGTGGTTTCTGCAGAGGCGGAAATAACCTTGCAAACAGATTTCTACCAGCAAGCAGGGGTTGGGCCAGCTGGCCTATTTGTAGGCGGGCGTCCCACTAATCCCCTCTGCGTTTTTTACGCGCGATGTAAACGCTAGTCGTGCGCGCGTTTAAAACGCAACAAGGCTGCGTATACGCAGTGCATACGCCATACAAACGCGCGCAAAACGCAGCGTTTTTTGCGCGCGCAAAACGCACACGCTCGTGTCAATGAGGCCTAACAGAAAGGAAAAGTATAATAAAAGTATAAACTGCATACTGCTGTCCCAAACTGTCCTGTGTAAGTTTGGGCAACAGACTATCTGGCAATAGCTTTTGGCCTAATGGTAGGTGAATGGTCATTTTTTGGGCTAACAACAACTTTCTAGTAAAGTGCACTGAAAACTATTTAAGGAAACAATGATAGCCAATACTTTTCAGACTTGTCATAGATAGTTTCCATTGGCAGCATTATATATAAAACAATAAGATGTTCCAAAGTAGCAATGATTTACATCTTATCTTTTAAGTTAAACAAAATTGAAGGCAAAAGAAGGTTATTTTATACACTGGTCTCTGTTATAACCCAAAACCCATCAGAAAGTATCCTGCATGTGTATTGTTCCATCAGTACCTGCTGTACTATTGTCCAGATAAAGGTGTGGTTTTGGTCCACCATGGTGGATCATACAGTAGCTACAGTTTTTGTTATCCTATCATCAGAGTAGATATATATCAAAGCACATAAAATAAAAAAAATCATTGTTGATAAATGGGTGATTAGAAAATATGTGTGAATTGTAAAATACTATTGTTTTATGCATAATATTTCTTATCGATTTTTTTTTAATAAGCATTTTAAAATATATTTGATGCCATAGACTGAGAAATGTGATTATTTCCTTCGTAGGAAAGGAATCTGCCAGAGCTTTTAAATGTTTTATGATGGCCACTGTGATATAGTCTTATTTAAAATTTAATAATGTTGTACTAGAAGACATTATGGAAAATTTGTCACGAGTAGTGCTCCGGAAAGCAACTGCTTGAAGGGTAAAAGCATTTGAGAGGATCTAATCACATATTAATAAGACGTTCTGCTCTGCACTTTAACCAAACAGGTCATGTGTCCATTAACACTATTGAGAATGCACAAAAAGTGGTCTTGTGGGATTAGAGTACATGAGAGAGTGACAGTTATAGAGATAGATTAGAATGATGATAGATAAGATATTTTGATAGATAGATAGATAGATAGATAGATAGATAGATAGATAGATAGATAGATAGATAGATAGATAGATAGATAGATAGATAGATAGATAGATGATAATCCCTCTTTAAAGACATTTTCTCATAATGAGCATTCATCACCTATCCACAGAATAGGTGATAAATATCTAATTAGTGGGGGTCTAACTGCTAGAATCCCCATTGATTCCCAGAAGTGGAGGGGTCCCCGAGTGCCCTATGTGAATGTAGGGGTATTATGCATGCTCGGCCACCATTCCAATTACTTTTTATGAGGCTGCTGGAGAGAGCATTTGAAAATGGTAGGGGTCCCAGCATTTGGACCTCCACCGATCAGACATTTATCCCCTATCCTGTAAAAACACTCCAAAAAAAATGCCATTAACAACGACACCAAATACACATAAAAACACTGCTGTGTGTAAATCTAGCCTTATGCAGGCAGCCTGGGGCTTAAAAGAGGCCCCCGTAGCTGTCCAGCATGACCTTGTTAGGGCACACTTTAGGGACACCATATAGTATATGAACAGGCAGTAATGTAATATCATATAGACATAACATTAAAATACAGTTTGAAAATACATGTTAAAAAGTAAAAGTTGCCTAATGAGACAAAAAAATGGAAAATAATTAAAGTTTCTGATTAAATAAGATAATGACGCAAAATAAAAAACAATGACAACATAATTGTTAAATAAAAAAAATTATTGAAAAATTATGAAATAATATAAAACATATTCATATTACGTATCACCCTACTGGTATTAACCCATACAGTAAAGTTATTTTGTTATTTAAAAACTATGGTAATTACATTTTTTATGCATTCCACTATAATAAAAAATTTGTAGAAATACATTTTTTTAACTTGTTTGCACCCAAAAGGCCTCAAACAGCTAGGCAGACATAAAAATAAAAGTGTTATGGCTGACGGAATGCGGTCAGGCAAAAAAAGGAAAATATATGTGGTCCTGAAGGCTAAAATTGGCGCTCTTCTTAACGTGTTAAATAATTGTATGGTAACTGCAGACATTGCAAATGTGTCAAATCCCATAGTGGTAAGTTATAATTAGAGAGGGTTCAGAGCAGTTATTAGTGTTCACACGGCAACAATTAATATTTTAATACTTAAATATAAAATGGAATGGCACATACAGTACACTGTACAAATACTTTTGGAATAATTGTGACCTTGAAAACATTAGATTGAGTTGTAAGACTAATACTGCAATGACTATCCTTTATTTCCCTTTCTCTCTGTCTTTCTACCTCCACTTTTTGAAACTGCTTGTGAGCATGGGGACATTAACTTCTATAGACATACTGTCCTCGACAAACAGAGAGGCACATCCCATTTCACTCAAGGGATGTATTTGTATCGACTCATTTAACCAGGCTGACAGAGTAATGCAAGGACAGCACAGGGCTTGCACGCTATACTGCAAACCAACCAGTGCATTGTTTCAAAGCAGAGACCTAAGTCATTCTCTCTGCTTTGTATATTGAGAAATCTAGGGCAGTGGAATTTTCACATTTCCAAACCTTATTATTGTTTATATAACTAATTGTCTTTGATCGAATATATTGATTCTGTATTCGAATATCTAATTTTAATCTGAAATTATTATATATGCACGTTTTACAATTTGTTAATAAAGAAATTGATCATATATATACTATATATATATATATATATATATATATATATATATATATATATATATATACATACATACAGTATATACAAACATATATATATGTATGTGTGTATTTCATTTTAACTTATTTTAAACTTTTATAAGGTTTAGGGAAAGAAACACAAATTAAAAAATACATTCAAGAATATCTGGTATCAATGATGGAATCTACTACTTAGAAGCCCTAGGGACGTGACCATGTAAATGAGCATTGATTAAAAAAACAACTCGTTGATCGGCGCTCGTTTGCTTCTTTAACGAGGAGCAATGCATGGGGACGAGTGAACGTTACTATAATCGCTTATCCCCATAAATTCCCATTATGTCGGCTGCACATTTCCCTGCTTACGCAGAGAGATGTGCTGCCAACAACAATAATAATTCTGGCAGCATAAACGTTACATTCAGCCAATTAACGAGTGGTTGCTCGTTCATCGACCGATTGCTGATAGGGAACGAGCGTTCTGTAAATGATCGTTTGCCCAATAATTTGCCCATGTAAAAGGTCTTTAAATGTAAGGTACTTTCTTAATTCAAAACAATATAATCACTTTGTCATTTTCTCTTCCATTATCTTCACACACACAATAATTGCTTTTTACTAAATAAACTCTTCAAATCCTATTTCTGTAAACATGCCTTTCATTGTATTTGTTTAGGCTTTTGTTTATTTGTTTTATATTTTAGATTTGTTATTCCTTTTAACACCTTTCATATGTCAGCTATTCCAATTTAATTTTTTCATCTGTTTTCAATGTTGCAATCCATTGTTATCGCTCCGAGATTTTTGGCAGTTAGCATATTTTGAGTATTATTTAGACTTACCAAAGAATTTAATCATTAATTTGGACATATTAACAGAACAGATGGATTTCTCATCTGTAATGTTCTGTTCTTGAAATTCTACTTTGTAAAAATAAGTTTCCTGAAAAAATATCAGACTTTACTTGCTTTTCAGGGCATTTGTTTAATTAAAGATTGAAAAATTAGTGCTAAGACTTTGGTATATATATGTATATATATATATATATATATATATATATATATATATATATATATATATATATATATATGTTTGTGTGTGTGTTGTGTGTGTGTGTGTGTGTGTGTATATATATATATATATATATATATAAATATATATGTACATGTGTGTGTGTATGTGTGTATATATATATATATATATATATATATATATATAAAAAACCGTAATAGTAGAGGACAAGCAAGGCTTCAGAACGGGACCCTGAGCGGACACAAACTGACACCGACGGAAAACTGAGGTTTCCGTTTCCATCACCATTGATTTCAATGGTGACGGATCCAGTGCCCATGGTTTCCGTTTGTATCTGTTGAGCACCGGACCCGTTGTTGTGCAGGAAGCAATAGCGTAGTCAGAACGGGACCCCAACACAGATGTGAATGAAGCCTAAGGGCATGGCCACACGTGGCGGAGTTTTTCTGCTGCAAATGTTGGTGCAGAATTGGGGCAATTGCGCAATGAATCTGAACCAACATTTGCATATTTGACAGGTAATTCAGACGTTGCAGAAAAGACAGCGGACTTGCCACCGATTTCAGTTTTTGCATTGCAAAGGCTGAAATCTGCAGTGAAATTCCACTTCTCCGCAACAGACAGTGCATGCTGCGGAGGAAAAATTCCACACCGCAGCCTATGGTCCGCAGTGGAGTTTTCCACAACGTCTGAACTAACTTGCCTCAAAATGTATTGAAACAAATATAAAAAACGTCCGCTGGAGAGCCTCACTGCGGACTGTCAGCTGCGGAATTCCACAGCAATTCCGCCACGTGTGGCCGTGCCCTAACAGTACCAGGACTAGCTTGAGAAACGTTCAGGTGTGAACCGAAGTGTTGCCCATTCTGTTCACTTTGTGGTGAATAAACCAACATCTCTCCATCATCATTGAAGTCCTGGTGCTGTTACTTGTTCTCTACTATTGCCAATTTGTTTTACTCCAAGGAGTGGATTCATCCTTTCACTGGTAACGTGCACATGGCCTGAAATTCAGCTTGCTGTGAGTGCTGTGTTTTTCCTATTGTGCCTTGTGCCACTGTCCAAATAATTCTGGACCTTACAGTATATATACAGTATATATATATATATATATTTATTTTTTATTTATTTTTATTCAGCCTAGCTTTTTTTTTCTTTTTGAGGCGGCGGCTGTGGAGGTTCACAATGGACCAAAAAGATTAGTAAATGAATGCAAAAAGTATATAATTTGTCATGACCATTTTTGTAACTAAATTATAAGTGCAATTTATTTATTTTTTTCTCAATTTTTTTTAACTGATGTGAATGTTATGAAAAGTGAAAGAAGATGTAGAGAAAAGAAATCCATGGTGACCCAACATATTATTTATTATCATTTCAAAGGAAGAAAACAAATTACATTTTTTCCTACAAAACTTCAACATATTTGTCACAATAAATAAAAATAAATAAAAAAGTAATAATAATAATAATTACAACGGTATGGATTTAGTTGAAAAAATATATATATACCATTGTATGTTTTCAAACTTCTATGTTAGATAAAGAAAAATCTTGAATTATATTCTATGTTCTATATTTTTTAAATCTTCTCCTAAATAATACCTTTTCCAATTACTTTTCTTTTTGAAAGCTTATACACGTTGGCCACTTTTATCTGCCAAAAGTTGTTTATAAAAGACATTATTATTTATTTATTTTTTTACATTCATTATAAAGAAAAAGGTGAATATCAACATAAATAATTTATAGGCTATGATATAAAGAAAAACAGATGTGGTTTTTACAAACCATACCTAAAGAACCCAAAATTGCAATATAATATAGCACGGTGCCATTCCTGATATGAATTAAATAGAAAAGAAAAAAGAAAAAAGAGATTCAGAAATGTAAATAGGCACTCTTGGGCTCAATAAAATTGAATAATTATTTTATTTCTTGACTCCAGATAATACCGGAAAGAGTAAATTTATACATATACAAAAAACAATTTAAAAAGAGAAATCTCCTGGCCAGGGAAAGAACATACGAGTATTATTCAAAACACAAGTGATATAACCTAATAATTGTGTGACATAATGTATGTGTTTCAAATCATTTTACAAAAGAGTTTCCAATAGGAAAACCGCCATAATATGTTCACACCTGCGGTTTCCAAACATATATTCAATGTGTATCAGAAATACCAAGAAACCTGTTTAGAACAATGGTTAATCATATAACATGTAATAAGCCTTCAGAATATAGGTAATATTACAAGAAAAATATAAAGTATGATATATATATGTACCACACATTTACAAGACGATTTCTTGAAAAACCGCTAGACTGTATTCACATTTGCGGTTTCCAACCATATATGTATTAGGTATAATAATGTTGCCAAAGGACCTTTTGAC
The DNA here is from genome assembly GCF_050947455.1 of Rhinoderma darwinii. Taxonomy (NCBI): domain Eukaryota; kingdom Metazoa; phylum Chordata; class Amphibia; order Anura; family Rhinodermatidae; genus Rhinoderma; species Rhinoderma darwinii. Next base: position 225,968,076 of record NC_134687.1, read on the forward strand.
AGTAACTATTGATGTTATAATATACAATAGACCCTTCGAGACAAGATTGATATTACCAAATGGATATATAACATGATGTATATGTTATACAATTATACAATTGAATTTCAAAATGGAAAACCGCTGGACTGTATTCACACCTGCGGTTTCCAACCATATATGTATTATGTATCCAAATATTGCCCAAGGGCCTGTTCGAGGTTACTGTTAGTGATATTAATAAGGAAGATATTTTCTACCTACGTATGTAATATGATTTGGCTCTCAACAATAAAAATGGCCTCTTTAATTGAATAAATGTGGTTATAAGCACGCTTTTTTCACTCTCATCGAGTAGATGGATAATTCCAATTCAAAGCTGATCACAATAGGAAGTCTCTTTCCCAGACCCACGAGTCTGTATGTAGCTCTCAGGCAGTTGAGTGTTCGAAGAAAAAAACTTTTTGATATTATAAGCTTTTCAATGGATTTTTACCTTCACCTCCGACATCCAATAAGTGCCAGGAAGACCATGCAAGGAGATAATTTACTCCGATGTAGAAAGTATAGTAGATCTCCTCAGGAGGAAAATTCACCTGTATGGTCACACAATTGATTTAAAAACAGCCACGACTCCACAATTACTTATCTTGGCGCCTTCCTCTATAGATCCATGCTGGTAACAACCATTGTACTCACTGGGATAGAAGCCCAGAAATGCAGGATCATGCACTGAAATTTCAGACGAAAAGAAGGCACTCCAAGAGGAACAGACCAAGCCGGGCAGAATCGCACGCCGGCAGCCGAATAGGTAATGGTTCCAACGTATGTTCCTTTCCACAGAAGGTCTTCAAAACTGGACAGGTATTCTCTGGGCAGGGTTAGGACGTCACTACCCGCCCCATTGATTAACACAGCTGACGCGTTTCATCCCTGAACGGGATTTCTTCAGAGCAGTTTGACAATTACTACCAATCACACTATATTTATATAGTGTCCCAACTTCATTCATTGGTTCCATAATCAAAAACATAATGTTTCACATAAAGATCTTGTGGATATTATATATTTAACTCTTGCATGAAATGCCGCCATGATGTATATCTCTCAATTTAAATAACAGACAAAAGAATTTATATATTCAAACCAGCAATTAGAATATCCAAAAAATCAAAATACATAGAAAATATTTAATATTTATCCAGAGGAGGGTAATCAGTGATGTGTCTCTACTTGGTCAAAAATGAGATCAATCGTTAAATTTAAATACCATTACTGCCTAGATTTTATTAATAAAATTAAATCTTCCGCTAATACGGTTAGCCATTACTGTACAGACTTTACGATGGATTTATGGAGGAAAATATTTTTTCTTCATCAAAAGGAGATCCCCCATTGTAACGAAAGATGAAACCTGTTCAGTTCTTTCAGCACATGTATGTATATGAACTATATTCAACAATACAAGAAAGTATATGAGATACAGATGATACCTTAGGGGAGGCAGGGACGGAGAACTATTACCAGTTAAGGCATCAGTACCCGGGTCCCCACCGCCCCCAAAGCAGAATCAATCCCAATACAATAAATCTAAGTGTGTAAATTTAACTATTGAATTACATCACATTGAATATATGCATAAAAAGAGCTATGATGACTAACAGGAGCCATCCCACCCATTTGAGATTTTTTATCCAATAGATTGATCATTTTATATTGGGAATAATGTTACCCACAATCATACCAATAAAGGAAGATTATAATTGAATAAAAGATATATAAGTTATCCAGATGAAGAGGCAATTTAGGGTTAAACTTTCAGATTTCAATAACGGGACCAGAGATTTTTATATTAAATTCAAAAAGATTTTTTTCCCAAGAATTTCACAAACGATTATCCTAGATCATCCTCCAAAGGTAACATAGAGAGGATTCCTTTCTTTTAATCCAACATTTTTTTATATCAAAGATAATATATATATAGAACCAACTGATTCCAAAGTACTAAAAATTGGGGAAGATATGGAGCAATCTTTCAGACCCCAACCGTTTAAAGGAACATGTTAAATTTAATTTCATTATTCAATCCCCAAGGATTCAAAGTTTTTAATGTATAAATCCACATAGTTTCCTTCTGAAGGAGTATTCGATTGAGATCACCTCCCCTTCTATCTTGAGATAATTGATAAATCCCCATAAATTTTAAGCCAGTTGGAGATTGAGCATGGTACGTTTTAAAATGTGCAGCTAGAGGATTAGCCATTTCACCCTTGTTGATATCTCTAATATGTTCACTGATGCGAACATGTAGTTCACGTTTCGTTTTCCCAATATATTGTTTCCCACATGGGCAAGTAATAGAGTAAACGACCATGGTTGAGCGACAATTAATAAAGTTATAAACTTTGAATTCCCTTTTATGTTCACTATCCAGAAATTTGTCTGATTTTAAGACATACTTACAGCATTTACAAGAGCCACACATGAACATTCCTTTGGGACGTTTCTGTAACCATTTCTCATTATTTGGGGTCCTTCTCTTAAACTCAGAACTCACCAGCAAATTCCTCAAAGTAGGGGCCTTTCTTGGAACCATACTCGGTATGTTCCCTACTATTGAATTAATTCTTTTATCCAAAGTCAAGTGTTGCCAGTTTTTAATCATCAGATTCCGGAGTATGTTCCAATGGGACCCATACCTTGAAATGAATCTAACTCTATCATCACTATTATCCTTTTTGACTCTTTTAAGAATTTCCTCTCTATTATGCATAGATGCTCTATTGTATCCTTTCTTGATCATTTTCTTGGAATAACCCCTATCTTCAAAGCGAGATGATAAATCTTGCGCTTCGCTTTTAAAGTCCCTGAAATCCGTACAATTACGACGAATTCGAAGGAATTCACTAATCGGAATCCCCTTAATTTGAGATGGAAAATGATGGCTGGTTGCTGCCAAGAGGGTATTACCAGATGTCGGTTTCCGATATGTGGTCGTTTTTAATTTATTTCCTTCTCTATGGATATTAAGATCTAAAAAGCTAATATGATCTTTGTTATGAGAGAAAGTCAGAAGAATATTAAGTTCATTGGAGTTTAAATCACCAATAAAACTTTCAAGTGAGTCCAAGGGTCCCTTCCAGCACAAGAGAACATCGTCCATGTATCTCAGCCAAACGGATGCACATTTTCTGAAAAGAGGATGAGGATATACTATGAACTCCTCCCACCAGCCCAAGTGTAAGCAGGCATATGATGGTGCACAGGAGGATCCCATAGCCGTTCCACGAACTTGACGATAAAATTTACCATCAAAAGAGAAACAGTTATAATTCAAAACGAATTCCAACATTTCAATAATAAATTCATTTTGATGGGCCCAGTCTCCTCCCCTCCTCTCCAGAAAATGCGCAGCCGCCTTAAGGCCAACATTATGTGGGATGGAAGTATACAAGGACTCCACATCCAATCCTACCAGGATAAAGTCTTCCTCAAAATTCAAATTATTGATTTTATTAAGAAGATCCCCCGTATCCAATACAAAAGATGGAAGTGTACGCACAAAAGGTTTCAATTTTTCATCAATATATTTGCCAAGATGATCTGTTGGGCCATCACACCCTGAAATAATAGGTCTACCTGGGGGTGTATTCCTATTTTTGTGTACCTTAGGGAGTACATATATTGTAGGCATACGGGGTTCTCTTACCTCTAAAAATTGGAACTCATTTTTGTTTATTAGGCCCTCATCCAATGCAAAAGTCAATTTTCTATTCAAAGTTCCCATTATGTTATCCAGTGGATTATCATTCAAAAGGGAATATGTATCCGTTTCCAATTGTCTTCTAATTTCACCGACATAGTCATCCTCTCTGAGGAGGACAACATTCCCACCCTTGTCACTGGGCTTTATTACAATGTTCTCAATATTTTGTAGTTCTTTTAGGGCTTTTCGTTCCCTTTCAGTTAGGTTGTCCTCACACAGAAAGGAGGACCAGTCGATGACACTTATATCTCTAAGCATGGCCTCCAAAAATGCATGTGTATATCTGTTAGAGTGTATACTAGGCATAGTACTACTTTTTTTACGCAAACCCGTAAACTCTGGGATAATCTCCGCACGGTCCTCTCTAGGAATATCTATATTCTCCAATAGGTTACCTTCCTCCCATAATTCATTTAAATCCGCTAGGGTGTCTAAATCAGACATTTCCAAATCTATTTCTCTCTGTGATTCTAACATAACATTCTCATTTTGAATATTCCTCTCATTTTTTTCCCCATGCCAAAGTCTCAAAAGAATCTTTCTAAGAAAAAGGTGAAGATCTTTACATATTTCAAATTCCTTACCAGGGGTAACTGGTGAAAAACCCAAACCACGATTTAATAAAGATATATGGTGTGTTGATAGAGGGAAGTCTGTTAGATTAATTATATTATTCAGATTATTATCTATCTTCCCCTGCGTTGTCTTGTATTGGGTCCTCCTTTTTTCTCTACTATTCTTTCCTCTCCGAATTTTCCTCTGTTTCTGTCCCCTAAAAAAGAAACCTTGGATTGTGATTCCTCAACTCTAACGTGTTTACCCATCTCATTGTCACTAGATAGGTCACTTGTAGTTTCCCCATCTGTTGACATAAAGGTATTTCTTCTCACCCTTACTCTATTCCTATTCTGTCTTTCTCTATTTTTTGTAAAGGAGAAAATTTGTTTCTGTTCAAAATCAGAAGTATCCCTTTGGAACTTTCTCCTTTTTCGTACTGATATTTCACGAAGTTCCACTTCTACCTCCTTCTTAAGACTATTATTTAATTTTTCAAATTCCTGATCCCCACAAAAAATATCCAATTTTTTGACACTCTCCTCAATTTCCATATTGAGCAAACTAAGCATATTTTTCTCCTCTTCTATTAGTAACTCCATCAAATTCATTGAATGCCTCAGACACTCATCATCCCATTTTTCTAAAAATGCTTCGCTCTTAAAATGTGATGCAGGTGTTGTACGTCTGCGTAGGCCTCTTGGGACAATTTTGGACAGCCTATATGCCTCTAAACTCTGAATATCCCACTTCCGTCTCAAATGGCTCAAGATAAGTCTCCGATGATTTTTAAATAAACCATATATATCTCCTCCAATATCCTCTGCACCTCTATTCATTTCACAATTCAGAAGTGCCGCAATCTGTGCATCAACCTCCAAATCCAGACAGTAGGCCATGATCAGGACACACCACTGATACCCTCACAAATCAAGAAAGAAAATATTTTCTATTTTTCTTAAAAAAGGTATATAGACAAAAACAGGAAGGAAAACACCCTCCAAAAATATGATATAAAGAAAAACAGATGTGGTTTTTACAAACCATACCTAAAGAACCCAAAATTGCAATATAATATAGCACGGTGCCATTCCTGATATGAATTAAATAGAAAAGAAAAAAGAAAAAAGAGATTCAGAAATGTAAATAGGCACTCTTGGGCTCAATAAAATTGAATAATTATTTTATTTCTTGACTCCAGATAATACCGGAAAGAGTAAATTTATACATATACAAAAAACAATTTAAAAAGAGAAATCTCCTGGCCAGGGAAAGAACATACGAGTATTATTCAAAACACAAGTGATATAACCTAATAATTGTGTGACATAATGTATGTGTTTCAAATCATTTTACAAAAGAGTTTCCAATAGGAAAACCGCCATAATATGTTCACACCTGCGGTTTCCAAACATATATTCAATGTGTATCAGAAATACCAAGAAACCTGTTTAGAACAATGGTTAATCATATAACATGTAATAAGCCTTCAGAATATAGGTAATATTACAAGAAAATATATATATACCATTGTATGTTTTCAAACTTCTATGTTAGATAAAGAAAAATCTTGAATTATATTCTATGTTCTATATTTTTTAAATCTTCTCCTAAATAATACCTTTTCCAATTACTTTTCTTTTTGAAAGCTTATACACGTTGGCCACTTTTATCTGCCAAAAGTTGTTTATAAAAGACATTATTATTTATTTATTTTTTTACATTCATTATAAAGAAAAAGGTGAATATCAACATAAATAATTTATAGGCTATGTTTCAAAGGAACAGACATTCTATTGAAATTGAAATTTGTTTTATGCAAAGCTATGTAGGAAAATTAATACAATGCGGAAATACAATGAGTGTTAAATGTCCACTATTGTGCAACTTCTATTTAATTAAAACATATAAATACCTACATAATATAACAAAAACCGTAGGGGCAGTACCGAATTGGGCTGACCCTAAACCTCACATCAGGGGGTAAGTTGTCCTGACAATTTATTCGCAGGATAAAATGTGCTGAGCCATGAAATAAAAGTGCAGGTACAGCACAGTTTCATATTTTCCCAAACTCTTTGGATGAAAAAAACATGATGTCCTACATACTGAATATAAAAAAAATAAGTAATAATCTATGGCGCAATTAGTTCAAAGATTGTTAAATGTAGTTGAATAATTGGTGGACCAGAGTGATTTAGAAAGCTCCGTCTAGTAATGTTGCAATTTACAGATTGGTGCACACGATTAAGGCTTTTCAGCTTCTGTCATGCTGTGTAAAAAAAAAAATCATCAAAATACTCTCTGGGTCTCTGGATTTTGCTGCCAAAAGGAAAAGCTTAAGAAGACTGTAAAGAGAGGTAACATTTTGTCTTTGGAAATATATCTTGTGCGGTATAATTCAAGAACCTTTAACGTCTGAAAGGTTATTGGGATTTGCTTTCTTGTAAACCTCTTTGTGTGTATTTTTTTATATTTCAATTCATAATATTCTTTAGCAACAATATTCTTTTGTTAAAAAATTCCACTATGTTTCATTTCAATTTTAAGGAAGGTTACATTTCAATTTTATATTCTAACAGTTCTCCAAAATAAACAAAAATATTTAGCTTACTTCTTTTACATCTAATTTAGTAAGTTATCGGCAACTAAGTAGATATATGCGTCAGTGTTTTCTAATGCTTTAATAGATTGTCTTCGCTTTTATATTTCTTGTTAGTATATATTTTTAAAAAAATTTAAATAATATTGTAAAATATTGTAAGATAAAATTTGCAAAATGTATTGCTTTAATCGATTGACCTACATATTTAAAGATAAATTACAAAAATAAATATAATTGTATAAAATGTATCAAATAAATGCATATTTATAAAAATAACTGACAGAATGAGTGATTTTTCTTATCTTAATGTTGCTTCTGCATGGATTTTTACTTTGTTAATAAAATTATTGACAGTAAAATGAATGTTGAATGTTTAATGCTACTAGATGCCTGTATCTCTTTTGGGTTGTATATCTATTGGCTATAAACATCAGTCACTTGTATTTCCAAGAGTAAGAGTATTCAGTGGATCATCACCCCTGATTGGTTCTAAATGCTATTAACCAAATTTTTATTTTACCTCTTAGGGTATAATATGTAATAATTCATTAACAATAATGCGGTTGAATTTAAAACATTTTAAGTATTTCGATGCAGAACAGAGTTCATTAAGGTATCAGTCTACATACTTTATGGAGCAGACTTTACTATAGCTTTTAATTCTATTGGGCCATAAATAGCACTAAAATTATGGGTCAAAATTGATCCTTATTAATGTGAATAAAATAATGGAAAGCAATGTCAAATTATTTATCTTTTGTTAATATTTTATAAAATTTCTCAAATTGGAAATATTGATGAGTAATATTATAAGTCTCTACTTTGCATTGCTTTTATCATTATGACACTCACGCTTATTTATACCAAAATGCAAGGTGCTCTTAAAATTACTTTGTCTTATGGAAATCATAGTTTAAGATGTTTCACACTGGTCTCTGCTTCAAGTCCAGACTGAAAGAAACACAGCAGCATCCCACTTAAGTCCTTGGACCACAGCCAAAATGCTTAACTCTTCTGGTTTACTTATTGCCATGGCATGCATACTTTACATTGTAGTTTAATAATAAATGTCATAAATTTGCTATTTATTCCTTAATATAAGATATATTTAAATGAGCATAAAGTTTGCCTTTTTCTATTATGTGCAAGTTTAACTTCTTAATGTTTTTGTTTAATATTTAAATTATTTGAGTTATTTTTTGTGTCATGCTTTTATTTCCGTATATATAGTACTTTTTTTATATAATAAGATTAAATTACTTATAAGTTTATATTCCTCGATATAAAACCCATCAAATTTTTAATCATTAAATTGTCCCTAAATGGGGATATAATATATTTTCTATTGTCGTGACTGTGTTTTAACTTTTAGGGTAAATTCACACGCGGCAGATTTGTTGCAGAATTTATGCAACTGAGAATCAGTTCCATACATCTGAATGGAGTTGTTTCCACAGCAGGTGCTATTCAGATAAATGGAACTGATTTTCAGTCACAGAAATTTCTGCAATACATCTGCTGCGTGTGAACTTACCTTAAGGCAATGTCTACACATAGCATAAACACTCCGGAATTTCCATCCTGATTTTCTGTGCGGAAAACTCTGCAGCATTTACAGTAGTAGCGAAGTAGATGAGGTTTCAACAAATCTTAACCACACGCTGCAAAAAAACAAACAAAACACACAAAAGATGTGCGGAATTTCACTTGCTGTATAGATATTCAATTTCAAGGTCAATTTATGTTGCAAAAATGCTGCTGAATTTCAGCGCAGAAAATCCGGCTGGAAATTTTGCAGTATTTTTGCTACATGTGAACATACCGTTAGACTGTTATATTGCAGCCAGATATACATTTGTCATCATTGTCTTATTCAATGGGTCAATACTCCAATCATAACCTACAAAGTAAGTCAAGTAAATAAAGGTATTAATAAAAGAAATGTCATCTTTATTAATCACAAATTGTCTAAAACAAGAATAAAACCATTATGTCACAGTAAAACCTCAGGTGCTAATCCATAACATACATTTATAGGATACATTTTTATTATCCACAAATATTGTCTGAAAAGTTATAGGACACCTCATAATCATAAGTAAATTAAATAGTAAATAGCAATTGTAAAGCGTGAGTTCAAATTCACCCATTGTATATGCAAGGTAAAATGACCTAATCTGCAGTATAAAAAATACCCTTAGGCTGGGTTCACACGACCTATTTTCAGACGTAATGGAGGCGTTTTAAACATCGAATTACGTCTGAAAAAACGGCTCCAATACGTCGGCAAATATCTGCCCATTACATTCAATGGGCTTTACGATGTACTGTGCCGATGACCTGTCATTTTACGCGTCGCTGTCAAAAGACGGCGCGTAAAATTACAGCCTCGTCAAAAGAAGTGCAGGACACTTCTTGGGATGTAATTGGAGCCGTTTTTCATTGACTCCAATGAAAAACAGCTCCAACTTACGTCTGTAAAAGACGCCCCTCAAAACGCGAGTACATGCAATTACGTCTGAAATTCAGGAGCTGTTTTCTCCTGAAAACAGCTCCGTAATTTCAGACGTAATTGCAGTTATCGTGTGCATATACCCTTATAGTGAGCTACAAGTAAACTGACTGATCGATCACTAGACCACCATTTAAATGAATGTGATTATATAAGGCAATATAGTGCAATTAAATCCACTTGGAAATATACTTAAGTATCATACATATTTGTTGCAATCATTTTTAATCAGAACATCAGCGGGAAATAAAAATTTTTGGTCAGACATAAAAAAGGAAACATTCATATACATATAGCAACAAAAAAAATTAAATGTTGTTAAACGAATCTTTACAAATAATTAATGATTTGTGTTTTATTGTTTCATGACTTATTTTAAAAAAATTTTTACTTTAATATATTTTAAGAAGCTGAAATCAAAATTTTATTTATTTTACCTTGAATGAACAGAGAATATTTCTAATAATACACAAATTATTTAAAGTATATTTCCGTATTGTGTCTTGTATGAAGTGTCTAATTAGGCTTTAATCTCAAATGCCCGGTGTTATAATAAAGTTGCTGGTGATGTGTTCAAAGTAGCGTCAAAATAATAAGCAGAATGATGCCCACCATGCTTTGTAAATTTGAGTTGAGAAAGCCACCGCTTCCTCGGTATCAGATAAAATATTTATATACATTCCTTTGGATTTAGACAAAACTAGAGACCAACTCTCATTAGTGCAACTCTAGTAAGTTACTAAATGTTTTATAGAAAAAACAAATAAAGTGATAGATAGATAGATAGATAGATAGATAGATAGATAGATAGATAGATAGATAGATAGATAGATAGATAGATAGATAGATAGATAGATAGATAGATAGATAGATAGATAGATAGGAGATAGATAGCTAGATAGATAGATAGATAGATAGATAGATAGATAGATAGATAGATAGATAGATAGATAGATAGATAGATAGATAGATAGATAGATAGATAGATAGATAGATATGGGATAGATAGATAGATAGATAGATAGATAGATAGATAGATAGATAGATAGATAGATAGATAGATAGATAGATAGATAGATAGATAGGAGATAGATAGCTAGATAGATAGATAGATAGATAGATAGATAGATAGATAGATAGATAGATAGATAGATAGATAGATAGATAGATAGATAGATAGATAGATAGATAGATAGATATGGGATAGATAGATAGATAGATAGATAGATAGATAGATAGATAGATAGATAGATATGGGATAGATAGATAGATAGATAGATAGATAGATAGATAGATAGATAGATAGATAGATAGATAGATAGATAGATAGATAGATAGATAGATAGATAGATAGAGTTATAATCACAATAGTAATTCTTATATTGTAATATTGTTTAATAATGTTATGTCTGGCACTTCTATTAGGGCCTGTTCACATCAGCGTTTGGTTTTCATTCGTCGGTTCCGTTCAACATTTTCACCAGAGGAACCGATGAATGGAAAGCTGAACTGAAACGATAGCTTCCGTTTGCATTTCAATGGAAATGCTTCCATTGCAGTTGGTTTACGTTTTTTTCCGTTCTGTAAAGTTTCCATTTTCTTAACAGAAACAATAGCATAGTCAACTTATACAGTTGCATATGTCTGCAATATAAGTCTTTGTTTTATTCCAACGTATATACCATCTGCAAACATGTTGTGAAAAGAGCCTAACAGGAGCTTTATGCCCCTCAAAAGATGTGTATGTATGCAACTAAAGCCTAGGTTTAAATACAATCTATATATTAAAGTTAAGAATCTAAAAATATAGTAGACAGGAGACATCCCGATACCTTAAAAGAGCCAGGAGTTCATTCATCAGCAGAAATTATCTCAAGTTTGTAATTAATTTCTGATCAAGTTTTCCTTAGTTTCAAAATTTTAAGTTATTCAGTATATAATTTGTGTTTGTCTGACAGCTTGATCACTATGTTTTGTACAACAGCAAAATTAGTTTGTATAGCGCTTTATTTAAGTTAATATGAAACAGCAAAATTTATAAAATGTAAAGATTTATGTTAAGTTATAAAGAGAACTCAAGTCCTTGAATACTGTCTACAAAATTTATTATATAGAGAAAGTAGATGAGAAGGTAGAATATAAGGCCAGGGAAGGGGTGCATTTGATGAATTGAATAACCCATTAAAAAAACAAAACTGTTTAACGGTTACATGTTTGTTTGTATTTTTATTTCTTGATAATGAAAAATATATCAAGGAGAGTTTCTTAATATTATCCTCTGATCAATCTATGTGCTAATGTATTAAACCGCTACTTGTGACAACCATTTTTAGGCTGGATTCACACACAGCATTTTGCTACTTTTTTTTGTGTTTTTCATGGCATTTTAATGACTTTTTTTAAGAGATTTTTAATGCATTTTTTTTAGTGCAGCCAGATGTTACATTAAAGTCTTTAGTAAAATATTAAATGTACTTCACACAACTGCATTTTGCTGTGTGGCGTTTTTGATGCAAGTTTGTGGTCAGTGGCATTATTTTACAAAAGCAGCATGCACTGGGTATGGCATTTTTTTAAGGCATTTTTCCCATAGTCTTCTTTATAGTCTTCTCTTTAGTCTTCTCTTTAGTCTTCTCTAAAAACGCCAGAAAAAAAGAATGTACAAAATGACACCAAATGAAAAACGCATGTTACATTTTAATAACGCTATCATTTATAGAAGTTTTTTTTATGCAGTCAAAGTTTCCCGAAAAATTCTGTGTGTGAAAGAGGCTCAAAAGCAACTGAAGATGATGGAATTGATTCACAAGGGTTTAGATTTTCTGTGAACAGAATTGATTTATATGTTGTACAAACAATGTGAAAGTGAAATTGGAAGAGATTTACTCATGTCTAAATACAACTAACTGCAACTACTAGGGGATTGCTATATTTAACAATTGATGGAATCGACTCCTCTAATACCGATGGTGCAAGAGAAAAAAATAGGGTTAATATTTTCATTAATCTAAATGTCTTTCAAAGGAAGCGCTTCAGTGAGTAAGGGTATGTTCACACGCAGTGAGCAAAAACATCTGAAAATACGAAGCTGTTTTCAGGCGAAAACAGCTCCTGATTTTCAGACTTTTTTTTAACAACTCGGGTTTTTCGCTGCGTTTTTTACGGCCGTTTTTTTAGCTGTTTTTCAATGGAGTCAATGAAAAATGCCTCCAAAAACGTCCCAAGAAGTGTCCTGCACTTCTTTTGACGAGCCGTCATTTTACTCGCTGTATTTTGACAGCAACGCGTAAAATAAAGGCTCGTGGGAACAGATCATCGTAATTCCCATTGAAAGCAATGGGCAGATGTTTGTAGGCGTAATGGAGCCGTTTTTTCAGGCGTAATTCGAGGCGGAAAATGCCCGAATTACGTCTGAAAACAGTTAGTGTGAACATACCCTGAGTCCTAAAAATTTTCATTCTTACTTGACTAGATTCATCAAAGGAAAACAGATCTACAAAAACCCGTAATGAATATCATAAACATTGTGAGGTTACACAAGGTTACCATTTAAACTATTTATTGCCAGGAAGCATCGAAATGGATAAAACCCAAACAGCTTAATGACAATGAAGATAATAAGAGATTCATTCTTCTTCATTTTGGATTGTACAATATTTTAATTACAGTATGTGTGATTCTCTAAATGTTGGACTGTACCAGATTATCGACCGGGGCCCAGGTTGTGGCACAATAATAGGACGAAATGTTCCAGCAGGAGACAACTTTGTTCAGAGCCAATCACTTGCTACCAGTGTCTATACTATTATATAATATTAATTCATATAATTATTAATTCAACTCTACTGAAAATGGCAATTCATGCATAAACATATCAATCTATTGTACTTCATTAAAGAAACATTACTTTTTTATAAACAAAATCTAAGCATGAACCTTTAGGACCAAAGTCATAGACAGGGGTTTTAGACTATGGAATGCATTTCCCTAGGAGGTAGATTTGAAAAGTTCATTAACTAGATTTAAAAGTGGAATGAACTGAAATGGCATTTCCATTTATCATGATTAGAACATTTGGAGCAAGTGTTCTATGGTGTTAATCCTACTGTATATGGCTTTTCATGGGTTCAGGAAGGAATGTCACCCCACTGTGAGAATAAAGTTTCAGACGTCTTAGTTAACTCTTTTTTTTTCTTCCTGCTGACCCCACAATGTTTGCAATTTACAGTATAAGAAATTAGGCCACATTTACACAAGTTGTTGTCTTACATTGCCATATGTTTTGTAAAAATAAACTTCAGGAAATGACCCTTTAATGGATCTAATTCATATATATGGGAAGCAATGTGATGCAAATATACATTAGTTTGCATACGTTTTTATCAAGTATGTTTTCTACAGAATCCAAAATCCTACCATGCTAAGTTTTTGGGCCCTAATCCGAAAAATAGGACACAATCCAAATGACAAGCGAAAAACTGATGCAAATTAACATCATTGTTTGCTTTAGTTGTTAGGTGAGATGATCAGCACAAATCATACAAAAAGAAAAACATACAGAAAACAAAGTAAAAGAATAACAATATTAAATGTAAAATATCAAAAGATGTATACGTTGTATAATGTTTTAATGTTGTAAAAGTGACTATAATTACAGCTATAATACAGCAGGTCAAATGTTTAGGATTTGCTCTGTGTGGTGAGAAGAATATCTCGAGGTACAAGCTGTCCTTTAAGTGAATGTCAAAACATTCAATTCTGCATGACCTCCAACTGGAGATATACACTTCCACTCCCTTGAGGATGACACAAATATTCTCTGGCATTCTTTCTGTGGAAGTAATTATTAGCGGTGATATCTTTGAAACTCAATATTTTAAATTACATTTTGCTCTAAAATGTTGTTATGTTTCCATACACAGATGAACATATGAGGATTGAAAGACCATTGGAAAAAAATTAGAAACTAGAAAATATTTTTTTCCGAAAGTAACTTTGCTGTATTATTCAGATTAGATATAAACAGTGGTTATATTCAATTTTGGGCAGCTAGAGCTGTAGCATCTCAGTCTGCTGGGAGGACACTGATTATTCTTCACTTAGTATTTACCTATGTGATTGGGCCTAGACCTTGTCATAAAATGCGTCAAAATATGGCACATTTCTGGCGCATAATGTTGCATCTAGTTTTAGACCTATTTATGAAGCAAATGAGCCAATAAGAACAGAAGATTGTGTGTGGCTCTACAAAAAGGGGCTTGGCTTAAAATACAGAGCCTTGAAAACTGTCAGAAACTAAGCCATCCAAGAGAAAAGTGTCTAACATGTGAAACAAGATGCGCCAAATATATCATATAGCTTGCAATGCACCACTGTAATAAATTTGGCGCATCTTCTGACTGTCTTGTCTATGTTTACACTGTCTTAGACATCATTAGTAATTCTGCCCCTATAAGTATAGAGATACGGAGGCTGAACTGTGATCTTTTGCATTATAACTGTGTGACAGGAGCCCGTCTAATCATCATCAGTAAAGGCCATTTTACATCGGCCAGCACTCGGCCGGTGCACCGAGCGCCGATCAACGAGACCCCTGTTGAGAGTCTGGGTGGAACAGTCTATGCTGTTTCATCATACACAAAGTTCTGCTGCCTCTATAAGTGACACATAGATCCTCACAGACATAAGTAAAAAAAAGCATGTCCCCAAAGTCTAATTCAGACTTTTGCTCTGCAACACCTCTCGTGTGATATTTAGAGAGAGAAGCAGCAGGAAAAAGAACAGGTAAGAGACAGACAGATGGAATTCCTTAATGGAACATATTGTAAATGTTAGTTTTGGTCAGGGTGTCCCTTTACCGTTTGCCCATATAAGGCCACATTTACACAAGTCTTTGTTTATATGTTATAAATGCAGTTTATTTTTAAAACCGCAATAAAGAAAATGCCTCCAAGAATCTCTGCTTTTCCAAAGTTATAAATGTTTTAACTTGCGTTTTTACTGGTATTTGTGTACTATATGATGTCTAATAAAGGCATATTAAAAAGCCTATGAAAAACACCATAACTAGAGCATGCTGTGTTTAAAAAAAACACTAAAACAACAGCAAACATTTGGTCGTAGCCTTATGGGCATTGAAATCGCTGGAAAAAAAACCTCTGCTAAAACACCTAATTACTGTGAGTGATCTAGCCTAAATCACTGTTGGCAATCTAGGGTATCCCTATGACACTTACAACAGAGATTCCCCCAACTTGTTTTCTTCAACTGTAAGTGCACCACAATTACTATTGTTTGTTGCATACAAAGGGTAAAATGGCAGAGAGAACAGATTACAGTGGAAAAATGGCTATAAGTGCAAGAAATGCTATTCTAAAGGTAATCCTAAACCCAATACCATTGGTGACAGACTAAGAGATTAATAATTTATTTATTTTCAAAATATTACAACTATATTGACCAGAGTTTTTTTAAATAAAGAAATATATAGAAATATAATTTAATTTATTTTTTTATGTATTTTCAACTCTAGTAGTAAAAAGACACAGATAAATCTACAATGCATTATTTTTGCAATTTGAATTTAATGTTTATGTAGTGTAATTGCTGAGTTCTTAATTATTATTTATAGTTATTTAATGCAATGCAACTGCATATTTCCTGCCTCAGATAAAAAACAGTTTACAAGAAATCAAAAATGTAGGCAAAACAAAACATAAAAATAAAACAAAAAAAACTGTGTTTAATTTTTGCAGTGTAAAATCTATGATTCCAAATATAGGTCATAAGTCCTAGCCTATGATAAACCACCTATAAAACAGTAACAAGGATAAGGAGAAATTATCATTTGAAAAAATAATGTTTGATCTAGTGATCTAGTGTGAAACTCTCTTTTGTATAAGCTAATAAATAAATCTAGTTTTATTAATTAACTGAAATCTGATATTACATTGTATATAATATAATGAATAATTAACATATTAAAGTTAAAGCTACTTTAAATGCTATTATTTTATTCTATATGCTTTACTTTCCTGACTTAGTCCAGATAAACCATAATAACATGTGTTTGAAGAACTGACTGTCCACATAAGTTAGACACATAAAATGTCAATGAAAGTAATATAATGTAAAATTAAGAAAGTCCCTTCATTTTAAAATTATAATAAAAGATTTTATACTGTTTCAAACTATTTTCACTTAAATGTAAATGTCCCTCAACTTTTAAAAAAGCCTGTCACAAAGAAAATTGACGTTGCTTGTGCCGTGCTGAATGCAGACAGACGGTAGAGGGGGGGGGGGGGGGGGGGCGCATTCTAAAAATCCCTGCCATAGGCATCAAGAGAGCTTGTCCCTCCCCTGCTTGGAAATTACTCACACAACTATTTGAACCCAGATATAGATTTAGTAAAATTCCTGTACTATGATTAAAATGAATATTCTTAAATACTCATTTAGTAACTATGTTACAAAGGAAAAACATATACTGTGTCTGCCATTTAACTAAGCCTAACTGCACACTCCTGGGTAATAGATGTAGCTGAGGTCTGCCCACACCTGGGGAACGTAGGTTTTCCTCTTCTCTGCTTTATTAGTGCATAATCTAAGTAGGCAACCTCTGAACAATACAAAAGTATGCAGGATGGGACTAAGCTCCCCCCAGGAACTTAAGGACCATGCTTTGAAGTGTTGGTTATATGTTTATGTATGTATATTTATATGTGAATTTGTATTTGTGTGTATGCATGCATCATATTTGTGTGTGTTTGTTTGTGTGTGTGTGTAGCTTAATACATAAAGTGGCCTTGTCATCATACTTTTCTGCCCAGTTTTGCAGCACAATATGGAGACAGGTCTGCTATACTATCATCCCAAATGGTACAAAAAATGATTGTGCCGTTTTTCTAATAGAGTCTAATAAAGAATACAGCAGGGTCAGCATTCTGCTGTAATTATGAGGGGAGAACTCCCACGCTACTCCTCGCACCTCTTACCAGTGCTTGACAGATATAGTATGGTGAGAAGGGTGGAGAGAGGTAGGGATACCACTCCCCTCATGAATGCAACGGACCTATAACTATGATAATGTGACAATATTTGTTGGGCCATTTGGGCTGATAAGAGAGAGGACCCGTTCCCAATACTATGCTGCCCTTAACTCTTACTCACCCTTAGATCTAATAGTATGTCATGGATTGCAGGTCATTCTCATAAATCACCACATTTTTATGCCAAAATTATTGAGCTGTGACAGAGCAATCATTTGCCGGTCCTGGCTTCTAACTGCGATCCCGGATGTTTGACCCCACAGATGACACAGTCAATGTCTGAAGTGTACCTTTAACAAAGCCCATAGTGTACAAAGCTTCAAGTTTTATTTAATATTCTGCTAGGTCAGCTAGGCTATAAACTCAAAGAGCTGCTGTGAAAATGAAAGTCCCTGCTAGCTTTTGGGCAGTAAGCATTGACAATGCAACGAGTACTCAGTGGAGTATTCATGTACTTGTGTTACCTGAGCAGTAGGAAGGTTGCTAATAGTCTCCAGAACTATTTTCCCCTCTTGTCTCCTTTTTCCTTAGTCTTTCCTAGCTATTCTGGCCACCCAAGTGATCCTCTCACTGCTGATATTAATTGGGTTTATTAGACTTACGACCAAAAAGCAAATGCATAGAATTACTGAGATTTTTTTCAAAAAAGACCAAATAGTTCACGGATGTATGTGTAAATACCTGTGCCAATCATATAGCCCTCAGAATGTGAGATTTATTTTCTTAGAAAACAGCCAAATTCAGCTCAGAGCTCATCCAATGAGGTTGTTGATAGCATTCAAACATTCTACCAGGCTCCAAAACAAAACAGAAAGGCCACATTGGTGGGAAACCAGTCAACCTTTTGGGTGTACTGATATTTAGGTAATCTTTAGTAGGCATTAAACTTGTGTTTTGAACATTTTGATTTCTCAATTTCAGAAATGTCCAGTTTGTGGGATATTGTGTGCATAGGGCAGCATGACTCAACAGAGTCTGATTTCTTTCATGTGTGAAGCTGCACAGGAGTCAAACTAAATCACCATCAAATCTGAACCACTATTCCCTTTGGGATGAAGGACCCTTATGGTTACACATAACGGCACTGCAAAGAATATTCACAAACCTTTCCCTTGGAATCCCATGCAAATATGGCCGTAAATCAGAACTAAAGCCTGCAATTTATTGCTGCAAACTACATTTGAGTGTTTGAAGAAACAGGTTTTTAGTAAAGACTTTTAAGATGTAGCCGTCTTCCTCAGTAGATGGATGAAAACAAAGCTTTCCTGAGATAATTTCTTGGTGAGCACATATTAAGGTGGCCATACACATTAAATAACTGATCAACTGACAGCTACAGTATTTTTCTCGACTTACCCAGAAAACATGCACGCTCATCCAGACACCTCAGGCAGCAGCCTTCTCTTGTAGGTATATAGGATCAGGCATGTTGAAATCCAACATACTAAATCTTTCTCCGACATCTTCTGTTGGAGGAAAGTTGGGTGGCCCCAAACGCATTAAATCATTGGCCAATCCTGCCGAAATCTGAGAGTTTGGCCAAATTTTGTCTAATGTGTATAAACACCCAAACGACACTTAATAATAATAATAATAATAATCTTTATATAGCGCCAACATATTACGCAGCACTTTACAATTTAGAGGAAACATAAACAGACAATATCAGACATTACATAGTGACAAAGCTAATTTACAATTCAGACAGGAGGATTCATGTTTACAATCTATGTGGAAATAAGGGAGACACAAAGTGTAAAAGTGTTTGTTCAGTACAATGGTCCGGCCATCTTTTATACACATGGGGTGGTACACATAAAGCTGCATGAACCGGTCACCAGCCAGTATCCGTGTATGACGGACATGAAATACAGTACGGTGCAAGGAGTGTGAGGGAATCTTATTCTGATGACTAATGGGGCCAAGGAAAGGAGTCAGATTAGGGAATTTTATAGGCCTGACTAAAAAGATGTGTTTTCAGGGCACGTTTAAAACTGTGGATATTGGGAATTAATCTGATTGTCTGTAGTAGCGCATTCCAGAGCACTGGTGCAGAACGAGAAAAATCTTGGATACGGGAGTGGGAGGTTTGGATTATGGAGGATTTTAATCTAAGGTCGTTGTCAGAATGTAGAACACGGGTAGGATGGTAGACAGAGATGAGGGAGGAGATGTAAGGAGGTGCAGTACTGTGGAGAGCTTTGTGGGTGAGAGTAATAAGTTTGAATTTAACCCCTTAAGGACGCAGCCTAGTTTTGGCCTTAAGGCTCAGAGCCCATTTTTCAAATCTGACATATTTCACTTTATGTGGTAATAACGTCGGAATGCTTAAACCTACCCAAGCGATTCTGAGATTGTTTTCTCGTGACACATTGGGCTTCATGTTCGTGTTAAAATTTGGTCGATATATTCAGTGTTTATTGGTGAAAAATTGCAAAATGTAGAGAAAATTTTGAAAAAATTGCATTTTTCAGAATTTAAATGCATCTGCTTGTAAAACAGACGTATATACCACCCAAAATAGTTACTAGTTCACATTTCCCATATGTCTACTTTAGATTGGCATCATTTTTTGAACATTATTTTATTTTTCTTGGACGTTACAAGGCTTAGAACATAAACAGCAATTTCTCATATTTTTAAGAAAATTTCAAAAGCCTTTTTTTTTAAGGTACCTCTTGAGTTCTGAAGTGGCTTTGTGGGGCCTATGTATTAGAAACCCTGATAAAACACCCCATTTTAAAAACTAGACCCCTCAAAGTATTCAAAACAGCATTTAGAAAGTTTTAAACCCTTTAGGAATTTCAAAGGAATTAAAGCAAGGTGGAGGTGAAATTTGCTAATTTAATTTTTCTTGCTGAATTTCAATTTTATTCTATTTTTTTTCTGTAACACAGAAGGTTTTACCAGAGAAGCACCACTAAATATGTATTGTCCAGATTCTTCAGTTTTTAGAAATGTCCCACATGTGGCCCTACTGCGCTCGTGGACTAAAACACAAGCCCTAGAAGCAAAGAAGCACCTAGTGCATTTTGAGTCCTCTTTTTTTATTAGAATATATTTTAGGCAGCATGCCAGGTTTGAAGAGGTGTTGAGGTGCCAAAACAGTAGGAATCCCCCAAAAGTGACCCCATTTTGGAAACTACACCCCTCAAGGAATTCATTTAGGGTTGTTGTTACCATTTTGACCGCACAGTTATTTCACAGCACGTATTTGAATTGGGCTCTGAAATGAAAAAAATGTCATTTTTTCCAATAAAATGTCATTTGTGATCAAAATTTCTTATTTTCACAGGGAACAAAATACCCCATTTTGTTGCCCAATTTGTCCTTAGTGTGGCAATACCCCAATTGTGGTGATAAACTGCCGTTTGGGCCCATGGGAGGGCTCAGAAGGAAAGGAGCGCTATATGTTTGTTGGAGTCCAGATTTTGTTGGATTGGTTTTCGGGTGCCATGTCGCATTTGCAGAGCCTCAGAGGTATCAAAGCAATGGAAACCCACCAAAAGTGACCCCATTTTGGAAACTACACCCCTCAAGGAATTCATTTATGGTTGTTGTTAGCATTTTGACCACACAGTTTTTTCACAGCACCTATTTCAATTGGGCTGTGACATTAAAAAAATGACATTTTTTCCAATAAGATGTAATTTTTTACCAAAATTTCTTCTTTTCACAGGGAACAAAATACTCAATTTTGTTGCCCAATTTCTCCTGAGTGCATCAATACCCCATTTGTGGCAATAAACTGCCGTTTGGGCCCATGGGAGGCCTCAGAAGGGAAGGAGCGCTGTGTGTTCTTTGGAGTACAGATTTTGCTGGTTTGGTTTTCGGGTGCCATGTCGCATTTGCAGAGCCCCAGAGGTATCAAAGCAATGGAAACCCACCAGAAGTGACCCCATTTTGGATAATGTGACCATTTAGACTCCATAGTTTCTTCACAGAACTTATTTGAATTGGGCTGGGAATTTAAAAAAAATATATTTTTTCCAATAATATGTCATTTTAGCTCAAAAATTCTTATTTTCACAAGAAATAAAATACTCCATTTTGTTGCCCAATTTGTCCTGAGTGCGGCAATACCCCATTTGTGTTGATAAACTGCCGTTTGGGCCCATGGGAGGGCTCAGAAGGAAAGGAGCGCTGTGTGTTCTTTGGAGTACAGATTTTGCTGGATTGGTTTTCGGGTGCCATGTCGCATTTGCAGAGCCCCAGAGGTATCAAAGCAATAGAAACCCACCACAAATGACCCCATTTTGGAAACTACACCCCTCAAGGAATTCATTTATGGGTGTTGTGACCATTTTGACCCCATAGTTTTTTCACAGAACTTATTTTAATTGGGCTGGGAATGAAAACAAAATTATTTTTTTCAAATAATATGTAGTTTTGGCTGAAAATTTCTTATTTTCACAAGAAACAAAATACCCCATTCTGTTGCGCAATTTGTTCTGAGTGCCGCAATACCCCATTTGTTGTGATAAACTGCCGTTTGGGCCCATGGGAGGGCTCAGAAGGAAAGGACCACCATTTGGCCTACTGGGGATTTTCTAGTGCGAAGTCATGTATGCAGAAGCCCCTGAGGTACCAGTACAGTTGAAACACGCAAGAAGTGACCCCGTTTTAATAACTACACCCTTAAGGCATTCATCTAGAGGTGTAGTGAGCATTTTGACCGGAGACCTACACCCCATAAACTGTAATGTGGGTTCTCCCGGGTATGGCAATACCCTACATGTGGCTGTTATCAGCTGCCTGGACACACAGCAGGGCCCAGAGGGGAAAGACGAGGGGGGATAAGCTGTGCGGAGTGCATCAGGGTAAGTAAAATTGGGGTAAATTATAAACCAAGGGATGTATGATAAATTTTAAAACACTTTCATACAGAGCTCTGGTTACTCGGGACACGTGTCACATTGATATATTGTGTCATCCATTATCACCCTCTTATAGCAGACTTTGCACCTCTTTTGACTTTTTCCCTTCTTACCAGTTTGGGGAACTTCTCCTGGAAAGTGTTGCCCCGGTACGATGCGTGTGGCCCCGCTTCCAGAAGTACTGGGTGCCCCCCCTTCTTGGTCCCTAAAGATTAGGTTCTTGATAATCACCTCTTGAAATTCCAGGAAAGTTCCCGTCTGGCCTGCACATCGACGTAGCATGTACGCATTGTACAATGCCATCTGTATGATGTGCCCGGCCAGCTTCTTATACCACACCGCATAGCGCTGTAGGGCTTCAGGGCTTGATCTTACAAGTCCATCCCTCCCATGTACCTATTGTAGTCCAGGATGCAGTCTGGTTTGGGGGTGGCCTTTCCTTCATATATCCTAAACCTGTAGGTATACCCTGATGCACTCTCACAGCTTATACATCTTCACGCCATACCTTGCCCTCTTACCCGGCAGGTACTGGTGGAATTGAACCCTCCCTTTAAAATGTACCAAGGACTCATCAATAGAAATACACTTCTCGGGGGTGTATGCTTGGGAAAACCGGGCACTGAAACGGTCTAATAGGGGTCTCCGTTTATACAAACGGTCAAAACTGGGGTCATCTCGGGGTGGGCACGGCTCATTATCAGTATAATGTAAGAAGCGAAGTATTGCCTCATTTATTTATTTTTTTAGGTTCCAGTTAAGTTCTGAAGTTGCTTTGAGGGGCCCATATATTAGAAACCCCTATCAAACACCCCATTTTAGAAACTAGACCCCTCAAAGTATTCACAACAGCATTTAGAAAGTTTATGAACCCTTTAGGTGTTTCACAGAAATTTAGAGCAAAGTAGAGGTGAAATTTACATATTTTTTTTGTCATAAAATCCTCTTTATACCATTTTTTTTATAACACAAAAGGATTTATCAGAGAAACACAACTTAATACGTATTGCCCAGATTCTGCAGTTTTGAGAAATATCCCACATGTGGCCCTCGGGCGGTAATGGACTGAAGCACCGGCCTCCGAAGCAAAGGAGCACCTAGTGGATTTTGAAGCCTCTTTTTTATTAGGCACCATGTCCGGTTTGAAGAGGTCTTGTGGTGCCAAAACATTGGGAACCCCCCAAAAGTGACCCCAATTTGGAAACTAGACCCCTTGAGGAATCCATTGTAGTTTTCTTGGGGTGCATGCGGCTTTTTGATCAGTTTTTATTCTATTTTTAGGTGGCGTGGTGACTAAAAAACAGCAATTGTACTATTGTTTTTTTATTCTATTTTTTTTACAGCGTTCACCGTGCGCTATAAATGACATATTCACTTTATTCTGCGGGGCGATACGATTACGGCGATACCAGATGTTTATAGTTTTTTTTATGTCTTATGGCGTTTGCACAATAAAATACGTTTTGTAAACAATCATTCACTTTTTGTGTTACCTTATTCTAAGAGCCATAACGTTTATATTTTTCCATCAATAAAGCCGTGCGAGGACTTATTTTTTGCGTAACGAACTGTAGTTTCGATCAGTACCATTTTTAGGTACATGCGACTTTTTGATCTCTTTTTATTCCATTTTTTGGGAGGTGAAGTGACCAAAGAATTGTGATTGTGGTTCGGTTTATTATTATTTTATTTTACGGCGTTCACCGTGCGGGATAAATAATGAAATAATTTTGTAGTTCAGGCCGTTACGGACGCGGCGATACCAATTATGTATAGTTTATTTGTTTGTTTATATATTTTTATTAATAATAAAGGACTTATAAGGGAAAAAGGGGGATTTTTACTTTTAATACTTTTAAATCTTTTATTTTCTTATTTTTACACATCTTTTTTTAACTTTTTTTTAACTTTATTACTTTGTCCCACTAGGGGACATGAGGGCAGGAGGCCCTGATCGCTATTCTAATACACTGCACTACATGCGTAGTGCAGTGTATTAGAACTGTCAGCTACTCACTGACAGCAAGCATAGTGGGTCCTGACGTTGTCAGGACCCACTAGGCTTCCGTCTATGGCAGAGCCGGACGCCATTGTTTGGTGTCCGGTTGCCATAGTCACCATCGCCGGCCGCTATCGCGTAGCAGGCCGGCGATGGCAGCTTAACCCCTAAAAAGCCGCGATCTCTATAGAACGCGGCTTTTAAGGGGTTAATCAGCGGGGACACAGCGATCGGTCCCCGCTGTAGGAGCTGTGACAGCTGCTGAACAAGACAGAAGCGTCACAGCTCCTGTATGTGTCGGGAGGACGGCCGAAACGGCCGTTACTCCCGAGACGCACTATTACGGCATGGAGCGCGAACGATACAGCTGCCATGACGTAATAGTACGTCAAGGAGCGGGAAGGGGTTAATTCTGAAGGGGATGGGCAAGCAGTGTAGTGATTGACACAGGGTAGAGGCGTTGGTGTAGCGGTTGGTCAGAAAGATGAGCCTGGCTGCTGCATTGAGTATAGATTGGAGAGGGGAGAGTTTAGTGAGGGGAAGACTGACTAATAATGAGTTACAGTAGTCAAGACGAGAGTGAATCAGAGCAACAATAAGAGTTTTGGCTGTTTCCTCAGTAAGAAAAGGGTGGATTCTTGAGATGTTTTTGAGGTGAAAATGACAGGAGCGTGTAAGTGATTGAATGTGATGAGTAAAGGTAAGATCGGAGTCAAAACTAACCCCGAGACAGCGGGTGTGCTGCTTAGGAGTTATGGTAGTGCCACACACAGAGATGGAGACATCAGGTTTCAGTAGGTTAGTAGATGGTGGGAACACAAGAAGCTCAGTTTTAGAAAGATTCAGTTTCAGATAGAGAGAGGACATATTGTTAGAGACAGCGGACAGACAATCACTGGTGTTTTGTATTACAGCGTGGGTGATGTCATGGGAAGAGGCATATAATTGGGTGTCATCAGCGTAGAGATGGTACTGGCAGCCAAATCTGCTGATAGTTTGTCCAATAGGCGCTGTGTAGAGATAAAAGGGGAGCGGACCTAGGACTGATCCCTGAGGAACCCTGATAGCAAGTGGAAGAGAAGAAGTGGAACCAGCAAATAACACACTGAACGAGTGGTCAGAGAGATAGGAGGAAAACCAAGAGAGGGCTGTGTCTTAAAGGCCAATAGAGTGGAGCAGGTTAAGTAGGAGTTTGTGGTCTACAGTGTCAAAGTCTGCAGAGAGATCCAGAAGAATCAGGAGAGAGTATTTACCGTCTGATTTAGCTGCCAAGAGGTCATTTGAGACTTTAGTAAGGGCAGTCTCTGTGGAGTGTAGAGTGCGGAAACCAGATTGTAAGGGGTCTAGAATGGAGTTAGCAGAGAGATAACGGATAAGGCGAGAGTAAACCAAGCGTTAGAGGAGTTTGTAGATGAAGTGCAGAATAGAGACTGGTCGGTAGTTAGCAGCGCTGGATGGGTCAAGAGTTGGTTTTCTCAGTAATGGGTTTATAATGGCATGTTTAAAAGAGGAGGGAAAGATACCAGAAGAAAGAGAGAGGTTAAAAATTTTAGTCAGGTAACTAGTGACAGCTGGGGAGAGGGACTGGACAAAATTGTGAGGGGATAGGATCACTAGGACAGGTAGTGGGACGAGAAGAAGAGAGGAGCTTAGTGACTTCTTCTTCTGTTATTGGGTCAAATGCTGAAAGTAATGAATAGGGAGTGCGGGAGGGAAGGGGATCAATGATACTAGGGGACTGGGAGAAAATATCATGCCGGATGTTGTAAATTTTAATTTTAATTGGTATGTGCACTTTAGGACTAAGGGAGGGAGTGAAAAGTATCAAAGAGGCGTTTTGGATTATTAGATAGTGTGGAGATGAGAGAGGTGAAGTAGACTTATTTGGCGCGGTGAAGGGCAGGGTTGTAGGTTTTGAGTATAAATTTGTAATGGAGGAAATCTGCAGCCAAATGCGATTTTCTCCACAGACGTTCGGCACATCTCGAGCACCTCTGAAGAAAGCGGGATTGAGGCATGTGCCAGGGTTGTCGTCGTCTTTGTCAGGTGGTTCAGAGTGTAGGGGGGCCTGCTTCTTCCAATGCGTTAGGGGACAATGAGTACTGTAGACTGTCTATGAGTTGCTGAGTGTTAATGGCATGTAGATTTCTGTATGTCTGATACGTAGGCATGACCTGAGGAGGCAGAGAAAAGGAGAGAAGGTTGTGGTCAGAAAGCGGGAGAGGAGAGTTAATAAAGTCAGAAACTCAGCAGAGACGGAAGAAGACCAGGTCAAGCGAATGCCCGTCTTCATATGTAGGAGAGTTAGTAAGTTGTGACAGACCTAGGGAGGAGGTTAAGGAGGAAACTGGGAAGCAGATGAGGAGATTGGGTTATCAATGGGGATGTTAAAGTCACCCATGATGAGAGTTAGTGTTTCAGAGGATAGAAATTGTGGAAGCCAGGCAGCAAAATGATCCAGGAATTGGTGGGGTGAGCCTGGGGGGCGGTAGACAACTGCGACTCTGAGGGAAAAAGGGTGAAAGAGTCTGAGCGTGTGGACTTCAAAGGAGGGGAATGTGAGTGATGGGACAGGGGGAATGACATGGAAAGTACAGTGTGGGAAAGAAGTATGCCTACTCCTCCAACCTGCCTGTTCTCAGGTCTGGGGGCATGAGGGAAGTGGAGACCACCATAAGATAGAGCAGCAGGAGAAGCAGAGTCAGACAGGTGTAGCCATGTTTCTGTAAGAGCCAGGAGGTTGAGAGAGTTAGAAAGCAATAAATCATGAATAAAGGTGAGTTTGTTGCCCAAGGACCGAGAATTCCAGAGCGCACAGTTAAAAGAGACAGAAGAAGACATACAAGAAATGTTGAGGAGATTTGCAGGGTTTCTATGTGTGGCAGGTAAGTGGTTGAGCTTGGCAGAAGAAAAGGGAAGACCAGGGTTGGGAGAGATGTCCCCTGCAGCTAGTAGTAGGAGAATGGAAAGAGACAGCAGATGGTTTAGTGATTTATGAGAGCGACCTTTGTGTTGAGCAGTGGGATGAGATGGGTTAAGGTGATTCAACAAAGTGAATAGTGCATGGGAGCTGTACATGGGCGAGGGAAGGCGAGAGGGACTTATGTGAACTGAATTTTCTAAAGGGTAAAATGGGCGGTAGCAGTGGCGGATTAAGTAGACCATAGGCCCTGGACTGTTACCCAAAGTTGGGCCCCCCTTCTCCACCGCCGCCCCGTAACTATTGTTAACACTTCATTTTTGTCCAGACATTAACAAATGCGTGTTACTACTCCCCATGTCAAAAGGCAGTGTCCCCCCCATACTGACAGTCTCCAACCATCGCTGACAGTATAGCACCATGTAGGGACACATTCTCCAGACAACGGGAATAGTAACACTTATTTGTCCTGCACTGCACAAAGACTTTTTGTGAAATACAAGGATTTCCTATAATAAACATATCAGGAGTGATGACAGATTGTCTATAAATCTAGTGACTCACAGGTGACGACGTCGTTTTTTTCCTCTTTTCTACTCCATCCGGTCCAGACTTCATGACGACTTTTCCCGGCCATGACCCATTTCTGCAGAATTTGCCACTCAGATGTCTTTGGCTCCTCACTTTTCCAACATTTCCACACCTATAAACAAAGATAAAATTATCATGGTGCCACACACTGCGCCCCTGTATAAGATAGTACCAAACGCTGGGCCCCTAAATATTATAGCACCATAGACTGCGCCCCTGAATATAATTGTGTCAAACAATATAGAGTAAAGCATCACATACACAACCCCCTGTAGATAGCGATACACACAGACCCCTGTAGATAGAGCCACACACAGCCCCCTGTAGATAGCGCTACACACTGACCCCTGTAAATAGCGCTACACAGCCCTCCCCCTCTTTAAATAGCGTCACATAGCTCTCCCCCTCTTGTATATAGTGCTACACAGCAATCCCCCTTAGATATAGTGATACACAGCGCTCCCCCTTCTATATAGTGCTATACAGCAATCCCCTCTTGTATATAGTGCCACATAGCGCCACCCCCTTGTATATAGTGCTACACAGCTCCTCCCCCCTTGGACCTGCAGCTCTTGTAATTGCTCAGTATAATATCCCCCATAGCTGCCCCCACATTATATTGCCACGCATAGCTGCCCCATACAGTATAATGCCCCCATAGCTACTACACAGTATATAATGCCCTCCATAGCTGCCTCTACACAGTATAATGTTCCCCTTAGCTGTCGTATACAGTATAATGCCACCATATGTACGTAGCTAATAAAAAAATAACATAATTACTTACCTATCCCCGTTCCCACGACGGGTGGGGGATGCTTTTCTTCCACTGCACTGTCCCGTGAGTGACTCAGTGCAGACAGGCGCGATGACATCACTACATCGCGCCTACCTGCGCCGAGCCGCTCACGGCAGAATGAATGCTGGAGTGAGGCTCCAGCATTCAACCCAATTGAATCTGCATCCTGTGGACGCAGGTTCAGTTGGAAGCGGGACCAACGCGGTCCACAGCGGCAGTTAGTAGCTCTAGAGCGCTGCATCGTTTTTTAAGATTATGTTCGGTTCGGGCGAACCCATATGATAATCCGCCATTGGGTGGTAGGCTTGTAAACTAACAACAGCTACAATGATGAGTGAGGCAGTAAACATGTTGCGATAGTTTGGTTGTAGGAAACAGATAAAAATTCTATAGTGTTATTTATAATGTATGCAAGTTTGTTTGCTTAGTTCACACAGCTTACCTGTCACTTACCCTGTCTAACTGCCATGTATAACTGCCAGGACACTTTGCCAATATGACACTTAGACAGAGATGACTTCTGCACAAGTGCCCCCCTGCACACTTGAACTAATGCTTAGAAATTATTTAATGTATTTAAAGTTCTATTGTATTAGAACAAAAATATACAAACACGAATACTTGTACACAAAAATCCATGTCTTATCTTTCTGTTCATGAAGTCATGTTCATGTTCTTAGGCTGCCAGCCATGTTAAAACTCAAGTAGGAGGAAAAGCTAGCTACTGTTATAATTTACCAACCCTTCCCAACAGTCCTTGCAACCTTATAGGTCTGGTTTGTAACACATCCCTGAAGGACATTTAAACCCTGGTCAGAACTTAACATTAGATTAATACATTAGATCAAAGCTTTAATACATGAAAGCAAAAATATATTCAAGTAAGTCTGCACTATGAGAGGGATGAGACCTGAAGCTTTGTTTATAATTGATCGCATACTTCTAATATGGTTGTATGATGTCGAGTCATGAAATGCGCCAGATTCAACACTTGCAGGTGCCAGTTTACTAGCACAGAATACTGGTCTAAAGTATATCACCAAATACGTGGTGCAAAGATGGGAGAGGGATCTAATAAGATGCGCCAAATCTATCAAATGTTGTGCATGTCATTGAAAAATTTGGTGCATCTCCAGTCTAGCACCTCTAGCTTTAGGCTATCTATGTTTAAAGGGTCTGAAGTAGGAGTAGTCTTGTCACCAGCATTTCACATATTGAACTCTAATCACCCTTCGCTGGCCGCTGCTGTCAAAACTTAGTTTCTCTTCTTATGCCTGCCCACCGCCGAAAACTATATCGCCCTGAATTACAAAATATCGTCTGGGATAACGTGCATGCACCCGTGATGTATGGTCCAATACCATTCCCTGCTTTTTACGGGCGTCAAATCTAGTTACAGCGCATGCGCCGCTATGGTGTCCCATTGTGCGCACGCACCAGAATAGGACATTGATGAGCAGGCGTGGAATTTCGTGTGTGCTGTGGCGAGGCAACGAGCTCTCAATCAAAAGTAAGGAGACGGGGTTAACTCGGAAAGGCTTGAGGAATGAAGATATGACTCTTTTCAAACGAAGATATGACTCTTTTATGCTCATTAGCATGCAGCACAGGAATACTAACAAACTGAATACTAAAGCTACAAAGCCTACTTAGAAGACAATTATAGGTTATATAGAAATGATTTTTCACCCACTTCCACCAGGTATTGCTGGTTTAATAGGTGAAATGCTAGTAACAGTTTTCCTTTAACCCCTTCCCGACATTTGACGTACATGTACGTCATGGAAAGCATTGACTTCCCGCAAAATGCCGTACATGTACGTCAAACGTTTGGCACCGGCTCAGAAGCTGAGTCGGTGCCATTATCGTCAGATCTCAGCTGTATCTTACAGCTGACATCCGACTGTAACGGCGGGGACTGAAATTAGCTTCGATCCCCGCCATTAACCCCTTAAGTGCAGCGCTCAAACGCGATCGCTGCACTTAAGGTGTTTGCAGCTCATCGGAGCCCCAGCAATGAAATTGCCGGGGTTCCGGTGGCTGCAATGGCAACCGGAGGCCTAATACTGGCCTCCCGGTCTGCCTAGCACCGAAGCCGGTCAGGATCCGCCCGGCGGCGGAGCCTGATCGGCTTCCGTAGCTGCCGGCAAGATGGCGCCCGGTCAGGAGCTGATCCGGCGTCATCAGCGGTGGAGGTCAGCTGTACTGTACAGCTGACATCCACCTGTAACGGCAGGAACCAAAGCTAGCTCCGATCCCTGCCATTAACCCCTTCGATGCAGCAATCGAAAGCGATTGCTGCATCGTAGCGGTTACTAGCAGATCGCCAGCCCTGGCAGGCAATCGGGCCTGGCGACTGCTGTTATGGCAACAGGAGACACAATGGTCTCCTGCTCTGCCATTACGGAAGCCGATTTAAGCCCCGCCGGGAAGCGAAGCCTAAACGGCTTGCTGTCAGTGAATGACTGACAGATCTAATACATTGCACTACATCGGTAGTGCAATGTATTAGAAAAAAAAAAATCTGACCGTTGGACCTTCAAGTCCCCTAGTGGGACTTGAGAAAAAGTGTAAAAAAAGTATAAAAAAGGGTAAAATAAAAGTGCAAAAAATAAAAGTTTGAAAACAATAAAAGTTTCAAGTAATCAAATAACACACAATCCCCCTTTTACTCTTATCAAGTCCTTTATTATTGAAAAATAATAATAAACCATATGTATTTCGTATCGCCACGACCGTAACGACCGGAGGTATCAAAATATTATATTATTTATTGCACGCGGTGAACAGCGTAAAAAAACCCCGTAAAAAACGTTACCAGAGTTACTGTTTTTTGGTCACTTTGCCCTACAAATATTACAATAAAAAGTGATCAAAAAGTCGCACGTATCCAAAAATGGTACCTATAAAAACTATAGCTCGTCCCGCAAAAAACAAGCCCTCATACACGTCCGTCGACAAAAAAATTAAAAAGTTATGGTTCTCACAACTTGGCGACAGAAAAAATACATTCTTTTTACAAAAGTAATTTTATTGTGCAAAAAGTTGTAAAAAATAAAAAAGTGCTATAAATTAGGTATCGCCGGAATCGTACTGACCCGCAGAATAAAGTTAACATGTAGTTTATAATGCGTGGTGAACGCTATATAAAAAAAACAAAAAAAGCTGTGCCAGAATTGCGTTTTTTTGTTTACCTAGCATCCCAAAAAATAGGATAAAAGGTGATCAAAAAGTTGCATGTACCCCAACATGGTACCAATAATAACTACAGCTCGTCCCGCAACAAACCAGCCCTCATACCGCTACGTCTATGAAAAATAAAATTAGTTATGGCTCCAATAAGTCAGGAAATAAAAAAATATGCAGTTGTGCCCGAGGGGAACATTTCTTCTGTTTCAAGAGGCGATTTATCAAGGACCTAAAATTAGGGAACCAGGAAGGGGAGGGCCCAAACATATCCGCTGGAAGCGACGGTGCCCGTATTATACCAGGACAACACTTTCCCAGCAAAATTCCCCAAACTACAAAGGCGCGGAGTGTGGATCAAAAGGGGGATAATAAATGACACCATTTATCAGTGTGACACCGGCCTGTGCAGAAAGGATTGCTTCACAGCGTAACACACATCTATGGATTATTTTTATTTTTTTATACCACCTGACTATGCCCCTTATATACTCCGCCCCGCTTACATGTACCCCCACATTATAAAACACCAGCAATACTCAAACAAATATAGTACCAAGCAAAATCCGCTCTCCAAAAGCCAAATGGTGCTCCCTCGGCCCTGAACCCTACAGCGTCCCCAAACAGCAGTTTCCTTCAACATATATGGCATCGTCATACCCGGGAGAACCCTTTTAACAATTTTTGGGGTGTGTGTCTCCAGCGTCATAAGCTGGGCATGACATATTTGCCACTGAATGGCATATCTAGGGAAAAATATAAATTTTTAATTTGCACCATCTGCAGCGCATTCATTTATGGAAAAGACCTGTGGGGTGAAAATGCTCACTACACCCCTTAATTAATGCCTTGAGGGGTGCAGTTCCATAGTTGGGGTCACTTATCAGGGGTTTCTTTTTATTATTTCACATCTGAGCCTCTGCAGTTGTGAACCAATACTTTGTAAATCGCCAAATTAGGCCTCCACTCCGCATGGTACTCTTCACTTCTGAGCCCTGTCATATGTCCAGACAAATGATTAGGGTCACATGTAGGGTGTTTCTAAAACCGGGAAACACCGCATAATAATTAGAGAGCTGTCTTGTTATGGTGGCACAAGCCGGGCACCACATATTGGCATATCTATGGAAAAAATCCCATTTTCACTCTGCAACATTGAGTGCACACTAATTTCTACAAAACACCTGGTTAAAATGCTTACTACACCCCTTGGTAAATGCATTGAGGGGTGTAGTTTCCAAAATGGGGTCACTTCTGGGGGATTTCCACTGTTTTGGGCCCACAGGTGCCCAGAAACCAATCCAGCAACATCAGCACTCCAAATGGCGGTCCTTCCCATCTGAGCCCTGCGGTTTGCCCAAACAGCAGTTTATGACCACATATGGGGTATTGCCGTACTCGGGAGAAATAGCTTTACAAATGTTGGGTTCTTTTTTTCCTTTATTTGTTGAGAAAATGAAAAAATTTGCGCTAAAGCTACGTCTTATTGAAGAAAAAGGACTGTTTTTATTTTCACTGCCTAATTCTAATAAATTCTATGAAACATCTGTGGGGTCAAAATGCTCACTACACCCCTAGATGCATTCCTCAAGAGGTGTAGTTTCCTAAATGGTGTCCCTTTTTGGGCGTTTTCATTGTTTTGTCCCCTCAGGGGCTTTGCAAATGTGACCTGGCCTCCGCAAATCATTCCTGCTAAATGTGATCTCAAAAAGTCAAATAGTGCTCTTTCCCTTCTAAGCCCTGCCGTGTGTCCAAACAGCCGTTTATTACCACATGTGGGGTATTGTTTTACTCGGGAGAAATTGCTTTACAAATTTTGTGGTGCTTTTTCTCCTTCAGTCCTTCTGGAAATGAGAAAAAATTAGCTAAACCTACATTTTCTTTGAAAAAATGTAGATTATTATTTTCAGGGCCTACTTCCAATAATTTCTGCAAAAAAACTGTGGTGTCAAATCGCTCACTATACCCCTAGATAATTTCCTCAATGGGTGTAGTTTCCAAAATGGGGTCACTTGTGGGGGGTTTCCACTGTTTTATCCCCTCAGGGGCTTTGTAAATGTGACATGGCCTCCGCAAACCATTCCTGCTAAATTTGAGTTCCAAAAGCCAAATGGCGCTCTTTCCCTTCTCAGCCTCGCCGTGTGTCCAAACAGCCGTTTATTACCACATGTGGCGTATTGTTTTTACTCGGGAGAAATTTCTTTACAAATTTTATGGTGCTTTTTCTCCTTTAGTCCTTGTGGAAATGAAAAAAAATTAGCTAAACCTACATTTTATTTGAAAAAATGTAGATTTTCATTTTCACAGCCTACTTGCAAAAATTTCTGCAAAAAACCTGTGGGGTCAAAATGCTCACTATACCCCTAGATAATTTCCTCAAGGGGTATATTTTCCAAAATGGGGTCACTTGTTTGGGGTTTCCACTGTTTTGTCACCTCAGGGGATTTGTAAATGTGACATGGCCTCCGCAAACCATTCCTGCTAAATGTGAACTCCAAAAGCCAAATAGCGCTCTTTCCCTTCTCAGCCACGCCGTGTCTCCAAACAACCGTTTATTACCACATGTGAGGTATTGTTTTACTCGGGAGAAATTGCTTTACAAATTTTGCGGTGCTTTTTCTCCTTTAGTCCTTGTGGAAATGAGAAAAAAAATCGCTAAACCTACATTTTCTTTGAAGAAATGTTGATTTTAATTTTCACGGCCTACTTCCAATAATTTCTGTAAAAAACCTGTGCGGTCAAAATGCTCACTACACCCCTAGATAATTTCCTTGAGGTGTCTAGTTTCCCAGATGGGGTCACTTTTGGGGGATTTTGACTGTTTTGGCACCGCAAGAGCCCTTCAAACCTGACATGGTGCCTAAAATATATTCTAACAAAAATAAGGCCCCAAAATCCACTAGGTGCTCCTTTGCTTCTGAGGCCGGTGCTTCAGTCCAGTAGCATGCTACGGCCACATGTGGGATATTTCCTAAAACTGCAGAAACTGGGCAACAAATATTGAGTTGCATTTCTCTGGTAAAACCTTCTGTGTTATAAAAAAAAATTGTATTAAAAATGTATTTCTGCAGAAAAATATGAAATTTGTAAATTTCACCTCTACTTTGCTTTAATTCCTGTGAAATGTGTAAAGGGTTAAGACATTTTCTAAATGCTGTTTTGAATACTTTGAGGGGTGAAGTTTTTAGAAAGGGGTGATTTTTTTTGGGTTTCTAATATATAAGGCCCTCAAAACCACTTCACAACTGAACTGGCCCCTGTAAAAATAGCCTTTTGAAATTTTCTTGAAAATGTGAGAAATTGCTGCTAAAGTTCTAAGCCTTGTGAGGTCATAGAAAAATAAAAGAATGTTCAAAAAACGATGCCAATCTAAAGTAGACATATGGGTGATGTTAATTAGCAACAATTTTGTGTGGTATAACTGCCTGTCTTACAAGCAGATACATTTAAATTGAGAAAAATGCTAATTTTTGTAATTTTTCGCTAATTTTTGGTGTTTTTCACAATTAAATACTGAACATATCGAGCAAATTTTGCCAGTAACATAAAGTCCAATGTGTCACGAGAAAACAATCTCAGAATCGCTTGGATAGGTGAAAGCATTCCGGAGTTATTACCACATAAAGTGACACATGTCAGATTTGAAAAATGAGGCTCTGTCAGGAAGGTCAAAAGTGGCTAAAGAGGGAAGGGGTTAATTCATTGTCTGCTTCTCCCAGCTGACTACAGCTTCCTTTGTGTTCATCCTTCTATGTAATAGTACCTTTCACTGTATTAAATGTGCATAATGCTTTGTTTGAAAAAGGCTATGGTGTGATTAATATGTACACTAGCATCTTTAAGTTAATTAAAGAGGTTATCCGGGAAGTGAAAACATTTTTTAGGGGCTGCAAATGAAATAAATAAAACCAAATACTTACCTATCCTTGCCCCCGGCAATCCAGCGATGTCGCTCCGGCGGCAGTCCCGGTTTTTGTTTACATGGACATAGCATGTGACCACAGCAGCCAATCAGAGGGCTCAGCGGCCATATGTTGTATTTTTGTCATTATGGCAGAAAAACGATTTGTCACAAGAGATCCCCGCTAAGCCCTCTGATTGGCTACAGCAGTTACATGCTACGTGCATGTAAACAAGCACCGGGACTGCCGCCGGAGCAACAGCGCTGGATCGCCAGGGGCAAGGATAGGTAAGC